>NC_053042.1:7535000-8757500 GCF_003473485.1 Medicago truncatula
CCCATGGTGGGAAACTCTTTCCCTTTTCCATGTTAAATGCCACCATAATGTAGACCATATTCACCGTAATAGGAGGATATTACTAAAATACCATCACCCCGCGTTCTCATCTTTCTCAGTTGTGATTTGCGAGTCGCGAGCTTCCCTCTTCCTCTCTTTCCGGCGTTCCCTCGTAGTCTCTCAGGTTTGTGTGCAATTTCTTCACTGTTTTCATCTTTATATGATAATTTTGGGGGAAGCTTTTATAAGTTGTATTCTATGTTCTAGGTGAAAATTGATTGGTTCATAGTAATATGATAGAAATTCTTCAGTGTCTTTGTTACTGTAAAAAATATGATAGCATTTCAAAATAAGCATTGAATTTGGATGAGAACTGTGAATTTCAATTAACAGATGCTGTTGCTAGAAATCAGACTGTAAAATTGTGTTAGGGCTTGTTTGGGATTTTTTTTTTTGTTGAGAAAAAACTATTTTTTTAACCCATAAATTACTTTTATTATTTTAGTAGTGTGTGTTTGTGTTAAAAAAAGCATTTTTAACCTTAAAATAAAAAAGCCATTCCTAGTAGTAGCTTTTCTAGAAACAAGGAACTTGAATGTAAGATTCTCTAAACAAATCTGTAGATTTTTTTAAACCAAACAAACGTACCATTAGTTTACTGCTTAGAAAAATGATTTAGTGTTGCGTTAAAATTGATTGGAGCTTACATTTTATCTTCTGTCTGTGGTATGATAAGTCTGCATAATCTAACTTGTGCGGTTCTTAAAGATATTAGAAAAAAATGGCATTTTAGTTGGTACTTACTGCTCCTGCAATATTTTGTTTTGATCTAATACTTATTGTACATATTTGAAGTAGAAAGCAACATCAATGGATTCACAGGGCCAGACAACTTCATTGCAACGACTTGAGAATGTGGAAAAGGTAATAATATTTTCAAGCATCATCGCATGAGTGACACAACTTTCCACTCATACTTGGTTTTTTTTTTTTTTTTTGTAGAGAATTGCTTAATATTTGCTTGATTTTTGTGTTTTTATAGAGAATTGTGAAGGTTTTGGAGCTTGCAGGAGGAGTGATGGACGAGCTTGCAAGCCCAGTTGGTCCTAGAAAAGATCTTGTCCAAAATCACTGTCTTGAATTCATGCAATTAATTAAGGTAATCCTTGCTTTGTCTTTCAATAATTCACTTTTTATTACAAGATTACACTGGTATATAACTATAGATTCAAGTGGTTCCATTTCAATAATTAACATCATATAACGATTAACACCAAAATTATTGTGTAACAACTATTGGAAATTCTGCCTTCATTGCATTCCGCCTCTAGTCGCCTAATTGCGGCCATTGGGTTGCCTTCATCGCACCCTCCAACACCTCATTGTGTTGGCCATTGGGTTTGAAGGGGTGGATATAGTCCCACATCACTTAGAGATATGAACTGTATGTTTATAAAGCATGGGTAGCCCTCAACTTACAAGTCGGTTTTGTAAGGATGAGTTAGTTAGTCCCACATCACTTAGAGATATGACCTGTGTGTTTATAAAGCGTGGGTAACCCTCACCTTACAAGCAGATTTTGTAAGGATAAGTTAGGCCCCAATATAAACCGGCTTGTGAGGTGAGGATTGCCCCCACTTATAAACACTTATTCATGCCATCTCTCAAGTCTCAACCGATGTACGTAGACATTTCAATATATAAGCTATGCTTGGCCTCCATTCCCCTTTTTTGTGGTGATTCCCATAACCCTTTCATTTGTATGCAACATACTTTATTTATTATAATTGACTTCTTTCAACCGCAATGCAGTTTCCACCATTTTCCCGTGACACTATTTGCTATTTCACATAACTGATTTTGGCATTGCACTTTCCGCAATCTGCTATTGATTACATTATATACAAGTATTTCTTTTATCACAATCTCACATTGATCTTACTCAGAAACACAATCTTGATCAGAGTATGTGAGTAGGATTGCAAGATCATACGATTTTGCGATTTAAATTGTGATCTTGATAACCTTGATCACAATTCTATCTGTTGATTTTCAATTACAATTAATGGTCATATATCCGCTTTATCCTCTTTTTAGGTATCAAATCTGAAAAAACTTGATAGAACATTCATAGATATCTCTTATCACAGCATTCCTTCAAATTTGTATAATTGAGTTCAAGATTTGACTATTGGCACTTAAACAATGGTTTATCATTAAAATTGTCCTGTTTCTCCATGGTGTGTATTTTCAAGCTTTGTTTTCACAGCTGTGATAAAACACACTCCTTTGTAAGTTTGGTTGTGATAAACACACTTCTTTGTAAGTTTGGTATTTGAATCCTGAGAAATCTAATGTTCATTACGTTCATAATGTTCTTATTCAAATTTAAAATCAATATTGAAATTACCCAAGACAGAATGTGCCATAGTACTGCTCAAACAACACTAGTTATGCGATGGAAAGAAAATTGAACATCAAATTCAACAGATCCAAATTAAAGATATGAAATGAAGTCCCATTTCTATAAAAAAAATAGTTTACCTTGGATCCAAACAACCAAGTACATGTTTGGGTAATTGGTGCAAACTACAGAGGGTCTTCTGAGTGCATTGTATTTGGAATAACTACCTCTAGAAGAATTATTTGTGTTTGAAAATGTTTAGTATATTTCACAATAATGAGTTCTGTCCTGTTAGTTATTGGAGTATATACGTGTGCGTGTGTGTGTGTGGTTTTCGATGACATGGTTTCAGTTTCTCCCTAATTGCTAACAGGTTTAGTTATTCAGGGTTAAATAGTGAAAATGATACTGCGAATTTGTGATCAATGTAATCTGTTCTTATTTTGGTTCATCATTATGAATTTGATATTCAAACCCTACTATAATGTTGTAATATTCTTTAGCCTTCATTTTCTTTTTATTTTTTGTAGGACATCCAAGTGGCGTTGCGTGATGAAATCAAAAGTGCTTGTGAATATCGTCCATTTGAAAAGTGTGATTATGGCCCAAGAATAGCAAATGAGATATGTTTCAAAAAGGTGGAATATGTCATGTCACAATTGGAGGCAATGAAACAAACTATAGATGAGCATAATGCAGCAGCCTGAAAATTTTGCTCCTTAAATTATCCTATTAAGCTGTTGATTTTGAAAATTCAATCAGTAATTTAGAGTTTTTGCAGCGCTGCAAGCGACTCAAGTTGCCCTCAACAAGGAGAGCGACTTATTTATGTATTTATTTGCATTGTACACTAAACATGTAAAAGACAGATTATGAAGCACTGGATTTAGTATTCATGATTAGTCACATACTCAAATAAATATTCTTAGCTATCTATGTTTAAGATTAAAGACATTTGAGAAACTCAATGGTGGCCATAGTGCAGTAGCAACTATTTGACTGAAATCCATTAGAACTTCCAATAATATAAACTCTGCTCAAGTTAACAAAACTCTACTCATAAGCACCTTTTTAGGCACGGAAATTAAACTGGTAGGAACATGTCATCAAAGTTGAAAAAACCAGGATTAAAAATGGCGTGTTTGCATTGCTGTTGATTCTGAAATTTTCATATATGGGACAAACACTTCGAATTAAACTCGCAACAACTTTTAATTACAACGTGTATCACTATTCACTATTATCAGCATGTATATAAATATCCTAAACTATTCACTATTATCAGCATGTATATAAATATCCTAAACTTTCATCTTATTTGAGATTTCAAAATTTGTTACTTTAGCATCTTGACATTTTGTCTGCATTATTATCAGCATCTTATATGACAATAGCAACCAATACTGTCAAATAAAAGCTATATTGTTGTTTGTTATCATATTCCCTCCGTCCCAAATTATAAGCAAAAAAAAAAAAAATCACTTATTAAGAAAACTAAAACATAAGAATTTGAAGTAATAATTTTTTGTGTTTTCTTTGGAAAAAGTTTTAAAGGAAGATGTAAATACAATTTTCATTGGCTATTGATTAAGAGAAAAATGAAAGAGATAGAAAATTGAATGTAATTTGCATTTAATTTTATGAGAATAAACAAAAGTTTTGCTTGAAAAAGAAAAAACAAGATTAAATAGGATAAAAGTTTGTCTTTTTTGCTTATATTTTGGGACAAAGAAAATGAGTTTTTTTTTGCTTATATTGTGGGACGGATGGAGTACATATGACAATAATAAAGGAAAACAAATGATAGACATAGCTAAAGATAAATTTACAATTTCTAAGACATTAATCAATGAACATCAATGCTGCTGAGTAACATCATCACATGTTATCAATGCTTAGATTATAATTTTCTATTGAAGAGGAAGTGATATGCTGTTGCAGCATCTAAATATTACGAGTCCTCAATAAACCTGACAACTTTGGTATTAGGATTTGTACCAAAACCATACAAATGTGATTGATCGATCATCGATGTAACAATGATACTAGAGGAAAGAGGTGGACGAATAAGGCGGACTTCTTCGCTTGTTGTTGGATTCCGGAGATTCAACTTATCGAGATTACTATAATCGTTTAGACAGACAAAAAATACCATTACAATATGAGTTTATTATTTCTTTTAAACTCATGCGCTCTTCTTTTTTTTACAAATTTCGCTCTGATATTATATTGCTAAACCCTTACACTAAACTGGCAGAGCACATCATTAGAGTAGAAAGAATAAGGATGGAAGATGGTCTGTGTTTACATTGCTGTTGATTCAGAATATAGCACAAAATTAATGAATGAGAAAGGACATATATATATATCACCAATCAAATTTATCTTACAGTTCATTTTTCTTTGAATTGCTCTTGCAACCGTAAATTCCATTAAGCAAGACTAGGACAAGGCTAGACTAAATTATGGGAGTTTATTTGAAAAAAATGGGATACAAACATTTACAGACAGCAGCACAGAAATTTATAGTCCATGGTCTATGCAGATGTTAGCCCTTCAGGAAGGGATTCACTGTCGGGATCAGGACTAAGAAACCTTCGACAAGCATAAAACACAGCTGAATGAAAGCCAGATGGGTTTTCAATGAACACAAAATGCCCACCCTGCAGTAAGCAATTTAGTTTGTTAGTTCATTTCAAATATATTGAAATGGCTTCATGGTGAAATGGCAAAAGTGATACCTGCGGAACCCGGATGATTTCACATGGAACCTTCATATGCTTACGAGCTTCTTGGGCCCCTTCGTAATTCATCCAATCGTCGAAACCATATATGAAAGTGGTGGGAACTTTCCACTCCGAGGCACTGCAAACCAGAGATAGAAATAGGGAGGTTAATAACATCGCAGATGCAGAGTCCAGAATACATATAACATAGCAGTACATCAAGTAAAAGAAGAATGAATGATTGAACTGATAGAGAAATAAATTCATTGTTAAAGCTCATTGGCATATGGCATGGCAGTTGAAAGTTCCTTAGCTGAACCAATTTTCCTCAGCTCAATTGTTACCTAGGAGTTCCTCTATTATTAACTGATTTCTAGTTTGACATTTGCATCAATATCTTTCATTCCAATACAGTAAACTTCATCATTGAATAACTAGAAATGAGCCATTCACTGACAAACTCAGTTGTAGTAAACTTCATCATTGAATATAAAACTCTGAACCAAACCACCTATTCTATGGCTTGGCTTCACAAGCTTCAATTTTTATCGTATTCAGCAATTAGCCATGAAATACAGATTCACTGGGTAGTCCATCACATACATAATGCTCCATTTATGTTACAACCTTCACACTTTTCTCTTGTTTTCAGTTTCATGCCTTTATTTTCCCTTTTCTATCAGAGGAGACCATACACATATGGTTTTTATTTTAGTTTCTTTTGACCGTTCTATAATGTGTAATAGTAAGAGAAAATCATTTGACTATACAACACAAACATCATCGAAGTTCCCAAAACATTTTTCCAGCGGGAATTCCACTCATTCTTGGACCAACTTGGCTTCAGAGTTGGATACCAATTACCAAAGAAGCACTTTTTAACTAAAACAGGATGTCTGAAGAAGCTGAGTGGACCGATTTTGTAACATAAATAAAATAATAAATGGAAAAAATTATGACGCAAAATGAATGCACTCTAGAAGTAACTATCATCTGAAATCTGAAATAACATTGTGATAGGACTCTGGGTCATAATCTAGAGATTTGCCAGGAGCTGGATCAAGAGTTTGACCCGAATCAAAATAAGCCCACCATTTGGAAGGACTATTCTAGGAGGGGGAAAGGGCCCCACGAGGGAGTGAAAATCAGTTATTGAGCTCGCATATGGCTACGGTTACCGCAATTGTAGGGAAGGGGATCCTAGTGAATCAGGCTTTATTGGGCAATATGAAGCATAGAGGGAATTATTCACGTATTCTGTATTGAATCAGTTAGGAGAGTCTCTCTCTGAAAGGAGCCAAATGCTTATGAGATCCTTTGACCATTCAGTAATATATTCCTCCGCTATTGACTCAGAGGTAATATATTGAATCAGTTAGGAGAGTCTCTCTTTGAAAGTGTAAAAATGAATTATTAATACACAAGTCAATAGTAGGAGGATGATCAACAAACCTGTGTAGAAGAGGCGACTTGGCAAATGCTCCAAATGAAAAAATATATTTTAAGCACAACTCACCACTAGCTTTGGCAGCTAACGTATGATAAACATAATCTTCAATATGAAAAAAACACCAATTAGAAATATGTTCTTACAACTAAGGCACATCAATGAGCTATCTCTCTGTACCTGTTAGTAATTTCGATTCAGATTCTGTCAAAAGTTCCCCAGTTGAGTATTTGACAAACCTAGCACTTGTATACCTGCTGACTAAATCAGGACCCCAAGGACCTAAACCTCTGCGGAAAAATACATGTAGAAAAATATTAAACATTGACAGTTTTATAAAAACAAAAGTTCAGTGCAACACAAAAATGCTTATACTAAAAGAATGACTTCGTAAATCAGGATCCCAAATTGCTTGACAGTAAAAAAAATGTTTGGTGCAGCTAAAAAGAAAAATGCGAGAAGAACTTGAACAATGGCACAAATGTAATTTTACCTGATAATTGTCTGCGGTGTCAAATTGGATTCCCATATTTGGTTCAGGATTGATCCCTTCCAGGTTGATAAGAACTTCGTAATCCTCTCTGTTTCCGAAGAAAATCCAGCAGATCCCACCAAAACCAAGTGCTGTACGTGCTCTGGGTGCTACACATAAATATTAAAAGATATATCAGAATAATAAGTATTATCTTTTTGAAAGAGAAAAGGGAGAAAAAAAAAAGTCCTTTTAATGCAATGTAGAAGGAGATTCCACCTTAAGCGCGTATTTGGAAGCAATATAACCACCAAAAGAATGCCCTAGAAGTATAAAATTGCTCAGGTTTTTGGCTTTCCTCCATTCCTCAAAAGAATCAATGAACCAAGCCTCGGTTTCTATACAGTATCAATAATTAATTTAGCATTTTGCTTTGCAACAAGATAAAACTTTTGCAATATCATATTAACTATCTCTAGCATTCACCTTCAGTGCTTTTGCATGTAAAGTCTGGCCTGCTAGATCCACCCCAACTGCAATAAGAGTGAAAACATAATAATTATAAACTATGATTAGAAAATGAAATAACAAAATGACGTCATGGCGAGATATGATTAGATAATCATGCAAAATATTTTTACACTGTCAGAACATAGTCATTAAGCTCAAATTGTTGTATATACATATATACGCCGATGTATTTATTTCATCACACTTAGCTAACTGCTGATTTAAGAATTAAAACAAATTTGATATTAATCAAAAACAAATCGCGAAAAGCTAAGCTTACTCACCCAAGTTGATCAATAGCTATAACTCTGAAACGCGAGGCAAGAGCATCGAAATTGCGAAAGAAGAAACCCTGTGATGCAGCATATCCGTGAACCATTACCAATGTAGGAGAATCATCTTTACTGTCAAAAGTAACTGTGTTAATAAACCGCGGTTCATTGCTAGATGAACGAAACCACCTCACTCTTGAATCAGGTGGACCAGAGCCTATATTAACCTGTTCTTGAACATATGGAGTCCTGACAAAAAAAAAAAAAAAAAATAGTAATAATTTGATTATAATAGACCCTGTTTGAATAAACAATTTAATTTCAATCCTATATCATAAGTGCCTATTATTTATAAGCTATTTCTATAACAAAAGATATAATAAGTTAAATTGTTTTTGTATAATCTATAAGCTGTTTCCATAAGCTATCTTGGAGAGCTTATGAAAATAAGCTGAAAACAGTTTTATGAACATGTCATATAACTTAAGCTCTTTTCATATATACTCTAAAACAGTCTCACAATAAGCTCAGATAAGCCAATCTAAACAGGCCCATAAGCTGTTTTCATAAGACAAAACTCAAATAAGCAAATCCAAACAGACCCATTAATCATATAATATTCATAAGAGAAAAATAAACAACAGACCATATTTGGATAAACAGCTTAATTTCAAGCTTATAGCATAAGCCCTTATCATGATAATCTATTTGTATACCAAAACTACAGTAAAGTTAAATTATTTTTCAAGCAATAAGCTATTTTCATAGCTTAAACATGTGATAAGGTATTGTTTTCATAAGATAAAGCTAAAATAATGAAATTAAAACAAACCCATAATGAAATAATTACTTGACAAGAGAAAGAAGACGTTTTTCAGCATTGATGATGTGGTCAGTAGAAGTAGGAATCCAACGTCGGAAAAATGGCCAGAAACCGCCAAGGTTGTTTTTTCCAGTAGTTGTGTCTTCCGCCGACATTCTTGTTTTTGTTAACAAACGAGATCGAATTGTGTTCATAGAACAATACAACAATTACTAACTAATTAAATGGTTTATGTTTGTGATTAGTATAAATAAATTGGAAATGATTACAGAAGAAGAAGAAGAACCGCGAAGAAAGAAAGAAAGCTTACGCGGGCAATGACGTATATACATCCTCATCCTCAAGTAACTTAATTACTTTACTTTTCAAACAAACAAAATTGGAAAATACACATAAAATTTGAAATTCTGTTAAAAGGTAAGTAAGTATCGACAAAAAAAATTGTTTAAGCTATAAATAACGGAAATGTTAACTTGTGCTCTTATGGCACATGTTAAATTTTCATTAATAGAAATTATCTTTTAAAAATTACGTTAATTTATTTCTCAAAAAATATAATATTAATTTTTTTTAATTAATACTTACCATTAGTAGTAAGAATGACCTATAAACACAATTTATTAACAAATAAAGTCATTAATGTCATTTTTCCTATGATTGGGTCATTGCAAAGTGTTATACTCAAAAATTCTTTTCAAATTTCAAATACATTTAAGAAAAGCACAACTTTTTGTGAAGGGTTAAAAATTTTAAAAACGGTGGAGTGATGTTAATTTATCGTCGTTTTTTTAATATTAAAAATAAGATGTTTCATTCATTCAATCAGTACATTAGATCGAAAACAACACAAATTCATTAAAACTGAAAAGGATGAATTTGTAAACAAACCTACAACAATGAAATTAATAGCATAAAAGTGAAAAATATAATAAAATGTCATGAATACTAAATTTTGAAAAAATTGTGGAAATCCAACTAAATTTTGTAGTCCCTAACATGTATATTAATACATGTGCCAAACTAGTTTGTGTGTTCGTCACATTTGACTTTTCATTTTTTTTTAGGTTAATACTGTTTTTGGTCCCTATAATATTAGCAAACTCCAGTTTTAGCCCCTGTAAAAAAAAAAAAATAGATTATGTCTCTGTAATTTCATATTCTTCCACTTTTGGTCCCTCATTTCACCACGTCAAAAGAATCTGCATACATGGCACGTGAAATGATGGATCAAAAGTGGAGGAATCTGAAATTACAAGGACCAAAAGTGGGAGGACTGAAATTAGGGATATAATTTATGCAGATTTTGCTCAAGTGGTTAAATAAGGGACCAAAAGTAGAGGAATATCAAATTACAAAGACTAAAGAGCAGTATTATAATTTTTTTTTTTTTTTAAAGAATTTGACTTTTCATTCTTAAAAATTTTGTTTGGTAAGGTGAGTCTCACACTCTCTTTAGCTAACGCATAACAAAAGCTTTGTGTGTAAAACAACTATCTTTCCCGTGTAAAATTCAATTAAAGTATATTTGCTTTCTCTCTTTTTATGAGGTTATGAATCTAGGAATTCCAAGTGTGGGTCCTATATGATATCTTTTTCCTCTTCAACTTCCTCAATCTAAACTCTCATTCATATATGTTTCTCAAAATAGTACTCAAACTCCTAAAACCACTTTATCTAGATTTTGTTTTGTTTTTAACACATATAAAGGCATCTTTTGTTGTATTGCTACATGCAAACAACTATCAAATAATCCAAAGACAGTAATGAAAGAGAAATGTGAAAGATCTGGTAGGTAAACATAATTGATCAATGATCACAACTCTTGCAAATGTTCTTTCTTAATAAGACAATTAGCTAAAACATATGCAAAATAACTATGTTGACAAGGGAGCAATACTTGGCACATACTCATGAATCCAGAAATTCATATTATATAATCAACATCAATTTGAAATTGGCAAAGTGAGTTGCCTTCATGGTCATATGATGCGAGGGACTTTCCATCCTTTCCTCCAAGGAGTTGATCACCATTCTTCCAAAGACCGCCCATACGAAACATTGGCACAATTGAGCTAATGTTGTACTTTTTCTCCCATCCACTATGATCCATTACCCAAATTTTCACGCAATCAGTAAAATGACAATGCACAACATAAGAAAGGGAGCCTTTGATCTCGGCAACGTCATCCCATAGAAAGCATCGGTCTTTAACTGAGAAGGTTGCCCCTCAGTTGGTGAAATTGATTGTTTCGAAAGTTAAAGCATAGGATATTTGCAACATCATCATTGCGATAGAAGAATGCATTGTTTGTAATCCAATGATAAATGCCGTTAACAAGATTGTTATATTTGGAGGGAATTTTTCGTGTGATGATAGTAAAAGGAGGAGCATGTAGGGTAGGAGTCCATGATTTAGTACCTAGACTATAAACTTCCGCCCATGAAATATAATGTTTCTTCTCGTAATACTTGACATGGAGTTTCACAACTTTGAAATCAATGATGTTTGGATCATCTGCACCAAAACCATACATAGATGATTTGGTATCGAGGCAGCTAGTAGGGGGAATACGATGGACCTCTCTAGTTGTTGGGTTCCAAATAATTAACTCATCTAGACAACTATTGTCGATTCAAAATAAAAAATCTAGACAACTATTGTTATACCAACACAAACCTTTGAGACAGAAAACACCATTGAAACTACCATATGATTCAATTGTTATAGGTTGATGGGAGTTGCTGGAAAAGGGGGATTTGATGTGCATTAGGTTGTCACGTGAGAGAAGGGTTATATAGGGTTGTTCTTCATAAAGGATTATGAGATTATGACTTTTCAGAAAGGTGGGGGTCTGAATAAGATCATTCCAAGAACGTTGAACAAGTCTAAAGCTCATCAATGACTTTAATGGCAGCCACACTAAAATCTCAATCTCTAAATCTATTCCTAAACTCATCTTCTCCGATATCATTACTACATGCTCAGTTTTTTGAATTGTTAGGGTTTTGATGATAAGAACCGTAACAAAGTAACCTATAAGCAAAAACGTGGCCTTTATAATAAATGAGGAGTGAATGAAACAAACTTCGTTTTTTTAGTTAAATCAATGAAACAAACTCATATTGAGCTTAAAAAAAGGAAAGTTATAACGAATTTAAAATATTCACGTTCCTTTTATAATCACCGGTGTCTTGTCCGCTCCCTTTATATCATTTATGCTTATAGATTACGCATCTCTTATTCCTAAACAATGGTTGCCCTAATTTTAACCTAATATTTTAACCTAATATTTTAGCAACTTTTCCCTCCTTCAAAACCTAACCATATTTCCTAATTCCCCTCCTCGAAACCCTAACCATGATTTCCTAACTTCACTCCCCCTAAAACCTATCTAATTGATTTCCATAAACCATATCTCCTAACTCCCCTCCTCCAAACCCTCACCAATATATTTAAATCCTTTCTCCTAAACCGAAATCTATTTCTAAAACCATACCTTTCTCTTAAACCGAAATTTCTTAATCAACATGGCTTCCAGAAACATTCAAACTTTGTTGTCATACCACTACCTCACTGGTAACCATATCTTCATTCCACTCTGGTTTAAACTAAATATATAGATTTTTGCTCTTATTCCTCGCTGTTTGAAAGTATAAATCATTCTTTCAATCCCTTTCAATCTTTTGTAGGTCCGTTGGTGAAAAACTCTTTTTCCGATCTTGACAAAGCAATCAACAAGCTCAGACTGAAATACAGATCATATATCGTTGAATATGACATTGATGTTGTATGTGTTTTTTGCGAAATATACTTGGTTGCCCTAATTTTAACCAAATATTTTAACCTAATATTTTAGCAACTTTTCCCTCCTTCAAAACCTAACCATATTTCCTAATTCCCCTCCTCGAAACCCTAACCATGATTTCCTAACTTCACTCCCCCTAAAACCTATCTAATTGATTTCCATAAACCATATCTCCTAACTCCCCTCCTCCAAACCCTCACCAATATATTTAAATCCTTTCTCCTAAACCGAAATCTATTTCTAAAACCATACCTTTCTCTTAAACCGAAATTTCTTAATCAACATGGCTTCCAGAAACATTCAAACTTTGTTGTCATACCACTACCTCACTGGTAACCATATCTTCATTCCACTCTGGTTTAAACTAAATATATAGATTTTTGCTCTTATTCCTCGCTGTTTGAAAGTATAAATCATTCTTTCAATCCCTTTCAATCTTTTGTAGGTCCGTTGGTGAAAAACTCTTTTTCCGATCTTGACAAAGCAATCAACAAGCTCAGACTGAAATACAGATCATATATCGTTGAATATGACATTGATGTTGTATGTGTTTTTTGCGAAATATACCTATTCTTAATTATTTGCATTCTATTTTATCAATGTTTGTGATGTTTTTGTTTGTTATTTTTTTAGGGTGCAGTATGCTTGCCAAACATGTTTGGCGGTGATTTCGGAGATCAAATTGGGCGCTATGCAATATTGACTGATCCTAAGTCCAACAAGGTGTGAAGATCAGAGGGGATGCTCCGATGGTTGGGTCACATGATACCATCTACCTTGATGTTATTTACAATTAGTCCATGTTTAGATAAATTGTGCAAGACCTTTTCAATTTGAATTTTAAGTTTTAGTTTCTTAAAGTTTTGGAAGCATCTATTTTTTTTGTCTTTGAATTTAGCAAATGTCCCTTGAATTTCATAAATAATTTAGCCTTGCTTGCTTTGCTTTTTGATTTATATATTTGTGTTTGTTTTTGTGTTGCTGAATCAATTTAGTAGCATGGTTGTGTTACTGAAGCATTTTAGTAACATGGCTTTTAGTAACATTATTAGTAACAATTACTAGAATCAATTTAGTAGCATAGTTGTGTAACGTCTCCTCTTAACATTATTACTAACAATTACTAATCCAAATCTATAAAATATATTTTGGGTGGAAACAAACTAAAATCCTAATCCTAATTTCTCTCAATCAAGTAACTAAGAGATTTCATCCACATCTCTAAACTAACTTTTTGGTGGAAAGAAACTAAAATCCTTATTTCTCTCATTCAAATAATTAGGGAATTTCATCCACATCTCTAAAATATGTTTTGGGTGGAAACAAACTAAAATCCTAATCCTAATTTCTCTCATTCAAGTAACTAAGAGATTTCATCCACATCTCTAAACTAACTTTTTGGTGGAAAGAAACTAAAATCCTTATTTCTCTCATTCAAATAATTAGGGAATTTCATCCACATCTCTAAAATATGTTTTGGGTGGAAACAAACTAAAATCCTAATCCTAATTTCTCTCATTCAAGTAACTAAGAGATTTCATCCACATCTCTAAACTAAGTTTTTGGTAGAAACAAACTAAAATCCTTATTTCTCTCATTTAAATAATTAGGGGATTTCATCCACATCTTTAAAATATGTTTTGGGTGGAAACAAACTAAAAATCATAATTCCTCTCATTCAAGTAACTACTAAAGATTTCATCCACATCTCTAAAATATGTTTTGGATGGAAACAAACTAAAAATCCTAATTCCTCTCATTCAAGTAACTACTAAAGATTTCATCCACATCTCTAAAATATGTTTTGGGTGGAAACAAACTTAAATCCTAATCCTAATTTCTCTCATTCAAGTAACTAAGAGATTTCATCTACATCTCTAATCTAACTTTTTGGTGGAAACAAACTAAAATCCTTATTTCTCTCATTCAAATAAGTAGGGGATTTCATCCACATCTCTAAAATATGTTTTCGGTGGAAACAAACTAAAAATCCTAATTCTTCTCATTCAAGTAACTAAGAGATTTCATCCACATCTCTAAAGTAACTTTTTGGTGGAAACAAACGAAAATCCTTATTTCTCTCATTCAAATAAGTAGGGGATTTCATCCACATATCTAAAATATGTTTTGGGTGGAAACAAACTAAAAATCATAATTCATCTCATTCAAGTAACTATTACACATTTCATCCACATCTCTAAAATATGTTTTGGCGAATCAACTATGGTAATTCTTAAGTAAAAAAAAAATGTAAATTCTTAATTAAAACAAAGTGCCCCATCAACAATATTAATTTCATTTTATTCATATTAATCTTTATCCTAAAATGTTGGCCACTTCCTAATTTTGTTCCACTATTTTGTGCTTATCCTGATAACTAATACTCTTTATTGCTCAACCGACATATCCTACTCACACATATTCCACCTTTTTCCTATAAATATATCATAACCTATTAGCCAAACCATCTCAATCTAAATAAGCATCCTCTTTCTTGGAAAGGAAAAAACAAGCCAATGATGTCTGCCAAATACACTCCAATCTCAGCTGTTTCTGGAGGAAGAAAGAATCTCAAGATGTGTGTGCGAGTTGCTCACATTTGGTTGATTCGAGAAAAGAAGGTCCCCACTAGCATCATTTTCATGAACATGTTACTGGTCGATGAAAAGGTTTCTGCATGTTTGCACTCTTAACTTTAAAATTAAAGTAATGTCATTTTTGTTTTTTAGTTATGTAATTTAACCAGCTGTTTAATGTTGTTGTTGTCGTCAACAGGGTGGACGTATTCACGCCACAGCTAGAAAAGATTTGGTGGCAAAGTTCAGGTCCATGGTTCAAGAAGGGGGTACATATCAGCTTGAAAATGCAATTGTAGATTTTAATGAAAGTCCTTATAAGGTAACTTCACACAAACATAAGCTTAGTATGATGCACAATTCAACTTTTACCAAAGTACACTTGCCTGCTATCCCTATGAACGTTTTTGAGTTCAAGCCATTCAATGAAATTCTCTCTTCAACTGTCGAGGAAGTATCTACGGGTAGGACTTGAATTCTGAATGTGTGTTGTACATTATTTCTACCTATAAGCATTCGTTTAGGAATTTCATACATTTGGTTTTGCTTTTGTATACGTAATTTCAGATGTTATTGGTCATGTAATTGAAAGAGGTGATATAAGGGAAACTGAAAAGGACAGAAGGAAAAGCAGGGTTATTGATCTCACTTTAGAAGATCTTGAGTAAGATTTGTCTCTTTCTTTGTACCTGGTTGTAATATAATTTTAATATACCTTATGTTTCTGAATTGATATTTTGGTAATATTTTATTACAGAAACAACCGCTTGCATTGCTCTCTTTGGGGTGAACATGGCGACAAAATTGTGACCTTTTTTGGCAACCATGACAACGACACACCTACTATATTGATATTGCAGTTTTGCAAGACACGCGTGTATTTAGGTATGTCGTGTTTTAAGTTTTTGCTTTCTGCTGATATCAACAATGAAATGGGAAATTATGTTCACTTGCTGTTGATTTTTAAAAAAATTAGGTGCTATGGGAGTTGTTAATGCCTTTAATGGGACTAAGCTGATACTTAATGGCGATTTGCCTGATGTCGCTGCGTACATGACACGGTAACCATTTATATTTTCATATGCTTTAGAATAAAGACAAGTTTTTTTGGTCATAATTAAGTTGTCTGGAGGTCTCACCACTCTTCTATTAACATTGGTGCCATTTTATTAGAATGAAAAATGCATCAATACAGTTCACCTGAAGTGTCAGCCAAATTTCAACGAACAGCTCCGCGTCTTTATCAGATGACTTGCTCAACACTAACCGAATGACAATTGAAAGCATGATTGAGTCAACTGAGGTAGCTATCTATTTATTGAAATTTTTAGATGTCGTTTTGGATTCATCTTTGTTATTTTTCACATGGACAGTTGTACATTGCAATATCACAGGTTACTTCGAGGGGTGGTTTAAAGATATTGATTAATGACGACGACGGCGATGATACCGATGTTGCATCAAGTGTGGTCTACAGAGAAGTTTTCCGTAATGTGTAGGACTTTTTTGGGTACTATTCATTTTCTTACTTATTGAAAGTATTTGCATGTCAACGAACTTCAGTTATAGGAACTACGTACTAGAATTATGGAACAATAACAAAGTCTATGGTAATTGTCATTTTGCTTTGATTCACGACAATTTTTACATTCAAGCAAACTACAGTGTCTTATTTTTTCAGTGAGTATTAATTTTTTTAAATGACACGTGCGTTAGCACGGGTCAATGGTCTAGTAATATATAAGGTGTTCGAGTCCTACACCACAAAAAAAAAATTAGGAATATTAATTTGGACTTTCATATGGTAACAAATTATAATTATCTTTTTTCAATGACACAAACAATATAATTAAGATAATATATTGTTCAGGTAGCCAATAATATATTGTTATCTTTTTGAATGATACCAATAATATAATATTGAGTAAACCATCAAATTAGTCACTATCTTTGTACCAAATTCTTAATTTGGTCCTAACTCTATTAATAATTTAAAATCGTCACTGTCATTGTCAAACGTTTTTTAGTTAGGTCCCTCGGTTAGTAAATCATTTACAAAGACAGACACCATTTTGAGAAACGTTTGACAAAGATAGAGACCATTTTAAGTTATTAATAGAGTCGAAGACCAGTTTGAGAATTTGTTACAAATACAGAGACCAATTTGATGGTTTACTCATATAATGTTCTTATAAACAAATTTGTTTGAGAGTATAAGGGAAGTGAAAATGTCACCTCAATGTTGGTATATCAAAATGTGTGTAATCAATAAGTAGTAAGTACTTAAGAAAATGTGTGTAATCAATACATTGAAAATCGAAGTATTTAACTTTTTTTAAAGAATAATTGCTTATTTTAGCATGCTTAAATTAAATGAATAAGGAGAATTAATAAAAAATATATATAATGATTTTGTTGATTTAGTTTTTTTAACAAAAAGTTTGAGTAACCAAGTAATTGGTCTCAAGTGATTAATGAACTTTAGCAAATGACGAATTATTAAGAAGAAACTGAAATCGATTTTTGGGTGGAATAATTCTTGTCAGACTCTACTTAACTTCTGACCAAACTCCAAATTACTAATGTCTCTTTTCCCTATGAATATGATAATTAATGCACAATAAAAATTTGAGTAAAATAAAATAGGCCAAAAGCTAGCTACATTTTCCAAGAGTTAAATATGTTTCGAGAGTTAAATATGTTTCGGTCCATACAAAATAGTGACTTTCTGAGTTTAGTCTTTGTTAAAACTAAATTTTTAATGTTTTTTTTCTTCAAACATGTTTAGAACGTTGTATTGAAAACTAATTTAAGAGTAGCAAATGTTTTATGAGTTTGAGTTTTTGTTTGCTACTACGATTTGCATAGCCAAGATACAAAGGCAAATACAAATGTTTATGGTGTGAATTCGGTATCAAATTCCAAACCTCACATCAATAAAATTTAAATTCGTGGAGCAAGTATCAATGACAACCAATAACCAAATTAATGTAAATAACCTCAAGCAACAACAACAATATATAGACCTAGTCTATAATCAAGTGCATAGCAAAACCACAATCCAACCAAGGAATAAACAAGATAAAGAGAGTAAAGAAAAGATGACAATACCATGAAATGTTCACCTAGTTCGGTCCAACTTGACCTACTCTGAAGGAGAGATTGATCTCTCCAATTCACTATCAATGAGTTCTTACAAAGAGATACAAAATGGGTTACAAGAAATTAGCTTAAACAAGCTCACAAAGAACAACCCTAATTTCTACCCATTTACCCAATCTCACCAATGAACAATACACTCATGAATTTTCACTTTCCCAAGGTGTTTACAATTGCTTCCCAACTCTAGAATCTAACCCCCAAAAGAGAACCAACCCTTAGCTTTGATTTCCTAAGGATCTTCTCTTTTTGTTTCACAAGACTCACCCAAGTTGCTCACAAAAGACTCTCCACTCATGTGTTTCCCAACCCCATGAATCTTCCCCAAAAGGCACCAACCCTTTTCCCAAGAGCCCCCCTCTTTTGGTTCTCCAAGATTCACATCTTGAAGCTTTGAACCTCACCCAAAGACCCTCAACCGTTAGTATCTAAAACCCTAAAAGTTTCCTCCTTTGGTTTCCATGAGATTCACCAAACTTATTCACTAAATGGGTCATAGTGTGCTTAAATAGTGTGACAGATCTGTCAAAATCGCGCTGCGCCATCCAAAATTGCGCCACAGTTCATTGTGTACGACCCAAGGTACAACGACCTTATCCAGAAATCGTGTCACACTGCACAAAATCGCGCCATGATTTGCTTCAGCAGAAACCATCCATTCTGCCAGCAAAATCGCGCCTCGCCTCTGAAAATCGCGCATTTTCAGCTTTCACAACATCACAATTTTAAGTCATTTCTCTACAGACATTAACTCATAGACATATGAAAAAAGGTAAGATACAAAAAGGCATGTGCACAACCTGATTTGCAAGAAAAATAAAAAAAAAAAGACAATTTATCAAGAAAATGCATCTGATAAGATTGATTGTAACGCAAAATCAACAATAATAGAATTAACAATTTCTCAGTTCTATCTATAAGCCTTGATCAATTGTTCCCCCAAACACAAGAACTAGTGTTTCCTTAAACATCAAAAAGATGTCAGAAGCCACAAGCTAAGGTGATTCGAATGAAAATTCTGCGCAGAACAGTGCAGGTGCTAGGCATGCATCTGCTCCGTGGAAGGCAACAGAACTTGCATATAGGGAAGATTTCCCCTAGCCAAGTCCTCTCTCAAGAGTGCCCTCTGTGGAAGGGTACATTCGTGCAATAAGTGTGAAGATGCTTATATTAAGTGTGAAGATTTTTAATCAACTTTATGCGAATCTCCAAAGAACAACCTTATTATATGTAAAAACTTGTGCCAATCTCCAAATTTTACAACTATAGCTTTAAATAAAACCATTTCACGTATTACCAATATATATCCTAGGGTTAGCTAGATGGGTTGACAAGGGAGCTATGCTTGGCACATACTCATGATTCTGAAATCTTAAGACCGCTTGAAAGTGCTTGAGCTATTTTTGTGTTCATTTGAGTTTTTTTTTCTCTTCTGTTTCATTTTGGTCCACAATTTCATGTTTTATATATACAAAAAAATTATACACGAGTGGAAATCAAGCGAGCAACAGCTGCGCCGCTAAGCCTTTTTAGATGGCAAAACTAATCTTCGTAAACACAACATTCATTTGATTCGAGTTATCCACGAGTTTGAGTTTCGAGCCGATCTAATTTTTTTTTTTTATCTAGTTGATCCAAGATCAACCAAATTTGACTCATTTGCGATCTTAGGAGTGTCATTTTCAAGAACCGAATAATTGTCCACTTATCATTTGTCACGCTATCCATAATTTTCAATATCAGAAGAATTCTCAATCTCTTCCTCTCAAAATATATTTTCAATATTAGGAAGCAATATTATTCTCTTGCTCTCAAAATCATAAACAGACGGATTAAGTAAACTCTATTGTGCCAGTAATATAAGTTGCAATAATTATGTATGCAATTCAATGAAATACGCTAAGATTATATGTATATATATGTTCACCATTTTGAGCAACAATTATGTATGCAATTCAATTACTCAAACAGAACATGAGAAAACTACACTGTCTACTCTTGAAGCAGGGAACATGAATTTCTTTTAAAAGAAAGTAAAATTTATCGCTTAATATTGAAAATTTCCACTTGTCAATAAAAAATCTTATTAGAAAAGTCATGCTCTTGAGATTACATTAGCTTATTTTTGGTCACCTCCCAGTTTCTGCACTAAATTCTTTCTATTCAGCATCAAAAGCCAAGTAAACCAATTAACTTGTTTAACATTCTTGGCTTGATCTCATTTAATAAACATGGTTCATTAAAGAATTCATAGCTATTATTCAATATATGATAATAATTTGATGCAATAACACTATACTAAATTAAGTAAATTAAGTCTTGACCAATTGTTCCCACAACTCAAGAATGCTTGGTGGAAAGGTGACACTAAGTGTGAAGATGCTTATATTAAGTCTGAACATTTTTTTTTGGTGGCCAAGGTTTGAACCTCGGACCTTGCATATATATATTATGCATTGTCTCTACCAGCTGAGCTAAGCTCACGAGGACAACCTGAACATTCATTGATCAAACTAAAGAAGTTGCACATTGTTAAAAAAGGGGGGAGGGGGGGGGGGGGGGGGGGGGACATGGATTAGGACAACATTGCATTGCATGGGAGTGCACAAGCATTAATACAATGGACAAAAGTCATGAAGATAACACATTAGATTTGTGGGATTGCATCTTTTTGTCAAAAGCAAAAAGCTCTATGAGTTGAGGCCATGAAGATATCACATTAGGTTTCAAATGCCCTGCTTTATATATTTCACTAAACCAATAGAGAACATTTGTTTCTTCTAGAAAGACAGAAATTATTTGGACCATTGCATAGACTCACATATTTGCACTACAACTGATCAAACTACTTAAGCCACTTTTTATAAATTTCGTTTTTAATACATATTAATAAAGACATCTGTTGCATTTTTACATCATAACAACAACTACATAATCAAAAGACAATAACAAAAGAGAAATTTGATAGATGTTGGTAAAGATAATTGATCAATTATCATAACACCTATGCTAAATAAAGTCACTTAGGGTATAAGTATAACCTTCTTTTCATCTCCAAAGAGGAACCATTTCATGTATTAGCAATATATATCCTAGTGTGCCCTAGCTAGATGGGCTGACAAGAGAGCTATGCTTGGCACGTACTCATGAATATGAAATGTAGTAATCAATACTTTATAAAAAAATAGGCTTAATACATCATTTGGTCTCTTAACTTATAAAGAATACGTTTCAATCTGATTTTTGTTGTCTCTTTTTTATCACTTTTGTCAGTTTTTTCTCCAATTTGCTTACTAATTTTTTTCCCCTCATACTTTCCAGAAGAAGGCTGCAATCTTGGGCAAAACGTAATGTTCATGTTCGTATTTAGCGTTTAAAAGTGAGGGTTTGTTTCCTATGCAAAGTATTGTTTGTGTTTGTCTGAGATTTCAAAATAATGTAATACCATGTATCATTATACATGAAACTTGATAATTAAAGATGTGAAACTTGATTACTAAATGCAGTAAGGGTTTGTTCCCTTATTACCTAATCTTATTTTGTATTGTTAAGCCTAATTACATACTTTTATGATTGTTAATTAGATCCCTAAAAAAAATTATTGATAATTAGACTGCATTGCTCCTTCATTATGTTATTCCATCATTGTTGAACTCGCTTTAGAAATAATAATTTTAACCATTATCACTTAAGGGAACTCACAATGTTATGATTGTAATAGCCAAGGACAAAACTGCTCATGTCATTTCTTTCTCTGCTGATGCTTTATCTGAATCTTCTCTCTTTCACGAAACTACTCCAATTTTCTGTATATAATGTTTTTCTTAAGGGTCTGTATATAATTTTTTGTTTAGTTTCATTCTTCTTTATCCTTACATATCGAGATATTGTTGGGTTTTAGGTTGATTTTGATTTTCTTTCCCTTTCCTTTTTTTTTTTGGCTTTTTTTAACCATATATTCCAGTTTTTCATAGTCCTTCAAATTTTCTATTTGCATTATATTATTCATGCTGCTATTTGATAATACACTTTTTTAGATTTTGTTGATCATTTTGGATTAAAGGCCAAGTGATGAAGTTGATTTAACGAATATAATTCGAGAGAACCGCTTCTTCTATCTCAATTACATGGAAATTAGTATCATGCAAAGTTTATACAGTTAAACATGTTACCATACATATAAGACTATACTGTTACGCCTGAAGTGATGATTATAAAAATCTTATCTCCGTTTACTTACAAAATGTATGCTTTTTATTGTCTTGCACAATATAATAAAAAAAATCCAAACTGAACATAGAACCGAATAACTGGATTATTCTTGGACAAACTTAATTAGAATCAAATGTTTTCATATAAAAAAATGCCACTAAATATTTCACTAAATAATTGATGAATCGAGAAAATGCTTGGTTGTATGGTCGTGTAGCTAAGAAACCGAACAACGATTTGAGAGAGAGAGAGAGAGAGAGAGAGAGAGAGAGAGATTTGAATACTAGGTAAGGGGTGGTTGTAGGTAGGGGCTCTTGCCTTCTATTACTCCAAAATTTCTCAAACAAGAACATCACATATATATCCCAAGTTAATTAACATTCCACTTGCTATGTTACATTGACTTTTTCAATCAAAAATATTGCAAAGTATTTATAAATGATGCGACTAATATGTAAACATTGTTTCACTCTTTTTGAAATGTCTCCGTCCTTTGCAAGACTTATCAAAGTTTTGTTCTTATTTCTTCTATTGGTTTGCCTTAGATTTTTTGAATTTTATATTTTATGATAGATTCAAATGGCTCGAGAAATAATATAGAGCATATTTGTACTAATTTCTGTAAATTGTTTTAAGGATATGAAAGATTTAAAGTCTTCATCAAACCCACCCCCATAAATGTCACTCATGTTTCATGTATATTCATCCTCCATAGATAGATGAGTATGCATCACAAAACTAAGTATATATTAAGTAACTCCATGTCAAAGAAGTGCATAAATTACATAACTTACATTTTTTATCAAGTTTGATCGTTCTTTTAATTCTAATAATTTTCTCGAAGATATATATAAAAAAGAAAACTAAAGCAACGTTGATGTTGAAAAACATACTACTTATGCGTTACATGCGTTAGCCCGGTAGAAAGAGTCGTGCCCGTCTGGACGCTAGTGCTAAATAACACCATTAGCATGCATCAATAAAATATATCCTAGTTTGGTGTCCTAGCTATCTAGATTGACAAGGGAGCTATGCTTGGCACATACTCATGAAATTTAGTATAATCAACATCAATTTGAAATTGGTAAAGTGATTTGCCTTGATAGTCATACGATGTGAGTGGTTCTCCAACCTTTCCTCCAAGGATTTGATCGCCATTCTTCCAAAGGCCACACATACGAAACATTGACACAAGTGGGCCAATGTTGCACTTTTTGTGCCATCCACTTTGATCCATCACCCAAATGCTCAAGACAACGGGAGCATTGAAGTTACAATGCACAACATAAGCAAGGGAACCTTTGATCTCGGCAACACCATCCCATGCAAAGTTGCGATAGTCACATGAGAAGGTTGGCCCTCTGAGTTGGTGAAACTGGTTGTCGCGGAAGTCAAAGCATAGAATATTTGCAACAAAATGGCGATTGCCGTATGAACTGCTTATAATCCAATGATAAACGGTGTTAACAAGAGTGTTATATCTGGACGGACATTGGCGTGTGATCTTAGTAAAAGGAAGAGGATGTTCAGTTGGGGTCCAAGAGTTGGTACTTAAATTATAAACTTCCGCTGATCTCATAGTTCCACCATAACTAGTATGGAGTTTCACAACTTTGAAGTTGATGTTGTTGGGATCATCGGCACCGAAACCATACATGCATGAGTCGTTATCAAGGCAGAGACTCGGAGGAACACGGTGGACCTCTCTAGTTGTAGGGTTCCACATAATTAACTCATCAAGACAACTCTTATGAAACCAACACAAACCTTGGAGACAGAAAACGCCATTGCAACTACCATATGATTCCATTCTTATAAAAGTGCGACAATTGCTGTTGGAAAAGAGGGATTTGATGTGTATTACGGTGTGACATGAGAGAAGAGTTACATAGGGTTTTGTTTCATGAAGGATCATGAGATTAGGACTATCAGACATGTTTATGTGCCTCCTTTTCAGAAAGGTGGGGTTCTGAGTAAGATCATTCCAAGACCGTTGAACACATCTAAAACCCATCAATGAATTTAGAGGAAGCCACACCAAAATCTCAGTCTCTAAATCTATTCCTAAATTCATCTTCTCTGATATCCCTTCTAAGCTCAATTTTTCAACTGTTGAAGTAACCTACAAATTAGGAGTCAATGAAACAAACTTTATTTGTTTGAAAACATAAAATAAAATAAATCAAGGAAACAAACTCAAATTGAGGAAAGCTCTAATATCAAAAATTCAACATAGCAGATTCAATGAACAGAACAAAACTGAACTGAGAACGTTGCAGGCATGTACTGTGTTCAAATATATATTTTCTTCTTTTATGAATGATCACAAAACAAATTCAACATAGGCAGATTCAATGAACAGAACAAGATTAAACTCACAGCGCAAGAATCAATAAGCAAAAATGTAATCAGAATCATGAATTAGAACATAGAAGAATGACCAGTGACCACACACCTAGAGAAGATCCTACAGGGACGAAGGAACTACGTGCTGAAGCAGGTTTTGCAGGCTGAGGCGTTGCTTTCCACCCACAGACAAGGCGTGGCGGCCTGGCTGGCGGAGAAATAGGTTTCGCTGCAGGTGGGTTGGGATTCGCAGCGTGAGAAAAGAACAAGGGTTTGCAAGGGTCAGGGTTTTTGAGGTTGTTGAAAACTAAACTAAATAATATATATTTTTTAAAAAACAATTTTGTTGAGGTTCGTTGACACTTTTGATGAATAAGATTTAGTTGTTATAATTATAAATGATAAAAAAATAATATTTTTCTTCAAAAATAACTCTTTCAACTATTAATTTAAAGAGTGGGTGTATCGGTACACTCAAATATATTGGGTGTATCGGTACACTCAAATATATTGGGTGTACCATAGAATTTGCCTATATATATATATATATATATATATATATATATCAATCAATCAATAGTGTATGTATATATATAATAAGGTTTTTTTATTCTTAAAATTTGTTTTCAAATCTTGCATAAATATCTCAACAAACATTTTATCTTAGTTTTTCATTTTTTTTTTTGACTTAATTGCACTTTTGGCCCCCTATCTTTCCAAAAGTTGTAATTTTGGCCCCCTAACTAATTAAAATACAAAACAGCCCCTTATGTATTGAATCTTTGGTAGTTTTGGCCCCCAAGGCCACTTTTGTATTTTAATTAGTTAGTTAGTGGGCTAAAATCGCCACTTTTAAAAAGATAGAGGCCAAAAGTGCAATTAAACCTTTTTTTAGATAATCTTAGTTTTTCATTTTTTAAAAGCTGATTTATTTATTTGACATAAATATTTCAACAAACTATAATTTCAACTTTCAATCTTATCCATTAAGTATTTTATTTTAGGTTAATGTCTAATTTTTGGATGAATAAATTAATGTCTAATTTTATTTTAGGTTAAATTACACCAGGGATCGGCATTTAAGTTTGAGGTTTGTGAGAGATTGATCATTTAAATTATTTTAGTCACACATAAGTCCTTTAAGTTTGAGGTTTGTAACAGATTAATCATTTAAGTTATTTTGGTCACACATAAATCCTTTAAGTTTGAGGTTTGTAATAGATTGATCCTTTAAATTATTTTGGTCACACAAAATTTCAATATGAGAAAAGTTTCGACGTTAGAACCTTTGTTGGAACAATTTTGGAACAAGTTTGGGAGGTAGAACTTGATATCAGTGGAACTAATAAACACACAAACTCACAAATGACTAACAAGAGAACAAAGGAGGAATTTCTTTGAACACGCTATTTTTATTGCCGAAACTTGGTTTTTGTTATATTAAGTTTAAGGATCAAGCAAGATCGGTAGAAAGATCAAGATCGGGAAGAGCTTCTCTTCGAAGGTGCCGCTGAGGAGCTCTGTTCGGGTACCCCCCCTCCGGCTCGTAGTTGAGAAGAGCTTTAGTTTAGGAAAGGGCTAAAGGGGTGCGATCCCGATGCTTCAATATGGTACAAGCAGTGTCTTTTATAGGCTTCTAAAGAAAGTAAATGCAGTTACTGGAATTTTCTAGCTAAGTAAATACATAGATGGTGTTAGATTATTCCTAGAGACGGTTCATACTAATTATAAGGCGGTGCTACTATTCTAGGTGGTTCTGCATATTTCTTTTTATTTTACTTAGTGACTAATCATAATCTTTAATAGGCAAGTAATAGACTAAGTCAAACTTTGCATCCCTTCTCCATTATTCTAGATAGTTGTTGATTTAATTTCTAACAGAATTGTGCTTTTAAATTCATTGTTGAATGCAGTTTCGATTGTCTACTTAACATATTTGAAGATGTCAAGAAAGGTGGTGAAAGTGATTGTTGCACTCCAAAGGAATTTCCTTTCGGGGGTGCCATGGGCTGAGGAAAATAAGTTGGGTGAAGTGGAAAAGGGTGCGCAACCAACGAAGAAGGGAAGGGAAAAAGTCAGTCCAAAAGAACCAAAACATGATATTTTGTTTAGATATAGTATAGACATACACATATAAAATAAGATTTTTATGCCACATGTTATTTTTACAATTATAATTAGTATTTTCATTTTCTTTCAAAAAAAAAATAAATAGCATTTTCATTTTTTTTACATCTAAAACCGATATATTTTTTTAGCTTAAATATCACAACAAACTTTATATAATACAACGAAAAGACAGGCACTCACGTGCTCGTCTTTCCGCTCTTTTTATTGCGCTAACTTTTGATTTTTTATGAAATTTTGATTTTGATTAAAACTAAAAATATTAATTTTTTTTGCTTTCAAATTATAACAAACCAAACTAACCATGATTATTTATTTCAATGGCACCAACAATATAATAAAATAATCTAATGTAAATTCTTATTTTTTTTTAATGACACCAATAACGATTTTTGTTATAGAAAAAATTGTTTAAGAGAATAATTGGGATAATTAAATCTTATTTTTTTTAATGACACCAACAACGATTTTTGTTATAGAAATAATTTTTTAAGAGAATAATTGAGATAATGAAAAAGTAAGTAGAGATATACTCATCTAGTTTGTTACACTTTTTAAAGGATAAAGAAAAAAAAGTTGAACATATGTATACATATCGTGTTTGTTACATTTTTATTTTAATATTTGAATTTACTCTTATCTATTTTGTTATGAACTATTTGTATTGAAAGTAGAGGGTAATTTTGAAAAGAGAAAAAACCAACACAAAAGAGCCAAAACATGTTATTTTATTTATATACAGTATATATTACTTTGACCTTATCCACTTAATATTTTATTTAAGTTTTTAATATTTTATGCATCATAATATGCCCAAAACTTCATATTATGTAACCAATTGATGACATAATTAAAAAAAAATATGAAATCAATCCCGGACACCCCACTTCTCCACATTTAATTGTGTGAGCTCTAGCCACTAGGCTACTAGATCAAAAAAAAATTACAAAAAATGAAATCAATGTAATGAGACAAACATTATACAAATTCTCATTTTATTAATTGATCAATATTTTCGTAGTACATTTACATTAACATAAACCTTATTACAATATTTTCATGGTAAAAGAAGATGGAGGGGGAAAGAGGCTCGGGTAAGATTTGTTTTCTCTCTCATCCCGAGAAGAAGGGAGAGGAGGGGTAAAACTAAACATGTCATAAGAAGGAGACTTTGATGAACAACCTTACACCTAGATAAAGCAAACTTACACCAATACAAAGGGTGCCAATTTGCAAAGTGAGACATTTTTATTTGACCATTCATTCTGTTCCTAGATAAAAATAAAAGAAACTATTCTATGAAAGGCCAACAGGGAACATTATATAAGAAAAGAGAAGGAGAGAATCTGAGATGGAATGAGAATTTATGAAGGATTGATGAGTATTTATAGGGGAGAATTTGTGAAGGATGATGTATAGAGTGTAATAGTCTATTAATTAGGGTCAAAAAAGGTGGTCAAACTGGTCTGAATTGCCAAAAAACCCAAAGAAAAATGTGTTGAATGAGCAAGTCTTGATGAGCAAACCACCATCCATACTTTGAACTGGTTTGGATTATATAATCTGAAACTATCTCATAAATGTTCGGATTATATAATATCCGAACTAGTTTAAGAATGTGTTAAAACTCGTACTTTGTAGGGTGAGAGATATTTCATAATTTATAATCGGAACCATTCAAGTACAAGATTTTTATATGATCAACATTGCACCGGCAATTTATATGGTCTACGACGCACAAAAACTTCTATAAATTGGTGTGCTTGTTCATTTGTTGTAAACTACACTAAATAATGATGGACACTTCAGTCATTGACCTGAACATCAAACTAGTTGATGTTTAGTACAACAGGGAAAAATTTAATTTGTTCATGGTTTTAAATGATGCCACATTGTCTATGTTGAAGGATCGGATGAACCAAATACACCGCCGATTAAACCATAGAGACACAAGGAGGATGGACAGTGTTGAGTATCAACATTCATCGATCAACTCAACTGGAAGCGTCTAGTTCACAAAGATGAAGCTAAGGAATGACAACGTGAGAAC
Organism: Medicago truncatula; assembly: GCF_003473485.1. Classification (NCBI taxonomy): domain Eukaryota; kingdom Viridiplantae; phylum Streptophyta; class Magnoliopsida; order Fabales; family Fabaceae; genus Medicago; species Medicago truncatula. The sequence continues at coordinate 7,563,931 of NC_053042.1, forward strand.
CATGTTCTCAATAATTGGTCACATATAGAATTTATTTGTGCATTAATTTGAGTGATAGAGATGTGTACAATATTTAGACTATTGGCGATTGTTTATTATGGGAGAGCGACAAAGTGTATGAAAAAAATATGAATTTGTTGGAGATAAAAGAATAATTACTAACAATTGTTTTAAGAGAGTTTAACAAATTTTATATGCTTTACTTTCATTCGCGGAATGGGACCAGAGAGATAGTAAGAGATCACAAACCTTAAGGAGTTTTAATACAACAAATATACAATCCATAATACCCTTTAACTATGATGTTCTCACCCTTCAACAAAAAAACCAGGGGCGGTTGCTAGTACAAGGGGGAGGTAGCCATGGCTACCCCAAATTTTTTATTTTTTTTTAGCGAGTAGGTATATTTTTATATTTAGCTACCTCCAATAATATATATTTGGCTACCCCAAGTTTTATTTTAAGTGAAATAATTTTTTCCATCTTTATTTAGCTTTCGGTCGAACTTCAAATTATTTAATCATGTCGTATAGGAACCGGAAGACTAACACCCAAAAGAGATAAATAATAAATAATTGTTGTGGATAAATTCAACTATGTTTGTTGGTTAGTTACTTAGTAACTAACTAGTTAGTTAGTTAGAGGCTTGTAGTGCAAGTTACTCAACTTAGCCTGTACATGTTTTGTATTCAGTTGATACAACCAAGTATCTTGTATGATAATCAATAGAGAGCTTTCTGATCAATGAAAAATCTCAAGACAAAACAAAGAAACAAAATGAGCGATGATTTTCTTTCAAATAGCTTGGTTATTTACATTAAAAAAAATATATATTGCAGGTCAGTTTAGCTCAGATGCAATTATGGATAAATTTGAGTCTTTGAAGGGCTGCCGAGTTCAATTTTCATAAATAGCTACTATTAGTTTTTATTTCTTTTGTTGTAGCTTTTTTGGTACAATCCGTTTTTCTACGGTGTCTTTTTTGGTATAATCTGTTGTTGCCATATTTTTTTGGTATAATCCGTTCATGTTGAATCAAGTGTATATTTTATGAAGAATATTTTATATAAGTAATAGTTATTGTGTTTTTTTTTTTTTTTGCCTACTAGGTTAGATTAGTTTAAAAAATAATTCTTTATATGTGACCACCTTATGAAAATATTGTTAGCTTCGCCGTTGAAAAAAACTATGATGTTCTAACTAATTTTGTTTAGAGACTATGTATTTGCCTACTAGGTTAGATTAGTTTAAAAAATAATTCTTTATATGTGACACCTTATAAAAATATTGTTAGCTTCGCCGTTGAAAAAAACTATGATGTTCTAACTAATTTTGTTTAGAGACTATGTATTTGTTCCAAAATATTAGCAAGCATGGCAGAAAATATATTGTGATATCCTCACTAGTTCCACTAGGTGAATTTTTTTCCGAAGAAGTCCACTAGGTGAAATTAAAGACATATCATAACCTTCACTAAAAATTTGAGCATGTTTTAACCAACATGTGTTTTTATAGAACAAGGTTTCTCATCCTTAAAAGATATAATATTCTTCCCTATATTGTAAAAGAAAATTTTCAATCAAAAGAATACCACTATCAAGGGAGAGAACAAACTACTTAAATACTATCAAGCCAGAGCAAATATATATTCTGGCTGCTCATCCATCCTCCTTCCTCATTCTTCCTAAAATTAAACAAGCTCCTACAACAACTTTTTACAAATTCATAATTTATTGTTGCGTTTCTACATGGTAATAATATTAAATAATCGAAAGACAGTAATGAAGGATAAATTTGAGAGAATGTTGGTAAATATAGTTGATCAACAATGATAACAACTCTTAAGTTCTTCTTAATAATTAATTAAGAGAAATTAAATTAACACCTGTGCTAAATAACACCAATGCATGTATATATTAATAAAAATATATCCTAGTTTGGTGTCCTAGCTATCTTGGTAGACAAAGGAGCTATGCTTGGCACATACTCATGAATCCAAAAATGTTCAGTATCATCAACATCAATTTGAAATTGGCAAAGTGAGTTGCCTTGATGGTCATATGATGTGAGCGGTTTTCCAAACTTTCCTCCAAGGAGTTGATTGCTATTCTTCCAAAGGCCAAACATGCGAAACATTGAAAAAACTGGGCCAATGTTATACATTTTTCTCCATCCACTTTGATCCATTACCCAAATGTGCAAGACGACAGGAGCATTGACGTGATTCTGCACAACATAAGCAAGGGAACCCTTGATCTCGGCAACATTATCCCATTGAAAACTGCGAGAGAAGATTGGCCCTCTGAGCGTGTGAAACTTGTTGCTGTGAAAGTCAAAACATAGAATATTTGCAGCATAATCATTGGGATAGTAATATGTATTCTCTGTAATCCAATGATAAACACCATTAACAAGAGTGTTGTATTTAGAAGGACGTTGACGCGTGATGATAGTTAAAGGATGAGGATGTTGAGTAGGGGTCCATAATTTAGTACTTAGATTATAAACTTCCGCGAAGGAAATATAATGTTTCATTGTCACAGAGCAATAATTGATATGAAATTTCACAGCTTTGAAGTTGATGTTTATCCAACATTTTTCTTTCATCATTACACAGCAAATACTAAGAGTATGTTTGGGAGTTTGTTTTTGAAGAATTTTGAAGGAGATGGCTTAGGCTATATTTTGATATATAATTTCATATTTTTAAAAAATTAAAAGAACGACATGATATTAAATTCATTTATCATATTGTTCTTTCAATTTAAAAAAATAATAATAATATTAAATACATATTAAAATATATAAACTTAACCCTCTAGAGTCCTCCCCTCTAAAACCCTCCTAAATCCAAACTTAAATTCTTTTCAAGTACCCAATAACTATCCAACTAACAGATTTATGTCAAGCTACAATAATTTATTGGAAAAGCTACAAAATGTTTGCCTTAGACCAGCATCCTCTCTTAAATTTCCAATCATCTGGTTAGGTTAAAAATGATTACCATCATATAAACATTTCTAACTTGCATTTAGCAAGAAACCATTTGAGCAATAAAAGAAAATGTAATCATAGTATCAGTATATGAAAATGCATATTCTTTTCATTATGATACTATCATCATTGCCTATATTAGATTACTTGGATTACTTACAACAGTTCCTGCACCAAACCCTTTCTCTGCATATAGTAAACCACTACACGAATTTACCTTATTTAACCTTTTGGTTTGATCTCATTCAACATATTTAGTGCTATGATACCAGTCATAGAGGAAATTTATTGGCAAGCTCTTTCTTGTGGAAAATGACATATACAAATTATCTAAGAAAGAACACTACTCAATGGAAGAAAGTAACATTCCATCTAAACAGAAAACAGAGAATCATTGCATATTTCTATTTGATAATTAACAACTGTTAAATAAGAAAAAGAGAAAAGAAGAGAGAAACACAAACCTATGCTATGACAAGGGAACTATGCTTTGCACATACTCGCAAAGAAATAAACTACTACCATAATTCATACTAATTTGAAATTGACGAATCAAGTTGCCTTGATGATCATAAGACCTGAGCAGTTTTCCTATCCTCCGCCAAATACTTGATCACCATTCTTCGAAAGACCGCACATACATGTTTCAATGGGGCCAATGTTGTACTTTTTTGCCCACTTTCCTTGATCCATAACCCAAATTTCCAACTGTGTCGGACAAAGATGATGATACTCCAAAACATAAGCAAGAGAACCCTTGATCTCGGCTATATTTTCTTGGTTGAACGAAGATTGCAAAAAGAAAGATTGAAGACTGTTGAAGGAAAGGAAAAGTTGTGAATAAAGAGGTCTCATAACATCCTTTATAAAGGGGGGAAAAAGAATAGTTATGCAGCATCAAATTAGTGCTCCAGACATCTGGAAAATTTGGATTTAAATGGATCAACTTGGATGGAACAAAAAGTACAACATTGTCCCAATTGCGTCAATGTTTTGTATGTGCGGTCTTTGTAAGGATGCTGAATATGACCATCAAGGCAAGTCATGAATATTTTTGGATTTATGAGTATACCAAACATAGCTCCCTTGTCAATCTAGCTAGCTAGGACACCACACTAGGATATATATTATTAATACATGCAATGGTGTTATTTATCATAGGTGTTAATTTAATTTGTCATATTAAGAAAGCATTATTCTAATTACTGTGTTCTGTTAATTCATTTCAATGTAATCAGATTGAGTAAATTACAATGTCTGACTGATCCAAATCTCAATCCCATCAAACTGAAATGAAGTAAAATAGTACTTGAAAAAAATACAGTTTCTTTCTATGAGATTGATTGATGATCACAATTGTTGCATCAGTTTTTATTTAGAAAGACAAACTAACACACCTATGAGTCTATCACAAAGGGAACTATGCTCTGCACATACTCGCGAACCCATAAATAGCTATATATTTTAAAATTGGAATTCGAAATTGGGGCCTTCATGATTCCATTAGGGAAGACAAACTTCCTTACTCCAAACTCTCCTAAGGACTCAAAGGAACAGTTATTTGCATAATATTTGCACAAAATTTTCGTTTTTAAGTATTACTTGCAACAGTTAATTGGTAACAAAGATCAAGTATGCAAATTCAAGTATAAGAAACTACTGTCTACTCATGGAGCAGGGAACAAAGATCAAGTATACAAATTAGCAATTGATTTTATAGCTTGAAATACATGTCTCAAAACACCTACATATATTGAACTACAAGTGACAAAATACTAAACATATTTAACGACAATTGGTTATGAATGATATAGCCTGAAATTCTACAAAGTGACTTGATTTTTTAAGTCTTGGTCAATTTCTTTAACAAAATCCTAAAAAGAAGAAACCACAAAGAAATAAAGGCATCTTTTGTACTCAACCGTTCAAATCCCAAACATTTCCCTTTTACTCATTTCATCAAACAAAGGCTGCAGGTGTAAGAATAATCAAACTTAATATATTTGTAACCAATAGAAACCTTTCCAAAAGAAAAATTCTACATATATACAAACAACCAAACTTCAGATCTATATATGACACTAAAACACACATCATCAACAGTATCCATCAATTTATCCTTATACCAAATGCCAAGTATCTTGACCAAAAAAAGATGCAATTTGAATTACATATACCTATAGATTAAAGTTACAGATTTGTCATAGCCTCCAAAGCAGCAAATATGAATTGGGGAAGAGATTATGAGGTGAAGGATGAGCCAGAGACTTGTGACGATTTGATGCAAAATGAATATAAATAAACAATAATGCTATATATGTGTAGCGAAGGAATGCACGGCGAATGAATTCACAATACAATTGCCATGTTTTAATGGATTTGGCTTCCGTATTTTCCGCCCATCATGCCGTGTATCCCGTTAGGCACTGCATTTTTTATTGGATAACCATAACCGTGTATTCGTGATATTCTCGTGAGTTTCCTCTCGCGAGATATAGCATGCCTTAACTCAAAGTGACTATGTATGGCATGAAGAATACTACATTTATTCTTGATATGTAATTTCCTATTGATTGATTTGTTTCAGCAAAAAAGTATTTTCCAGGGGAAACATTTGTCATTTTGAATATATATTTTCAAGTTGCAATATTGGTATTGATTTCAATACTACAAAAAATAGAGAGAAACCATAACACTATGCCAAAAGATGGAACCCAGATAAAACAGAAACACATTGGCCATAAAACTCAACCAAGTTGTATCATTTAGAAAATACCAGAAATTGTATCATTCTTCATCGATATTTCAATTACTGGAGTTTCCTACAAAAGTTTTCTATGATGAAAAAACATATTATGCACCCCTTGAGGTTTGTTCAGCCCCTTAAAAGAATTACCTTGTAACATGAAGATAAAAAGTGCAACAGAAAAAGAAAAAAAAAATCAGAACTGCATGAAGAAACCAAGAGAAAAACAACCTTCTGCACCCACCCGGAACTTTAGTTTACCAGAACTGCTTGAAGACCTCTTTAGTTTACCAATTTTTTTCCATGACATTAGATGCCACTTTACCCACCCGGAACTTTCTTCTGCACTTGTTCTTGCCATGATATTCCCACACAATCAGAGAGCGACGACCACTGTTAGAACAATCAGAATAAAAACTCGTTTATGGTTGTGAATATGTGAATTCCATAAAGTTTTGATTTTGAAGGTTACCTGTTCATTTAGCATACCTGTGGAGGAAATACCGTTTAGAATTTCACTGGAGATGAGATTGGTGTCTCCATAAGCCGTAATGGAAATTTCGCCATGAAGTTTGGCTTTCAACAGGACTAAGGGAATGTTGTTAGAAATGTTGGTAACGCTCTCGAGGTTTGTTGGAACTTTACAGTCATCAATGTTCCACCAAACTGAGATCTTCGCCTTTCACATATTCCACATTCATTTCGAAGAAGTCTGGTTCGAAAGGCGTGAGAGAAGATGTCAAATTACACACAAGAAACATTACTACATGATCAAGACTCATAAAAGAGCAGAAACATCATTCCAAAAACAGTGATGTTCAAGCATGCATTCAGTAACAAAGACTCAAAAAAAAAAATCAACAGATGAGCTTCAAAACACAGATTCATCATTCATAGAAGTGATCATGATTGCAGAAATAAATGATAAAGATTTTTAGATAAATGATTAAGATTTTTACTTCATGATCTAGAAACATAAAAAACTGAGACATCATTCTAAAACCAGCCATGTATTAACAGATAGTGCATATATAAACAATTAGATCAGACTTCAGAGCCACAGAAACTTTAGAACTGTTATTGAAGAATAATTTTTCCCATTATTTTTTTTCTTAGCAGCCGAAATAGATCAAATATTTTTCAGTCGTGTGAAATTTTATTTTTATAGTTTGGAAAGATCACACATGGAGTTTTTGTATTACTATGGCAGCATATTTCATTAGCAAATAAAAACTCCTCAATAGCAGTATAAACTAGATGTTTCCTTTAATCCATCTATGATAAAGCATTTGTCTGACATGACAAAACAAATGGTTGAAGGATCGTTGATGAAGCCTCGGAAAGAAGGCGCACCGCTTCGTACTCGTTGGCTCTACGACAGAACTACTTATAGGAGAATGGTTGAACCTTAAGATATTGCTCAATACTATCTCAAATGGTGGTAAAGACTATGTGACTAGAGCAAGATCAAGACACTACGAACAATTGGAGGATTGGTTGTGAAGGAAGCAACAACTACAGCCACAAACAAAGTAACTAGAGATAAAGAACTTACTCACTTTGAATGGACTCCATTTTAGGTATATTTAATAGTACCGATCTTTCTCACTTTGAAAGCAAATGTAATTACACAGAAACAACAAGTTCATTATGTTCAAGAAGCATCAATGCATAGCTTTGTTTGATTATGCCAATGTTAGAAATTTGAAAAACTTCACAAATTAAAAATTGGTCATATTGAAATACATGTCTCATGAAAACTAAACATATAGAATTACAAGTGCCAAAATCCTAAACATATTCAACTACAACGGGTCTGAATGCTATAGCTTGAAACTCTACAAAGTGACTTGATGTTTGAAGTCTTGGCCAATTTCTTTATCAATATCCTGAAAAGGAGAAACCATATATTAGAATATATGCTACCAAAACTAAAACAAATTGTCCTTTTACTCAATTTGTTCAAATCCCAAACATTTCCCTTTTACTCATTTCATCAAACTAAGGTTGGACTAGAGGTGTAAGAATCCAACTTAATATATTTGTAAATTTGTAACCAGCAGAAACCTTTCCAAAAGCAAAGTTCTACATATATACAAACAACCCACTTTCAGATCAATGACACTGAAAAAATATCATCAACAATATCCATCAACTTATCCTTATATCAAACGACAAGTATCTTCACCAAAAAAAGATGCAATTTGGATGACATAAGCCTATAAATTCAAGTTACAGATTTGCCATAGCCCCCAAAACAGATAATACGAATTGGGGAAGGGATTATCAAGTGAAGGAAGAGCCAGAGAATTGTGACGATTTGATGCAAAATTAATACAAATAAATGAGGCACATATCTTAGCCAAGCATGCCTTAACTCACAATGACTATGTATGGCTTGAAGAATGTACTTCATGTATTCTTGACATGTAATTTCTCTTGATTGATTTGTTTCAGCAAAAAGGTATTTTCCAGGGGAAACATTTATTATTTTGAATCTATATTTTCAAGTTGCAGTGTTGGTATTGATTTCAATACTAAAAAGAACAAAAAAGAGAAACCATACCACTATGCCAAAAGATGAAACCACAGATACAACAGAAACACATTAGTCACAGTGTTATTAATATCAGATCGCGGAAAATAATGGATAGCGAAAAAATCTGATATGACAAATAACAGATAGCGTAGCAGGCAAATAGTGAAAGCCGCAAAACAGTTTAAATAGATAATTATATATAAACTAAAGCATAGTGCACACAAATAAAAGCTACACAAGTTAAAAATCCAGGAATAAAAGCTAGGTAAACAGAAAAAATGACTTGACATAAAACTTAAAAATTTGATAATTCCGCTTATTACGGATATAACCAATATGTACAATATCACCGCTATTTCAGAAATATCAAAGTTGCTAAACCATGTTGGATTTCGTATCGTCTACCCTAAATTCCGATACGGTATGGCAGTATAGTGCCAATATAACGGATATTTAACAATTAACACTCATTAGTCATAAAACTCAACCGAGTTGTATCATTTACAAAATACCAGAAATTGAATCATTTTTCATTCATATTTCTGTTAATGGGAGTTTCCTGCAAAAGTTTGTTGTAGTGTTCTACAAGTCATATCAATTACTGGACATTTCAAAAGATGAAACTAATTTTTAAACAAGGAAACTTTCATGTGTTGTTCTATGATGAAAAACCATATAATGCACCACCCTGAGGCTTGGTCTGCCCCTTAAAAGAATGACCTTTAACATACTAACATGAAGCTAAAAAATGCAACAGAAAAAGGAAAGAAAAAAAAAATCAGAACTGCATGAAGAAACCAAGAAAAAGGGAACTCTTTAGTTTACCAATTTTTTTTCCATGACACTAGACGTCACTTTCCCCGCCTGGTGCTTGCTTCTGCACTTGTTCTTCCGACGACCACTGCTATAACAAGCAGAATTAGAACAAGTTGATGGTTGTGATATGTGAATTCAATAAAGTTCTGATTTTGAAGTTTACCTCTTCAATGCACATAGGGCCCTCACCAGAAAAGAGTGCGGGCCAGAGCCAAACGATATTGGCTGTGTCAGTGAGGGATGCATCAACTTGTGATGGTATAGCAAGGAGAATGTTGTGGTTTTTCATAGAAAGTTTAACAAGAGCCCTTGAGATAATTGGTACAGCATTACCTCCATTAGCAAATATCAACAAAACATTAGCATTAGGGTTACCTAGAGCCCACAGTGACATATCAGTAATAATCTTTTTGTAACATTCATCAAAGTAACTATCAGAGACGCTAGTGACGTGATGGACGGAGATGCCTGTGGAGGAAAGCGCGTTTAGAATTTCACTGGCGATGAGATTGGTGTCTCCGTAAGCTGAAATGGAAAGTTCTCCAAGAAGGTTTGCTTTCGACAGAGCTAAGCGAATGTTGTTAGCAATGGTTTTAACATACTCGGGGTTTGTTGGAAATTTACAGTCGTTAATGTTCCACCAAACTGAGATCTTCGCCTTCACATGTTCCACATCCATCTTGAAGGGAAGTCTGGTTCGAAAGGCGTGAGAGAAATATCAAAGTATTGAATTAAATTACAGATAAGAAACATTACTGAATGATCAAGACTAAAAAAAATAGACATCATTCCAAAAACAGTGATATCCAAGCATGCAATCAGTAACAAAGAGTAAAAAAAAAAAATCAATAGACGAGCTTCAAACACACACACAGATTCATCATTCATAGAAGTGATCATATGATTGCAGAAATAAATGATCAATATTTTTACATAAATGATTAATGATATTTTTACATAAATGATCAGGATTTTTACTTAATGATCAAGAAACATAAAAAACTGGGACAATATTACATAGCACAAATTCATCATTCATAGAAGTGATCATGATTGCAGAAATGATCAAGATTTTCATTTTTACAAAAACCAATAATGAATCCATAAATAAGTGCAGTTAGGGTTTAAACGAGTAATCATGTTCTATTTTTCCAACAACAATAACAGGTTAAGATTTTCACATTTTAGGGTTTTTTGAATCAGTTAAGAAGAAAACCTGAAGGAGAAGTACAAACGTGAAGCAGGAGGACGAAATCAGCAGAGAGAAGTACAAACGTGAAGCGGGAGTGGTGTTTGTTTGGTGAGGTTAGGGTATCGGGACTATTCGGCTCCCTTTATATTTTTTTTACCAACCTTTATTATATTTTTTTTGGAGAAATGATATTTGTCCAACTACTTTGTGACAACTTTATTTACAACTTTCTCTATCATACTCACATTATCATTTTATTCTCTTTTTTTTTTTCTCTATTATTTTTAACCAATGAAAAGAGAGAAAAAAAAAATTGTCACCAAAAGTTGTATGAAATGGTTGTTCAAATATCACTGCTCAATTTTTTACCAACCCTTATGTGTTTACACCTTCACTTTTCTTACACCCATTTAACCACTCATTTTCTCCATTTCTCTCTTCCTATCATATCACTTGCTTATCATATCTATCATATCACTCTCTCTATTCTTTATCACTCTCTCTATGCATTGTCTCTATCGTTAAAAGAATAGATAAAGGGTGTGCAAAAATATTTTTTCTTTTTTTACTATCAAGATTCATTCCTTAAAAAAAAAAATTCATTCACAATTTTATTTTCTAATGGGTCAATTTAATCTCTAACAAAAATTAAATTCCAAGAAGTCTATGACATTAATGAGTCTGGACTAATTTATCTCAAACTAACATATTTTTCTGGTGTTGTTCGGGTCATAGATCATATGTATAATATTTATTAAAAGTTCATATATCTCATAAAAATTAAAAGAAAAAGATTATGCATATATTAATCCACAATTTATTAAATGAACTATTAACATCTATCTAAAATATAAAACAAATAAATCATAGTTCTGTATGTTGAAATAATAATCAAGAATTTGTGTTTTTTGTGGTTGTCGGGATTTTAACCCCAGACTTTACATATAATCAAGAATATGGGTTTAGAATGAATAGAATGGACACAAGTAAAAAAAAATATTATTTTCTTATATATAAAAATAATATTCAACCCTAATACTGTAGTGTTAAATCTCTTATTTTAATCAATTTTATATATAAGAAAATAATATTTTTTTCTTACGTATGCCCATTCTATATATCTCAACCCTAAGAATACCGCAATGTTAAATATTATTTTTTGCGTGTTCAATATTTTGCGTGCAAAAATTCATGCCCTTATGATTGGGATTAAGCTTTGATGGGAGGCTAGTTATAAGAAATTGGTTTGCTTTTCTGACTCTCTTCATGTAGTGCATTTAGTGTCAAAAGAAGTGCCGAGACTCCACCACTATGTGAACCTCTTGGAGTTCATTTGGATGTATTTGGTTAAAGATTGGGATAATTTCATATATTTTTCGAGAAGGAAACTCTTGTGCGGATATACTTGCTAAACTAGGTGTTAATTATTCAGAATCTCTTGTGATGATGCATCAACCATTACCATGTCTATCGTTAGCCTTACTAGATGATGCTACATGAGTGTCCTTTATTAGGACATAGTTTTTTTTGGTTTTTTTTTTTTCCTTGTTTTTTTCTTCTCTCATGTAACCAAAAAATAATAATTAAATTTACTGAAAAATACGTTAAAATAAAAGTATACATTAAAAAAAAAAAAGTTAAATATAATGAAATTTTAGATGTATTTTGTTTAGAAGTTTATGCTACTTAAATTTTTAGAAAAAATTAAAACATAAAATGAAATATTTAGTGGTGGATAGTATTAGATTAATATATGAATTTTGGTGAGATGTTTATGATAAATAGAAAATAAATTTAAAAAAAAGTTACTATAAAATTAACATGAGAGTGACAAGCGTACATAAAACAAGCGTACTATAAAATTACACGTGAGTGGAAGGCATGCGAGTAACTAGCTGCACCCTAATTAAGCTTTATTAAAATTTGAATCAATATTAAAGATCAAATTTATTGAAAAATTATGTTCAAATAATTGGATAGTTGCAGCAGCTTCCCGAGAAGCCACATATAACCATTATTAGTGGTGTAACAACCGTAAAGACCCGTTCTTCAAAATCAAACAATCGCAATGGACTCCACAAAAACGGTTTGAGATTCTAAATACATGAGACAATATTTGGTGGAAGAGTGATGTATAGTCTTTCATAAACATATTTTGGAAACAAATTGATTTGCATATTGTAAGATAGAATAGCAATAACGAATGCATTTACCAAAGTAAAGTAACTCATCCATGTTCGGTGAGAAGTTTCCCTTTCCACAATGCTAGCATAGGCCCCACTTTGTCATACACTTACATAAACTCGTCTCTAGTGGTCCTCTCAAAATGCATGTGGAACCTCAAATGTTTATCCAGTTGATCTGATCTTTACATTGATGATTGTGATATTCTTCTCATGCTCGCACTTTAATATTATGCCTCACACATTTAGAAGCACATGCTCTTGATTTGGTGGCAAGGCTAATCTTTAAATCTAAAAAAGAAAGAAACAACTATTCAAGAGGTTATAGATAAAAATATTTCGAGAAGGCTATGCTTTCGCAAATAGGATCACATCATCATCCACACATAAGAGATGGGAGGTCTTCGATTCCACGAAAAGGGATAAATTGTTCAATCTTACTTCCATCCCAAAGAAGAGAAACAAAAGTAGATGAAATACAACTCATTAGAGTTGGAGGGAAAATGAAATAAATCAAGGTATCTTGTAGAAAAAGGCAAGCCACTTGATCATAATTAAGCCTTCTTAAGATCAAGTTTGTAAATCACATCACTTTTCTTCCTATTAGATTTTGCATACCTTAGATAAAATCTTGAAGAATGATATAATTATCCATAGTTCCTCTCCCTGGAACAAAACTACTTTGTAGTGGACTAAACAATATCTCATGCAACATAAGTCGGAGATGAGTCACAAGAACCGTAGTCACAAGTTTATAAATTGACATTGCAAAAGCTAATATAGGACGAAAATCCGTGAAGATATATGGTTATCCTCCCGATAAATATAATCTCCCAAAACATCTTTAGAAAATAGGTTGGAAACCATCACGTGAGCGAGAATTAAGCATGACATTTGATAAATTAAATTTTGCAAGTTGTATTTATTTCTATCATTGATGTCATTAATGCAAAATTAACCATAATACAAAACCTTTTAAAGTTTGCAGTGTGTACAAAAAATTTAAAAATATTGTATGTCTTTTTAAGAGTACTAATAGATTCATCAATAACATGTGTATGATCTCAAAGGAGTTTTCAAACGATAAAGAGTCACATTGTGGGCTTGTTCAATGTCATCAAAATTAGCCACACTGATTTGACGATATGACTTGAATGTGAAGGTGAAAAACACAAGAAGGGGGGGGGGTTGAATTGTGTTTTCTTTTTCTCTTAATTAAAACTTCTTCTGATAAAACTTCAGAAGCAGTTTGATTGCTTCTGATGAAATGATCAGAGTCAGATTGCAGCGGAAAAGAACAGAGCAGAGAAAAGAAAGACAAACACACAAGCAGTTATCCTGGTTCCTTCCACAACACGGAAGTAGTCCAGTCCCCCTTGCACTTCCAAGGAGATTTCACTATAATCACAAAGATTACAACTGCTCAATACTTTCTAAGTATGAGACTTCACAAAACTATGCTCAAGCACACACGCAAGAGTCTTCCAATGCTCAAGCACTAAGCAAGAGACTTCTAATGCTCAAGCACGCAGGCGAGAGACTTCTAATCAAACAAAAATACAGAGAATTGAGTTTGAATTGAACACTTGATATACAATCAGTGGTGTTCACAATACAATACAGAAAAGACTCTAGACTTTGAATTTCTAAGATGTATCAAATCAGTGCAGAAATTCAGTGTGCTTTGTAGAATCAAATTGACAGAGTTTTGGCGCTTTTGAACTTATGTATCTCTATCTTAAATCTTCAAGTCTTCATTCCTTTATATAGAGGTGTGAAAGAGACGTTGAGATAATCAGCACGTCTAAAGAGTCGTTTGAAATCCTTTGATTATCCACCAGTGATCCTTTGCCTGATTTGGGTGTAGTCCTTTGAAGAATAAACTTCAAATTCATTCCCATCTTGAGTGTACAAATTCTGCAGGCATGGCTGTTGTTTTGTCTTGTAGCGTAGACAGAAAACAGAGTAGTGGAGGTAGTGGTTGTACACTTGTACTTTGTCAACTCTATTAACGAGAGACAAGAGCTCAGTGCTATCCATATATCCGTTGATACCTCCCTTTCAATTCTTTGTTCTTCTTTGATAAGACTGAATTGAGAATCAGCAACTTTGAATCTTCAGTTTGATTAATGGATCAAAAGTAGCTTCTGGTGAAGATATTGCTTCTGATGAAAACTTTTGCTTCTGATGACTTTCTGCTTCTGATGACTTTCTGCTTCTGATGACTTTCTGCTTCTGATGACGTCATCTCTTCAGGAGCAGTTTAGCTTCAGGAGCAGTTTTCTTCAGATGCTCAGAATTTCTTTTTTCTTTCCATTGTTCTTCCAAGACCTATTGAAATAACTTGAGTAGCCTTTGGTCCTGTACACTTGAACAATTATTAGTAATAACCAATTGACAATTTTTAATACCTTGTTATCATCAAAACTTAATAAGGTTCATTGTGAAACACATTTTGTTCCAACAATCTCCCCCTTTTTGATGATGACAAACAATAGTATTTAAAATGTTCAATTGTTGTTGATCTAATTAATAAGTTGACTACTGGGACAGAGGTTTGTAAGCTCCCCCTGAGTCTAATAGTTCTTTAAGGTGAGGTTTGTAAGCTCCCCCTAAGTTCTATTCTTATTAATTAAATTTCAATAAAATACTTATAAAATCAAATCAGAAGTATTTAAAAGAAATTTAGAAGTGGTTATAGTAGGGCTCAGTGCCTTAATAAATACTATACATTTACTCCCCCTTTTGTCATCAACAAAAAGAATAGAAACAAAAGAAAGAGTATCAGAGCAAGCAGCATTAAACAGTAAATATCATCAGAGTTAAAGCTTGTAAAACATATTGAAGGTGAAAAAGCACAAGATCCAGAAACAATGATAATATATATAAAGAAGATTAAGATACAAGGACACAGCTACGAAGAACAAAAGTAAAAAACAAGCTAGAGTTGGGTGTGCAACTAAGGTTGGGCTTGCTTATACAACTGTTCTAAGAGATACTTGATCTGATCATCCTTCTTCTGAAGTAGCTCATCCTTTTCCCTCATTCTTCGTTTATATCCAGCCTGAATTCTAGCAGCCCTAGTGATGTACTCTTCTTCTGGATAGAAAGGAGTGATGTCCAGCAGAGGCACAAAATTCAGCTCTTTCTCCTTAGCTGCTTCATGCATATCATCCAAAAGCTTTTTCAGCATAGCAGAGTGAGATGACACACATTTAGTTCTAAGCTGATCCAGCAGCTCATCAAAGCTCTTCTGTAGATCCATCCACTGATCATAATAGTGAATAGGAGGTGCAGGAACTGTTCTGCGAAGAATCAGTGCCTGAATCTCATCACTAAGTCTAATCAGCTGTTCCTCTATATACTCAGACTCCAGGATATGGTCAGGGATGGGTGAAGGTTCAGTTTGAGTTGTATGTGATGTGGAAGGTTGGTCAGAGGTTAAGTCTATTATAGTGGGTGAGTCTGGTTGTTGTTGTTGTTCTGTTGTTTGGTCAGAAGTTGTTTGGTCAGGAGCAACTTGTTCAGAAGCAGTTTGCTCCTGAACAGTTTGCTCAGGGATGGTTTGGGTTTCTGTTTGGGTTTCCAAGACAGTCTTTTCAGAAACTGTCTTCGAGGCCTTAGTGGGTGTTGGTTGCATTTCACCACCTAGATGTTTTTCTAAGTTGTGAAGGGTTGAGGATTCTTGGTGTTGGGGGGTTTCTGAAGTAGTTGCATCTGAAGCTACTTCAGAGGCTTTTTGTGGAGATTGGTTATTTGGTGAGTTTGTTTGGGTAGGTTCAGGTTGTTGTATACTAACAGGTTCTGGAGTATCTGGATATAGTGGATGAGTAGTAGGCAAATTGAATTTCTCACAAAGTTTTATCCTATTTTTTGAAAATTCTATTTGAGTACTCTCATAGTCAAGTGTTCCAAATTCTGTTAGTTTGGTAGGTTTGGTTTTTAGAAGCTTGTCTATATGTTGGCTAAGGGGTTGGTCATCTGATTCTGTGGATGATGAAGAGGGTGAAGAGGGTAGAGATAGAGACTGAGTATTAGTTGGAGCTTTAGATGGATTACCTGAGGACTGAGCTTCTGGATGAATTGCTTCTGGAGCTGTTGAAACTGGATCTGATGAAGTTGCTCCTGAAGCTTGCTTATTCTTCAAGGCTTGAGAAAGCAGAGTTGCTCCATACTGAACTGTTTCTAACTCAGACGCTAAAGCAGCAATGTCAGGAGTAGGCACATACCCTGCAGCCTTGAGACGCTCATCCCTTTCTTTCTCAAACACTTCCTTCAACCTTTTCTTTTCTGCTATCTTGGATGCAGAAACCTCTCTAGCGTACTGCCTCATTTCTTCAGTCATTTCAAAACTGGGCATGACTATGGGCTCAGAAGTTGCAGTCCTTTTTGCCTTCTTGGGGCTAGAGTCTTCATCCCAGTTCTCTTCCAGTTCTTTCAACATTTCTTCCCTTCTTCCTTCAGCTGTCTTCAGATTTCTTGTTGAATTAGACCTCTTCCTTTTGATGGTCTGAAGAGCAGCTTCTCTTTTATTTTTGGGACTTGAAGGCTTTTCAGAAGCAGCTTGATCAGAAGCAGCTTGTTCAGAACCAGCTTGTTCAGAAGCAGGCTGTTCTGCTGTTTCTTGAGTACTCCTTGTCCTTTTTCTGATAAGAGGGACATCATCCAAATCCTCCACTTCCTCAAGAATGGTGGACATAGCAGATTTTTCCTTCTTAGCTTTCTTATGCTTCTGAGCACCCACCTCAGTAGCATCTTCAGCAAGGTATTCTTCCTTGGTGATCTGCTTCTTTTTAGATTTTCTGCCTTTGGCCACAGGCAGATCACCACCATACATTTCTTCTGGGATATCTTTCAGGCTGATTTTCTTGTTGTAGCTCTTGTAGTAGTCCAAGATGTAGGCCCTCTGCACATCCAGGGGATCTTTCTTGCAGATAGGGATGTGATGAGTGACTAGATCAGATATGACATCAGATTCATGCATATCTGTATCTAGTTTCTTGCAAGTTGAAATCAGCCTCATCTTGACTAGAGTTGCCCCATTGATTATTTTTCCTGTGACTGCTCCCAGCTTCTGATTATCATAAATACCCACGTCTTTCAGGGCACTTAGGAGTCCTCCTTCTTGAAAGATTATGGAGAGCAGCCTTCCATAGGGAACAAACTTCCTGTTCTCCATCTGGCTCTTCTTGAGTTCCTTGATCATGTATTTAAACATATACTTGGGAACGTTCATTGTTGTTTCCTGAGAGATGGTGTGATGCAGAAAGACTTTGTGACCAAGTGAAGGTTGATCATTTCCTCCACCTTTGGGAAAAATGTTTTCATTTTGGATCTTCAGCAGCATTTTCTTTTCCATGCTTAAGGTGCTGTAAGGCTTAGCATCCTTTGATCCGTAGATAGTGTTGTTTACTATCTCCTTCCATGGGCTTGTTCTGGGGTTAGGAATCTCTTCTCCATCGTATGTCCCAGAAGCATCCCTTCTCATAGCTTGAGCAATCACTTGCTCATTGATTGTTACAGGAATCCCCATGACGTTTGATCTAATCTCAGTCCCAGTGAAGGCGAGTAGACCCATTTCTTCTCTGGTTTTTCCCTCCAAAGTAGGATCAACCAGAATCATCTGAGCTTCTTCCTGTTTAGCAGCAACTTTGTCAAACACTGAAGCTCTTACCCAGAATTGTCTGACAAGCACTTCATAAGTAGGACCGTTGAGAAGACTGAAGTAACTCATCAGCTTCTGTTTTTTGTAGAATCTTACCAAGTCGCATCCATGATGAGTTAGAGAAGTGAAATCCACTGGATTTTCCGCTTGAATGATTAGATCCCATTCCTCAATCGACATAGTTCTTCCTTTGATTTCATAAGCAGGAGTATCTATATCCATATTCGATGAAGAACCACCGGCAGAACTTGAAGATGCCATTGATATGAAGTGGTTTTAGGGTTCTAAAGAGTTTTTGAGAGGATGAGAGAATGCGTTTACTTTCGCAGAGGGTTAAGACGAAAAATAGAAAGTGTTTGTTGTGAAGTGAGTAGTGTGTGAATTGACTTAGTGTTTTTATTAAACCGTTTGCAATTCAATAGAGACAAACAAACATAGCATTAATGACAAATTGGGGGCGCGTGTAAGTATGTTAAAAAGCGAATAAAACATCATTGCCCTTTTTGTTATACTCCAATACAAATAGACCACGTCAGAGACTCTTCAGAAAACTACTTTTTGGGTAATGGGACAGCTGTTTACATAAAGTAACTACCAACGTTCCCACTAACCAAGCTATTCAGAAGCAAAGAATAACACTTCTGAAGTTTTAGTGCTGACGTCATCTTCAGAAGCACATTTTCCTCAGAACCTCAGTTAAGAGCTTCTGATGAACCAAAATGCTCCTGAATAAACTTCAGAACCAAACTTCTTATTCAGAGGCAAGCAATTTTTCAATCAGACACAAAATGCATGTTCAAATTTTTCTTAATAAAATCAAATCTTTCAACAGACAAAGGTTTTGTAAATATATCAGCCCATTGATGTTCAGTATCAATGAATTGTATATCTAAAATTCCTTTTTGAACATAGTCTCTGATAAAATGGTGTTTAATTTCAATATGCTTGGCTCTTGAATGTAGAATTGGATTCTTTGACAAACAAATAGCAGCAGTATTATCACAATAAATGGGAATACTGTTAGCATTGATCTGATAGTCTTCCAACTGATGTTTCATCCAAAGTAGTTGTGTGCAACAACTTGCAGCTGAAATGTACTCTGCTTCTGCTGTAGACATAGCAATAGTTGCTTGTCTTTTGCTTGCCCAGGATATCAGATTCTCTCCCAGGAATTGACAATTTCCACTGGTTGATTTTCTTTCAATCCTATCACCAGCATAATCAGCATCACAGAATCCAATCAACTTATAATCTAGGGATTTCCTATACAGGAGTCCAAGATTAGTTGTTCCTTTCAGATACCTGAAGATTCTCTTAACTGCAGTTAAATGAGATTCTCTAGGATCTGATTGAAATCTTGCACACAAGCATACACTGAATAAAATATCAGGTCTAGATGCAGTGAGGTATAACAGAGAACCAATCATACCTCTGTATAGCTTCTGGTCTACTACTGTTCCAGTATCTTCTTTGCTTAAGGTGCAGGTTGGATGCATTGGAGTGTTCATCACTTTACAATCTTCTAGCTTGAACTTCTTCAGAAGCTCCTTTGTATATTTTGTTTGATGAACATATACTCCTTCTTTACTTTGGTTGATTTGAATTCCCAGAAAGAATTTCAATTCTCCCATCATACTCATTTCAAATTCATCCTGCATTAACTTAGAAAATTCTTTGCAAAGAGATGCATTAGTAGAACCAAATATTATATCATCAACATATATTTGCACAATCAAAATATCTTTCTTAAGAGTCCTTCTGAAGAGTGTTGTGTCAACTTGTCCTCTTTCAAAATCATTTTTAATTAAGAAATTACTTAGTCTATCATACCAAGCTCTGGGAGCTTGTTTCAAGCCATATAGTGATTTCTTAAGTTTATAAACATGGTCAGGATGCTTAAGATCCTCAAACCCAGGAGGTTGTTTAACATACACTTCTTCTTCAATGACACCATTAAGAAAGGCACTTTTGACATCCATTTGATATAATATTATGTCATGATTAATTGCGTAGGATAGAAGTAACCTGATTGCTTCCAATCTTGCAACTGGAGCAAATGTTTCAGTGTAATCAATGCCTTCTTGTTGACTGTAGCCTTGAGCAACAAGTCTGGTTTTGTTTCTGGTTACTTCTCCTTGTTCATTCAGCTTGTTTCTGAATACCCATTTTGTTCCAATAATGTTCTTCTGAGAAGGTTTGGGTACCAGATCCCACACATCATTCCTTTGGAATTGATTTAGCTCTTCTTGCATAGCTAATATCCATCCATCATCTGAGAGAGCTTCTTCAACAGTTTTAGGCTCAATTATTGAAAGCAGTCCTATTAAAGACTCTTCTTGTCTAAAATGTGATCTTGTTCTTCTAGGACTATCTTTGCTTCCAATGATTAACTCCTCAGGATGTGAAGATTTGTGCTTGAATTTAGGTTGAATAACCTGCTGAGTGTTATCTTGAAAGTCCTCAGAAGCACTTTCATTCTGTACTTTTGGGCTAGGTTCTGCTTCTGAATTAGACTCAGCTTCTGGAGTGATTTCAGTTTCTGGACTAGATTCAACTTCTGTATACTTTTCAGAATCAGAAGGTTGATCAGATTCTGATGCATCTTCAGAATCAGTTGTACCTGCATTACTTTCACTTTGCTCTGAAGTTTTACTTCCAGGCTCTCTATCATCAAATTTTACATGCATAGATTCTTCAACACATTGTGTTTCTGAATTATACACTCTGTATGCCTTTGACCTTTCAGAGTAACCTAAAAAGATTCCTCTTTGAGCCTTGGCATCAAATTTCTTCAGATAGTCTTTAGTGTTTAAGATGTAACAGGTACATCCAAACTGATGAAAGTAAGAGATATTGGGTCTTCTTCCTTTAAAGAGTTCATATGCTGTTTTCTCCAACATAGGTCTGATATAGATCCTATTTTGAATATAACATGAAGTATTGACTGCTTCTGCCCAAAAATGTTTAGCTAAGTTGTTTTCATGGATCATGGTTCTGGCCATTTCTTGTAAGGTTATGTTCTTTCTTTCTACAACCCCATTTTGTTGTGGAGTTCTAGGAGAAGAAAACTCATGGAGAATCCCATGTTTTTCACAAAAAAGTTCAAATGGCTCATTTTCAAATTCTCCACCATGATCACTTCTGACTTTCAAAATTTTCAATTCTTTTTCAGATTGTATTTGAGTGCAGAAGCTGCTAAACACTTCACATGCATAGTCTTTACTTTTAATGAATTTTACCCAAGTCCATCTGCTGTAATCATCAACAATGACTAATCCGTATTTACTTCCATATAAAGATGCAGTGTTAACTGGACCAAAAAGATCAATATGGAGTAATTCTAAGGGTCTGGAGGTTGATACAATGTCTTTAGATTTGAAAGAACTTTTCACAATTTTCCCTTTCTGACATGCACCACAAAGTGCATCTGAATGATAATCAATGTTAGGCAATCCTTTGACCAGTTGTAACTTGCTAATTTTAGAAATTAATCTCCAATTAGCATGTCCCAACCTTTTATGCCATACCCATTTTTTATCATTCATTGACAGAAGGCAAACTACCTTCTGATCAGCCAGATCAGAGAAATTTATTTTATAGACATTCTCAACTCTCTTTCCCTTGAATGTAATGGATTTGTCATCCTTGTTGACTAGTGTGCAGTTGGTCTTACTGAACGTTACATCATACCCATTGTCACAAAATTGACTAATGCTCAATAGATTATGCTTCAGACCATCTACTAGCCACACATTATTAATTGAGATGGAGGAATTACCAATAGTACCTGTACCAATGATCTTTCCAGTTTGGTTGCCACCAAACTTCACTTCTCCTCCATCTTTCATTGTAAGGGTAAGGAACAAAGCTTTCTCTCCAGTCATGTGCCTTGAACATCCGCTGTCTAGGTACCATGACCTTTGTTTCTCTCTTGCCCTTAAGCACACCTGCATTTTTGGCCAATTCAGATTTAGGTACCCATATCTTCATGGGTCCTTTTGGGTTAGCTTTGGAGGTTTTACTTTTCCTCCCTTGTACCTTAGGGTGAATGCTGAGTGGCTTCTGATCATTCAATACTTTAGGTTTGACACCTTTTGGTATTGTTTTCTCAGAAGCAGTAGCTGCTTTGTTCTTCTGATCCTTTTGTTTTGGAATTTTAGATTCTGGTTTAATCAGATTCTGATGAACAGGTTCTGATCTTTTCAGAATTTTAATCTTTTGACTCTTAGGATCAGATTTTGTCATTACCTTGATCTTAAGATTCTCTGGCTTTGATGTGATCTTAGCCTGTGAACCTGAAGCTTCAGGTTTTGACTGAACAGCAGTTATAGCATTTGTACCTTCAGGCACAAAGGTGGATTTCAATCCATCCTTGATACAATCACAGTAGCTCTTGAGACTGTATTCTTTGGATTTCTCCTCAGAATATCCAATCCCTTTGCCTTTGTTCTTGTATGTGCTGTAGATCATAGAAGCAACTTTGCTTCTGTCTATTCCAGCCATAATAAAATCATCCAAGGCAATCTCATGTTTATTGCCTGAACCTTTATCACATTTTTCTTGTAGCTTCTGACAAAGACTCTTGAGTCTATCTTCATATGTTGTTGATATGAGGTTAAACCCTTTGAGTTCTTCTTCAGAAGCTTTCAGTTCCAATAGAGTTGACTTTTGTTGTTTCATCAAATCAACATATTTTTCTTTTAAATCTGTCAACTCATTGGTTCTGTGTTCAAACAGTGATAAAAGTTCTTTTAGAGAATCAACAAGTTCTTGTCTAGGGATTTTGGAATATACCTCATTTTCATCTTCTGAATCTGATTCAGCTTCTGATACTGCTTCTGATGATACTGTTGCCACTAACCCAACGGCTGCCTTAGCATCATCATCAGCTTCTTCTTTATCAGAACCAGATTCACTATCCAAATCTTCCCAGGTCGCCATCAAGCTCTTTTTGATTTGCTTTCTGAATTTACTGGAATTGAAGCTTGATTTCTTGGATTTGCCTTTAAACTTCTCCTTCTGAAGATCAGGGCAATCAGCAATGAAATGACCAGGCTTCTTACAATTGAAGCATCCCTTCTGATCTTCTTTCTTGGAGTTCTTGTAGCTACCTCTCTTGCTCAAAAATTTCTTCTGCTTCCTTGCCAGATACTCAAGCTTGTTGGACAGCATAGCCATTTTTACAGATTGATCTTCATCAGAATCTCCATCAGGTGATTCTTCTTCAGATTCACTGGCTTTGTAGGCTTTGGAAGATTTTGAGATCTTTCCTTTAGATGGTAAAGCAATGGATTTACTCTTCTTAGAGGTTTCATGCTCATTTAAACTCATTTCATGCACTTTGAGTGAGCTAACAAGATCTTCAACACTTAAAGTATTTAGATCCTTAGCTTCCTCAATAGCAGTTACTTTGGGTCTCCATCTTGAAGGTAAGCTTCTCAAAATCTTACTAACATGATCAGAAGCAACATAGCTTTTCTTCAGTATTTGCAATCCAGAAACTAAAGTTTGAAATCTTGAGTACATTTCTTCTATACTCTCATCATCTTTCATTCTGAAAAGTTCATACTGATGAACTAGCATCAAAGCTTTAGCCTCTTTTACTTTCTTGCTGCCTTCAAAGTTTGCACATAGAGAAGCAAACATAGCCTTCGCAGTAGATTTGTCACTCATTTTCATGTATTCGGTGCGAGGTATAGAAGCCACAATGATTCCTCTTATCTTGTGGTGTTTCTTATAAAGCTTCTTCTGAGCAGGAGTATGTATTCTTCTGTCTATAGCAGCTCCTTCTTCATCCAAATCCAGATCATCAACTCCATCTTCCAGTATATCCCATAGCTCTTCATCCAATCCCATGATAAAGCTGTACATATTAGTTTTCCACCATGAAAACTCTTCTGGATCTCCATTAAACTTTGGAGCTTTTCCAGAGTCTGTTTTCTTGTCAGCAGTATCATAGTCATGCTTGACACTTGTGTATTTTGTAGTAGCTGATTCCTCATCTCCAGACATGTTTTTCTAATAGATCTTGAACTGTAACACGGTTAAGTGCTGTGATAACAGAGCAAGCTCTGATACCAATTGAAGGTGAAAAACACAAGAAGGGGGGGTTGAATTGTGTTTTCTTTTTCTCTTAATTAAAACTTCTTCTGATAAAACTTCAGAAGCAGTTTGATTGCTTCTGATGAAATGATCAGAGTCAGATTGCAGCGGAAAAGAACAGAGCAGAGAAAAGAAAGACAAACACACAAGCAGTTATCCTGGTTCCTTCCACAACACGGAAGTAGTCCAGTCCCCCTTGCACTTCCAAGGAGATTTCACTATAATCACAAAGATTACAACTGCTCAATACTTTCTAAGTATGAGACTTCACAAAACTATGCTCAAGCACACACGCAAGAGTCTTCCAATGCTCAAGCACTAAGCAAGAGACTTCTAATGCTCAAGCACGCAGGCGAGAGACTTCTAATCAAACAAAAATACAGAGAATTGAGTTTGAATTGAACACTTGATATACAATCAGTGGTGTTCACAATACAATACAGAAAAGACTCTAGACTTTGAATTTCTAAGATGTATCAAATCAGTGCAGAAATTCAGTGTGCTTTGTAGAATCAAATTGACAGAGTTTTGGCGCTTTTGAACTTATGTATCTCTATCTTAAATCTTCAAGTCTTCATTCCTTTATATAGAGGTGTGAAAGAGACGTTGAGATAATCAGCACGTCTAAAGAGTCGTTTGAAATCCTTTGATTATCCACCAGTGATCCTTTGCCTGATTTGGGTGTAGTCCTTTGAAGAATAAACTTCAAATTCATTCCCATCTTGAGTGTACAAATTCTGCAGGCATGGCTGTTGTTTTGTCTTGTAGCGTAGACAGAAAACAGAGTAGTGGAGGTAGTGGTTGTACACTTGTACTTTGTCAACTCTATTAACGAGAGACAAGAGCTCAGTGCTATCCATATATCCGTTGATACCTCCCTTTCAATTCTTTGTTCTTCTTTGATAAGACTGAATTGAGAATCAGCAACTTTGAATCTTCAGTTTGATTAATGGATCAAAAGTAGCTTCTGGTGAAGATATTGCTTCTGATGAAAACTTTTGCTTCTGATGACTTTCTGCTTCTGATGACTTTCTGCTTCTGATGACTTTCTGCTTCTGATGACGTCATCTCTTCAGGAGCAGTTTAGCTTCAGGAGCAGTTTTCTTCAGATGCTCAGAATTTCTTTTTTCTTTCCATTGTTCTTCCAAGACCTATTGAAATAACTTGAGTAGCCTTTGGTCCTGTACACTTGAACAATTATTAGTAATAACCAATTGACAATTTTTAATACCTTGTTATCATCAAAACTTAATAAGGTTCATTGTGAAACACATTTTGTTCCAACAGAATGCTCTTAATATGATTGAGAGCATGATAAACCATCGCAATGACAAAGTCATAAACAATGAGATCTTTCAAATTTTGTAGGAGATTCAACACATTCTAACATTAGGATTAGAAAGTGTGACACTTGAAGAGTCAACAAATGCTGAAGAATTAACACAATCAAAATAAGTTTTTCTTGATGCTTTGGATTGCATCATTCTCTAAAAATATTTGAGGTTATAACTTAGAAGAGGGAGAATGGGTAGTCATTAGAGATTGAATCGATGTTGCATAAATATGTTTGTTGACTTAGAAAAAAACAAGACTAAATAATATTTATCCAATACTACACCAAGACATTGCATTAGAAACACAAATGTGATTTTTATATAGTAAATGAGAATCAAATGCATCGTCTTGTCAAAAAAATTTAAAAAAATCAAATGCATCGTAATAATAAAAGTTTAACACATTTCAAAAATCACATCTAGTTCAAAATGATGGTTCATTCAACACATTCAATTAAGTATGTCATTTTAATTTCTTGTTAAGTTTATTTCAATGCAATTTATCTTTATGTCATTTACTTTTATTGTATCTTTAAATATCTTGCAATTCACTTTCCTGACATTTAAATTTTATGCAATTTAGTGTCTGTTTACGAAAAAAAAATAGTTTTCATTTTTTTTAAAAAATTGTGTTCATTTTAAAATGATAACAAACTGAATGTAGTGAAAATTTATGATAGGTAGAAGAAGATGCAAGTAGGAATAATACATTTTCAGAAACGACGAGGGAAATATATGAACATCGTTCTGGAATTTTCATAATTTTCGTTGGATCAGTTTTCAAAAATTGTGGAAAGTAAACGACGAGGGAAATATTTTTTTTTTAAGAAGAACGACGAAATATTAGTTCTATATTGTTTTATGTTTATAATTGAAGCGAAAATCCTTTCAAGAAAAAAAAAATTTGAAGTGAAAATGAAAACAAGAAACGTGCAAGGTAAATGCGTCTTTACTTTTCAAATTTATTTACATTGTATGCACTTTACATTGCAGCAGTTTACTTGTTAAAGCATGTCTCCTGAGAAGTCACTTGACTGCGAGGTTTGCCCTACAACCTAAAGGTAATCGTTCGAGACCCGGCACCAAGAGTTTACTTGTTAAAATCATTTTACATTTCTTGCACATCAAATTTTTCTTTTTTTTTTAAATATGCTCTTCTATCCTTTTTTTTAATAATATTTTTTATGAGTCTAAAAGCGAAAACCAAACACACGAATGGTGTAGAAAAGGAGTAATGCGAGATTATTTTAATATAACCAAAATTTGAATGCAGAATTTTCTCTATTTTTATTCACAATGTTATTAACATATTGTTTTAAACCATATTATAAAATATAAAATAATACAAAGAAATTTTTTAATATTTTGATAAATTACGAAAGTTGACAAAATTTTGCTATTTAAAAACGAGTTTTTCTATCATGTGCAAAATTTTCACATGTTAAGAAGTTTAAAATAACAACTTTGCATTGAAATTTGTACATTTTGTATTTAATATATAACATTTTAATAAATAAGTATTATTTTTTAATAAAAATTTACTACTTTTAGTTGCTTTAACATGTGCAATATTGCACATTTTAGTCAAACTCTTTAAAAATATATCTTATATTCTAAATCCTTAAGTTTTTTTTTTTTATAAAAATATTTATTCACGTTAAAATGTAGTACATGTTTAATTCTTAAGGGAGATAATTGTGATCCAATCATCGCTTAGCACTCGCTCTCTCATACTCGAGCAAATATAGGGCCACGTGGTCACTCTTTTCTTGGTTACCGGTTGTTTTTCATTAAGACTTTTTACTTTTTTTTAATTACTTAGAGGATAAAGTATATCACATAAAGCAGATTACACACTGAACTGAAAAGGCTTCTACAACATTACCACCATTTTCACATCATCTTCACCCAAAAAATTTCTAATTGAAGATGCCATGTACATTCACAACGTATCTATGATTGTGCCCATATTTGAATTCACCATTAACACTTTCAATTAATGTGGCATTGAGGAAGGAAGAAATTGAAACAATTTTCATGAATCACATACTCATCTTTTTCCCTAATGCTCACTCCCACAGTTCTGAACAAAAACCCCATCGTACCTGCCGCCGAGAACAGTCACATCAACGAAAAGGGTGTTTATAAATGAAAAGAGGGAAACAACCAATCAAATAGTTACATGTGTTTCTAGATCTAGATCTTATTACTTTCTTACAATTAGAATTAGAGACACTTTGATATGTGCGATCTTGGATGGTGCTGCATAAGGATGGGAAATATGTGGAAAAAGTTGATGGAGGGATTGAAGTGGTGTTATTGTTGGATAAAGGTTTGAACTTTGGCTCTTGAGTTTCATGTTGATCGAGTGCTAGAGATTGAAGTTATGGTGGTTTTTTTAATGGATACTTTCAGGTGGACAACAAAAGAGAAAGAATTGGACAAGAAAGTGGTAGAAGTGGTTTGATGTTTTGTGGTAACGAGGAACTTTTTATCGATGCAAAAAAAAATAAAAAAATGTTAAAAAAAATACTTCAACCTAGGCAACCTGTAAATCGGTCATCACTTTTAAAATAATAGAAATAATGTCCAATCAGCGAGCGTGTGTTTATCCGCGGTTGTTAGAGCAACTGTGGGTAGCATTTCTCTTGACGTGTATTCAATGGAATGGAACACATTAATAACACAATTACAATTTTGTCCCTATTTTTTCTATTTTTTTTTTTAAATTCATACAGCTTCGTTATTTTTTTTCTATTATCTTTTTCTATTATGGAATGGTGGCAATAGTAATACAGCTATCGACAAAATTGTTGTTGGATACGTTGTTTATCCATACAATGGTAAAGTTTCAATTTTGATAAAACAATATAGGCTTGTTCCTTGTAAATCTTATGTTATTATATCCTGAAATGCACCTAGTAATATATACTTGTTTCAAATGCATATAGTATATCCCGAATGCATATATTTTATATCCTAAATGCATAAAGTGGTATCCATGTTTCATTTATGAGTTCATGCATTGATTTTATGCTTGGATCTGTATAAATTAGCCCACCTAAAGATTTTTTTTAATTGTTATTACTGTTTGTTCCACCTATTGATGTTTTTTTAAATAAAAGGGTAAAATTGAAATAAATAAGTTATAACTCATTCAATTCTCTCGACTTTTCAAACAATAGAATGGAAAATTAGCTCCATTCCATCATAAAATATTCAAACAATGGAATGGTATCATTGTTCCCTTCCATTCTGTTCCTTTCCATTCCATTCCATTACGTTCCATTCCGCTATGTTAGTTTTAGGGGAGGAGAGGATAAGTTTTTACTTTCTAAAAGAGGAGAATATATATATATTTTAACATAAGAGAGCATATTGTAATTTATTCTTTTATTATGTATTAACCCTTTGGTTTCCAAGAGAAAGAAGCTCTTAATACCGAGTTCGATCGCGATGTAAGTAATGTTTGTCCAAGAATTCTACCAAAAATCGAATTTAGGTTGGATTATCATGAACAATTTGTCATTTGGTTGAGCTCATCAACCACTAAAGTATAATTTACTTAGGAGATTCCAAACAAAAACCACTTAATAATTTTTTGCAGTTTCGTCATTGCTTCCCCCAACACTCAAACCACTAAATTTTATCCATTTTTTGTGTGTTAACCCTATGTTTTACACAGGAAATGGATCCTAATAATCAAGATCTCGATTGAAAGGTAAATAAAGTCTAACTATAATTATTCCATAAAAGAATTGAACACGGGTTTTCGTGAACAACTCGTTATCTGATGGAGCTTATTAACCACTTAAATTATTTACCACTTAAACTATTAACCACTTAACCCCATTTACTTGGTTATCCATTTGTTTTTATTAGCCCATACTAAAAAGTGTCATAAAAATATGAATAAACCACCAAATTAGTTTTTGATTTTATAAAACACTTTCAAATAGATCATTGACTTTATGAAAATTTAAAACAAGTTTAGGACTCCATTAAACTCTCAAATTGATGCTTATATTTAATAATTTACCATCGGTTCAATCGCCTTATTTTAACACCTTATTGTCAACTTGTTCCTAAATTTATCAACATCTACCAATTTAGTCCCTATCATATTCTTTGACGGATTAATATAACCCTATGTTTTACACAAGAAATGGATCCTAATAATCAAAAGCTCGACTGAAAAGTAAGTAAAGTCCAACTATAATTACTTCATCAAAGAATCAAACTTAGATTCCCGTGAACAATTCATTATTTAATGGAGCTTATTAG
The DNA here is from genome assembly GCF_003473485.1 of Medicago truncatula. Lineage (NCBI taxonomy): Eukaryota > Viridiplantae > Streptophyta > Magnoliopsida > Fabales > Fabaceae > Medicago > Medicago truncatula. The sequence continues at coordinate 7,593,786 of NC_053042.1, forward strand.
CCATTTAAGCTATTTACCACTTAAACTATTAACCACCACTTAAGCTCATGTCTATCCATTTGTTTTTGTTAACTCATACTAACAAGTGTCATAAAAATATGAATAAACCACCAAATTAATTTTTGATTTTATATAACACTTTCGAATAGATCATTGACTCTGTGAAAATGTAAAAAACTTTTAAGACTTTATTAAACTCTCAAATTGATGCTTACATTTAATAATTTACCATGAGTTCAATCACCTTATTTTAACAATTTATTGTCGATTTATTCCTAAATTTATCCACTTACTACCAATTTAGTCTCTATTATATTCTTTGATGGACTAATATAGCTTTTATTTTTTGAAAGAACGGACTAATATAGAAGAGTTAAAAACCTTTTTAAAATATTCATAAAAATCCGAGATTCATTTCGGTTCAACTTACAAAATCAGAGATTAATTTGATGGTTTATGGGTTGAGATGCATTACCCACGGACGTATAAAAAAACCGAGTGAGTGAGTCATAGCTATAAAAGAGCACCGCATTAAGCCACAAGTCATTATTCATTCATTCATACATCAAACCTCTTTCGAAAATCTCTTCACTTTTTTCTCTCTGCTAGGGTTTCATATCTTCGTCTTCTTTCTCTCACACTAAAAACACACTCAAAATTACACTAAAACACCGCATAATTTGAACTTCGAATTTGAACAAAATGATGATGGATTTGGAAGAAGAAAATGAATTCGATCAGCAAATGGAAGAAGAAGACGATGAAGAAGAGATTACCCAGGAAGATGCCTGGGCTGTGATTTCTGCTTATTTTGAAGAAAAAGGACTTGTACGTCAACAGCTTGATTCCTTTGATGAATTCATTCAGAACACGATGCAGGAGATAGTTGATGAATCCGCTGATATCGAAATTCGACCCGAATCTCAGCACAATCCTGGACATCAGTCTGATTTCGCTGAGGTAGTTTGATAAGCACTTACTTAGATAATCACTTTTTTCAATTAGATGATTAAATTTGGTTGTTGTTGCGGATTTTCAATTTTCAATATAACGTGGTTGTGAAAAAAGAAAGAAAAAAGCTGTTCACAATGAGAAGTGTTTGTAGGGTTTGTTTGTTAGAGATTGTAAAATAAGTGATTTGGATACTTCAAAACATATAGCGATTAATTTTTAAAGTAAGAAAAAAAGCAGAAGTTGTTAGTTGTTTTGTGTTTGTTTACCAGAGTGAAAATCACTTATAAAAAGTGATTTACTTGAAGTTAGGATTTGTAGCTTTTGATTATAGAATTGATTTTTACACACAAATTTATAGTTCAACTCACTTTTACATAAATGTGTCCAAACACAAATCACTTTACCTTGAGCTCACTTTTAGTTAGAATCAATTTTATAGAATCAGTTCACCCAAAATCAATTATTGTCACCACAGAACCAAACATACACTAAAAACTGCTTCAATGGAGAAGCTGTTGTTTTTTGTTTTTGTTGTTTTGAAAATCTGTAACTAATGGATGCAAATTTCTACAAGTGATTATTTCATTGAAGAAAAAAAAATCTAAAAATTGTTTAAAATGAGAAGCTCTTTTGTAGCCTCTTTAGAAAATCATTTTGTGGTTTTTTCTTTTTTAGAAAGTGTTTTTTTATGCATATGCTTTTTTATTTTTTAAAAATTAATATCTAAATTGTTGCGTATGTGAATCCCTTTTTTAATAATCTGTAACGAACGGGCTGACCTGAATCTGATGTTGATGTTAATATGATTTTGGTTTTGTTTGCAGACGATTTACAAAATAAGCTTTGGGCAGATTTATTTGAGTAAGCCGATGATGACGGAATCTGATGGAGAAACTGCTACATTGTTTCCTAAGGCCGCCAGGCTTAGGAATCTTACTTACTCAGCTCCTTTGTATGTTGATGTTTCTAAGAGGGTCATTAAGAAAGGGCATGATGGTGAAGAGGTCACTGAGACTCAAGATTTCACCAAAGTTTTCATTGGCAAGGTACCCTTCCTCTCAATTCTAGTATTCTACAGATTCTGATTTCATTGCGGTCCGCCCCTATCCGCCTAATTGTGGCATTTGGGCTGCCTTCATTGCAGCATCCAATACCTTAATTGGGTGGATTTAGTCTTACGTTGCTTAAAGAAATCGCCTGTGTAGTGTTTATGAAGTTTGGGCAGCCCTCACCTTACAAGCTGGTTTTGTAAGGTTGAGTTAGGCTCAATCCAAATTCTAAGATACATGCTTAAAAGGGTTTTAGGAAGAGTTTTTACAACCAATTGTTATAGTTGTAGTTTAGTATATTAGTATTTGGATATATTTATTAAAGTAAATGACATGTCCTATAAGAAGTCTTTTTCAGTTTATTAAATTCCAATGATAAGCTTAAGCTTCTATTTATGTCCTTTTGTCATTTTCAGTTTACTTCAGTGATAAGCTCACAGTAGGCCTTTTTTGTTGTTTGTGGTGTTTCTTCTTACTTACATAATCAAAATTGTTACTGAATAAATGTGTTAGGGCCTTCTTCAAGTCAGAATAACATTTAAATCAGCTTATTTTAATGATTATACTTTGATTATAGTCAATTATAACTATATTGTACTAATTTTGCCTTCTTGACAGAGTAAATGAGAATTTTAAGTTATTTTATGATGTGGTGGTGAAATATAATTGGATCGGACTTCTGAGGCCTGTGTAACCTAAGTAATGGTTTTGTTGTTATTAGGTTCCTATTATGCTTCGGTCTAGTTATTGCACACTATATCAGAATTCAGAGAAGGATTTGACTGAGCTTGGAGAGTGTCCGTATGATCAAGGAGGTTATTTCATTATTAATGGCAGTGAGAAGGTTCTTATTGCTCAGGAGAAGATGAGCACCAATCATGTCTACGTCTTCAAGAAGAGACAACCTAACAAGTATGCTTATGTGGGTGAAGTTCGCTCCATGGCAGAGTCACAAAACAGACCACCTAGCACTATGTTTGTGCGCATGCTCTCTCGGGCTAGTGCCAAAGGGGTAAATGAAAATCGCTGTATATTTGTTGTTTTTGTGTAGTTTTTGCTGTGTGGCGAGTCACATTTTGCAGATGTTTTGATGTCTTATACAATGTCTAAGTTTATGCATTTTTATTCCTACCAGGGTTCTTCAGGGCAATATATACGTGCTACTCTTCCTTACATTCGAACTGAAATTCCTATCATTATTGTGTTTCGGGCATTGGGGTTTGTCGCCGACAAGGATATCCTTGAACATATATGCTATGACTTTGCGGATACTCAAATGATGGAGTTGCTTCGTCCTTCCCTGGAAGAAGCATTTGTGATACAAAATCAACAGGTGGGTTTTGCTATTGTTATATATTTTTTGCTTACAGTCAAAATGGTGATTGTTTGTCTAGAGTAATTATATATTAGTTTCGAGTGAGATCGTCGTACAATCCAAATATATTTCAGACTGTTCCGAAGATGGAATAGTCTGTTTCTCTTGTACTGCATATTATTTATAATCGAATGAAGGCCCAGTTTGGATTAGTTTTTAGCTTACGAGAGTATTTCGATATAAGAGTATTTAATTTCTAACCCATGAAACAGCTCTTATAAGGTTATATGTGTTTGTGTAGAAGCTTTATAGGTGTTCAGTGTAGAAGTTAAATGAGAGAGCTTTTAAACTTATTAAGGAAGCTCTTTGTTACCATACACATGGTTATTGCAACATTATTTGAATTTTTTTTCCCTATAAGTACTTGTGCAAAAGATGATCTAAACTAGCTCTTAATTAAGTCTTCTGTCCACATGTACTAATTTAAATTCTTCACACTTTATTTTTACATTGCAATATAATTTCTTAATTTTACTGCGTTGCTCTTCCATATTGTGTCATGATTTTGCAGTTGCATATTTTTCTCTGTATAAGCTTAGATGATTCATAATCAAAACCGTTCTTTAGGGAAATATTGCACTCCTTGGCCCACAATTTTCTTGATACTTCAATGTCTTCTGTATATGGCGATTTTATTATTTATCAATTTCACTCCAGGTTGCACTTGATTATATTGGAAAAAGAGGATCAACTGTAGGTGTAACCAAGGAAAAGAGAATTAAGTGAGTTTAGTTGTTTTTCTCAAAATAAGAATGATTTATTTGCACCCATTATGAAGCAACTGTTACACTTGTATCAAAATCTGCAGGTATGCTAAGGACATCCTTCAAAAGGAGATGCTTCCCCATGTTGGTGTTGGAGAGTATTGCGAGACTAAAAAAGCATACTATTTTGGGTAAGTTTGTTAAATGTCATATCCTGTTACTTGAATTTCAAGTAGTTATTTATGCTTATTATTGCTCCACAGATATATCATTCACCGGCTACTTTTGTGCGCACTTGGGCGGAGGGCTGAAGATGATAGGGATCATTATGGAAACAAGAGGCTGGACCTGGCAGGTCCTTTACTTGGCGGTCTCTTTAGAATGGTTTGTATCTCAAGTAATTGTTATTATTTTACTTATTTGATCTTGTTATTTGGTATCTTTCTATTTCTTAATTCCTGGTTCCTATAATTTTTGATGCAGCTATTCAGAAAGTTGACCAGAGATGTCAGGGGTTATGTGCAAAAGGTTTGTTCCACTTTTAAGTTTTGTTGTGATATTTATTCTGCATTCATTGCCTATAACCTTCTACCTCTTGAATGGTGCAGTGTGTTGATAATGGGAAGGATGTTAACCTGCAATTTGCTATCAAAGCAAAAACCATCACAAGTGGACTTAAATACTCACTTGCTACTGGTAATTGGGGGCAAGCAAATGCTGCGGGTACTAGAGCTGGAGTGTCACAGGTGTGATTATGAATTATTTTTTTGCTTCAACAGTTAGTTGTGCTCTGTCTTCTAAAGATGAAATGGAGCATTAACAACTTAACTCATTGTGTTTCTGCTTCAGGTGCTAAATCGTTTAACCTATGCTTCCACTTTATCACACTTGCGAAGATTGAATTCTCCTATAGGACGTGAAGGTAATTGCTTGGCTTATACTGTTCAAGCCTGACCCAGACTTCAATCTTTCCCTCCTCTTTGTGCATTGTTGCATAAATTAATTATTAATAAATTGGCACTAGGGGTGTGGTAAAAACCTGGTTCAGGACCAAAACCATTTTTTAAAAACCGGTTTACCAATTTAAAAAATCAAAGTTACTTAATGGAAAACCAATCCACAACCAAATTGCTCAAAAAATAATAACCAGTATTACATTACTAGAAATTGGTTATAACTAGGGGTGTGCATGATTCATGAACCAAACCAAACTGATGGTTTAGTTCAGTTCTTAAAACCTATTTTATTATTACGGTTATTTTTACAATATCAATTCAATCTGGTTCAAAACTGGTTATATTTGGTTTGGTTCATGAACCATGCACTCCCGTAGTTGATACAATCAGTGGAATATGGTAATATGTTCTTGGTTATTTCTTTAGGATTTTAGATTCACAGATCTAACACTATCGCTTTTTATGAATAAATAATGTTTGTCTAAGTTGTATTTTTGTTGGTTCTCTTTTACTATTTCAGGAAAGTTGGCCAAACCAAGACAGCTGCATAATTCACAATGGGGAATGATGTGTCCGGCAGAAACACCAGAAGGACAAGTGAGTATTTTTTCTTGCAAGCTTCCTATATTACTACTTGTTATATAATGAACTCATCTTTCTCTGGTATTTATGGGCGTTATTGGGCTATTATTTAGGCCTGTGGACTGGTGAAGAATCTGGCCTTGATGGTATACATTACAGTTGGTTCAGCAGCATATCCTATTCTGGAGTTTTTAGAAGAATGGGGCACAGAAAATTTTGAGGTGCTTGTGATTTCCTTCATAAAAGTAATAATTTGTTTCTTTCTGTGTATGGTTTGTGTAATTTGCCTTTTTTTTTCCTCTATGTAGGAAATTTCTCCTGCGGTGATTCCCCAAGCTACAAAAATTTTCGTAAATGGTTGCTGGATGGGTATTCATCGTGACCCTGATATGTTGGTTAGGACATTGAGAAAGCTGAGACGTCGGGTAACTATTCATTTAACTTCTCTGATTTTGTCTTGAGTCTTTTGGCAACCTAAAAAGCTGTCTTTGAAACTGTTGGCATCAAAATAATGAAAATCTCGCAGTGTAGTAGATACAATCATTGGAAGCTGATTTTGCAATCGTTGTTTCCATCCCTTCTTATAAAAGAACGACATGGGATCAATACACAAATACTATTGTGTGCCTTAAGAACATTGCTTAAGGAATTAAAATGGAATGTATTTATTGGAAAATACAATGATTTCAGTGAACTGCATTAAATGATGCATTATCTATCAAGTATTCTATATTTCTTGATTCATGATGTATTATCTGACAAGTAGTCTATATTTCTTAGCAAGGCCTTATTAAGATAATCTTTTGGGTGAGATATTTGGAGAGAATTCTTGTATGGATGAACTATTATTACAAGTTAAATGGAAAAACGAGATCTTTTAACCAAAAAGGTAGAAGAATTATCATTCATTTCTTTTCCTCTAAGTCCCAACAAAGTCAGATGTGGTTGTTTAAATTCCTAGACTCATTTTTATAGAAGCATCTATCACATTACATTTTTAAGAGGAGACCATCATTATTTGAAATTATTTATTTGTTACGTCATATGTTTTAATCGTAGTTTAGTGCTGAAGGCTTTGATGTCGTGCAGGTTGATGTTAATACTGAAGTTGGGGTTGTTAGAGATATCCGTCTTAAAGAACTGCGCATATATACAGATTATGGTCGCTGCAGTCGTCCTTTATTCATTGTGGATAAACAAAGGCTTCTCATAAAGAAGAAAGACATTCATTCTTTGCAACAAAGGGTAAGTAGCAAGTAGTTACTGTAGTGCATCTGAGGCGTCATTGTTATTTCAGTAATTGCTTAACTTGTTTTTCCATTTCTTCAGGAATCCCCGGAAGATGGTGGATGGCATGATCTTGTGTCCAAGGGCTTTATAGAATATATTGACACAGAAGAGGAAGAGACTACTATGATTTCCATGACAATTAATGTCAGTACTATAATTCTAGATTTGGAGAAGCGTATACCCTTTATTAGTACATAAATGCAAATCATGAATATGTAAAGCAATTATGAATATGATTATGAATGTATTTAACAGGATCTTGTACAAGCAAGGCTGAATCCAGAAGAAGCATATTCTGATACTTACACTCACTGTGAAATCCATCCATCACTGATTTTGGGTGTATGTGCTTCCATCATACCATTTCCTGACCACAATCAGGTAAATATGGTATTTTGGGTGTATGTGAGCTCATTGTGATTAATATATGCGATTAATCTCTATCTTCTTACCTTTGGTGGTGCAATCAGTCCCCTCGTAATACGTATCAGTCCGCTATGGGAAAACAAGCGATGGGTATTTACGTTACCAACTACCAGTTTCGAATGGTATTGTTCACTCACTTGTTTATGTGATTCAAAGTATCTAATGTGCCATACTTGATTCTGGATTCCACCTGATGCTTTTGCTTCATTGCTTAGGATACCTTGGCGTATGTTTTATATTATCCTCAAAAGCCACTGGTCACTACGAGAGCCATGGAGCATCTTCATTTTCGTCAACTCCCTGCTGGAATTGTAAATTTTGACCTTTTTTATTAAAATCCTTTTGTCATTATATTGATAATTAAGTGCTCTAATATTCCTTCAAAAAAAAGAGCTCTAATATATTTTCCTCTTGTGCCATAGAATGCCATTGTGGCCATTTCATGTTATTCTGGTTATAATCAAGAAGATTCTGTCATCATGAACCAATCATCAATAGACCGTGGCTTCTTTCGGTCTCTGTTTTTCCGTTCATATAGGTCTGTTTGCTGCCCGAATTAATTGAAAATTCACTGCTTTTTATTGTCAAGCTTGTAATTTTTTATGATTATGTGCAATACTATTTTACAGAGATGAAGAGAAAAAAATGGGAACTCTTGTCAAAGAAGATTTTGGTCGGCCGGATAGAGCCAACACAATGGTGAAAATTTTGGCTCTTCCTATATGTTGTTGATTTGCTATTTGGTAGTTTATAACAAGTGTTGTTTTGCAGGGCATGAGGCATGGTTCTTATGATAAATTGGATGATGATGGTCTTGCTCCACCTGTAAGCATATATTTTGACAGCATCCTGAATAACATGTCTGACAGTTAAATTATGTACTAAATTTCAGCAATTTATCACTATGAAACAGGGCACAAGAGTGTCTGGTGAGGATGTTATTATTGGAAAAACCACTCCTCTATCTCAGGAAGAGCAACAAGGACAAGCTGCTCGTTACTCAAAACGTGATCACAGCATAAGTTTACGCCATAGTGAAACTGGAATAGTAGATCAAGTAAGTTTTGTCAAATTACTTTCATGTGTTACAGATTGAGTGAGACTATATTATTAGATCTTATTTAATGGGGTAATTTTTAGTTACGTTATGAAACAAAATGACTACATCTGAAATGAAGAGCATACTAATATACCAAAATCCTAAATTTCTGGCTTTACTCTTTTTTGCTGCTGGATTTACATATTTTCTATTTTGTAGGTTCTGTTGACCACAAATGCTGATGGGTTGAGATTCGTGAAAGTAAGGGTGAGATCTGTTCGAATACCACAGATTGGTGACAAATTCAGTAGTAGACACGGTCAGAAGGGGACTGTTGGTATGACTTATACACAAGAAGACATGCCCTGGACTGTAGAAGGCATCACCCCTGATATTATTGTCAATCCACATGCTATACCTTCTCGAATGACAATTGGTCAGCTTATTGAGTGTATCATGGGGAAGGTGGCTGCCCACATGGGAAAAGAAGGAGATGCTACTCCTTTTACAGATGTTACTGTAAGTAGCATTCTTTCATCACATTTCTGTTTTAACATCAAATAATTGTTAGAAATTGAGAAAACTGCTTGATTAAGTAAGTTACTTTTAGCCGTGCCTATTGTATTTTGTATGTTGTTGTTACCCTTCCACTTAAATAGGGACAACTGGCCAACAATATGCGCTCTACCAGTACACAAGGAAATTGTTTTGCATTTAAAAAACGTCGGCCCAAAGTTTAACAATGTGCTATTCAGTGTTCAACGTCATTTTACTTGAGAGATCATAGAGTGTGATAATGATGTATAAGTTGTATCTTTTTAAATAGCTTCAGTCAGTGATTCGTCTACTTACCTATTTAGAGAATATCATGGTAGAATTATTGCTTTGTGGATTATGCCTTTCTAGCTTGTGTTTAAAGTTATTTTTCTACTGTAATCCAGGTGGATAATATCAGCAAAGCTCTACACAAATGTGGGTACCAAATGCGTGGTTTTGAGACAATGTACAATGGTCATACAGGAAGGCGTCTCAGTGCAATGATCTTCCTTGGCCCTACCTATTACCAAAGGTTGAAGCATATGGTTGATGACAAGATCCATTCTCGTGGACGAGGGCCTGTGCAGATTCTTACAAGGCAACCTGCTGAGGGGCGGTCACGTGATGGAGGTCTTCGATTTGGAGAGATGGAACGTGATTGCATGATTGCTCATGGAGCCGCTCATTTCCTAAAGGAAAGATTGTTTGATCAAAGTGATGCATATAGAGTCCACGTGTGCGAACGCTGTGGATTGATAGCTATTGCAAATCTGAAGAAGAATTCTTTTGAGTGTAGGGGCTGCAAGAACAAAACTGACATTGTTCAGGTGAATGTCATTTATCTTCTTTTGCATTTAAGTCTGTATTGAAGTCCATGGTGTTCTCTCATGGTGCTAGATTCTTAGTTTCTTGTTTTGGCTTTTCGTTGTCTATGCAGGTTTATATTCCTTATGCTTGTAAGCTGCTCTTCCAAGAGCTAATGGCTATGGCCATAGCTCCAAGAATGCTTACTAAAGAGGTGAAAGCTATAAAAGACCAAAAGAAGAAAGGAGCCTGATGAGCAAGTTTGAGAAAATCAATCAGTCTTATTCCATGCTGACTTCTTCCTCTCGTGAACGTGGATCACACACATGGCATCCGAAGATGTATGAATTTGATTCTGTTTTCTGAAGACTGATAAATGAGATCAGTAGCCTTTCAAGTGTTGGGAAGTGACATTCCTTTTATATGTCAAGGATTTTTCCTTTCTAGTTCAAGAAATAAACCTGAAACAAACCTCTTAACCCGGTAGCCTCTTCAATACCTCGCTTCCTATATCGCATTTGACAATATAATTACTAGAGAATATATCGATCGAAAAATTTGCTGGGCTGTCAACTTTAAGCTCATCATTCTATAGACCTGAATCGTTTTGTTTGGGTAAAGTACCAGATATACTTTTTTACTACAACCGTATAAATACAATGAACAGTACATACGGTGTCTGCGTTTTGTATGGGTGAAGTAACCATACAAAATAATGAGTTAACAATAGTTTTTTTTTTGCTCGAATGCCAACACTACTTGTTACTCCAGTTTTCCTCGTTATTTTGCCAAGTTAAATTTGTGACTTTCTCATGTATTATTAAAAAAAAATATATGATCATATTGTATGTGTATTTGAGCTTTTATTTGTAACTAAACCCAATTTTTTATTTTTTAATCTTTTAATGTGGTGTTTTTTTATTTGTCCAAGATCTAATGTGGTGTTTTACTGTGAACAATTTAGCTCTCTCGGTTTATATTATATATATAAAAAAAAAAAATAAAAAAAAATAAAAAAAAAAAAAAAAAAACATGTTTTTACTTAACCTACTCGTACTTAATTAGTATCGGTCCAGCATATACTTAATTAGTATTGGTCCAGCATATCTGTATGCCCGAAGTATGGATTAATAAAAATGTATCTTTAAAGAAAAGCAATAAAAATGTATTAATTTGATTACTATATGTTGAACACAGACTCTAATATGGACAGTTTTAAAATTTTTAGACGATAAATTAATATTTACCTTGCAAATTTCGATTGCACACTTCTTTTTCTTTTTCTATTTCCTTAAAATTATGATCAACTTATATATTAAAAATAAATACTTTTTCCCGTCTTTTCTATCACCCATATTGTCAAAGGCTTTCGTCTAATTATAAGAATTTTTTGTATAGTATTTTATTTTTGGGTTAAATATGTTTTTGGTACCTATAAATATGTCAATTTTTCGTTTTAGTCTCTAAAAAATTTCTTCAATTTCATCTTTGGTCCCTCTTTTAAACTAAACTCGCATGTAGAATCCATATTTTTAAATAAAATTTTGCAAAAAAATGTATAATATTATAAGGATCTCTTCAAAAAAAATTAACATTTTTTCACCAAAATATAAATTAAATATGAATTTTTATATTTTCTCCAGTAAAAAGTTCATATTTATTTCGTTAAATTGGAAGTGATTTTTACAATATTCTACACATTTATGCACAATTTTATTGAAAAATACAAAAAATTACTTAAAAATAGGGATCAAAAGTAGTGATTGAAAATTTTATAAGGACTAAAAGTTGAAGAGATTTTTTAGAGGGATTAAAACGAAAAGTTGATATATTTAGAGGGACGAAAAACATATTTAACCCTTTATTTTTTGATAAAATTGCAGTAACACAAGTGGTAAATATTTGTACAAAAGAAAATACGAGTAATGATAGGTTGACCACCCCATGTAACATACACCCCTTGTACCTCCACACATAAAAGTGACATGTGACGACGTGACCCTCACACACTCACCAACTAGTGCCACATGGGAGTGTACAAGGATGGTAAAAGAAAAAAAAAAAAGGGTGTCAACTTATAATTAATCAGAAAATACTTGGTGTTTGTTTCAAACTTAAACACTCAATATAGTTTAAATAAATTTGAATATATTCGTTTTATCAAAAAATATTATAATATATGCACAATTTTATCTACCTTTTTAGTAGCAACGTTCTTTTTAAAAATAAAATAAAAAATTGGCCTTAATTGAAACTTGTGGCATGTAAGCAAATTGGGCATTTTAGTGAAACTTATAATTATATTAAACATCATCAAACATCTTCAGGCTTTTTATCGAGGCAGGAATGAGACGTGATAATTATAACGAGGTTTTGAGTGTTATCAATTCCATCAGAAAATCACATGCTCCCACAATATTGTCATTTAATCATTTCATAGAGCTTAAGAAAATCATTCTGTCTATGTAAAATCGACTTTTAATTGATGATTTGTATTTCTCCCTCTATCACAGTCACATTTAATTTTTCCCATTATAAAAAAACCTGCATTGGAGACAACTAAAGTATTTTTTATAATTAAATTATTTCAACAATCATTTACGAAATGACAACGAACAAATATAGGAATTTTAATAACTTTAAGATATGAAGGAAAAGAGCGTCACAATGCCCTTAATTCAATGCCTTTTTAAATTTACAATTGAGAGACATAAATTTGTTTTCTTTTATGAGATCAATAATTGTTGGAATAATTATGAAAAAGGAACGTGAATTCTTTTACAGATTTATTGCTAAATTACATTTCTTCATAAGTGTGAACTTTCTAAATGAGTCATATAATAAGGGAGGAACATATAGTACCATTTTTACGATATTATATATGATGCATGCCGTTGTCTCTGGTATTCCTACATCTCCAACAATATAAAAATTATATTGAATCAAGTTTTCAAATAAAAATTGGCAGGAGCCTCCAAGGGCCAAACCCCCTCTATATACATGAATGTGAGATAGTTTAGCCTGCATACAGCATTTCCATAGGCAGCAACAATTGGTCAATCCATTCAAACAAGACTGCTTGTTTCATCCGTAGCTATTTTTGTACACATCGTACCATAAAGTTTGGAATTATAGAATCAAGGCACCAAATCATGCACTTTTATCCCATTGCCCGGTAGAACAGTATGTTTATGTTTCGATCTCGGCTTAGTTTGAAGTAATTGACCTAGAAACAAATGAGTAGGAACATAACTGAGACCTATCTATGGTAAACGGATAACAGTCATTCTATATATAAGGCAAAAGCATTCACGCGAATTGAATGCAAACAAAGACTTGCATGTGATTCTTTTGAAACAATAAATGTTAGAAAAATATCATATGCAGAGATCCAACACTAAGAGGGAACAATATTTCAACACAAGGCAACAATGAAGATATTCAATTATCAATATAAGATCATTACTGCGCACGCGCACACACACGCTTTAGGGGATGATATTACCATATATATAAACCTCTATTGAATGAGAGCATATGGAATGCATCATTAATACGTAGCAACATTAAGCCAAAATGGTTGTAACAAGATGATAGGAGAAAACAACTCAACAGGAATCATACAACCTTGTCCCTGTCAAATGACGGTGTTGAAATGGTAGGAAGCCACAACTAAAATAGAAATATGGATATTTCCCACAGGGGTATGCAGGCAGTTCGAAACAATTTTGCTAAAAATCATGGTCATTCCCCCAATAAACATCACAAAAATCTCAGTAACCAACAGTTACAGTAGGTATGCAACCAATATGGAGGGGAATTGTTGAAATGCACTCACCCCAGGATACAGCCAATGGAATATAATTTCCCTGGCAGCGATAATTTTTAAATCCAAGATTTACATACTGCTGGTGTGTAGACAGTCTGCAGCAGAAACAAAAGCAATACAAACATAACAGGGTCATCAACCTCATCACAAAGAGGCCCATCAGAATGATTGGATATAAAATTATGAAACAGAGGAGAGGGCACCTGAAAATTGGTTGTGAAAGTAAGAGTTGCAAGAGAACACCAAATCACAGCGAAAGTATGTATTACCACCTCCCATCAGTGATTAACATAATCTTTCTCAGCCTAGCAACCTATGAAAGAAGTGTAAGCAATAATCAGCACAAGAGAACGGTCAAGATTGAACAATGACCAATGAGTTGCATATAACATAAACCTGTGCTGTTGGGTATCTCATGGCACAATCCTATGAACCATAATTATAGCTAAATTGGTGGGCTGGGTAGATAAGGATGTGAAATTTCTATTTATTTATTTTTGATGTGCAAACTTGGAAGCTGACTCAATACAAATAGGCAGAAAATACTTTGGTGACTTTGAGTTTTGGTGAGTTTAATGTATTTGATTGATATATAAATGATTAAAATAAATTATTTTGATAAAAGAGAGTGATTGGTTAGGAGAGAGATAGAGACAAAGTCACCAAACTCAAAGTCACTTAAGTGGAACCCCAAGTAGGCAGGGTACTCATGTGCACCACAAACAAACAAGGAGGGAGATAGAAATGGAGAAGATAATGATTAGTGCAACAAAGTATCTTACAAAAGTTGGCATTCGTCCCACTCTGAAGAAAATAACAGTCACTGATTGATGTAAAACTTATATAAGAAGAAATGTTTCTCGAAGAACATGAGAAATGAAATTTGTATGTTTTTCATCATAGGAACAATCCTACGCTGTGCAAATAGAAGAATCGATAAGGTCAATTGATGTTTTCCGATTGGGAACCCCTTTAATAAAAATGGGGTCTAAGATTTCAAGCACGAAGGTATAAACGACAATGAAAGATGAAGTAATAATAACAGATAACTCCAATCTGTTGTTCAAATCAGGTCAGCCAAAAGATCTAACAGATGCATGCACTGAGTTTACAGGTAATCCACCATTAGAATTTAGTATTCTGTTTAAGATTGTCACTTGCCAGGAAAACAAAGTTCCAGAGCCACTTGATTTGGATCGATCAACTTTTATCTGGCACCTTTATTCTGTTCATGGTTGCCAAGACAGCAATTTTCCAGAGCCCACTTGATTTGGATCGATCAACTTCTATCAGTTACATCTATTGCAGCTTCTGGATCATTGGTAACGACCATCCAAACCAAGAATTGCAAGAAGAACCCTTGTGCAGAACCACAAAAAAGTACAGGCCATGCAACTGAAAGAATATTAAGATTTTGTACCAGGTTTTGTTGCCATATGTCTTTCAATCAATACATCCACAAAGGAGCGAATCTGCATGTTTCAGGCACTCTATAAATGTCAGTGATGAAGAAAACAATTAAGAGACTGTCAGAAGCATATGCAGAGCCTTGCTAACAAAGTAGACACAACAATCATCAAAAAGATTAGGAAAAGTAAATCAATTAACTTTGCAGCCAGTCCACCAAACCCCAAGAAGCTGGAGTCCAAGCAGTAAATTGCTTTAACATCAGTAACATGAAAAACATTTTCTGGAATGATACTTCTTGGAGTCATGGGATTAGTAAATCAACGACCTATGACACAGAAAATAACAAAACATACCTTATTCCTTCGCTTAAAATCTAGAAAGTCACGAACAGTCATGGCTTTTTCTGCATCCGTTGCTTGCTCCATAACCTGAAAGAAAAACCACATCTCACATAAGATGGTATTCTACATCAGTTATTCCCTATTATCTCCTACCTACCAAATCACAGTACCATTTTCTAAATTTAGCAAACACAAACGATAGCAAAGAAGTGGAAGATAAAATTTACCTTTGTTGCACTTTTCTTCATTATTGCCTTGTATCCATCCTTGTCTAGCTTCCTAGCCTTATACAGGGGCATAAGTAGTGATCCAACATAGTCAACAACAGCCTGTTTAATATGATCTGCTCCTCTAGAGTGACCTTTAAGGGCCTCCTTATTTACAGTAACCTGGGAAACAGAGCTCTCATTTGCTATACCCTCATGTTTCCAGCTGGGTAAGCTTGAATAGGCATTTGAGTCCTCCTCATCCTTCAAATGACTGGTTGGATTAGAAAAATGAGAATCGGCTTCAGCTGCTTGAGATTGCCATCTCTCTATGGCAAGATGGTCTTTTACTACCCCATCACCAGTTGTGTCAATCCAAGCTTTTGTATATAGATTGCTGTCCACGGCAGCACTTTCTCCTGAGCGCTCTCCGAAATTCAAATGACTGGCGATCTCATTAGAATGACTCCTCTGTGAGAGGTTGTCAACTGGTATATTAGAATTATCAAGATTTACACAGGCAGTGGAAAAATCAACAGACCAGTCCCTGACTCTGCAATTCCTAGAATCAATCTCGGAAACACAATCTTGCCTTCCAAAAAAACCACCAGACAACTTTTTTCTACTATCATACTCATCATTTTGTGAATACTGTTCCCGTCTAGCAAACTTATGGAATGAGGGTATCTTCGGAAGCTGTAACAGTGTACTGCACCTAGCTTCTGCAGAGGCATATGCCTGCAAAAAACAACAGCTGAATCTTTAAGGAATGTGGAAGCCAAATAGGGAAAGGAACCACTACTTACCATATATAAAATAAATTATCGGAAATTCCTAACATTAATTATGCCTAATACCCGTACCTCACATATTTTTATTAAGCATTCAGCAAGTGTAAAGTAGCTACAAATTTAAGAAATTTGTCCCAAAAGAGTTAAATGTATGCAGCATCAAGTATTAGACACAAGTTGCAAATGGACATGACTCTTTTGTTAAAGGTTGTGCTTCATGGAGAAGATCCATGGTTTAAAGTTAAAACAGTGTGATTCAACAAACTGGGAAGGAACAAAAGATCAAAGATCTTAACCATAGGAGAAAAAAGATTAAGTATCTCACACTTTACGCAATAAACACAAACGTCAACAACAAAGCACGAGAAGGTCATCCTGACAAATTTCACAAGGGAATCGAAAAATGTCTACAGCACGCTAAATTTCGGTGGCAAATGTGTAACTCAATTAGCAATTAGAATAATATTTAAAATGCCAACGCCTACTGCTCTACAAAACTATGAAACTACAACGGCACACAATTTCAGGTTAACAAATTGATCAAGGATTGACCCTCAACGGGCCAGCCTCATGAAACAAATGAGTAGAAAATGAGCTGAACAATTTTTTTTTTATATGTAATTTAATGCACAAATGTTTTACATTTTTTACGGTAAATTTGACCATAAACTCGTACTTAACATATAATACTTTAAAACTTAATATTGAATATAAGCTGTAAAAAGGAGGGGAGCTAGCAGCTAAAAAACTTGCAGCTATTATTTGAGAGCCCAAAAAAATTGGTTAATTTCACTCACACCAAACAAATTTGAATCACAACAATACTTTTTTCCCAGCACAATAACACATTAACATTATAGTAGTTTGCACCTAATAACTCATCATATTATGAAATCTAGTACAAATGCATAGAAGGAAAGTGGGTCAAGCAATTTAGCTGTCACTAGCAACTAATCTTCAGAAGAAAAACTGATTCATGATCTTAAAATTCCAGGAGAAACAAACCTGAGCAGCAGCAATTGCTTGAGTACGGGCAGCTTCTGCAGCAGCTAAAGCAGCCTTTTCTTCTTCAGACATTGCATAGTGGTTTCTTTCCTCCTTAGTAGCTATTTTGTCTATTGAACCTTGGGACCTGGAAGAACTGACTTCATGCCTTGAGTCACATCCTGATGGTTGTCGTCCTTGTTTGCTGTGTAATTTCTTCGCATGTGTGGTGGAAGGTGAATTGCTTCCAGCAGACACAGGATTCAGCAAGCCTCCTTTATTCTCAATGGCACCCTGATGTGTGCTCAAAGGAGGCTTTCCCGAAGCTGATTCTTTTAAAGATTTTCTCTTTGATAATTCTACAGTAGCTGCTTGTCTTGACAACTTCAATCCCCCATTAGAAGCTTTTTCTTTACGGAAAATTTCAAGCCATACATTGACCAATTGACTAGCTATAGCTCGAATATCACGGCTAGTGTGCACACAAACCTTTTCCTTCACTGTTTTCCCCATTCCTACACACAGTAAAAGAAAGGTTTACATAATAATTCTACATGACTCCATCCGAAAAAATAATCACAAGCATAAACATATCCTCCACTTGATAAGTCATATTTCATTATGCTGATCAAGTGATAGGAATGGATAATCATACGAAAAGATACTAGCATTGATATTAATATAAAAGTGCATCTTATCAAATGGTACCGGATAAATTATTCTGGTCTCGCCCAAACCAGGTCTCATAAGTTACCCAGCTACTTATTCCTCAAAATATAGGATGCGATCAAGCAAAATAATAAAAAAAACACTTGACATAAATTCACACATTTGCAGGAATAGATTAAAGTAAATTCGTACACAAAAAATTAATAAAATAACTACCTGATAAGCGTACAGCACCTAGATCAGTCGACACACGCACAAGAAGACGCAAACAATGCCTCAAGAGTTGGGTACCATCCTTGCCCATTGAGTCCTGTGTTTAGATATGAACTATGAAGCACATAATGTAAAAAAAAAATCTATAATCATAAGATTAAGATGTTTAGTTTTTCAATAGCTTGCATTTACATGAGCTATCTACGAAAAAAAATATACAAAATAGGGAATAATGCACCACACTGTATAATAGTACCAGTATCCAGGAGTTGAGAACAGTTAGCCCCTCTTTACTTCCAGCAAAGGACTTCAAGTTTCCAATAGGAAGACTTAGCAATTGTTTGGCCACATGCAAGCGCCCAGCATTGGTTTTCACATTGAGGAACATTTCCCTTAATAAAGCTTCCCGGGTTAAGATTTGAGCACCCTCAAAAGAGTTCTTATACATTATGTTAGAAAGTTCAAGTGCATCAAGTCTCTTTATTATATCCCTAACTTCATTCCTTTCGGTGTCCAACTGTCCCTGTGCAGCTTCCAATGCCTCTACCTCTGCAGTATTATCATTTCCGGTGTTCAAAATGTCAATTATGCGAACAGCCTCTCGTAGTCCACTCATCATTGCACCACCAACAGTATCAGGGTGCTCTTTGCAGGTTGCTTCACCAGCGAAAAACAAGCAGTTATCAACTGGTCTTCCTATGATGTCATAGTCTTCTCCTGATGCTCCAACAGCAACATAAGAGTAAGCACCAAAGCTATAGGGATCCCTGCCCCAATCGGTCACAACATATGCAACAGGATCAGGAACAGAATCCTCCCCAAAAAGTTTTCGAAGAACCTTCAATGCATGGTTGATATGATCTTGAGAGCTTAAACTTTGACCATCTATGGCTGCCTTACCAACCACTAATGCTATAAGGACAGGAGCCCCAACCGTTTTCTTGACATTCCAGAACATAAAGCAGTGACCTCGTTTGCTTCTCTCCTCAGCTGTTGCTCCAAAGTAGTCCACTGCATCATCCCAAAACACAGTAGGAAATTCCAAAATCACTTTATTGAGAACTCCAAAGCCAAGACGCTGAATGGAAGAACATTTCCACTCCGGCAAAGAGGGGGTGAACTGTATAGTTTCAGCCTTCAAACAGCCAAGTGGGACAGTAATGAGAACAGCATCTCCAAAAAACTCACTGCCATTCAATGTAGAAACTTTGACTTTATTATTCTCGCCAGGTTCCTTGATACCATATGACACATTTGTTACGGCGTGGTTCAGGTGAATAACAAGCCCTTCTCCGAGAGACTCAACAACAGTGCTATAACCTCCTTTGATCATACAATGAGGTCCCCCAAATCCTCCATACACATCGTCTTGGTTCCAATGGGGAAGAGAAACTTCTTTAAGCAAAGAAGCACAGCCATATTCCAAATGAGCAAAATGCCAATCCATAACCCTCCTCTCTTGAGGATCCAAAATCTCCTCATCAAAATTTTGTTCCATAGCACCATCTCTTTTGGAATCAAATGGATGATCTGCAGAGTTACTTTGCTTAATTTCTTTACTACCTTCAGAGTGTCCCGTGCGACGAATCTTAAGGGCGTATTCTAAACCGTCTTCAAGAGACATTTTCATTGCTTGTTCGCCTTTCCGAGCAACAACCAGTACCATGTCATCAAGAAGACTGTTGTATTCAGCTTCCAATGCTTCATCCATATCTGCGGGAACTTTTTGTCCAGTTACTATGTCATATAGAGGGCAGTCACTGTTTAACACTGACAATTCAAGGCCAAGCTGAGCACAAACCAACGAGGAAGGATCTGGTCTTCTCTCAGTGGCCACATCAGCCTCTACACCTGTGATAATGCTGGCACCAAGATCCACAGGGACAGAAAGAGATGAGTGATCTGTAAATACCCGACCTCCTATTCTATTCCTAGCCTCAAGCACAGTTACGGTAAAGCCCTGACGATTCAAGTGGCGAGCAGCGGTTAGCCCAGCAGGACCAGCTCCAATGATAATCACTCTCTTTTTAGCCTCTAAATTGGACTGCAGAGTATCACCTATCTGATCACCTAAGGCATGTGTAACACATTTAGATTCATTGTTTTGCTTTGCAACAGCAAGCGAAATCAATCTGCAATCGGGAAACCCATCCAGAATCCCAACGTTTTCCTGGTCATCATATTTTTTTCTTTCATATTGTGCCATGTTTGATGAATCCGGCATTGCTTCATTAACATGCATCATGCCTTCTGTAGCTTCAGTTGCCAGGTCTTCAAAATCCTTTACTGGGCCATCGTTAATATCCATAGAAGCATATGACATTTTAGTCTGACCAACAATAAAAGAAACTCCATCTTCAGAGCCGGCCAATGAAGCTGTGGAACTTTCCTCGAATCCTTTTTCTTTTACAAGTTTATAACAATGTCTTGCACTGCTCTCAACATTCTTCTTTTGAGAGGCAACTCCAACATTTATATAGCCCTGCCAAAACGATCTTATCATTTTGAATTTCCAATTGCACTAGCAAATAAACACTATTATGTATTTTCTGAAAGGAATTCATTCCAAATTAATAAACCCAATAAAGATGCATCCCTATACTCTTGTAGTAAAATGGCAAAGGAAATGAATATCAGTGGCTAAACAACATGGTCAGGCGAACAAACTTACATATTGATCAAGAAATGCATAGACCTCCCTAATAAGAGAAGAGCGAGAACTTTCATTCTCTGAACGGGCATCACCAACTCCACATTCAGAAAGAGGTAAAATACGTGTGACATCACTGCTCCATAAGCTTAAGATCTGATTCCTGCAATTGAATTTGATGAGTTAGAACTTATTACGATAATCTTCCCAGTTTGAAAGAGGTGTAACAAAGTCATCAAATCTAGCTAAAGTCTGCTTAAGAAACAAACAGAACCCAATATCAAGGTTATCCAGTTCACGCAATAAGTAGTGTGCATAGCATCAAAGAAGATACTGCAATATGCTCATTCAGGTTCCTAAGATTTTATTACAGACTATTAAAAGAGACGAAGAAGCATAAAAGCAATAGAAAACTAAATTGCAGCACCAAAAGAAGAAATCCAAAGATAGCGGCTAGTCAAGCAAGAAAAGAGTGGTGATAATAGTATAATACAATACAGTTAACTAGTAATATGTTAAACAAAACTATAACCAACTTATGAATAAAATAAGTTATAGTAGTTATTGTGTATTACAATAGAAGAATAGACGATTGAGATGGCTTGCCCACAAAACATTTATAAAATGAAGAAGTCTACTCAAATTTGTTCATGGAAAACTATAGCAAATAAATTTTTGAGGATACTGTACAAAGGAACTCAATCATACAATATACAACCCAACAGAAAATTCCAAATAAACAAAAAGAAAATAAAGAAAGATAAATTCAGCCCAAAGTTATAGGAAGTCTGCAATTAAGCACCTTCAACTTTTCAAGTTCCACCTAAATACAAGAGTGAGGCCATTTCACAGAACAATATGCACTGACACATATAAAATTCAGGAACAGAGATTGGCAAAAGAAGATGAATAAAAATGAAGCAACAAACAGGCATCTATATGCACGTGCTTACTTTTCCCTTTATTTTTATTTTTAAATGACCACTGACAAGTTGTTCATCTGCTCAATTATACAAGTACATTTGTAACCCAAAACATACAGCAAGTCTTCACAATCCTAATTTTCACGATTAACCAGCTAAAGCAAGTAACACATTCAATCATCAGTCGCAGGATCTAAAATTGTTCTCTGTATTTGAAGCACAGGACACCAAAAACCCAACATACAGCAACCTTTCTGACATTTGGGAAAAAACAATGGCAAGCAAATAAAAATACTTGTTTGAAAGCTTAACTACCTGCAATCTAAATATTCCTTGAGACCACCTTTACGCTTCAAGATCTCCTTAAATTTTATTTTCTCAATTGGACAAACTGCACAAGCTTTCAGCCCAGCAGATACTGCCGCTACTGCAACATTTTCAGAGTCCTCGGCATCATTCAAAGAGGAATCCTGCTTCACTCTTGTTTTAAGACTACGCTCACCATCTGCAGCACCATGGCTTTCATTTAGAGCTTTATCATTTATTAAAATCTCCCAATCAGCATCCCCTTCATAAGTCATGTCACCATGCTTATGCATTTTGGTCTTTCGTATTGTACGAGGATTGCCTGATATCTTACCACCATTATCAGCAAAATCAGACACAGAGGCATGATATTCTGCAACGTTCCCATTTTCATCTGGAATTGAAGATTGTATAGAGCATCCATCAGATTGAATTGGATCTGACACAGAGCTGCATTTCAGAATTGAAGCAGTAGAATATTTTGGAACATCGCACATTTCCAGAGGTTTGTCCGGGTGATTTGACTGGACAACCAATTCAGATTCATTGGCATCATTAGGCACAATAGCGGATAAACTACCACTGGCAATTGCATCAAATTTTTCAGGTGAACAGCCTACAACATCTTGCACTTCAGCATTTGCATCCGAAGTACTACAATCATAGCAATTTCCACCAGAAACAAATTCAGTATCCATTTTTATATCTCCATTGATTGATGATTCCAGGAGAGTCTTTCCAGAAACCATGGCATCATTTTCCTTCAATATGTTTACATTTGATTCTATCAAGAGCCCAGTGTGACAAGTTAACAAAATTTCTTTTCCAGTGGAAGTGGAAACACCTCCTTCTGAAGCACCATTACACACTTTCTCTTCTGCTATTGCATCAACTGATTTATTCTCAAGCTCTTTTGAGTCAGAAAGTCCACATACCCCATCCTCCAAGTCAGAGGGAGAGCCGGTATCAATTACTTCAACATCTGGTAACATGTCCGAACACTGATTCAAGCTTTTATCATTAAATTTTTCTTGCAATGCAACCTTTTTGTCAGAAGCACGGCAAACATCTTCAACCTGTACACTTGACGATTGCTGCCTATCTCCATCACAAACGATAATTGAATTAGAGGGATCAACCGACGATCCATCTGGAATGTTTGAATCATAAATACCCTTAACCCTTTCCTCTTGTAAACATTCATCACCACCCTTTTGTTCATCCATTGCAGACACCAAACAAAACGTGTCAGATTGCTGCCTGTCTCCATCACAGGCGATAAGTGATTTAGAGTGATCAACCGACGAGCCATCAGGAATGTTTGAATCATCACAGATACCCTTCACCTTTTCCTCTTGAAAACATTCATCACCACCCTTTTGTTCATCCATTGCAGACACCGAACAAAATGTATCAGATTCCTGCCTCCCCTCAACCGATTTCGACGCAGAAGCAGATCCAGATCTACTTTCAACCATTGAATCTACATTTTCGGTTAAACTTTCGCATCCATGTTTCAACCCGCTATCAACATTCCGATTCCCTCTTTTCTTCTTCAAACCTAACACGCCCCGCGATTTCTTAACAGACTTAGATTGCACCTTATGGAAAATCACCGACAACGATTCTTCTTCCATATTCTGATCAGCAGAATCATTCACCTGCATATCATTATCACCAACCAACAAATCCACCTTTTTCTCGTCCATCGAAACACTCCCAGATCCACCACCAACCAAATCATCATTCAAACCAGATCCCTGATCTCTCTTTGGACCCTTCAATCTCTTCCTAAAGCTAGCCAATGGTTCATTATCATCCATAACCCTAGAACTATCATTTTCCCTAATTCCACTCTCTGATGCAACAAAATTAACCTTCTTCTTATTCCTCTTAATCTTAAACAAAGAACCAATCGGCTCATCGTTATCCGAATCAAAATCAATTTCAATTGGTTTGGATCTCTTCTTCTTCTTCAACCTCAAATCTTGATTATCATCCATTTCTAAGAACCCTAATTTTTCAACTGAATTTGCGAAATTGTTGAATAATTCTTCAATTTATATCATGAATTTGAACTTGTTGATCATCAGAAAGCTGAAATTCGTGAATGAATTGAAAATTGATGAATCCTAATTGAAGGAAAAAAGGATTAATTAATAAATAATAACGATAATTAAGTAGTGTTGAATTGCAGGTTAGTGAAGAACAAAGAGAGTTTAAGAAGAAAAAATACATACAGTATAGTAAACAAAATATATAAATATATATTGATAAATTAATAAATATAAATATATAGATACATAGATAGATAGATTTATAGAGAGAGAGAGAGAGAGAGAGAGAGAGAGAGAGAGAGAGAGAGAGAGAGAGTTAACTGTGTGTGCTATGCTATGCGATGGAGCTTTCTGCAGATTCGCGAATTGTTAGAGAGAGAGAGAGAGAGAGAGGTAACGAGAGTAACGGCTTGTGACGTGAAGGGGGAAATGCTCGCACGCACGGTAACTTCAAGCGTGAGAGAGTAGTGTCACGACTCACGAGAGAGTATGGTAATTAACTAATTTTTTTAAGGATGGTAATTAACTAATTATCGTTGAATCTTTATATTATTACTCTTCTTCGATTTAACTCTTAAATTATATTCCATTCAATCACTATTATAACAAAAAGTTATTTTTAAGATTTATTGAATAAGTTATGAACATTGCCTATAATATAGATCAAATACATCCATTATATTGAAAAAGTGATTATATTGATTTTTTTTTGACAAGAAGTGATTATATTGATGAGAGTTTTTTTATTGATGAGAGGTTGATAATTAAAAAACTAAAATAATTGTTTATCTATACTATGTATAAAAAAATAAAAAAAAAAAAACACTTGACTTGGAGTAGTGTTTGGATGGGTGACCTACCGGAAAGTTTTTCGATAAGCGTGCGAGTAAGGACAAAACACACTGAAAAGTCTCGTGTTGATTTGTAGGGTCAGTCGACAATGCTTAAACTCATATAGGATGTTATAAATGGTATTAGAGCACACCTCTCCCAGATAGGTGAGGTTTAGAGACAAACCAAGCAAAAGCTGGTGGGCATGTAACACCCAGGACTGACGAGGGCGGGGGGTGATCACCGGTGCACAAGGCACGACAATGAACGGCTCCTGACAACTTCGACAAACTGAATCACATTGCAATGAGAGGGATCATGAGGCCGTGTAGGTATGAGACTACATGATTAAAGGAAGACTTATAAAAATTGTTTGGTATTAACTATATCAACAAGATGCATATTCTTTTTGGTAGCCCATTTGATAAGAACTCCACAATTAAGCGTACTTGACTTGGAGTAGTCTTTGGATGGGTGACCTACCGAGAAGTTTCCCTATACAATATTTTTGGACTGACTTTTTCTTTTAAAAAATGTCCTTAATTTTCAATACCCATAAATATATAATCCTTTATCATTTAAAAGGTGTGACAAACTAGATGATCACATATATAGTTACTTTTTCACTATCCCAATTATACCCTTAAACAATTTTTTCTATAATAAAGATTGTTGTTGGTGTTATTTTAAAAAAGAATTTACATTATATTTTTCTGTTATATTTTTTTTAACGAGTCAAACTGTTATATTATTGGTGTCGTTGAAATAAATAATCATGGTTAGTTTGGTTTTTTATAAATTGAAAGCAATAAACATTTATATTTTAAGTTTTAATCAAAATCAAAATTTCATAAAAAAAAAACACCATTTATAATTTTCAAATGTTAGCGCAATAAAAAGAGTTTTCGCTAGTCTAAATAATGTATATCCCGTGATGAGGAATACAAGAAACACTCTCTTTTCAACACCCTCTTCAACACTCATTCTCTTATTGGCATTTAAAATACACAAGTGACTCTTTTTGTGTATGGTACAAAAAGCTTATTTTACCTGATACAGCAGGTTTATCGGTAATATATATAATAGCCATTTAACCTCATAACAGACATTTATTTACAACAAAGCTACCCCAATAATTTCAAATATTATGAATGTGGCCAAATTGTTTAACCCCTTAACTGGCTTTCTTTCACGCCTCAAGTCTCAAACTCAAAAAAAGAAAAAAGAAAAACCCCAAAACAGTGCTTCCTTCTCAAAATCCAGAATCAATCTTAACAAACAACATGTAAACCTGAAACCCTCTACCTATCATATTCCTTTGTCACGTGTACAAATTACTATCCTTTCCCTCTTAGATCTAAAACCATCATCTCGGATCTGGAACAAATAGGTTGAAAACACATCAGATCTAAGCCAAAGTCAGAAATTTTTTGAGTTACGGTCGATACGGCGTCAGGGATGCAACGAGAACGAAATAACGAAATGACAACAGTTGCAATCAGAACCACTTTGTTATTCATTTCTTCTCGAGTTCTTGTGTTATATTAGATGGATGGACGACAGAGTTTTGAAACCATCCATTGTGTTTCATACTTAATTAATAAAACCTTTTCATTCAATATATATATATATTTTTTTTATGTAAATGCATAAATACAATTCCATACTATTGGATACCCTCTTTGCAATTACCTACAATATAAAACTAAACCCACTATACAAGTAACCATTCTTTAATCTTGGCCATTGAATTGTTTAATAATATATCAATGGTAAAAAATACATTTGTGTATGATACACAAAAAGATTGACTTGTGTATGCTAAGTGACACCTCTTTTATTGGATAAAACTAATGTATGACCAACCACTTTAAGTGGAACACATTTTCCAAAGTGTGAGACTCACCATAATTTAAGCCAATTAAAAAGTGAGTGTTGAAAAGAGAGTGTTTGCTAACACCCATCGTCACGTGATATGTTGGGACACAAATTAATCTCTAATGAGTTAAATTAAGGGTCTTGTTAACGAGTGTCCTCGGGACACTCTTTAAGAATTTCAAAAGAAGAAATAATTTTATAAAAAAGTCAAATATTTCGATTTCTGATGCATTGATCACACAACTTTTCATGATAAGTTACAATTTAAAGGCCTTAGCTAGTGCCTCGGAGGCAATGATTAATATTTCCCTTAAATTAAAGTGATTTTTAGAGGTCCCGTAAGTGTAGCTCAGTTGATAGCTACCAGAGACATTATTTGCAGGGGCCGGGGTTCGAACCCCGGATTCCCCACTTCTCCACACTTTAGTGTGTGATCTAGCCTCTAGGTTATTTAAAAAAAAAAAGTGACTTTTAGCAAAAAAAAGTAATAAAAATAAATTGATTTTTGTTTTTCCCTGAGGAACGTGATTTTTGTTTAAATACATGAATGTAGACATTGTTTATAATAAAAAATAAATTGTTTTTTCTTAAAAAAAATTATTTATGTTTTTTTTTTTTTTAAAATAGCAATCACTTTTGATTCTTAGCAAATATTTATTTTTCAGATTCATTAAATTAATTAATGTATCTGAATTATTAAAAGAATCTAAAAATAAATATTTTTTCATAACTCTGGTCGAATGGAGTATTTGATAAGTTAATTTATAGTTAATGATTTTACAGTAGACAGCTTATAGATTAATTTATAAGCCTTTTTTTTTTTAAAGGAAATTAATTTATAAGCTAGCACAACTGACTTTGGTAAAGACGTTTCACCTACAGCTAAAGAGTTATTTTAGTTTGTCAACTCACAACCATTAATCTCTTTATTTAATAGGATAAAAATTACTTAAGAAAAAGTTAACAAGATTTATTTTGTACTGTTTAAATGTGTTTATTGGCATATTTCATGGTTTCGCTTCCTTAAAAAATATATTTATTAGTGCTGCTTACAAAAAATATTAGTGCGATTAACTTTTCTATGAATTCTTATCTCAAAAAAAAAAAAAACTTTTCTATGAGTTCTATATTTTAAAAAAATAAAGAGTTTTATTTATTAGAATAAAAAACAAGTACAATTGGTACTTGATCCGTCAATGTAAATAAAACACAAATGTCATCGTGAGCTTAACTCAGTTGATATGAACAATGCATAAAATATACAAGGTCCGGGATTCGAACCCCGACCACAAAAAAAAAAAAAAGATAAAGATAAAGCACAAGTAAGTTTTTGGGTCTAAATAGTATACGGTTATCTACCTATACATTGCAAGCATTTGCCCACACTATGAGTCCAAGATAAATTAACAAAATATTTTTCCTGCTTAGCATTTAAAATAAAGAGTTAAATAAGTTTTTGTCCTTATAAATATATTCAATTTTATTTTAAATCTGTATAAAAAAATGATATATTTTAGTTCCTATAAAAATTTTAAGCGCATAGTTTTTGTCCTTTTTTTTGAACAAGTGTAGTTTTAGTCATTGTTAAATTAAAATTTGTTTAATTATGTTTAAATTTTTTAATGATTTTTTACATACTTGTTTAAAATATTATAAAATTTTCCTCCGCAAAAAGTTAGCTCAAAATTTCATTTTTAGGTTCAAATTTTCATAAACTTTATCTTGAAATTTTGGCGTTTTTTAATTCATTTCATGTTCAAAATTTCTATTTTTTTATAAAAGAGATATTATAATGTTTTTAACATATATGTAAAAAATTATTTAAAAATATAAAAGTTTAAGTATAATTAAACAAATTTTAATTTAACATTAGATTCAAATTTTCATTAATTTAATCTTGAAATTTTGGCTTTTAGAAAAAATTCATATTCAATTTATTACATGTTAAAAAACTAAAACATTTTATGAAAGAGTTCATTATGATTTTCTTAACATGTATGTAAAAAGTCATTCAAAAATTTAAAAGTTTGATCATAATTAAACAAGTTTTAATTTAATAGAGATTAAAACTATAAGCTGAAATTTTTTATTTGAGACCAAAATCTATCAACTTTTTGTTATAAAACTAAAACCAAAATTGGCATATTTACAAGGACTAACAAATTATTTAACCCTTTTCGTCAAAAAAAAAAAATTTATTTAACCCTAAAAAGTACCTGTCGCTATCTCAAAAAAAAAAAAAAAAACTATCCTTTACGGTTACACCTATCATCCTACTTTTTAAGAAATTCACCTTTAACCCATGCATTAATTCAATCCACTTGGACAAGCTTCCCACAAAAAACCATGCATCAACCCCTTCCTGTTCTCATTAAACCTGAGTCTCAATAACATGTAATACAAGAATTTCTAACTCATCGAATCATATTATTTTTAAAATTCCACTTTTAGAGTTAGATACTTTTTTTTTTAAGTAAAAAATGGGATATATATATTAACAACCAGATAATAGTTCCTCCGACACAACGTTGTATCATAAAGACTACATAAAATTTACAAAATTGTAAGCCAAACAAGCTATCAGGTCTTGCCACAACAAATGACAACCACAAGGAAAGTTAACATATTTCACCTTCGGCCACCAAAAAGAAATCAATTGAACTTTATCTAACAATTGCATAATTGACCTTTCTTTTAATTCAAACAACCTATTACTTCTTTCTGTCCACAAGACCCACACCGATGCAAACCAAAGTAACTGTAAAAAATTCCGGCGAGCACGAGAACCTTCTGCAGAGTGAGAGAACTGAATAAAATGATCCATAATATTATGAGGATCCACCAAGTAAAAACCAATCCATGTCCGCACTTGCATACAAAGAGAACTGAATAAATAATTACAATGAAATGATGAGCTGATTCAATTTGACCGTAACCACTAACACAAAAATAATCATGTGAAATAATGTTGCGTCTAACCAAGTTATCCTTAGTTGTTAATTTGTTGCGCAAAAGATGCAAAACATAAATAGACACCTAATTAAAACCTGTTTGTGTCAAACTCTGTCCAAGACTGTATCCCAACGGTTTTTGAGTTTTTTCTTTAAACTATAAAAGGATGTTATTGGTGGGATTAAGTACAATAGGTACTTTACTCACAAGTCAGGATTGAATACAAGTGTTATTTCCTCTAAAAAAAGTACAAGTTATTTTATTATTGCAATTATGAACTATTGTTATTTTATTAAGGTCAAATGCATTTAAAGGGCCTTTAAGTTTTTCATTTTTTCCAAAATGGTCTTTTAAGTTTCAAAGGTCCCAAACAAGTCCTTTTAGTTTTTGAATCGTTTCAAACAAGTCATATTGTAGATAACATAGTTGGTAATTGCTTCCTTGAACTCATCTTTGGTACCAAATCTGGCTCCTAACACCCACTTAAAATTAGTCATCTTTTTAGCCATGACAAATGGTGGATAATGCTCTTTGTTGCTATCATCTGAATCATCACCATCATCCTCTGAAAAGACTTGTTTGAAACGATTCAAAAACTAAAAGGACTTGTTTGGAACTTTTGAAAATTAAAGGACCACTTTGGGACTTTTGAAACTTAAATGACGACTTTGGAAAAAAGGAAAAACTTAAAAGACTTTAGATGCATTTGAACTTTTATTAATGCAATTCGGTTTTTGTCATTTAAGCAAAAACCAGGTACAGTGCTAGCATATTAAGTCCTCTCAGTCAATTTAGTAGTTCTAAGTAACAAAGGTAAAAGAGTTTTAAAGTATATTAGTAGTTTTTATACAAGTTAATGTAGCATGTATGCCAATATGGTGGAATAATTTTGGCCTTTAAAATGTTGCAAAAGATGCACAGAAGAAACTGGCAGAACTGTAGTTAGAGATTTTGAAAGCATGTAGTCATGTGGACTCCTTTTATTTCAAAAGCCTGTTAGCTATAAAAATGAGGTGCTAATTTCTTGAGTATTATCATATGAGGGCTGCTAAAATGTAGAACTTACTTTTCCTAAAATAATTATTTTTTTATCGTAAAGCTGTGGAGAATTATAAGTTGATGCAAGGTAGTAAAAATGAGAAGTCTAAATTGATATTATCCAAAGTAAGTGGTTTAAATTTTGATTTTGATTTTTTACGTGAATAATTAATTACTCACTACTTGTCAAAAACAAAATTAATTACTCACTATTATATGATATTTATCCTCAAAAATATCTACAAAATCTAGTGGTCAATTCAATTAGCTAATACAATTTGGGATTTCAAATCACATGCACACTACCAAAAACAGAAAACTCTCTTGCAGATAATAAAATGGATAAATAAACTCCTAGTTGCAGCAACAAAAAGTATATAGGTTAAAGTTTTGTCCAAAAACGAATATCATTATGTAATTGCACCATCCAACAACATAAAAGAAACACTACAGAGAATACAAAGTTATAACATTCTTATCATAACTGACATTAAAAAAGTAAATTCTAACAGAAGTAAATCTGTAAAAAAAGAAAAATTTGACATTTTAGAGTTTGAACTTCGGCAGAGCATTTCAGAATACTAGTGAACAACACATCCATGGCGCGAGTAGAGTTCCTTCTTTTCGTAACTCCAATCCCATGCAGGCGGAGCTTCTATCCTTCTCAATGATGGCCTTGAAACTACCATCTCGTCAACAATATTGCCATTCACTTTACCACAATTCTGCAAATTAATCTCTTTGAGTAGCGTGCAGTTTTCTACCACATGCTTCACTCCCTTTTCTGTGACATTATCACATCCTTTCAGTAACAGTTGTAAAAGTCCACCACAACTCTTTGAGATCATATAGAGTGCTTCATCATCAACACTTGTATATGATAAGTTCAAATGTCTAATGTTATGACATCTTCTTAAAATGTGAAAAATACCTTCTTTAGATATGTCATAGCAATTTTTCAAATCAAGCAGCTCTAAATTGGGAAAGATGGAAGCTAAGACTTTGATGTTTTCATCTCTTAACTGTAAACTGTGACCCAAACATAGAGACTTTAAGTTGGGGCTTACAACAAAATCCATCAAAGAATAAGAATTCTCCATATTATTTTTTGTGAAATATGTGTATTCCAGTTTAATCTCACTAAGTGAAGGATAGTTCTTAACGAGTGCAAACAGCGTTGCGAAGTTTCTTGATTCGTGATCGGTAAAGGATAAAGACCTCAATGTTGGTCTCTCATGGAGAGCTGAAAAAAATGCCAGCTTTGGTTATGCCATCACACTCAAACATGATAACCTCTTGGAGAAGCTTGCAGTTCTTAAACAAGTGAACAAGTGATATGTCGTTGATGTAGTAATGGTCAGAGAGATTAATCCTGGTGAGTTTGGAAAGTGCCAATGAAAGAGTCTCCAACCCATTAAGGAAGTTACTATGATCCTTAAATTTATTACGGGGATAACCCAGGTTGAGTTCTTCGAGCAAAGGGAAACATTCAGCAATGAGTAACAAGTCATTGCTATTGATAGAATCCATTTTGGAACAAGTGAGTGAGGTTAAAGTTGTAATATTTTGGGAGAAAGCTCGCAATCCAATTGCAGGGATGGTGGGTTGGTTGGAAATATCAAGTGATGTTAGGTTCAATGGGAAACAAGAGATTTCGCTAAGTAGCTTGTCGATATCAAGGCAGTTGCGAGCGAAGACAAGGGAGGTGAGGTTGGTGAACCTATGGAAAAGACGAGGGAGGAAGGAGAGTAGTCGGTGGTCAATTATGAGTGAGAATAAGAGAGGGTTGGTGATAGAGAGAAACTGTTTGGAAACGAGGGAGAGAGTCTTCAAATAACGGTTGTCGTCACCGTTGTTGAGAAATTTGAAGACAAGTTGCCAACATTCATCGGGTAAATAAAAAGCAGCGGTGGTTCTTTTTGGTTGAGAACTGAACCTCGTACGTGTGTTTCTCGAAGCAACCGATTGTTGTCTCTGCTTTTTCATGATGAAGGGGTTAGGGTTAGGTTAAGAAAAAGTGAGAAGTTTGGAACAACAACATGAAATTTATAAGGGAAATTATCGAGTGAATGTTTGTTGGACTTGTTTCCTATATAGTCGGCTGGTCGTTATTGATTCAACTCAAAATAAGTGTTTAGAAAAAATATCTTGTTGAATAATCAAACGAAACCAATCTATTTTGGTTTTGTCTAAGAACGGGTCAATTTTATCAAATTTTGGGCTAATGAAAGAAAAGTTATTTTTTGTGAAGAAAAAAAGAAAGAATTTTTCTTTTTAACTCCTCTCTCTACTATATTTTTCTCCTCAAATTATTTTTCCCTTTTATAGTATCAATCAATGCAATGATTCTTACTCTTTTCCATTAGCATACATTTATTTATTGTATTTCAATCATGCACCTACTTCACTACTATTATTCCCTCCGTTTATTTTTAAATGCACTTTACCCTCTCTTGTTTAGAGGGTAATTACCCTCTCATGATATCAATCAATCAAAATGTAATATACATAGGTAACATTAAATATCAAATAAATGAGTCGATTTTTTCTAAAAATAAAAGAGTTAATCTTAATCTTTTTTTTTTAAGGAGAGATAATCTATTTTTATTTAATTTTTTTTTAAACAACAAATGATTTTTTATATATATATATATTAAGGTGTTCAATCTAAATTAATTTACACCACAAGACTTATAACAAAAAAATTTACATCAAATTTCTTTCATCTGAATGTCCTTAAATTCATCAGTTACATCAAATTTCTTCCCTATTGATCAATTAATGTTTCTTTTTCATTCTTCTTTCCATTTTGATTGTTCAATTTTGTCATTCCAAACTGCCGCAATTTCCAATTATGTGAGAATTGTCGTTGTTTCTAGAACTGCGTCAGGTATCGTGACTTATTTTTTTTATTTAAACTGCCAACCTAATAAAATCTGCTAACACGCATAGACCTGCCTCACTATCAGCCAAAACCTTTAAGTCAAAACAAAAAAACAAAAGCCTCATCACATAACCATTTCAGCAGCATCCAAAAAAATGTTATATAGTAGACTCCCACAACATCACAGCGGCAACACCTGCTAGCAGCCCTCAAAGTACAACAGATGACTTACTCAATTGTTATAATTAACTACATCACAACCAAGAAAAATCAAATCAAAAAGAAAAATCAAGTCACCATACCTGAAAGAAATTTGATGTGAAATTTTAATTGTTCTAAGTCAGTCATGTAGTGTAAATTAATTAAGATTGAACACCTAAATATAATTAAGGCAAGATTACATTATGGGTCCTTATCTTATTTATTTGTAACACTTTGGTCCTTAATCTTTATTTTTTTCCCATTTAGGTCCTCTATCTCTCTTAGAAGCACATATACATCTTATTTTTGTGTTTAAAAGAAGATTCGAGGTGAATATAACATTAATTCATGATATTTGGAGATATATTTGTGTAATTTTTTTTTTATTCAATGAAGATGATGAAGATTCAAAAGAAGAAGATGAAGAAGATGAAGATGATGAACATCTTCATCATATTTTTGGATTTTTTTCATTTTTAATAAAAATATATTTAAAAAATAATATTATGTATTTTTTTTTTTAAAAATGAGAAAAATGATGTATATGTGCTTTTATAAGAGATAAAAGACCTAAACAGAAAAAAAAATAAAGATAAAGGACCAAAATGTTACAAATAAATAAGAAAAAGGACCTCTAATGTAATCATGTCTATAATTAAATAAAAATTAAAAGTATTAAAAATTACCTTATGATTATAATTGAATTTTTTTATAGAAAAAATTGAATCATTTATGACATTTAATGTTGTCAATATATATTAAATTTTGATTGGTTGATATCATGAGAGGGTAAATACCCTCTAGACAAGAGAGAGTAATCTAGAAAAAATCAGCTTTACTACATACTTTTTGTTACTATTTAACCATCATTCTGATAGTTTAAGAGTATATTTGGTGAATTATAACTTTTCTAAATTACTCTTACTTACTCACTCTCAATTAAACTAAGTAATGTTATATTTGAAAAATTCAAGTTTAATTTTTTTTTTCAAACAAAGTTTTTTTTAGACAAAATTTTGTTACCTATAATAATAGACCATGAAGGTTTTTTTGGATCAAGTAGTCAAATAGTTAGAAATTCACCTCTTAAAGCTAAGGTAAATAAGTGAGATGTCTGAGGTTCGAATCTCGTCCGCTGTATATTACAATGCATTGTCCCTGCCAATTGAGTTAAGCTCATGGAAATTGACCATGATGAGTTTAAATCCTACAAATGTGGCAAAGGAGTAATCTCCATTTCAACATACAAATCTATGTCATAGAGTGTGAATATAGTATTGTTGAAGCTAGTTGAGGCCTAAATGTTTATTGAAGGAGTGGGAGGGAAGTTAAATTTTGCTTAAGTGAAGAACATAGTTAAATTCTGGTTGATGTTAGGCTGGAACACATTTTACTTTGCTTTAAAATTATTAAAAAAAATTGTGTACAAAATTTAGACTTTTGATAATCGTTTGTGATCGAGAGAGATAGAGTGTGTGTGCAAAAAAATAAGAATTTTTAGAGAGAGACAAAGTGCTTATGGGAGAAAAGAAAAAAATAAGAATTTATTCGTGGTTTAAAATAAGGATATAATGGAAGAAAAAAAAACTTCAAATATCCACTTCTTAATTTGAGTGTACTATTTGCATTTCAGTAAATAAAATATATTTTACCATTTTTAGAGGAATTATCTGATATATATATATATATATATATAGAGATAGGATCCGTTGACACCAAGTGTCAACGGATTTGTTGACACCAAATCTCATCCATTAAATTGGTTTAATCTAAAGGTTATTAATTATTATAATGTGACATCAAAGTTATTTTACACACCTTATAACCTCTTGATTTATTTCCTTATCCGTTTTCTTGCCATATACCATTTATTGTTTTATTTTTTTTTTTGGATTTTTTTTTTGTCTCTGGATGCGATTCAAATAGAACTTCATCGTTCTCCTTGCTTTGAGTCTCTCACCATGTTGTTAATTTGTGGACTAATTCTGAGAGCCATGGTTCTATCCCTTTGCTATCTTTGTCTCTCTTTTTCAATGTTTTTTTTTTTCCTTTCTTTTTTCCTTCTAATATTAACCTAAAAAAATTCGAAATTGAAATGATTTGTTAAGAAGATGAATATTATATTAAAAATGAATAGATTAAATGAAATGATTCGAGATCGTGATCAAAATTTGGGGTTCTAAACTCATCTGATAGAAAATTTGGATCTTAATTTGATTGTAAGTTAGGGGATCTTGATTTGATTTCACTGTATATGGTAGAGAACATATCATGAGAAAACAAAAATGGTAATGCTAAAAAATAAAAATAAAAATAAAAACAGTAATGGAATATGGAGAGAAAACGGATAAGGAAATAAATCAAGAAGGAATAAGGTGTGGAAAATAATTTTGATTTCATAGACTTTTAAGTGAATAATTAATAGCCTTTAGATTAATTTGGTTTAATGGATGAGATTTGGTGTCAACGGATCCGTTGACACCTGGTGTCAACGGATCCTGTCTCATATATATATATATATATATATATATATATATATATATAAAGACATTTTAAATTAATAACAAAATTTATAACAATTGATGTTTAATATACTTAGAAGTTGGTACTTTAAAAATTTAGATTTTGTTAATCTAATATATATATTTGGGTTAAATAAGTTTTTTGTTCTTCCTTAAAAAAGAAAAAAATTCTTGTACTAAAAAATATA
Source organism: Medicago truncatula (assembly GCF_003473485.1). Lineage (NCBI taxonomy): Eukaryota > Viridiplantae > Streptophyta > Magnoliopsida > Fabales > Fabaceae > Medicago > Medicago truncatula. The sequence continues at coordinate 7,630,375 of NC_053042.1, forward strand.
GTAAATTTTGAATTTACTCCCTAAAAATAAAAACATAATATTTCCATCCATCCAAAATATTGTCATTTTTTTTGTCCCAATTGAACATAATCTTAACATTTTCTTAACAATTGAATCATAATTTTGATTTTCGAAATTGTAAGGGTGGTCAATGAATTTGGTAGTCCAAATTTACTCAATAACATATTAGTCCCTCAAATTAAAGACTATCATCAATTTTGTCGTTTTGTAGCTATATATATCATTCAATCAATTTTGATGCAAAATAGAGATCAACAAAAGCGCTAAACAAATTTATGAAAACATACTTCAACTACACATTGTCATTATGACCTTCAATTTCAGAGACAAAAATGGTGATTCAATCACAATTTAATTGTTATGAAAGCCAACCAATATGTACCAACTTGCAAAACTGGAGCAAATTAACTATAGTCTCTCCTCTATGGAACTCCTGCATAGCCATCAGTCTCCTATTTTCTTCTTCAGTTGTGGACATCTCACAATTTTTCATCATTCCTTAATAGTTAGATATAATTTACTTTATCTTATAAGTGAAATTAACATCGATGTTATGTTTTTCATAGAAGTATTGTGATTCATTTGATTTATATGTCTGACCACTGCAGGTAATCGGAAATATGAACACTTGCTGAAATTTGAGAGAGCTTCTGAAAACCTTACATTCTTCAAAACAGATGTCTTGAAATATATTTGAATTTGTTTACTCCGTCGGATGCAGTGTTTACTATATTGTTAAAACTACTGAATTGATAGTGTTTACTTTTTATCTCTGCTAAGATTAACACTTATCTTGCTAACCAATCTATCTTGTTTTTTATGTATATATAATTAACTTTGTTTCGACTTCCCAAGTTACCAGCAAGCAAATTTGTGAATCACACTGACCTCTTGAAAGTCTCATTGCTGCCAGGTTTCAAACTAAATATTTCTAGGTTTTCTTTCTAAAAATCATTTGTTGCATAAATGATTATTATTGAAATGATATTTCTCTAATTTTTTTCTTCAGATTTTGGGAGTTTTTTCCAGCATAGTCCTTCATCTATTAACCATTAAAACTTTCAAATGGCAGAGAACGAATGGATGAGAGAATCAAATAACAAAAACAAACATATATTCACCAGAACTAAAAAAAAAAACAAATAAAACGATTGTGGGTGAGAAGATCGAACAAAAAATTATTATATCAACACGTGAATAAGTAAGAGACGAAATGGAAAATGAATCGTCGCTCATTGGTCTGCATCTTGGAATTAGAGGACCATAATGAATTTAAACTAAACAGTTATCTCTCATCGTGCGTTCCTGCATTACATAGATTCAAATACTAGTTGATAACAGACATAAAGCACACAGCATAAAATAAAAAGCAATCAACATAAAAAGGCTTAAAAAATCAAATAGCCAAATGAAACTTCAAACAACATAAGAAACCAAGTTATAGATCCAACCAATGTTGATTTTCGCCAAGTTCCCCTAATTCAGAATAAGAATCATAAACTTCAATTTAGTTCATAGACTAGATTAATAAACACCTTAAAAATGAGTCTAACATACTAACATAAATAAGAATCCACCAACTTAGATCAACAACATATTTAAACATCACCACTGCCGGACAACGAATGATAACAAAATACTAATTAGAATCTAAAGGACAAAAGCACAAAGTACAACAAATCCGTCCTTAGTCATGCACGCACAGTGATGATTTCGTTTGACACAAAATATCGTATAATGATTTTTTTATATGGAGTCCATATATTCAACTTTTGTGGACTGCATAAATAGCGAGAAACTGTTGGTGATAGAGAGAAACTGTTTAGAGACTCTAAACAGCGGTCATCCTCGCCATTGTTGAGGAACTTGAAGACATGTTTCCAACAGTCATCAGGTAAATAAAAATCAGCAGCACAAATTGTTGTTCTTGTTCTTTCTCTTTGACGATGAACCTCGTACTTCTGTTTTTGGAAGGAACCAATTGTCTATGCTTTTTCATGGTAATATGTGTTGCCACACTAACGGCTTAAGTTAGGGTTACGTTAGTGGTGACAACTAGGGTATCCATGGAAGAATGATGGGTAATTTATCCCAACCAATACACATTAGCCCCACGTAAGCACATATTCATGAACTATAAATTATGGGTAATTGACCCCACCAATAAATTGCTCATATTCATTGGTTGGTGGGTAAATTACCTACCATTTTTCAAAGGTAATTTAGAAAAAATCTACGTTAGTGAATGATAAAACAAATAGAAGGAAGAAGAAGTTGAACTTTTTGTTTTACAAGCCCATTTGTTATAGTTTTTTTAAAGAAAAAAGTCATTTTTTTTTAAATAATCACGAGTATTGTATTCGTTTTTTGATCTTGACATAAACTAATTTAGAGATTGTACGAAAAATCAGATTCTATCTTGCATTTGTGTACCGTAATAAAAATCACTTTATTTTAAAAAATAATGACAGCTTCTTACTTTTATTTTAATCCAATTTTTACGACCGTAAACAAACATAAAATAGATTATGATTTTTCATAAAATCTCTAAATTATTTTATGTCAAAATCACTTTTATTTATAATCCAACTCCTGAAATGTATGAGTTTTTTTAGTTTCAATTGAATCAGATGACTCGAGTTAGACTTGTGTATATTAAAAATAAAAACATATTTATTATTAAAAACCGGATTATGATTTTGTTTTCCGGAATGAATTGTTAATGTTTTTTGGATTTTGAATTCCGGAATGGTCTTTTTCCATAACTTTTACAATTTTAAGCTATGAAATTCGTAAAATAAATGCAAATAAACATATAAAACTGAAATAAAAAGACAAAAAGATAAAAACAACACATTTTATTGATATTTGAATAATACATTAAAATAATGTTGAAGCTTTTTACTTAAGAACCTAAAACTATTTCTAGGGGGTAAGCTATACCAGTGGGTCCTGCTGATATGACATAGCAGTAGCTTCACTGTTGGAGGGGAGACAGAGGGGGCACATGGGCTTCTAGGGAGCAAGAGATCATGATGGTCAAACTTACACCCAAGCAGACCAACCTCACACCCAGACTAACCCCTTCCCTATTGACTGATCATATGACCCCTGATGAATTTCCAAAGATGTCTCTTTCTATGAAAGGCCAACGATGGAAACACATCGTTGTAGAAGAGGAGAAGAGGAGGAGACGGTGGGAGAGGTTTGTGTGAGAAATGGTGGGGGAGATGGATGGTATTTATAGGAAGGGAGGGTTGAAAAACCATTAATGGTAGTAAAAAAACGTGTAAAAACAAGTTTTATAAAGCTGACCACCGCCCAAAATGTTTGCAAAACGTTTTCTTTGTGGTGCAGACCACCGGCCAAAACTTCTGATGTAGTCCAGAATATATAATTCGGATTCCACATAGATTCCAGATTTTATATTCTGGAAAAATACGATCATGACAAGGACCAAAGGGAAACTTAAGACTTTGTGTATGGTGAGTGTTGGTTCGGATTTTAGAATCCGGATTGCTTCAACATTGAATTCTTTTGTGTGGCCCACATTGCACCGACAATTTTAGCAGTCCACAACGCCCAGATACCTCTATAAATAGGGGTCCATGTTTTCATTACAAGTAAACTACACCAGAAGAAGAAAAAAAAATCATGAAACATCACCCCATCTGTTTAGGATTCACAACGATGTCACCCTCTCCGGGCTGAAGGATGAGCTGGATCAAATCAACCGTCAACTCAACCACAGAGACACGAGGAGGGTGGTCGGTGTTGAATATCGATGTCCATTGTCCGACTCAGTCGGATCTCTTCGCTTCAGCCGGATGAAACTCACGAACCAAGACGACGCGAGAACCATGTTCTCTGTCTTTGGTCAACACAATATTAGAGGACCGATCGAGTTGGACGTTTCGTTGGTTAGATCTGCTGAACAAATTATGGATAGTTTGAACCGACCCATGATCTACGAAGAGATCAGGGCACTCCTAGAACCACCAGACGAAGAAATTAATTTAGATGATCTGTGATAATGTGTTATGTTTTAATTAATCGCATGTTTCATGTTGTTTTAATTGCATGTTAGTTATGTGTTGTTGAATTAAGTTGTTGCATTATTTTTTGAATAATATATATTATTCAAACTTTCATTATGTTTTAATTTACGTCAAAGATGTTCATTTAATCGATAAAATAATTGAATATATGTAGTTCGGATTATAAAATCCGGATTTACATAGAGCGTAAGTGTATTCCGAATTTCGAATTCCGGAAAGCATCATCATAGGATCCTTTTGTATGGACCACATTGCACCAAGAGTTTATGTGGTCCACAACATCCAAGGACCTCTATAAATACACCCTCTCTGATTTTCAGCTTCAATACCAGAAAAACACACAAACACCCCAAAGAAAACCATGCAAATTCTTGTCATTAAGCTGAGGATCTTTCTCACACGGTCGCAAATAGATGAGTTAGCTCTCTATTTGACTGCGTGATGAAGATCTTCAGCATGCTGTCAAAATTAAAATACAAACAAACACACCAAAGAGACCATGCAAATTTTTGTCATTAAGCGGATGATCTTTCTCACGCTGTCGCAAATAGATAGCTCTCTATTTGGCCGCATCCGCGTGATGAAGATCCTCCGCATGCTGACAAAAATATATAGATACATTTATGGTTGTTCTATATTTGAATATCAAGAGGTTTCTATGAGCTAGATTATTGCAGCCTGCCAGATGAATATGTCATTTGGCAAGGCAGCAGGATCTAGATCAGAGAAATCCTCTTGAAACACCTTGCCTTTCTTCATTATGTTGCTGATCTAAAAGATTCATCATTTATGTTATTATGATTTTTTTTTAACTTTTTATTTGTCTTATGTTGCTTCTTTTTATGTTATGTACCTTTGTTCTATTTTTTTCCAAGCCATTCGCCAAGAAAACACTCCAAATAAAAGGGCCTGATGTAGTTCGGACTTTAAAATCCGGAACAACTTCATGTTATCCGGATTATAAAATCCGGAACACCTTAGTAACATTTTGGCCGGTGACGTTTCACCAAAGGTTTGGCCGGTTAGTGGAGTTTTAATGCGTTTTTTGGACGGTTTTGAATAAAAAATACGTTTTCCTTTACTTCCAAATGACCTATGACTTGTTTTAGGCTATAAAAAGGTTTGGATCTTCAACATTTTCCTTCATTCTTCTTCACCTCCTTGAGTCCTTTCTTACCTTTTCTTCAAAAAAAAAAAAAAGTTTTTTAGGTAGCTTTTAGGAGTGTTTGTGGTGTCATGGTCATTGTTGGTCACTCATACGACCCCTGCAATTGCATTGCAGCTTATGTTGGGGTCTATAACGATCAACAACGACCCTTGACATCAAAGAAAGACACAAATTTCATATCGCATGCGTACGGATTTTATTTTCCAGAAACACTAACAATCTGGTCCGGAAAACGTAATCCGGACCAAGGATATTTTTGGAATTTTTGCAAAGCGCGCGAGAAGGCAGCAGGGTGGGAAAAGTAAATCTCTAGTCATAATTAGAAGCATACTGGGCTTTCTCTTGCATTTGGTTTAGCCTACAGCTGCAGTAGAATTTTATTTTGGGCAGTGCTCTTTAGCACCTCAAAATTGCTCACTTTCACTTTTCTAAAAATACATTGTCGAAAGTTATGATTTGATCGGCTAAAACAAATTTTGTACAATTATCTTCAAACTCTTAACTTTTTTAACGATTTTTATGAGACAAGTTTAGAACATTACGAAAGGTACATTTACTAAAATTTAGAATTTTTTAACATGAAATGAATTTAATATGAATTTTTTTAAACGAGAAAAGTTCAAGATAAAATTAACAAAAATATGGACATAGAAATCAAATTTTGAGATAATTTTTTACGGATGAATTTTTATTAATGTTTTTAACACGTCTACAAGAAATTGTTCAAAAGCATAAGAATTTAAACATAACTAAACAAATTTGGATTTAGTAGGGACTAAAATTGAGTGCATAGATTTTCTATAGGGATTAAAAAAACTATTAAAATTAAGCAAAGAATAAACATTAAAAATCTCAATTTTATAGGACCAAAAACATATTTAACCTTTTTATAAAAGACAATTTTTGTGTACAGTATAAAAGACATTTTTTGTGTACAGTATAAAAGACAAGTTCCATTTTAATAATAAAATGACAAGTTTGAAAAAAATAATTTATTAATTTTTGAACTTTTATACTTCTGATTTTATTTTTTGGAAATAAACAAAAATTTTATTTATTGAGAATGTGAGAGTACAATTGAGCTTGGATTTAATTAGGCTTGTCAATTCAATATCTATTATTCCCTAAAAAAAAAAAATCTATATCTATTATTCTCTTTATGTACTAATATAGGTACAGTTTGCCTTTACTTTTTTTTTTTTCCTACTCCTCTATACTTTTAAGAAAAAGACATTCTAAACACAATTTAAATTATGTTCTCAACAAAAAAAAAAAACTTTTAATCATTTTCGTTCAAGCAAAGGTTCAATCTTCAAGACATAGAATTTATTAACCCAAATTTGGGCCAATAAGGCGCCAATCTACATATACCCACTATATACACCGTTGAAGAGTCGTGATATACAAGATAATACGCCCATAGCACATATTAACCCTTTACATTATCCAATGATCGCCTAACCATCGAGCTATAAGGGTAAAACCGACATATCTACTTATATATATATAGTGTTCCACCGTAAAATAGGGTACACACTCTTATTATGATAAATTCTCCTTAAAGCACATAGAAACTTCATTGATTTGAGTGTTGGAGTGTCTTTGTTAAAACATCCCTAGCATTGGGGAAGGATAATCGTCAACCATCGCTGAAGTTGCGTAACACCTCCTTTGATCGACACTTATGTTCTCCGTCAAGAATAGTGACATTGTTTATGGAATCAAAGTTCTAAATCGTTCCCCAAAACCTCTTTACATTCGCTAACCGCAATGCCACACAACACACCTGCACCAATTATTTATGCGATGAATATTGAACCACCTTCCAAACATGTGGAAAAACATGTGTTAACGCCTATTGACACCCTTAAAAGTCACAAAGATCAACCCAATCTGCATCAGAGATCATTTGGAAGATCTTTACCTATTAATTGGCTAGGAATCATAAATGCTCAGATAAAAAACTCAACGATTGGACCTGGTGGAAAATATACATAACCACCAATCATCACACCTTGTGCATCTTTGACGTGCGCACAGCTGAAGCGTGCTCCACTAGAAGCAAAATAAAAGTCTATCCACGACGACAATGCTTCCAAACACCGGAGACATTGTAGTCCTTCTCGACACAACGATCACCATCATAAACAATAATTCACCCCCTCGTCATGAAGGCGATGGTGGATGTGGAAGAAGCGACTCCAACCCATAACTCGCGCAACAGGACAGATCGTCATTCATCCCCATAAAAGAAACAGTGACATGCATTAGGCTCTCCATAATATTTTGACTGTGAGGATAATTTGTTTGAAAATGGATCGTTCATCATATCATAAAGATAATCATAGAACCATTTCTTGGTCGTTCAGGAAACCACCTACAATGGAGATATACGAAGGGTTAACTGATTTTGGGTTATGTTTAAACTTTTCCGCGAACTCTCTAATCGTCAAATTGAAATGCTTTAGAAAAGAAAATTATAATGGTTTTACTTTAAGGATGATTACAAATGTTTATATCTAAAGTTTTTAGTTGTTTTTAAAAATAAAATAAAAAAACGCATCATTGCTATTAAAAATCGGAATGTTACCGGACAAGACAAGAAACAAATTATATTTTTTTTTAAAGGAAGAAACAATTTATCTAAAACATCTAAGTTTGATATCTGTCATAAATAATCGTCAAGAATTCAAATTAAGTTGTTCAAGTAAACCATGTCTTTCAATAACAATGGTATACGCATACTAATCAAAATTTAAAAGGAGAAAGAGGAAAAATGGAAAATCGATCTTGGATATCTATCATGTAGTTAAGGAGGGGACCCTAAGACCAAGTTGGCGATCGAGACTAACCACATGGCATTGTGCATGCAAGACAATGACACATCCATCTACAGTATAAATTCTTGTGACAATTAACATATATGGAGATTGAGTGCCCATATTCAAACATGCATTACTTTATATATCACATTGTTCATTTTTAATCAAACTAGTTTATGAAAATAAATTAATGAACGCTATAAGTTAATCAAAAGAAAGCTCTTCCACAACACACAGTTTTAATGGAGATGTTCATGCATATCATAATGAGTGTAACAACCAAACAATCTAACAACTATATATTAATAAGTTTTCTTCAAAACATTTTTTTTTTCTCAAAGAATAAATCAAATGGTCACATGCATTAACTATTTTCTTTACGATTATATAAAGAGAATGAAAAAGTATTATTGTTTCGTTATTTTAAGAAAAAATATATAGGTGCGCCCACAAACTTGAAAACGTGATGGATTATTGAATTATAATTTTCACAAGCATAACCTACAAATAAACATATATAATGAAAAAAATTTAACATAGATACTGACGTCACCTTTCAGTATTTTGCATTTACAAGAGAATTTCTTTCTCAATAAAATAAAGGTGTTTGTTTTTTGGAAGAAAAAAAATGGAGATTTTTAGCTGCCATATATAGTTTGAACTTCAAAATAGAGTCATGCATGACTTGTCCTACAAGATCACTGGCGTGTGGAAATGCACAATTAATTAAATGTGAAAAGAGTTTGAGGCGTAAGCTTTATTTTAGAATCGTGCAAGCAATTGTTCATTTAATAGTTATTGAAAATAAAATGTTTATAAATTTATGGAAACTAATAAATCCAAAATATAAATTAAAATAATTGTGATTGATTGAATGTATATGACGAAACTAAAAGAGGTTAAGGAGCACCTCTAACTAAGATCATCATCCGATAGCAAAAAGGTCAAAACATGACAGGCTAATCAAATTAAATATTCGTTTCAAAATATACATCACAGTCAACTATTTCACACGTGTCAATGCATAATTTTGACGGCTAAAATCTTTAATTATCTAAAGTAAAAAATTATAAAAATTTAATATTTATCAAAACAAATCAAACAACATCTTACACACTAACATTTATATTTATATATTAGTTAAAAAGTAGAGTTAAAGTAAATTATAATGCAACATATATTTTAAAACGAAGGGAGTAATTGATTAATTAAATTTACATCAAAAGATGAAGAATGACCCTTGTGGATGAGAAAATGCACACACGTAAACATGGTCAGTAAAAGTTCTGCAATCAAACAATAAGAAAAGATTGAATCTATGTAAAAAGTTTCTTTTGCACAACATATAGCGGTGTGTATTTCTTTTTTTTCTTTCTTTCACAGCAACATAGAAATACATGGATTTGGATTTGTTGTGGTCATTCCGAGCACCCACGTAGTTGAGCATCATCGGTCATCCGATCTTGATTGAATGGTCCGGTCCATACAAAATAGATTTAATTTTAATTTATGACTTCAACTATGTCGAGATTAAATTAGAACCATTTAAATAAGATTGGGCGACCGATGATACTTGACTGTGTGATTGCTTGTTTGATCAGAGCAATTTCAGGTCCAAAGTACATGTAGTTTACCAAACCCTGGTGAAAGTGAGGAATCAAACTTTATTATCACCTAGTAAAATTACACCAATCTAAGAGCATTTGAATGAGATGGTGGTGTATCTCTTTTAACTTAATCAAATGTTCTGAAGTCGAATTCAATTTTGGAATGGAACAATATTATCTTTTAACGAAGAGTTTTATAGTTTATTATGATCCTATCAAGCTTATGGATTAATTTTTAAAATAGCCCGCAAAGATATCAATCAAGACGGTGGCTTAATACCAATCAAGTGTGACATGAGTCACATGTGGTATCGATCCATACACTACTTAAACCCCATGAGCTGCAAATAGCAAACACAAATTGTTATTTCTATTCACTTCATTACAATTTCGTTTCTTTCTATTCTATAGTGACAACAATAATGACCACCGCTACCTACCTCCTCTTCCTTCTTCCAATTCTCATAACCACCATCACCACCACCCCATATCTGGTAGCCGCCGGTAATGGTCAATGGCAAGTACTACAAAAAAGCATCGGCATTGTAGCCATGCACATGCAACTTCTTCACAACGATCGCATTGTCATATTTGATCGTACTGACTTTGGCTTATCCAAACTCCCTTTACCTAACGGAAAGTGTCGTCATGACCCCAGAGAAACCACCGTTAAAACCGATTGCACGGCTCATTCGGTCGAATATAACATCAAATCCAACACTTTCCGTCCATTGTTTGTTCAAACCGACGTTTGGTGTTCATCCGGTAGTGTGAATCCTAAAGGAACACTTGTCCAAACCGGAGGCTACAATGACGGAGACCGAACTATTCGTATGTTCGATACTTGTAACAACTGTGATTGGCAGGAATTTGACGGCGGACTTGCTGCTCGGAGATGGTATGCCACCAATCATATTCTGCCCGACGGACGTCAAATTATCATTGGCGGTAGAAAACAATTTAACTATGAATTTTACCCTAAAAACAACATTGGTGTATATCGTTTGCCGTTTTTGGAACAGACTAATGATGCTGGTGCAGAGAATAATTTGTATCCATTTGTTATTCTCAATGTGGATGGCAACCTCTTCATCTTTGCTAACAACAGAGCTATCCTCTTTGATTATACTAAGGTATTATTTTACTTTGCATTATGTTTGTTAAGGTTGCTTCTTTTTTACATTTGAACTAAACAAAGATAGCTTTAGCTAGTATATGTTTTTCTTTTGTGGTTTTAATTATTTGGTGTGAACTTTCCAATTTTGACGTGATCTTTAATATTTTATTTAACTTGAAATCATATTAAAACAACTAATTTCTTGCACTTCTTTTATATCAAAATTTATTTACATTTGATAATCAATATACGCAAGCACGCACGTATACTTTGTAACGTTCTACTTTGCTTATACTTAATTATTAGTCTTGTTTTTATTTCTGACGTATACTTTGTAACGTTCTACTTTTAATGCATGTCCTCAAAGGTCAAAACTAAGTGTCAACATATTTTTGTTTTTTTTCTATTTTAAGTTTTGCTACGTTGGATTGATGATGTTTTTAACTTGTGTATCAAATTTAACTAGAATGTAGTGGTGAGAACATTTCCTCAAATCCCAGGTGGGGACCCTAGGAGTTATCCAAGCTCAGGTTCAGGGGTACTATTGCCATTGAAGAATCTACAATCAAAGTTTATAGAAGCTGAGGTTTTGATTTGTGGTGGAGCTCCAAAAGGATCTTATCAAAAAGCATCAAAGCGTGAGTTTCTTGGAGCTTTGAATACTTGTGCCCGAATCAAAATAACCGACCCAAATCCAACATGGGTTGTGGAGACCATGCCTAGGGCTAGAGTAATGGGTGACATGGTAATGCTCCCAAATGGGGATGTTTTGATAATTAATGGAGCGGGTTCAGGGACGGCGGGGTGGGAATACGGACGAGACCCAGTTCTAAATCCGGTTCTTTACAAAACTAATAACCCAATAGGAGCACGATTTGAATTACAAAACCCATCTCATACACCTCGAATGTATCATTCCACTGCAATTTTGGTTCGTGATGGTAGGGTTCTTGTTGGTGGTAGCAACCCTCACATTGGTTACAATTTTAACAATGTGTTGTTTCCAACTGAACTTAGTATCGAAGCTTTTTCTCCTTCTTACCTTGAACCTCGCTTCGCGAATGTTCGTCCAAGGATTGTGGCTTCTACTTCGGAATTGCAAAAGCACGGTCAAAAGTTGGGATTGCGATTTCAAGTAAAAGCAGCATTGGATAAGAATTTGGTATATGTTACGATGTTGGCACCACCTTTTAACACACACTCATTCTCCATGAATCAGAGGTTGTTGGTGTTGGAGTCAAACAAAGTGAATATTGTGGAGGGAACAACGTATGATGTTCAGGTTACTATGCCGGGTTCACCTATTCTTGCGCCTCCTGGATTTTATCTACTATTTGTGGTTCATAAAGAAATTCCTAGTGAAGGAATTTGGATACAAATACTTTAATTTTCAAATGCAACTGTGTGGTAAATAATAAATTTGCTTTTATATTATCAAAGAAAGTTTGTTTATTACCCTCTCTAATCTCTGTTATGAGAATTTTTTTAGAGATTTATTTGATCTCATATACAAAAGAAGTGTATGTTGTTAAATGCTTCCTCTAAAAAAAATTGTTGCTTAATGCTTGGTTTACCCTAGTGTTTGTACTTTTTTATATATATTTTTTTTAAGGAAGGATTTTTTATATAAGTTGGTACATTTCGTCATTTAAAATTTTTCATGCTTGAAGGATACTTAAATAATCTAAAAAAATCAATAAATGAAACTTTACGGTTATGATGTTTATGATTTTTTTTCTTATAATTGGGACCCAAAAAAATATTTTGATTGTCGGTAGCTAGTATAAACATCTCCTAACTGAATAATGATATGAGCCAAATTTGGTGAATTCTTTTCGAGTAGGAGTAGTTTTTTATTTATTTTTTAAATAAGAGTCGGAGTAAACTTTAGAAGCAAGAAAGATGAATAGAAATTAAACAAAAAGGGGTTAATGAATTATCAAATGACACATAGCTCATTTCAAGAAAGGGACATACACCTAAAAAAATTATCGATAAACGAATTGAGTTTTCTTTTTTATTAGTCACAATTAGGTCGAGGTTGAATGTATGATATTACTCCCTTAAGTTGTATGTCGTTTTGACAATTTACACGTATTAAAAAATGTAATTAATTTTGTGTGGGAAAGCGATATTATGAGTTGTTTTACAAAATTGTCCTTAATAAATTATATAAGAAAGATAAATGAAAAAATTAAAAGAAGGGAGAGTAATAAATAGTTAAGGATACAATATGAAAAGTAACATTAATGTTTCATTGATATTGTAAAACGACAAATAATTTGCGACAAATTTTTTTCTCTAAAGCGACATACAATTTGGGACGGAGGGAGTATGATTGAAAAATTATACACAATTCCTTTTTGAAGTACCAATTTCCTTAGAGGTGTCCTTTTTGAAGTACCAATTTCCTTTTTTTTTTTAACATGCTAAAATGGATTATATTAAGAAAACCAAAAGTGATATTCCTTCACAATGCGTGCTAAAGTAAGACATGCAAAGTTAATTACAAGATAGCAAAATCGGAAACAACAACACCCGATTAACGGGAGACCATAAAGACAAAATTACATAACCAAACTCATACAATGGAGAGAGTGGCACCACCAGTCAAGATAGCCAAAAACAAAAGTAAACAAGTTTTCCTTTAACCACACGAAAAACAACAACTTAACCTTGTCTAAAATAATGTATAAATTCGATGGTGAGTTTTTGAAAATTTGATTATTTCTTTTCTTCCAAGTAGTTCGAACAGAAGCAAGCCAAATCAGCCACAAAAATGAATGAGATGAACGGGGTAAAGCAACAAAATGACCAAACAGAAGAAAGTGATCGCGTAACTTAATTGGGTCGCCCGAGGAAATGCCTAACCACTTCTAGATGAGAGATCATAGCCTTCCGAAGAAATTGCACCCCAAGAACAGATGCATCGCCGTTTCTGGAGATCCACACCCTCCAACACAAACGTTATTGCCGTCTTGAAGAACCATCTGCCGCACAAGATTATCTCTAGTTGATAACCTGCTGCGTAGAAGCCACCAAGCGAACAAAGAGACCTTTAGCGAAACTTGTTTGTGCCAAATATTATCTATCGAATCCCTGTCAATGGGAGCTTATGCAGTTGTGACGTAATGATATGCCCCACTGACATAATAGCCTTTAACAGGATCAAGAAGTCAGCGCCACATGTCAAGAGCATCAATCTATAAAACAAAGTTATGTAACAGAGAAACACGTTCTCGAACAGTCTCCTCCTCCCATGCGAAAAGTCTCCTCCTCCACCTCCACGCCTCTCTCCCTTCCTCCCAACCTAACTTCGACATCTCCGCTACCGACACCCACCTATTCTCAGCTAGATCAAATAGTCTCCTAAATCTTCTTCTTTTTTTGGTCAAGTAGCCTAATGGCTAGAAAATCTTTTTTTCAAGGAGGATAAGTGGGGTGTCCGGGATTCGATCCCTGATCCCTGCATATATTATGCAATATTCCTGTCAATTGAGTTAAGCTCATGAGACTCCTAAATCATCTTCTTCTTCTTCTTGTTTTGACTCAACTAGTTTCCTCCTTCTTAGTTTTCCTTTTCCTGGTTTAAATATAAAAAAAAAATTAAAAATTGAAGTGATATTTACTTTAATAATATGCATAAATTTACTAGTTTATTATATTGAATTTACAGAAGAGGAGTTTGAGATTTAAATTAATAATATCTCAAAATAGCTTTAAATTAATAAATTAAAATATTTATCCCTCTTAAAATTTATTTTTTCCACTTGAAAAAGTAAAAAAGTATAACTTAATATAAAGTAAAAATCTCTCCCTAAAAAAAAAAAGTAAAAATCTATGTTCCTTTTTTTTTTTGTGGCTGAGGTTTGAACCATTGACCTTGCATATACTATGCATTGTCCTTACCAACTGAGTTAAACTCACGAAGACAAATATCTGTTCCTTTCTGACTTAATTTCAAAATATTCACAAATAAAAATTTATTCTTATAATTTATTTTTGTCGAATATGTTACTTTATATATATTTTTTTAAGGAATTTACTTTATATTAGTTGTTTTGTCTAATATTGTATAGAATTAAATTCATATGTTTGAAAAGTGTAAAAAAATATATTATATACTATGATACTATCACTCAATCGTATAGGTTCGATCACTAAAATTTTCTTACTTTCATTATATCTTACTTTAAAATCTTATGCATGATAGTTTGTAATCAATTTACACTCTAAAAAGTTTTACATGATGTATATATGAATTGTTAAACATCATTGAAACTCATATAATACGAGGTTTCGAGTTCGAATCCAATAAATGTTTTAACAAAAGTCGTGAGTTCGAGTCATGTTCTCAACAGTTGTTTATCGAACCTTAAAAATTTCATGTAGACCAAACTTACAAAGTTCGTGGGCCTAACGCAAACAAAGTAGAAAAAGCCCAAACATTACACACTCGTTCATTTCCCATATATCCTCATCATCAAACCCTAGCTACCCCCGGAGAAGAACAACCTCGCCGCCGGAAAGAGATTCTCAAAAATGGTTTCCGGATCAGGCATCTGCGCAAAGAGAGTCGTGATCGATGCCCGCCACCACATGCTCGGCCGTCTTGCCTCCATTGTCGCAAAGGAGCTGCTCAATGGTCAGAAGGTTGTTCTTGTTAGATGTGAAGAAATTTGTGCTTCAGGTGGTCTTGTTAGACAGAAGATGAAGTATATGAGATTTCTAAGGAAGAGGATGAATACTAAACCTTCTCATGGTCCTATTCACTTTAGGGCTCCCTCTAAGATCTTTTGGCGCACTGTTCGTGGGTAAGTCACAAATTTACTTGTGATTTTATTGTGTTTTGTTGATTGGATTATAATGGCCTTTTGATTTTTTGTTTAATTTGATATTGGGTTATGAAATTTGTTATCAAAAAGTGTTTTTTTAATCAAAAATAATCCACTTACTCTGTTTTTTTATACGAATTATTAACATTTTGTTTATGGGATTTTATTGGGTTTTTGTATTTTTGTTTAGTTTGATATTGGGATGTGAAATTTGTTACTAAAAATTGTTTTTTAGGAATTTAGTAGGAAGTGTTTATTTGAAGACCATATGCTGAATAGATCTTGTGATGTTCAATGTGTTTTATAAGGTTATTTGGTGTTTGTAATTGGCTTTGTGATATAAAATTTAGGATGAGTTGTTTTGAAGTTGAATAAGTTTGATTATTAGATCGAATTGGGAGTGTTATTAGCAAAATGTAGCTGTTGACTGTTTTTGGAGGGTTTTTTTAGAAGTGTTTTGTGATAATGCAGAATGTCTTTTTCTACGGAGGGTTTTGAGAATGATCTGTGATTATAAATATGGAACCATTTCAATTGACTTATTAACTTATTTTAGCTTGTGTACACGAGTACTTGTGAGACTGTTTACAAGAACTTATGAAAATGGCTTATGACAGGTTCATAAGCTGTTTCAGCTTATTTTCATAAACTCTCCAAGAGTAGCTAATGAAAACAGCTTATTGATTATTCAGAAACATTTTAGTCTAAATTGACCTTTTGTTATAGAAATAACGTATACACTTGCGCGTATCTATGATACCCACAGATGCTATAGGTCGCAAATTATGTTTATCTAAACATGTCCTACGTATAATGTTCTTTTTTGGAGTGTTTTGAAGTGATTAATTAAGGGTGCATGGTTTTGTAGTTGAATGTCTTCGTATATTTGATAGAATTATGAAGTTGGTATTAAAAAGTGTTGTTGAACTTGAATGTTGTGTTATGTTCTGGAGGGTTTTTGAGAAGTGTTCTTTGTTTATTTGGAATCATTACTGATACCACATAAGGTAATTTGGTGTTTTTAATTAGCTTATTGATGTTTGAATGGATTTAATTCACGATGAGTTGTTTTTGAAGTTGAATGTTTTTCTTGATTTGACTGAGTTGTGAAAATTGTTATTAGAAATGTGGTTGTTGTTGACGAGTGTTGTTTGATTAGGTAGAATGTATTGGGAGGGTTTTACAAGTGATTATTTAAATTTATGAGTTGTGAGGGTTTTTGTAGAATCACGTTTTCTTAAATGAATTTTGTTGGGTTTTTTTTTTTTTTTTTATTGATTTGATAATGGGTTATTTAATTTGTTATGAATAAGTTTGTTTTTTTTTTTTTATAAATTTATTAGGAAGTGTTGATATTGTGGAAACCTTGTGTTGTCTAGATCTTCTTTTTTTTATATGATTTATAAGGTTATTTGGTGTTTGTAATTGGCTTGGTGATGTTTGAACTAGATATAATTTAGGATGAGTTGTTTTGAAACTGAATAAGTTTGCTTATATGATTGAATTGGGAGATTTTTATTAGAAAATGTTGCTGTTGTTGAGTGTTTTTCAAGGTATCATGAACAGTGCTCTTTGATTGTGTAGAATGTCTTTTTTATGTATTGTTTTTGAGAATGTGCTTGATTATGCATGGTGTTTGGATTGACTTATTTGAGCTTGTCTACTTGCATAACAACTGTTGAGACTGTTTGAAAGAACTTATGAAAACGGTTCATAAGCTGTTTCAGCTTATTTTCATAAACTCTCTAGGATTATCTAATGAAAAAGTTTGTTAACTAAAAAACATTTTAATCTTGTTATAGAAATAACTTATACATTTTCACTTATAATGATATGTGCATTTACTATAACTTGTAAATCTAGTTTATCTAAACATGCCTAGGTAGAATGTCCTCTTTTTGGAGGGTTTTTGAAGTGATTAATGAATCCAGGATGCATTGTTTTATTTAAAGTTGAATGTTTTTGTATATCTGATAGAATCATAAAGTTGGCATTAGAAAGTGTTGTTGTTGAACTTGAATGTTGTGTTGTGTTATGGAGGGTTTTTGAGAAGTGTTATTTGGTTATTTAGAATGATTAGACTCATGGTTGTCAAAATCGGGATCCCACTAAAGATCGTTGGGGTATAGAAAAAGCGTAGATCGTAGGATTGTAATAATGTTCGTAAAAGTGTAGATAATAGGAGGGTTTTTGAGAAGTAAGTTGTGAATATGTAGAATGCTTTCTTTTGGGAGGGTTTGTGAAAAGTGTGTTGTGGTTATGTAGATTGCTGTCTTTTGGAGGGGTTTTGATAAGTGTTTAATGATAATAAGAATTTTTTTTAGCGCTATTCAATTGGTTATTTAATTTTGGATTATTTGTTTTGAAGTTGAACGTCTTTGTATATTTGGTCAAAGTATGAAATTGATATTATAAAGTGTTGTTAAACTGTTTTGTGATTATGTAGAATGATACCACATAAAACTAAGCGTGGAGAGGCTGCACTCGCGCGATTGAAGGTCTATGAGGGTATTCCTCCTCCATATGACAAGATCAAGAGGATGGTTGTTCCCGATGCTCTCAAGTAAGAACCATTTTATTGTATAATTTTACAGTTTTGACTTTTTGTTGTTGAATTAAAAGGATTTATTGAGTTTGAATACTGAATGAGTGAATGAAATTAGGGTGTTGAGGCTTCAAAAGGGACACAAATACTGCTTGCTCGGACAGTTGTCATCAGAGGTTGGATGGAACTACGGTGGCATCATCAAGGTGAATTTTTATTTTTTTTTGGAGTGTTTTGCTTTGAATTTGATCAACAATTTTGTGGTTTTGAAATTTTCAATTGGTTTCTTGTTTATAGGAGCTGGAGGATAAGAGGAAGGAACGCGCAGGTTTGGCTTACGAGAAAAAGAAGCTGCTCAATAAATTGAGGGCTAAAGCTGAGAAGATTGTTGACGAGAAGCTTGCCCCCCAACTTGAAGTCCTTGCTCCCGTTAAGTACTGAGTACTATTTGTTAACATTATTATAAGGTTTAGTTTGGTTTTTTGTAGTTAATATCAAATTGATCTCCATTTCGGTTTTGCTTGTTATTCTATGTTTGTTGGATCTTAGAAATGACAATTTTGGAAGTTCTTTTTTCTATTCTCGTTACAATTTTTATGTCATTCCAACTTACTTTCCAATAGTGTTGCCCCTTTGGTGTAACATCATATATGTGTATTCGTTTATGTTAAGTGCATACTATGAAAGCTTATAGTTGTTGGATTGTTGATGCTGCCAATAGGTGCCTAAATATCCTGCATTTGAGATGAATATAGACTAATTGGGGTACTTTCAGAGGTCTCCTCTGCCTAGTGGTTGGCTTGGGATCTTGGAGTTTGTTCCTCCAGAGGTCTCAGGTTCGATTCCCTATGGTGCCAATTTCGGTGGGCTAAGTCCATACAAAGCTTGCTCTGACTTTAAACGGGGCCCTCGCAAGTGGGTGGTGGGATTGGTTCCCTCGGATTAGTTGATTTTTGGATC
Organism: Medicago truncatula; assembly: GCF_003473485.1. Taxonomy (NCBI): domain Eukaryota; kingdom Viridiplantae; phylum Streptophyta; class Magnoliopsida; order Fabales; family Fabaceae; genus Medicago; species Medicago truncatula. The sequence continues at coordinate 7,649,508 of NC_053042.1, forward strand.
GGATACCGAGTTTTCAAAAAAATAAATAAATCTGGGGTACTTTCACCGTTCTCGCGGAAACTTCATTTTCTAAGCTTAGGGGTTTGTCGTGGTCATATTCTCGGTCATGTTCTTGTCTCCTCTTTTGCCCTTCCCATTTAGTTTTTGGATAATTCATTAACTTAGTATTTGAGAACAATATAAGGTTGAGTCCAGTTTTGGATTTTGAAAATATAACAGCTAAGCAAAGTTAAGATCATAACATGAATATACTAAGCCTCTAGTGTATTGATTTTAGTTATAACTGGGCAGCCAATGGTATTTTGTGTGAATATTTCTTTACTAACACTTGATTACTCATGATCTTGGTAATTAAACTAGTATTTGTTCAAGTTAAATCTGCAAGGTTCTTTTTTTTCTGGTCGAACTAAGCCGCAAGATTCTTAAAATGAACATAGTAAACAATTTTTTGATACCTCTTTTTTTTTTTTTTTTGATAAAAACCGTTGTTGTATTCTCAGAAGCAATTTTACCTTTACATTCATGATAAGAGACTACTTAGAATGTGAAATGGAAGTAATGTTTCATATTAGTATTTATGTAGTTCAGGAAGATGACATTTTGTTTTTAAATAAACTACTGTGTTTATCATCTAAAAGTTTCGATATAAACTATTTTTTAAACACAAAGATACAATTAAGTTAAATTGTTTATCATCTAAATTTTTTTAACCTGACTTCCCAGCAATTACACATCTACACTTACTTCCCATTATAAGTCATGACAAGAGTTGTGATAAGGAAGTTTGGTAGCTCAATTGGTTTGAGCTAAAAAAAAAAAAAGGAGTTAGAGGTTTTGGATTTAAACCTAAATAAAGGAGAAAAAATTAATCTAATTACTAATATTTTATTATTAAAAAAAGAGAACTGTGATAGGGCCGTCTACATTAAGCACAAGAAATAACATAAGAAATCTAGATCCATATGGCCGTCTACATTAAGAAATAAAAAAAATACTACTTGTTTTAGACAACTATTTATGCTTTAAAAATGTCCCTTCCAACCTGTCAAAAAAAGTATTCATTAATCCAAGGTTTAATAGCAGTTTTAACCCCTTAACTTTCCAAAAGTTGCGATTTTGGCCCCCCTAAGAAAAAAAACTACAAAACCGCCCGCTAAGTTTTGCACTTGTGGCAATTTTTGCCCCCAAAGCTAATTTTGACTCGGTCTACGCTGACATGGCACCCTAAGTGAGGTGCCACATGTTTTTTTTTTATTTTTTTTTTGGCTTGGGAGGCCAAAACTACTACAATTGCAAAATTTAGGGGCGGTTTTGTAGTTTTTTTTCTTAGGCGGCTAAAATAACAACTTTGAAAAAGTTAGGGGGGCTATTAAGGCTTAATCCAAAAAGCATCAAAAGTTGTACGCTAACAATTTTATTGAAAAAAACAACGCTAAGAACAAACAAACTGATCAACCACTTCCTTAAATAACTTTTATAGTGGAACTTTCAAGGGTAGGGATTAGTTAACTTCGTGGAAAGAAGGTGATTTTAGAGTGAGAATGATGTTTAAATTGAATAAGTATTTCATTTTTTATTACCTTTCAACTTTCTAGCATTATACTGTATTCTGCTAATTCTAGTCATTGAAATGGCCGAGGCTTTACTTGGTGTTGTGTTTCACAACCTGATGTCTCTGGTTCAAAACGAATTTTCAACTCTATTTGGAATCAAGTCAAAGGCTCAAAAGCTATCAAGAACCTTAGAACTGATCAAGGCTGTTCTTCAAGACGCTGAAAAGAAGCAATTAACTGACCGATCTATTCAAATATGGTTGCAGCAACTCAAAGATGCGGTGTATGTGCTTGATGATATCCTTGATGAGTGTTTAATCAAATCCAGTCGACTCAAGGGTTTCAAACTAAAGAACGTCATGTTTCGACGTGATTTAGGCACTAGGTTGAAAGAGATTGCAAGCAGACTCAACCAAATTGCTGAAAATAAGAACAAGTTTCTTTTACGAGAAGGTATTGTTGTTACAGAAAAACCAATTGAAGTGGCTGACTGGCGCCAAACCAGCTCCATTATTGCCGAACCAAAGGTGTTTGGACGAGAAGATGATAAAGAGAGGATTGTTGAGTTTCTTCTCACCCAAGCGAGGGACTCGGACTTCCTTTCCGTCTATCCAATTGTTGGTTTAGGTGGTGTTGGAAAAACAACTCTTGCTCAATTGGTCTACAACGATGATAGGGTGAGTCACAATTTCAAAACAAAAATTTGGGTTTGTGTTTCAGAGGTATTCTCGGTCAAGGGGATTTTGTGTTCCATTATAGAATCCATGACAAAACAGAAGTGTGATGCAATGGGTTTAGATGTAATACAAAGAAAGGTGCAAGAAATGTTGCAAGGAAAAAGACGTTTGCTGGTTTTGGACGATGTTTGGATAAAAAGTCAAGAATTTGAATTTGGACTAGACCATGAGAAATGGAATAAATTGAAATCTGTGTTGTCTGGTGGATCGAAAGGTACTTCCGTTTTAGTGTCTACTCGTGATATGGAGGTTGCATCAATCATGGGAACATGCTCAACTCGTTCTTTGTCAGTTCTCTCTGATGATGAATGTTGGTTATTGTTCAAACAATATGCATTTGGACATGATAGAGAAGAGAGTGCAGAGCTTGTGGCAATAGGCAAGGAGATAGTAAAAAAATGTGCGGGATTGCCTCTTGCAGCACAAGCATTGGGGTGTCTAATGCACTCAAGGAGTGAAGAAAAGGAATGGTTTGAAATTAAAGAGAGCGAGCTTTGGGATTTACCGCATGAGAATTCTACTTTGCCAGCTCTGAGATTGAGCTACTTTCATTTATCACCAACCTTAAAACAATGTTTCGCTTTTTGTGCTATATTTCCTAAAGATACAAAAATCATGAAGGAAGAATTGATTCATCTTTGGATGGCTAATGAATTTATTTCATCTAGAAAAAATTTGGAGGTTGAAGATGTTGGCAACATGATTTGGAATGAATTGTGCCAAAAGTCTTTCTTTCAAGACATTCATATGGATGATGATTCAAGAGACATTTCTTTCAAAATGCATGATCTCATCCATGATCTTGCTCGATCAGTAGTGGTGCAAGAATGTATGGTTTTAGAGAATGAATGTTTGACAAATATGTCAAAAAGCACCCATCATATTAGTTTCATCTCTCCGCATCCAGTATCATTAGAAGAGGTTTCCTTCACAAAAGTGGAATCGTTGCGAACATTGTATCAACTAGCTTATTATTTTGAGAAGTATGACAATTTCTTACCAGTAAAGTACACCCTTCGCGTTTTGAAAACAAGCACTTTAGAGTTATCATTACTTGGTAGTTTAATTCATTTGAGGTATTTAGAGCTTCACAATTTTGACATAGAAACCTTCCCCGACTCAATTTATAGCTTACAAAAGTTGAAAATCTTGAAATTGAAAGATTTTTCCAACCTGAGTTGTCTTCCGGAACACTTGTCTTGCTTACAAAATCTTAGACATTTAGTCATTGAAGATTGTCATTTGTTGTCTCGCATGTTTCGTCATGTTGGAAAATTATCTTGCTTAAGAACATTAAGTGTTTATATTGTAAATTCCGAGAAAGGACATAGCTTAGCGGAGTTACGTGATCTAAACTTAGGAGGAAAGCTGGAGATCAGAGGCTTACCAAATGTCGGTAGTTTATCTGAAGCTCAAGAAGCCAACTTGATGGGTAAAAAAGACCTCGATGAATTATGCTTGTCATGGTTGCACAATGATTCATCTGTTAAGACCACTATTATTAGTGACGATCAAGTACTTGAAGTGCTTCAACCTCACACAAATCTCAAGAGCTTGAAAATAGATTTTTACAAAGGTTTATGCTTCCCAAGTTGGATCAGAACTCTTGGTAATTTAGTTACTCTTGAAATTAAGGGTTGCATGCACTGTGAACGGTTTTCATCACTTGGTAAACTACCATCTCTAAAAACACTTCAAATAACCTTGGTGTCTGTGAAATACTTGGATGATGATGAATTTCACAATGGTTTGGAAGTGAGAATTTTCCCATCTCTTGAGGTACTTATAATTGATGACTTACCAAACTTAGAGGGGTTGTTGAAAGTGGAAAAAAAGGAGATGTTTCCTTGTCTTTCTATTTTGAACATCAACAATTGCCCTAAACTTGAACTTCCGTGTCTTCCATCTGTTAAAGACCTGAGAGTACGGAAATGTACTAATGAGTTGCTGAAGTCAATCTCTAGCTTGTATTGTCTTACCACCCTTACACTTGATGGAGGCGAAGGAATAACATCCTTCCCAAAGGAGATGTTTGGAAACCTTACTTGTCTCCAATCTCTAACTCTACTGGGTTACCGAAATTTGAAGGAGTTACCAAATGAACCCTTCAACCTAGTTTTGGAGCATCTGAATATCGCTTTTTGCGATGAGCTTGAGTATTTACCAGAGAAAATATGGGGAGGTTTGCAATCACTACAATCCATGAGGATTTATTGTTGTAAAAAATTAAAATGCTTGCCAGATGGTATTAGACACCTCACTGCACTTGATTTGTTGAATATTGCTGGATGCCCAATATTGACGGAGCTATGCAAGAAGGGAACAGGGGAAGACTGGAACAAGATAGCGCATATTTCAAAACTTGACATTAGTTAGAATGAAGAAGCAGAGATGTTTGAACAGGTAGGCTCTTTATTCTCCCTCCATCCTTTTGATTGTGTTTCTTTTAGGTCTGTTTGGTAAGACACATATTTGAGCTTGTGGTTTATATTTTATTAACTTATAAGTTCATATGACTAAAAAAAACATATTTCGTAACTGTCATTTTCTCACGAGCTTATAGTTTATTTTTATGAGCTTATTGTGTTATTTGATAAGTAAGTTCAAGTAGCTTAAGCTTATAACTTTTCACTTTTTATCTCAATTTTATCCCTGCAATCTTAAATGAAAAAAATAAATAAATAATCAAATATACCTTTTCTATATTATTCATATTTATAAACTAAATGTAATTTCTAGTCGAAACAATTTCTTAAAGTATATTGTATGTTTCTTGTACAACGTTATAGTTTACTTTCATTCAATATTTGTTACATATTCTCATTATGGAGTGATTTTTCCAGGTTTTAGCTGAGTTCTTTGGAACCCTTTCTAAAGAATGAGCACCAGAGTAAATGGAAGATCTTTTACTGGTCATTCGAAATATGCAGAGTTTTTACAAGTGAGTTCTTTGCTTTTTTTCAGGGATTTTGTTTATTATTTTGAATCAATTGTTTCAAATGGTATTGATGAAAGTGGTTTTAATCGTTTAGATTTTAGTTTATTATTAATCGTTTAGATTTTAGTAGAATTAGTAAAAACATATTGGTTTACTATAACATTTAAATTTTCAAAACAAAGTAGAGAATAGAGATAAGATAACTTTTAACAACCACTAGGAGTTGTTGTGTCATGAGGGGACCCAGGGATGATCACGAAAATTTAAGACATAAGTTATATAGATCATCTCACGCATATGTTGCTCAACTTTCACTTTCTATCCAAGAGTCAAGGACAATTTTTTTTTATAGAAGAATTGAATGTTGTTTTTAGAAGAACTACTGTTTTTAATCTTGATGTTTCTTATAGTTCTTCTCAGATGCTGATTTCTAATTTTTGACATTTGCTGATAGTATAAGGGGGAGCTTCAAATACAGAGGAATATTTTCATTGTGCTACTCAAGATAATCCTAATGATGGTGAAATATTGATTCACTATGCGAAGCTCGAGTGGGAGAACCGTCACGGCAGAGATAGAGCATTGGTCAAGTTTGAAGAATGGAGAAGTGGTATGATAGTTTCTAAAGTTTCTAATTTAAATTTCTATCTGCATTAATCACTTGCTTAATGTTACCAATAATATTTTCTTTGTTCAAGCTACAATCTAGGTGCCATTGTATTTCATAATGCTAATCTAGGACACTCGTGTTATTTCATTATGCTTGTGTCAGATATGTTGTGGAATGAATGGATGTTGCTGACTTCTGCGAGAATGTCCCGCTTTCCGATTACGAGTTCATGTTAAGTCCACTGTTTTGCCAGAAAGCAAGAGCCCTATGAAAGTTTTTATGATTGCTGATTGAGCCCTGTGCAAAGTTTTTATGAATGGAAGTTGCTGATTCTGCTTTTTGTTGAAACTTCAATCTTCCATGTTTGGTGAAGGTCCTCTTGACTACATGTCTCAAAATATCCAGCTTTCCATGGATGGTCCAAATGGTAAATCACATAAAGGTAAATTAGGCTATGCTCAGGTGTCATTTGTGATTGATTTTTGTAAAAAAATATCATCTATTTAAAACAATAACTATTGAATATTGGCATATCATAATTAAGAAATATTTAAATTTAAATGGTTTTATCATTTGTCATTATATTAATAGTGTATTAATGTCATTTGATCTTTCTGCCAAAAAATGATGGATACTTGTAATAGCTTCAAGATACACACAAAATAGAAAAACACACATCATTGAACATGCATGTAACTTGGTTTTCTTTTCCTAATGTAATTTGTGACATTGACTAGGAGGGCACTTATCCCTTGAAGAACTCCATATTCATGAATCAAATATGTCCAGCAACATGAATGATGTACAAGTTTGCAATGAGTCAGATGATCATTATCGTGTCTCTACTTCCATTGATGCTGAAATTGATATGGTATGGATCTCCAATTCCTAATACTTTAACATAGATTTCTTGATTTCATCATGAATTTATAGTTTATTATTCATGAAAATATTCATGAGATATTTTAAGTTCAATCAAGGGAAACATCAATAGCCAAAATTGGTGATGTTGTCAAGCATATTCTAGGAGTGAAGTTTTCAGTTTCCTTTGGCTGATACACCTTTTCTAGTTATAGTTGGTTTCAAGGTAAGCAAAGTTCAAATCTTAGTGATTTAATTTTTCAAGTGCTTTCATTGAGTTGCATCCTCTTTCCACCTCCTTGTGGTTGGGGTTGGTTTTCAGGACTTTATAATGTTAATTACCTTCACAAATCATTTTTCACCAAACATATTTAAATATCCTTCCTTATGGAAAAGGGGAAAAAAAAATAAGTATCTTGTAGATGTATTGTAAGATTTGATAATGGAAATGAATGTATTTTTGGTTATACAGGTAAGGGAAATTGTGACAAGCATGAACAATGAATCTCCAAAGAAGGCAGTGACAGTAACAAACTGTCCATGAAATGAAGGACAGGAAACTATAAAACTGATATGGTTGGCATCAAAGGAGAGCAAGTAGACAATGGTGATATATTATGTTTTTTGGATTCGAGACTGCTACATTTTTCTGAAGCCTACAATTGCGTGATAATGGATTGGCCAAGCAGTTCTTGATGGAACTTATATCACAGGAGATAGAATACCAACTGAATTATATTGATTTATTGATTGAAATGGATAAGACTTGATCAATAATAAGTTAACAACATGAATTAAATTCGATGAAATTTTTATCTCATTGGGAAAACATAAACATACTCACTTAAATCGGCCAAAGGAAATGGATCCTCTCAGGTGCGATTTTCACAATGGAATCATCAGCAACAATACCTTTTCTTTTTGTGAAACTTACTTTTAGATGATTTTTGTAACACAAATTCCAATCATATTCATTATGTATATGATTCGAGACTTACTTTTTGTGAAACCTCCAAGTATTTTGTCAAATATCAAATTTGATGTATGTTTTGGTATATCAAATTCTACAAATGAAATGTAATGCCTTGTTTAAACAATCACAACTAAATTTGTTCTTAACCTTTTGAACAAATCAATTATATTCTTAAGCCTTAATTAAGTTTTTGGCCCATATTACTTTTTAGTTTCTACAAAATTTTAAGTTAGTGTTTTTAGTCCCCGTTAAATTAAAATTTGTTTAATTATGCTTAGACTTCTAAATTTTTAAAAGATTTTTTACATACATGTTCATAACATCGTAAGACACTCTTTTGTAAATTTCTTTAGTTTTTTAACACGTAATGAATTAAATATGAATTTTGCTAAAAGCCAAATTTTCAAGATTATATTAATGAAAATTTGGACCTAATAATAAAATTGTAAGTTACTTTTTTGTAAAGGAACTTTGTATAATATTCTAAGTAAGTATGTGAAAAATATGTTACAAATTTAAAAGTTTAAGCGCAATTAAGCAAATTTTAATTTTACAAGGACTAAAAGTATGTGTTGGTCCCTGTTAAATTGAAATTTGTTTAATTATAGTTAAACTTTTATATTTTTAAATGATTTTTAACAAGCATGTTAAGAACATTATAATAATATCTTTTATAAAAAATTATAATTTTTTAACATGTAATGAATTAAATATAATTTTTTTTAAACGCCAAAAATTCAAGATAAAACTAACGAAAATTTGAACCTAAAAATAAAATTTTGAGCTAATTTATTGTGACAGAATCTTTTATAATGTTTTAAATAAGTATGTAAAAAATCATTAAAAAATATAAAATTTTAAACATAATTAAACAAATTTTAATTTAAGAGGGACTAAAAACACTAACGAAAAATTTTTTATGGACTAAAAAGTGTGATTTATTTTTATAGAGGCTAAAAACAAAACTGCAGATATTTATAGGAAAAAAAATTTAATTAACCCTATTCTTAATTGAGGGATTAGAGAATGCAGGATACATTCTCGTCTTGCTATGGCGGCCACTTATTCGTTGAAATGCCTAATCGTATCCAAAATATAATTTTCAATGAAAGTAATCAATTGTTATAACTTATAAGGAAGTTAATCAATTTTCTTCTCCTCTATATGTTCTTCTCCACCTAAAATTTATTCAAACCACTAACGCATAATAGTGATGCGTGATGCAAGACCTACCACAATTTTGCTGCACATTGACCAACTACTTTACCAACTTTCTAACATTATACATTCACTCATAATAATTATAGGATATTCAGATATTTTACTTGCTTTGCTGGGACAACAATCCAACCAAATCCTGAATCAAGCTCACAATAATTATAGGACAAGAATATTAATCCAGGAATTGTAGTCTTTAGTTACTTTTACAATGCATCAATTATAAGTATTCAATCAATCCACATAATATTCTACAAGAATATAAATTTTTAGATTTCTATAAATATCAGTATCTTACAATAACTTCTACATGTCCAATAAGTTTCTTACTGGATTACATTTTTAGGCCTCCATAACATATTTTGATATACAATTCACATACCAGAAAAGAATACATGAATCACCAAGTTTTGCAGTATAGCTCTTACTTCACAGCTCAAGCAAAATAAAAACAAAAAGAATAAGACAACATAATGTTTACAAAGCTCTCTCTCCTCCTATTTCATAACAGGTCCATACAAGAATCAGACCTATTACATATCTATTGTAGATAGTCACACCTTGCATTTTGATAGGTCCGCAAGTGCATGGAAATATCAAGTACCGTTATCTATTGTTACGTTGCTTATCTAGGCGATGTTAATTAGTTTAGTTGCAAAATTGGAAAGAAAAAAAAAACTTTGATGTAAATTATATTTTTAATGACAGGACAATATTTTCGTGCGAAAAAAAAAAGAATTAAATTAAAGGGATCGCCAACTTTCGTGTGTACGACACCGAATTTTAACTTTGTAATCTATTCGACCACTTTCGCGCGTTACAACATCAATACTTCGTTTGAAAAATAATCAATTTTTGCTTGAAAAGTTATTTTTAATTGAAAACAAATTTAAAGACACCGTCAGCTTTCGCACTTCCGTTACCAAATTAATTAAAGAAAACGCTCTCGCTGAATTTTAAAATTAATTCTAATTCTAAAAAATTCTACAAACAGATAATAGTTTCACTCTTTCGATATGAAACCAGTATCGCGTTATTCCAGCTTTCGCCCTAAATATTCATCGTTAAAAATCAGAAGTATCAGGCTTAAAAATAATTCTAGTTACAATTTATAATCATACAATTTAACAAGTACCATTGGTACGAGGTTCATCATATTCCGGACTCTATAAAAATTTTAAATTTTAATAAACAGACTATTACAAGCAAAATTAAAAGAGAAATTAAAAGAAGAAAATGAATGAGAAAAAGGCAACAAACATAAGTGCAGCAACAACAATTACAAGCAATTGGAATTGAATGAAACTCCTGGTTCTAAAACCGCAGCAACAAAAGGGGAAAAATTGAACAGCACCAGCAAGCATGTATGTCACGGCAATGGTATTTGAATTAAACTATGGAGGTTTAATTCAAGTGTAAAGTGATCGTAATGTAGAACAATGGAAAAATGGATTGAGAATTTGAACACGGTGACAGTAATGGAAATAGCAATTCAAATATAATACTGGAATTGAAATTGCAAAGAAACAAACTACTGAAACCGTAGATTACATAAACACTTAAACGTGAAAAAATAAGCGGTTTCTAAATTGCTAAGTTTCTCTCTAGAAAGCTTGGTGCCTTCAAATGAGTTCTTCATGTCTATTTATTATGAAAAGTGGGCAAGAATTGGTCTGCCTTTTACTTCCCACTACTTTTTAACCTTCTTTCCTTTTTTTCGCCGAATTTCATCATTTTCCTTAAATAGACACACAATACCAGCATAACATTGCAAAAATCTATAAAATCGAGATCAAAAAATGTGTAAATCGAACTAAAATAATATTGCATTTTACGTGTTATCACATTTACCAAGTATTTGCAAGAGGATGATAAGTTATGCAGTGGCTAGCAACAACCAACACAACAGTCTTACATTAACTCCGTCTGTGGACTTTTCCTATAAGTCGTATTCTTTAACCTTTCCTGTTATATTTTCCTCATTTTCCCATATTTTGTTGGCAATGCACTTAAAGTAGTGCATAAGCCAAAGCCGAACTCGAAATTAAAATAAAATGAAAAATGTTGAAATCAATTTATCCTTATACTATTCCTTCATCCCCACCACTTTTTCTTCATTTTCTCAAGTGCACTGTCTTCAGTTCCAAGTTTATTTATAATCAACTTCGTTTCACGCAACCTTGCCCTGTAATCCCTTTTCCAAGCTTCAAACATCTGTTTTAGCCTTCTAAGTGTTGACCAGATTTCACCTCAACCAAGAACTTGGCAATCGTCACCAAATACTTGACTCCTTTGCAAATGCTTCAGCAAGCCGACTTATAACACTCAAACTAGCAGTCGTTGACCTTGTTCCGTTGCTTTCTTGGCTCCTGTGATTACTTCCCACCTCCCAGCTGTAATCACGCTCATCACTTGCATTATTAACAGATGCATCTGAATTTCTGTCAGAGTCATCAATAGCAAGGCTCTTCTTAGCAATGGAGAGGCTAGATTGAAGTGATCTCATTTGTTTCAGCCACAAGTCTTCCATGGATTTCATCTTCAACTCATATTCAGACCATCTGTTCTCATATTGTTGGATACGTTGGTTAAGGATGTCATTTTCCTCATCTTTCTCTCTCAGAGCAGCTTCAGCCTTAAGTACCCGGCGCTGCAATTCGGCCAGGAAAGATGACTTGACCAGTATCTCATCCGACCCTGTTGTCTTTTGGAGTTCATGATTGTTAGTACCACAAAGATGAAGCTTCTAAAAGCAGAATATAAGAAATTTCTTATTGTACAAAAGAAGGATGGGATATTGATATTATATAGTTTCTGAACGGAAGAATACCTTCATGTCCCCGTGTTTCAAAAATCCAACCATCCCCGAATGACTGCAAAGATTAGCTCAAATAAAGTTATGAAAATTTACCAACAGTATCATTGAAAGACAGGCGTCCACAACATTCCGACAATATAATTTTGAATGCAAAACAGTTGGTACAACACCTATGCTAACTCCTCTCAAAAAAACAAAAAACAAAAACCTATGTTAACTTGTTTACATCTATCATTTGCACATTTAGGTAGGAATACAATTTTTTCTGTTTAAAGAAGTCACAGATAAGATCAAATTAACTTTTTTTTTCTCAAAAGAAGGTGACCAGCTACTCTTCACATCTCACATACATACTTTATATTGAATGTTGAAACTCTCGCTCATTAATTGTAACAAATGCAACTTATATCCCCATTTTCTCATTTATATATGTAATATGTTCATTACAACAGATGCAATTCATATCACATTTCTTCACCAATATTCAAACTTCCATCACTTTTTCTGTTTATCTATCATTTCACAGAACTGTGGTAGTAGCAAAACAAGTATGATTACATTACGGATCCTCATTGTGTATCCTGCGTTTTCTGTTTCAACACAATTGAACACACTGATCATCTTTTCTTTCTTTGTCCCATGGAGCAAAAGGTTTGGACATGGTGTGACACCAACGGAATATTGACACCAACGACTTGATATTAGTTTAGGAAAACACAACAAAGCGTGGTGGCTTCAATCCTATTATCTTTAGCAATGGCTGAAAAACAAAATAACGTGCTGAACAAGAACTATGGTGTGAATCAAGATGATGCATCTCTAGTGTGTGAATTAATCTCTAATGATTTGCATCAAAGACATCTTCGTAATGAGTCTTCTTTATCAGAAGTTGCAAAAGGTATAGTCTATATTCGTTTAGCTAATTTATTGCGTGTTCTTAAAGAATGAATAAGTGTTAGATATATATACTTGACAAAAAATGGAACTCTGAGGGAATCTATATAGTGAATGATCTACGTCAATTATCATTTCAAGGTTCGTGGCTTGATTCAATAGAAAAGTTATTTGCTAATAATCTACATAATGATGCTAAAAAAGTACGTGTGAAGTAAAAAGTAAAAACTAATACCTAACAAATGCTACAAAAGAGTTCTCCTCAACATTAAAGTGAATGATGATTCAATATGCTAGTCTCATGTACAAACAAAATTCATTTGTTAGGTTAATTCAATAATTGGTATATTTAGTCTATATTTTTGTGAAAAACAATATTTAGTCTATATTATAGACTAGATATATCATATGTTCTAATCTTTGTATGAATCATGAAGCTGTTCAAGCTGCCCAAGAAGCTACTAAGGAACTTGTTGAGAAATCAGAAGAATTTGATATAAGGAGAAGTCCCATATCAAATGCTGCAGCAGTTATATACATCATTATTCAGCTTTCAGATGATAAAAAACCTCTCAAAGATATATCAGTTGCCATAGGATTTTCAGAAGTAACCATTAGAAACTCATACAAAGATCTCTATCCCCCCATGTTTCAAAGATAATACCAACCTGGTATGGAAAGGAAGAGGATCTCAACAACCTTTGCAGTCCTGAGGAACCATTACAAACTCGCCAAAGATCTTTTAGGAATTTGAGATTAGTTTAATGTTATGGTTCACAAGTACTTTTTTGTTTTCTTTTTTATATCCTTTCTGTTTTAAACTGTGATTTCTGCTTTTTGTTGTTAGGATTGCCAGCCAAGTCAATATGAAATCTAGAGTTCTATGCTTTTTTTCTTCTATGAATCTGTTATAATAGAGGAGGAAAATCCACCAACTCGTAAAAGGAAATGTGTTTCATTGATTATATTTCATAATTACAGATTTTTACGAGATTATATTTGAATGACATGATTTTGAAAATTCAAAAGGAATCGCCTGTTTAATCTATCCTGATGTGATGTGAGATTAAGAACAACAAATACCACTAAGTCAAAATCTCTGTTCCCAATCCGGACTCTGTAGCTTTGCCTTAATTAAAATCTTTGTTTTCAGTTGTAATTGAGATAGGAATTGGTCATGATAAAAAATAATCAAAGAGCATTAGGACCGTTCATCAGAAATGAGCAATCTGAAAAAGAGAGCTTCCAACATAAAAATTTCGATTGTTCAGAAAGTTTTATATTCCATGACCGGAATAGGGGTGGATACTTGTACACCACAACCTACATGTCATTTAACTTTCGTTTAGGCCATGGCAGCCAGTGCTCCTAAAATCATAAAAGCAATGCTGCAGAAACAGAGTAAGAGTGCGTTGCTATCAATGTCTGAGCAAAAGGGGAAAATATTGTGTCACCAATTTTGTGTGTGTTTGGTTCTGAGGTGTGTAGAATTGATTCTGACAGAATTGATTTTGACAGAATTGATTCTGACAGAATTGATTTATGTTTGATGCAATAATGCAGAATTGATTAAACAGAATGATTGTTGTTTGGATAGTTTTGATCAAAATTACTTTTGAATGTATAATTACCAAAATAGACATAGTTAAATAAAAATAAATAGAAATTACTAAATTAAGATAATTAAGTGCAATATAGTCCTAAAATATAAGGTATTACAATACTAACATCATGAAAATAAAAATTACAAATAGATAATAGAATTTAAAGTACAATAGAGTATTAAAATATTATTACAAAACTAACATAATGTGTATTATAGTACTAAAATATTGATATAATAATTTAAAGTACAATACTAATTATTTTGCCTGTGCTCAATAATTTCATTGCGGATTATGTTTCGAACGCGATCCATCTCTGACGACAGAAAATAAATGTTATTCTCTTCACCAACATTTATTTTGAAAGAAAAATTCGGTTGGAGAAGGGTTAGAAAAATTAATGAGGGCAGGGATGGAATTAATAGAATTGAGGGTGTAGAATTGATTCTAGGAAAGTAAGAAGCTAGGAATTGTAGCTTCAACTAGAATTGCTTTTGGAGGATAAAAGCTATTTTGAAAAGCCAAACCAAACATGTTAAATATTGCAGAATTGCTTTTGAAATGCTCCAGAATTGATTCTGGCTTTGCAAAAGCCAAACCAAACAGAGGCTTTGCCAATGACGAGAATCTAATAAAAGACAAACACATTGACAAGAATTAATTGGGTAAATAATATCATATGAAATATAAGATTCTTTGCATTTTCTGGATATTTACTAGGTAGGATGACCGAGTATAAAATATGAAATATGAGATTCTATGGTATTTTCAAATATGTTATGGTAAAGGAGGAAACCTTCTACTAAAATAGAATTCTATGAGATGGTTTGTTTCATATTGTCATATCTTAATTCTAATTCTAAACTACGCACATTCAACAACAAAGGACAATGCGTTGGTAATTTGTAATCAATAACACGTGAAAAGAATCTTAAAAACACATCATAACCCTAATCAACATAGCATAAATAGAAAATGTTCAGCGATAGAACAAACTACCACACACACGCATCACAAATTGAATTGAGAGATAGAAACCGCAGTCGCATCATCAAAAATCATAACGAATTCAGAAAGCAATGGAGATATAAGAAAAATAGTTGCAAAGACTTCAATTGTAATTGACCAATTACATCATAAACTTGTCCTCAAAAAACTAATCATCATCCAAAATATGTCTGTTGTTAAAGATTGAACATTATAGGTTCAGAACTATACAACGCATAAAAGAAACTCAAATTCATAAAACCCTAAAATCCTTCCCAAATACTAATCCACCATAACCCTAAGCACCTTGACCATCCTAAGCACGTTCACCACGAATGCGACGAGCAAGCTGAATATCCTTTGGCATAATTGTCACCCTCTTAGCATGAATTGCACACAGATTGGTGTCCTCAAACAATCCAACCAGGTAAGCCTCAGCTGCTTCCTGAAGTGCAAGAACTGCATGGCTCTGGAATCTCAGATCCGTCTATAACAACAAGAATAGCAATATTAATCAGAAAAATATCAACATAAACAAATACTAGTGATTAAATAAACCAAAGAGGAACAAGATTTCACACAAAATCGTTTATGAAGGTAAGTAACAAAATTTACCTTGAAATCTTGAGCAATTTCACGGACAAGACGCTGAAATGGAAGCTTGCGGATCAAAAGCTCAGTACTCTTCTGGTACTTACGGATCTCACTGTAAATCATATCAATCGAAAATTAACAACAACGAAAACCTAAATTCATAAACCGAAATTTCAAAACTCCAAATTCCTATAAATTATTAATCCAAAATTCGAATTCAAAGTTTGAAAACATCAAATTCATCAATCGAATATTCAAAACAAAACGAAAACCTAAAGAAATCAATAATAGAAACTGCAAAACTCCGAAAACCTAAAAATTAGGGGAAAAGGAAATTACCGAAGAGCAACGGTTCCAGGGCGGTAACGGTGAGGTTTCTTTACTCCACCTGTAGTAGGAGCAGATTTCCTAGCAGCCTGAACGAAAAAAGCGATGAAATCAATCGAAAAATTCGAATCGAAGAAAACAAAACTCTATAATCGAGAAAACAAAAAACAAAACTGTTACGGCGGTGAACGGTGGTTACCTTGGTGGCGAGCTGCTTCCTTGGAGCCTTACCACCGGTAGACTTGCGAGCGGTTTGCTTGGTACGAGCCATGGAATCGGAGAGAGAAAGCTTAATTAGATTTAGCGAAAGCGAAGAAAGTGTAATGAGATGAGGGTTGTTGAAGAGAAGCGTGTTTATATATGCGAGGGTTAATTGTGATTAAGGAAGGTTAATTGGGGTAAAGAGAGATCGTGGACTTTGAATGCTTCAACGGTAATGATGAGTTTTTTAAGTGAAAATATTAAGTGCGATCCGTGTGGTTGTTTATTATTGGTTGGTTTATGAAGTTGCGGATTGCCAGCGTGGACAATTTGTGTTTCTTTTGTGAGTGTAAACGTTTCAGCTTATTCTCGCCTTTAACACGTCTTTCATTTTTCATTCTTTTTGACAGGAAAAATTGAAGTTCTTTTTTTTTTTTTTTGAAGAAGAAGAAGAAAATATATTGAAGTTCTTCTAATAGCGCATTTTTTGACAAAATTATTTTCTTTTTTATAATCCATATTCTTATTAAAGTTCGAATATGTATTGGACTTCTAGAATTAAGACAACATTGGACTTCATGTAGGTAATGGAAGTACATTGCAGTACTTAGGTACATCATATTACTAACATATTGCCAACTCCTCTTCTCATTGAAGATAGTGCAACTAACTAGAAAGAGCAAATAAGTTTTGATACATCATATTATTCTATGACAATCTTTAACGAACTTCATCCCTTGTTATTTCTCAAACTCAATGTCTTTGTTCAGATTATGGTGGAAAATTTCTTCAATCCATTTTTATGTCTACATTAGGGCTGGAAATAAGTCAAATCGAATCGAATCTGTCTGAGCTCAACTCGACTCGTTAAGAATTAGCTCGGTTCGAACCTCGGTTCGAGTTTGACACGAGCTTTTTTTTCAGCTCAAGTTCGGCTCGTTTAAAGTTCACGGACAATTTGGTTCGGCTCATTAGGTTCAATTCATTTGTTCAAAGCGCATAACTTTCAGTATGAAAATGAGTAAAGCCACTTAAACACGAAACTCAAAAGTCAAAAAATTTAAATTTTTGACACATAAATATAATATATTGGAATTTATATCAATTTTTAATGGACTCCATGAGGCTATTATTACACTTAGTAATTAACTTTGGTATGCAACCACCAAATCCAGTTTGCCTTCTTGTGTCATGTGTTTATCTTATTATAGATAATTGTATCCTCCAATTTTCATGCATGTTCCATAGCGGGACTATCTTAGTTTTGAAATCCTTAAAAACTACACCAACATGTTGTCTATTTATTTTAATGTAGCTCATTTCTATCCTATTATTACTAAGTATTTGTCTTAGTTTTTAAAGTATTATATATATAATTAATTATCTAATTGTGTATTTATCAATTATATATATATATATATATATATATATATATATATAATCGAGTCATCTCATGAATCAAACGAGTCGAACTACATATAGTTCAAGTTCAGCTCAATTAGTTAGCGAACTTAATTTTCAGCTCAAGTTCGGCTCATTTGGTTCATAAACCAAGTTCGACGAATCAATTATCGAATCAAATTACGAACTCTAATCGAGTTGGTTCGGTTCATTGGAACCCCTAGTCTACACCGAGGAACTTATTCATCAATTCACTAACTTCATGACTTTATCTTTAGGCCTTCGTGGAAAATGGTTAAACAATTTATCGTTGATAGGCAAGTGCAACAGTCAATGAACATCATTTAGAGCCATCTTACTACTTGTAAGATGAAATCTTTTGGTCTCCTTATGCCACATTCCTCTAAATGTTATGCATAGGCAATGATTATCTTGTACCTCTTTCACATCCTCAATGGAGTTGGCTCGCTTGTCGCTGAAGTCTTCTTAGGGATCCAAATCAACCACACTCCAAGATTCATGCTGTCTCGTTCTGATTATGGAGTCAACTAACCCTTTTTTTCTTATTCGGTCACGAAGATATCCTGATAAAAGGCCTTGCGACTTACTAATGTCCTTTCAATACTTCTACTTTCTTGTTGTTAAGGGGATACTATAATGAGATGTGTAAAGTGATAAGGTCAATGTCGCACCATGAATGTTGAACGTCAGCCGCTCTATGATGATGTTGTAGGATGAGAAAGGGGCGCTTATTATCAAGTATCCGGCGTTTATCATCTTTGTGTTTTATTATGTACCAAAAATGGTTTTAGGGTAGTGTACCAGTTAACCTCGACTTGTTATCGTGAGAAACCCCCCAGAGTGCGATTATACGGTTGAAGTTGCTTGAACGTTAGTTGTAAACATTTGAAGGCTTTGCTATATGGGATATTTTGAGCTTCCTGGACCTATTGATCCTCTCTTCACATCTGAGTTAAAAATATAGACCTATCTTACGAAGGGATCATCATCGTGCGAAGCAAGTTCTTCTTGGTCTTTGGTAAAAATTAAAATTAGGGTTTTGGGAGAGCCAAGTTTTCCATCATATGTTGAATTTGATTAATTTGTCATCAATACTTTGTGCGTAGCGTATCTTTGCCGAACTAGACTCTCATTCTCTCGAGAATCCACTAAATATTGTATTAAAGGTGTGCATGATTACCTCATTATTCTTTCGGGGACTTTTATTATTTTCTTAGGGGAGGCGGGTTAAGGAGATCTTTACATGTCATATTCTTATCAATTTATCAGTCACCGTCTTCGACCTGAAGCAATCATTTGTATTATGCCCATTTGTGCTTTCTCCTTTAGTGGATAACCTATCAACCTCATTTGCATCGCTTCCTATAAAATTTGGCTTCTTTTGATTTTCAGCTGAGTGTTTGAGATTATAACGACCTCGGTCATATCCACATCTAGTTGGATTATTTTGTTGGTACCATATGACATTTGGGTCAATAATGGTCCCTTCGCTTCAGACCTCGTTCTTTCGTATACTGGTTCCTTTTTATTTGCATTACCTTCTTCCCCTTTTATGTAGCATTTGACATGCTTCATAATATCCTTCACAATAGTAGTTGGTTTTTAGGTCAAAGATTCGTTGAAGTGTTCTACTTTCAAATTGTTTTGAAATATCCAACGAACATCTTCTGGTGTCGGTTCGAAACTCAAATAACTTTCTTTGTTAAGCAAGTTAGGTACTCCTTGAGGGGCTTTGAATGGCCTTGAAGGATGTTGAAGAGGTTGGTTGCCATAACGTTACATGTTTACTTCAAATGACAAATGAATTGGTGGATCATATTGTGGTTGAAATTATGTATCTTGCGGGGGTATCCGTGGAGGTGTATACCATCATCATAGTATATCGTATTTTAAAGTTATAGACAATAACTTGCACTTTAGGGGTTCGACCGCACCAATTATTGTCATTTGAATTCTTATGACTATCAAGGGTTTATCAAGTGTTTCAAGGGAGCCATCCTCCCATCAAACGTCGCTAGGTGAAGGAGCATAAAGTTTTCATGGACGGGAGACCCCATGTCTCTTAACACAAAAGTTGGGAGTCGTACAACTCTCCGTTATAGAGTTTATTTGTCACACTTTTTTACCGTATTAGATTCGAGTTTGCAAATTTTCATTTTAGTCACACAATTCATCTTCAATGGCTTGAATTGTGCTTTGTGACTCATTATCCTTGAGGGGATAAGTGCCTCACACCATCTTTGTCAGTTGATCTTGTGTGCCCGAGAGTTTTCTTTAGGCTTAATTGCACTTTTGGACCCATATCTTTCCAAAAGTTGCGGTTATGGACCCCTAACTAATTTAAATACAAAACAACCCCCTATGTTTTGATTCTTTGGCAGTTTTGGACCCCCAAGGCAAAAAAAAAAAAAAAAAACACGTGGCACCTCACTTAGGGTGCCACGTCAGCGTTGACCAGGTCAACAATGGACTGGGGGTCCAAAACTGCCAAAGAATCAAAACATAGGGGGCTGTTTTGTATTTAAATTAGTTATGGGTCCATAACCGCAACTTTTGAAAAGATAGGGGTCCAAAAATGCAATTAAGCCTTTTCTTTATCGCGGCCCCACTACGAGTGCTAAAGGTTTTTGTTAGAATACATTAAGGGCACCTTGTCGATAATCTACAACGGACAAGGTATCATAATGACTATTTTTAGGGTAAAAAAAGGGATGGATTCTAACTTGCTTAAGGTCGCCTTTATATAGAGAAGGTAGGTATGGAGATATATCCATTATGGTCACTATTGTAGTCGATGATCTCGGAGGCATGCAGCTGGTACTCATTTTGCCCATTTTTGTGGTGTGGCTACGTGATTGAGTAACGATAACACATATGTCGTGCTGATGTGACTTAGTATTTTGTAAGAAAACGAGCACATTCGAGTATTGAGTCATGATTTTGACAACGAGTCTGTTAATCTCGGTATTGAACCTGGACATCAGGATTATGTAAGGGTCGAATAGGTGTATAAAGAACATACCGATCCAATTTCATAATCTCATTACATAAATACATAAAAAAAAAATAAAAATAAAGAAACAATGTTTTGATAGAAAATATATAATTTAAATAAAAAAAACTGAAAATATTTGTTTATACAAAAAGAATATTCCCATTGGTGGATGTCTCTATATATATATATATATATTGGTAGATAGACGAAATGACAAAGCTATTATAAACTCACAGACACAAGTGGAGATATCAGGGTTTGAATCCCAATCATGACATCTGGCTTAACAATTTCACCATTTTACCGATTGAGCTAGAACTTGTAAATTATTTATCTTTATTTCTACTCAAAATAATAAAATTAGTGTAAATCACACACACAACTCATGAAAGTCACACAAAGTCACAACCATACCCAAGTGAGAAACAAGACAAGAAAACAACTACAGAGGTTAAAAAAAAGCGGAAAAACAAAAACTACCAAACCCAACAACATTATTAATTTTTCTGCTGCGAAGAATTAGGGTTTTCAATCTTCTTCTTCGTTTCACTTCTCGTAAGCTTCATCTCATTCATTCTACTATCTTTCTTATTGCTAACTTCAATTATTCTCTTTCGCTTGCATTTTTTTGTTTTAGCTTACTAGTTCTAATTTTGTACAATGATTGTTCAAATTTCATCGTTTGTTTTTTATATATTTTTTGCTATTTTTGTTTTTGATTGATTTCGAAAATTGGGGTTTTGACTGTGTTTGAGATCCGTGTGTTTTTGTTGTTGTCGAAATTGAGAAAATTGCGGAAATGTGTTCTCTATTCGTTGACCTTCGTACTTCGTAGTTGAAAGTACACAGAGAGAGTGTGTGTAAGATAGTACTTTGAATTTTCAATTTTTATTTTTTAATTTTTAGAATTGCTCTTTTTAGTTTTTTTTTTTTTTTGGTCTTAACCCTCTAGTTCAAAGGGAAGGGGAGCTGGTAATCCGAACTTCGGCTGCGAGGTTAGTCAAGGCTAATCAGAAATTGTTACAGCCATAATTCGAACTCGGGTTCCACTGAATTATTGCTCTCTGTAGTTATGTAAGGTTTTAAATTTACAGAAAATAGTGTTTTGTTCAAATTCTGCTACACAATAGTGCTATAGCGCCACTATAGCAACAATTTCACAGTAATTTGTACTAAGCGTATCGTGGAACAATAAAGATTTGTTAAAATTCCATTATGCAATAGCGCCACTATTGCCACTAGTTAACAACATTGGTTTGGGTGTTTAGATGTTTTTGAGATTAGCTCGTTGTTATGTACTTCATTATTGCCACAATTTGTTGGTTGATGTTTATGAGACGAAGTTTGTTGTTTTTGGTCCTTCGTTGTGCGTAAAACTTTCTAATTGCTAAGACTAGGTCAACTATCACTGACTGACTCTTAAGCTAGTTAACTTATTGACCTTGGATGGAAACCGGTAATAAGCTGCAAAATAATGTACTCGACTGTTGAAAAGAATCTCAGTCATAAAGTTGTTTATTCTCCTCATTTATTTATGCAATGTTTTGCTGGCCATTTTATGCTATCCTAATCATTTTTGGATCAAACAAGGATCCCCTTGACCTGCTAGCGCGATTGCTTTTTCTAGTATACTGTTATGCTTTCTTTCTCCCCTCTTCCTTATTGTTTGAACAGAACTTTTTGCATAGATGTTTGAATAGTCAAGATATTGTTGTGAACTCTATTTGTCTCTGTCATTGTGGGGGCAGTGCTGCAATCATGGAAAATAGCGATTTGTTCAAATTTTGATATGCTTTAGCACCGCTATTGGATAACACTTTGTATTTAATAGCCTATCACGCTTTGTTCAGATTCAGCTATGCTATATCGATATAGTGCCTCTAATCTATAGCCGATATTTGACCATACTGCTAACTGCGTCACTTTTGTGCTCCAACAAAAGTGATTGATTCTCGACAATAATTAGTAATTTTCCCTGATTTTCAAACTGCCTTTGTCTCCGTGCACAGTTAGTGGTTATCTCTTTATTTCCTTTTTGATCCATGTAGCCGACCCCAGTGGGATAAGGCTTGGTTGTTGTTGTTGTTTCTTTCATTTAAGATAGTCATTAAGCTTTTAGATTCGAGTTTTTATCATAGCTGGCATTATTTGTAATTTTAGAACATTGTTGACCAACTCGAATCAAATTTTTCTGCAGGGATTATTTTTTGAAGAGTTGATTTGGATTCAGTCACTGGGTGCATAGCCTCTATGTACAAGCATGGTATGCACCATAACCTTTTCCACCTCTATTCTTTGTTAAAGTCGTTGGTAGAAAAATTTCATCTACCCTCCAGGCCTCAAGGAACACAGGAGGAAAGTGATTCTCTATTAAGTTAATATAAAATATAATTAGTTCTTTAATTGATATTCAGGACTTTTAGCGAATTATTGCTTGATTAACCAAGTTGGATGCGGGCTTAAGAGGCTTATAGAAAATCTTTAGCTTTACTACCATTTGTTAATTCTGATGGACGACCGTGAAAATGGAAGGCACAAAGCAGATCAATATAAATCTGCTCAAGGACAGGTATGTAGAAATACGCCTCTGCTCAGAAATAAATTGAAGTTTTTTTTTGGGTTGATGAAATAAATTTCAGGTTGCATGAACATAACAGTCAATAAAAGTGCTGCATATTAAACCTAAGAAGGGTGTTTTCTCTACTAATATTGTTCTCAAAATTGCTATTGCAGTGGTTGATGCAACAACATCAGCATCAACATCCTTCCATGAAGCAGATTATGTCAATCATGGCCGAACGAGATGCAGCCATTCAAGAAAGAAATCTGGCCCTCTCTGAGAAAAAAGCAGCACTTGCAGAACGTGACATGGCATTCCTGCAGCGAGATACTGCAATTGCGGAACGGAATAATGCACTTATGGAAAGAGATAATGCAATAGCAACCCTTCAGTTTCGAGAAAATGCTTTGGCCAATGGTGGTATGTCATCATGCCCTCCAGGATGTCAAATCTCACGGGGAGTTAAGCATATACATCACCTTCCGCAACAGGTAAACCATTTGCCTAATATGGGTGATTCTTCTTACGGCACACGTGAATTGCACACAACTGATGCCCTCCCAGCAGCCCCCGTTTCTTTAGAGGTTGGGAAACCACCTAGGCGTGCCAAACGACCAAAGGAAAGCAAGTCTGATTCACCTAACAAGAAGACTCCAAAATCTAGAAAAGTCAAGAAAGAGGGTGACGATTTAAACAAGACAATGTTTGCCAACAACAAAGAACTTGAATGGAAGAGTAGTGAGGAAATTATAAATGGAGATGATGATCTTAACAAGCAGTTAGCAATCTCAAAGGCTGATTGGAAACCTCAGGACTTGGCATTGAACCAAGTTGCATACGATGATTCAACCATGCCAGCACCAGCATGCTCTTGTACTGGTGTTCTAAGACAGTGCTACAAATGGGGTAATGGAGGTTGGCAATCTGCTTGCTGTACAACCACTTTATCGGTATATCCACTTCCTGCAGTGCCAAACAAAAGGCATGCTCGAGTAGGCGGTAGAAAAATGAGTGGAAGTGCTTTCAATAAACTACTTAGCCGGCTTGCAGCCGAAGGGCATGATCTCTCACACCCAGTTGACCTTAAAGACCATTGGGCCAAACATGGTACAAATCGATACATCACAATAAAGTAGACAACAGGGCATTTTTCTCCGGATGGGCAATACATGATCAATGGTCAGTTATGTATTCTAAAGTTGAACAAGGAGGAAAATAAGGTAATGTAAATGGCATCTGTGAAAGATTATTAATGCGTCATTCCTATAATTAGGATCCAAGTAAATGGCAATGTAAAACATATTTCTGTCACTGGTAACCATTTTGACCTGAAAAAATGGTCTGTGGTGGTGGCAATCACATTTAATAGGCTTGGTTAATGCATCTTGTGGTGGTTAAGACTAAATAATTGTAGAGCCTTGTACTTTGGTTGAATCTTGCTATAAAATGAACTATCTGATTCATATGTAGAATTGATACATGTATGTACATTTTCTTCTCTCGCGTGCAGTACTACTGTTTTTAGTTGACTAAATAAATAGTTTCTTTAAGATAAAAAAATATTTAGCTATTAATAGTTAAAGAAAAAAAAACTTTAATTTTTATCGTTTAAAAATATCTTAAATTTTAATTATTACAAGTCAAAGTGATCCTCTGCCCTCCCAAGTGGTAAGAAACTTCACTTTTTAGTCCCTACAAAATTTTCCGTTAGTGTTTTTAGTCCCTATTAAATTAAAATTTGTTTAATTATGCTTAAAATTTTAAATTTTTTAATGATTTTTTACATACTTGTTTAAAACATTATAAATGGTTCCGCTACAATAAATTAATTCAAAATTTTATTTTTAGGTCCAAATTTTTGTTAGTTTTATCTTGAATTTTTAGCGATTTAAAAAAATTATATTTAATTCATTATATGTTAAAAAATTCTAATTTTTTATAAAAGAGATAATTATAATGTTCTTAACATGTATGTTAAAAATCATTTAAAAATATAAAATTTTAAGTATAATTAAACAAATTTCAATTTAACAGGGACCAACGCATATTTTTAGTCCTGGTAAAATTAGAATTTGCTTAATTGTGCTTAAATTTTTAAATTTGTAACATATATTTTCACATACTTACTTAGAATATTATACAAAGTTCCTCGGCAAAAAAGTAACTTAAAATTTTATTATTAGGTCCAAATTTTTATTAATATAATCTTGAAAATTTGGCTTTTAGAAAAATTCATATTTAATTCATTACATGTTAAAAAACTAAATTTTTTTACAAAAGAGTGTCTTACGATGTTATGAACATGTATGTAAAAAATCTTTTAAAAATTTAGAAGTTTAAGCATAATTAAACAAATTTTAATTTAACAAGGACTAAAAACACTATAAAAAAAAATTGTAGGGACTAAAAAGTGTGATTTATTTTTATAGGGACTAAAAACAAAACTGCAGATATTTATAGGGACCAAAAACTTAATTAATCCTTAAAATAATTAAGCTCACTTCAATTTGCTCAGAATGGTTGCCATGTTTTGGAAAAGAAAATTTTAGGCGAGTTGAATTTTAATTTAGTCACGAGGTTTAAAAATTCTTACAAAAAAACTTACTATTACTTCATCCGTTTTAATATTTTTAGATTACCATGTTTTTAGATTATTATAAATTTTTAGATAAGTTAAAAGCAACGGGGTGGAATGGATTTTGAACGAAGTAAAATAGAATGGAATAAATAAATATTCAATTCCATTATATTGATATGTTACGATGGAATGAAACTAATTCTTTATTCCATGAAAAATAGATGGAATGGAATGAGATATTTTTTTATTCCAATTTTATCTTTCGTTTATAAAAGCATCAATATATTGAATTATGAATTCAATTTGATCGATATGTCATCGTTATTTTGAATCTATAGGGATTATGAATTCGGTTTCCTTCTCTTAAATATGCACCATGTAAGAGTATAAGACTACTAGAACTTTTACCCGTGCTACCGCCCGGATCATAAACAATGGAGAAGCTAATATATTTATAATAATTTCTTATGCCTACAAATTTTGGAAAATTTCTTTAAACACTATGATTTTAATATTTCTACAATAAGAAAAATTGTTTAAACTTTTTAACTTAACATTAAATAAAATTATTATATTGTAAACAAAAAAAAAGATAGTTGCAATTTTGGTCTCCCTAAAAGGCAAGACATAAAAAACAATTGCGGATAAAGCCAATAAGGCAAAATACAAATAAGGTGTCGTATATAGTGGATCACCGGACAAAAGCGAACAAACCTTCCAACACCCCAAAGAAAAAGCTGCCAAAAAATTCAAGCAAAACAGCAACCCAGCCAAAGACAAAATAACATGATGTTGAGGTATAAATGAGAACAAAAGGCCAAACATGACAACAACTATATAGTCATCAAAACAATAGCAAACCCACGAATACTCCTGCATCACAGCCAGCACTATAACAGAAAGGACATGGAGGCATAGCAGAACCGATAGGGAGATCTCACCACCAAAAGGAAAGCAAAAGGAAGCCACCACAGCCGCTGAAACTGCAGCAGCACCTAAACCCAAACATGTCAACCAACAACACCCACCAATCCACATACACAATAGCCTCTCTTAAAATATTATTCTGTCTAAAAAAGAGGTTTGAATACTCCATTTCCTATAGGTGTGACTAATCTAGTTCACAGACCAAATTGTGGGGCAGTCCTCACATGCATGTATGACATTGTTATTAGATGCTTCCAAACTTGATAGACAATCCTTCAAAGAACCTTCGTTGTTTGCAAAAATTAGTCCACTCTCCAAAAATTGTGCAAGTCATCTTTGAATCATGGAGAAACTTCAATACACATTTCCAGCTATAGCCAAAGTAATCCACCAAAATCAGTTAGGTGTCATTATTTAGCAGAGCAGTTCGACAAAATCCAAACCAAGTCTAAGTTTATTTTCATATGAATTAAAAGCAAGTGTTAGAACATATGACAATTTACAAATTTAAAAAAAAAATTTTGAAACTAAGTGCATACCAGAATTCTAGAAGTTACATCAATCATCAGATGCAGTCAATTAGTTGTTGGTAACTTTATGAGTCATCTTATAGTACTCACTCAAGTCATGCCATGTCAATCATCATTGAAGTATAACTTACCATTATTCTTTTTGACCATCAATTAGGAAGTTTCAATTTCATTTTAATCCGCAATGTTACATATGTAGCATAAGCAATTTACAACCGAAACTCTCTTGCAGAGCATGCCGATAACTTTGCTTTTCTCTGTTTATAAGTTAAACAAAAAAGTTTTACCGCCAGATCGCATAGCATACATTAATTTTTAGCATTACCATATATTTCAGAGTGCACAACACAATTTGTAGCAGTCTACAGTAACATGAAAAGACAATGCAAAAACATCGGTATACGGACACTTGTTAGTCTCCACGTAATATTGAAATTTTAAATGTGGAAAGAAAATGACATACAACCTGCCTTTTTTATTCCTTTGATTTGCTAATCAAACCACAATTCACGTCACATGTAGAATTAGAAACTTTCTCAACCGCTGTTCAAATGATTACCAAATTTGCATGTTCAAGTAATGTGTATTGTACCATATTACATATATCGAAATCTTCAAATAGAAAACCCAAAAATCAGAAATTGAACAAAAAAGAAACAATGTCAAAGCTTGTGCAAAATAAAACCTTTGTCTGATGGTTGCCTAATAGATTGATCATCTCAGATCCAGAATTTAATGTTGCATGATGCCTTTCACATAAAAAGCTTGGTCCATGAATCTGAACAATAACAAAAAAAAAACAGTGTCTTCATTTGAAGTTTCACAAATCCTATTAAACCATGTAAATGACCAACTGATCAACAGTTAAGAAAGAGGTAAGATGTATACATGTGAAAACAACTCTAATATGTACTACTGTCAACATAATTTCCAGCGTGCTTATTTTATCATCTGATTTGAGTTATTTCCTACTACTCAAAAACTGAAATGAAGTTCTAAATAATTTAAAATATATATATATATATATATATATATATATATATATATATATATATATATATATATTGACACATCAAAAACAATAATCAGGCACAAAAAGTCTTCATAAGAAGTTTCAAAATCCTATTTATTTTCCAGTGACTTCATTCTTCCTTTAAGTGAAATATGATATATGGAATGAAGTCTTAGTTTCTTATTAAAATACCCATTTCAATAGGAGTAGTCATAGCCTCTTTTATCTCATTCTTAATAAAAAAAAAAAAAACATACTTTAACTCATACCAGGAACATTATCATATTTCCATAGCAGTCATCCTTCGTTCAAGGTTCTACCCTTGTCACTTTGTATTAGTTCCATATATGAAACATATAGAAGATGATAAACAAACAAAGATTACTATTATAACTTAATGTCTACCATAGCAACGACATGTATAGGTAGTTTAAAACTAACCACACTATGAGTTGTGACATATCACAAATTCAATTTGACCAGATGAATTTAATCAATCATCTCCAGGCATGTATGTCTCAATAAATCTATACCAAAGCAAGTAAGCAACGATGAAGATGCCCAAGTTCTTAAATAGAGAAGTAAAACTCATTGTAATTAAGTATATCATGTTATAGAATGAAAAAAAAATTACAAAACTTTTTCAAAGTAACCATATTAGCATATGTATCAGTATAGTATGAAATTTTTGTAAGAGAAACAAAAACACTTCATATTCATTCCTATAAATCAGATGTCAATTAAATGACTTCAAATTTCAAAACTGCACATTTCTTACCAAAGGAAAGCTCTAACGTAGAATCTATTTTGATAGAACCATCTAGTAAGATAAATTATGACCTAATAGAAGAGGTATTGAAGATTCAATTGAGAGAAAAAGAAAAATGTTTTGCAAAGATAAAGTGGTGGTAGAGATTTCTAAACCTTAACAAATTGATAGAAATTAGAGAAAAATAGTGAGAGGGAGAAGAAGAGGGAAGCATGGGGCACTGTAGAGTTTGCATGGGTATTGAACAATAATGGAGAGGTGTGATAATAACAGCAGTTTTCCGACACGGTGGTCAACGATGATGCATTTACTTTAGAGGGTCGAAATGAAGGCAAAAGAAGAAGAAAGGATTTTGTGTGTTTTTGAAGAAGATGAGGAATCGTAGAGAGATGGAGAGAAAGGAGGGTTATTGGAAACCAATAACATTAATTATTTGTCATTTACAATACACTGTAAACTTGAACTTGAATTGTGATTTGTGTCAGCCAATTAATTTGACGGCATCAGTTGGAAAGTTGAATACAATTAATTTTGTCACGTAAGAAAGGAGGAAAAAATGGCAAACAGATTAGATCCAAGGGCTGAGGTTTGTTGGCGCCTAAAACAGGAGAAAAAGGAGGAAAAAATTGCAAACAGATTAGATCCAAGGGCTGAGATTTGTTGGCGCCTAAAACAGGAGAATTAGGGTTGGGAGTGTTATTTGGAGTTTTAACTAGGATTAGGAATAAGTTAGATAGATATGCAAACATTATCGCCAACAACAAATTTTCATCAATATTCAACAAGTAAGCTAATACTAGCTTGTTTGGAAGCAGCTTTCTCCCATCCCAAGGTATCCCAAGGCAAAAATTGATGTGATTTGGAAAAGCTACTATATGTAGCTTCACAGCAAACGTGGTTCTTACCGTGATTTTGCCTTGATGTGAAAATGGTACCGCACAACCAAACAAATACTACACAATATTAAAGGTCAAATGTATCTAAAAGTCTTTTAAGTTTTTCGTTTTTTTCAAAGTGGTCTTTAAATTTCAAAAATCCCAAACAAGTCCTTTTAGTTTTTGAATCGTTTCAAACAAGTCCTATTATAGATAGCATAGTTGATAATTGCTTCTTTGAACTCATCTTTTGTACCAAATCTGCCTCCTAACACCCACTTAAAATTAGTCATGTTTTTAGGCATGACAAATGGTGGATAATGCTCTTTGTTGCTATCATCTGAATCATCACCATTATCCTCTAAAAAGACTTGTTTGAAACGATTCAAAAACTAAAAGGACTTGTTTGGGACTGTTGAAACTTAAAGGACTTGTTTGGGACTTTTGAAACTTAAAGGATTACTTTAGAAAAAACGAAAAACTTAAAGGACCTTTAAATACATTTGACCTGATATCAAACAATAAATTTTGATGTCCAGCCTAATAACTATAAGCATCACGATCAATTTGGGAATTTTTTAAATTGAAAACTTTTTCTATAATAATAATAACAAGAATCAAAGCAAGGCAAGGCAAAGTAACACATGTAGCCGTGTAAGTTAGGAGCAAGAAGAAATAAGAAACAGTAAAGAGGAACAAAAGCGAGAATGAAGTGCTGCTAATAAAATAGAAAATGTAGGGATATAGTTGTAATTGTATTATTAATTGTTCCCTTTCATTCGATACACTCTAAATTAGGGGAATGAAAATATACTAAATGAGTGGTGTTGGATGAAATGAGTTCTATCACACTTCATTCTATTCCATTCACTACATTTCATGTTCCACTAGATCTCAAATCCATTTTCTTTATAGGGTATTGTATACAGTTTTTTCTTCAAGACTGAAAAGAGGTAGGGACAAAATTGTGAGTGAAAATCTATAAATATTCTCAATTTTATTTTTGCCAAATCTATTTCGTTAATTAAATCCAACAGTGTTTTTTTTTTTTTCACTAATTAATTGAGTCATCACACAGAAGTCAGTAGTCACCAAATTCTATATACCTTTTGAAAATTAGGTTTTAATATGTGTTAAATCTCTACAAGTAGTTTTGATTTAGATCTCTATAACTTTCTCTATAATTTATTTTATGGGCTCCATAGCATTAACCTCCATTAAAAAAAAACACGCCAAATATGCTAAGTAGACGTTGGATTAACACTTCCTAGCAAAGTTTTTTAATTAAAGATGACTAAAGCTCAAAGAAGAGACTACGAACTAATCAAATCAATAGAAACGCCAAATATGCACGAGTTGAACAATGCTCTGATAACAAAATAAATGAAAACCTCAATCGCAACCGAATTCTTCAACACATCCGCACAATGATTTTCTACATACAACCGCTGCAACACTAATGTTTGTGATTTCACTCGCATTTTGAATGAAGGATACCCAAATCTCTCAATCCAACCTAAGTATATCCCTACAATGTGTTAGATAAATCTACTTTCATATATTATATATATTTTTTTTGTAGTGTCAGGATTTGAACCCCAGACCTTGCATATATTATGCATCGTCCTTACGCTGAGCTCACGGAAACGTTATTTGATTTGTTTAATTATTATTATTTATTAGTCATAGTGTTTAAACATGATTAAAAGTAAAAAACAAACGATACATAACTCAAAAATCTCGTTGGTTCTTTATCCAAGCCTTATTTCAATAGTGATTAAGAGTAAAAAACAGTGCACTTGGTCCTAATATGAATTATAAATCCTATGAATGTTAGCAAAAATCAAGAGTTGCATATTTGGTGTTTTATGACGGGTTAATAGTGTTTTTCACCCCTGTAATATAGGTCATTTCCGGTTTTCGCCCTTATAAAATTTTCGGTTTGATTTATGTCCTTATAAATTTTTTTTTTTCCGGAATACCCCCCTCCTCCCTCCAACTCAGCAAATCAGCCTATGTGGCACTGACAAGGAATTTATTTTTCTTTTTTCTTTTTTTTTTTCACTTGCCACGTGTATAATTCGTTTTTTTTTTTTTAAATTGTGAAATTTTAATTTTAAAAAACTAAATTTTTGTTTTAATTGTTTTATTTTTTAAAATATTTGAAAATTAATTTAAAAAAAAAAATTCAGATTTTTTTCCAAAAATTTAAAAATATTAAAAATATGATTTTTTAGAATTTTTAAAATTTTAGAAAATGATTTTTTTTTAGTTTTAATTTCAAAAATGATTTTATAAAAATCTAGAATAAAATTTTCGAAAATAAAATCTGAATTTTTAAAAAAATCTGTATCCAGATTATTAAAAATAAAATATTTTCCATAAAAAAAAAATATGACTTTTTTTTTTAAATTTCGAATTTGTTTCTTCTAATTTAACTTTTTTTAAATTTTGAAAATTAAACTCCAGAATCTTTAAAAAAAATTAATTTCGAAAAAAAATCGAATATTTTTTCTAATTTTTTCTTTTTAAATTTTTTGGAAAAAAATCTGAATATTTTTTTTATTTTTGAAAATTAATTTTCAAATATTTTAAAAAATAAAATCTGATGTAGATAATTAAAAAAAAAATTGAGTTTTTTAAAATTAAAATTAAAAAGCGAAATTAAAATTTCACAATTAAAAAAAAAACGAATTATACATGTGGCAAGTGAAAAAAAAAAAGAAGAAAAAAAAAAAAATTTCATGTCAGCGCCACATAGGCTGATTTGCTGAGTTGGAGGGAGGAGGGGGGTATTCCGGAAAAAAAAAATTTACAAGGACAGAAATCAAACCGAAAATTTAATAAGGGCGAAAACCAGAAATGACCTATATTACAGGGGTGAAAAACACTATTAACCCTTTTATGACTGAGCACAACCTACATTTCGTTGATTCAATTTCACAAATGGACTTAATCCTAT
Source organism: Medicago truncatula (assembly GCF_003473485.1). Lineage (NCBI taxonomy): Eukaryota > Viridiplantae > Streptophyta > Magnoliopsida > Fabales > Fabaceae > Medicago > Medicago truncatula. The sequence continues at coordinate 7,682,453 of NC_053042.1, forward strand.
ATTGGATAATAAAATTCAGTGTACATATTACAGACCCCTTCTTTGATCCAATGCCATCGAAACCCTTTGGATAGTATAAATACGGTCATCGGAGTCTTAGAGCTAGGTTGAATTGTCTACAATCCTAAGAAGCATTTAATGAAGACTCCGGTGACAACTACTTATACTGTCCTAAGGTTTTTCTATTTCACATCGCTGACAATTATACAATCTCCTTTCCTCCAATAGTACAAACAATGTCATCAAAACCCTTGGATAGTAGAAGCTGGTCGGATGAGTTTTGACAAGCATTTTGTGACTCCTCCAACCAGCTTTAACTATCCAGTATTTCGATGAAGGAACAAAAATGTATCGACTGCTCAAATGCGCCAAATGTCTGATTGCAAATAACCCAATTTCTCAAAAGATTTTGTTTGTTTGGTCACTAAAAAAGATACATATGCATGCTTAAAAGTTTCCATTTTAATGCTTACTTCCACATATTATTATTTATCATTTGTGTTCCTAGAAGCTTAGAATATTCCTAATTGACTTTTGTCAAACCTGCTAGAAACATAAATGTTTCAAGTTTGGTTTTGTTATGAATCCTAAAAGAGGTGAAATTCTTCTCAACCCTTCGAATCTGAAGAGCTTGTAGACTACAAGACTTGGTCACCATTAAGTTTAGATCAGCTACCAAAAAGCCATATGTTTTGGTCACACCTCTCTAGTGGCTTTTCTTGAAACTGTTCTAAACTTATTAAACTTATTAGTGTCAAGTTTTCAACATATGGAGCAGGGGGAAGGGAGAAACGAAGGTTGGGAATTAGGGTTTTGCAGGGTTGATGAAGATTCATGACAAGATTCATGATGTCTCAACAAATCTTGGAAAGAATCCACTTCTAACACTCTTGCTTCATGTTTCTCTCTCTAGAAATGCCCTCTCTCTCTCTAAAAATCGGAAAAATAACAAAAAGAATGAAGAAGATCCTCCAAAAATGAGAGCAAAGATATTTGTATGGCTGAAGCTGTCAGTGCACGCTTAAGCGTGCGGCTGGAAAATCTTCCGTTGGCCATTGAGAAGCTGCCACATGTTCCTTATCCATTGCAGATGAAGAACTGTGCTTAAGCGTGCTGGAAGCGTGGAAGGGCTCTGGCTACTGGAACTTGCACGCTTAAGCGTGCGGGAGGTTGCTTAAGCGTGCAGACTTTGGTTCATGAACTTCTTTCTTAATCCTTGCTTGTATTTTCCTGCACAAAAAGGGCTGAGTAAGGCATACAAAGCATGAATGGTATTAATGCACATAATTGAAGCTTTTCCATCAATAACTTGTAAAACAAACCACCAAAATGCCTAAACTAACACATGAATTAGATCACTTTTGAGTACTTATCAGTAGCCTTGCAAAATTGGAAGAAATAAGTGGAAAGCATAACAAGATTGTGATTTCTCAATGAACCTTGATGAATCCACACTCTCACACTCTTGTTTTGTGTTTCTCTCTTCAATTCGTCCATCCCTCTCTCTAAAAAACATAAGATATCTTTGATGGAAATGAGTGAATGACTTTTATACTTCTTATCGTAAGTGTGCTCGTTGATCGATGGGAGGCTTGCCATGGCGAGCAAAGCTTTATTCGCTAGTGGGTTTCTGCCATGTTAGCAAAGTGACTAGAAACCACCTTTGTTCGTCATGGCGAGGGCCATGCTCGCCATGGTGGATTCCATGTCTCTCCGACTTGGTACGCTTCAAGCTCGTTGTGGGATGGCCTCGCTTGGCCACACATATAACTTCTAAAAATGGGTGCTCTCTAACTTGCCTCGCCTTGTGCTCGCTTCAAACTCGTTATGGCAAGCTTTGTTGCCATTACCTCGCCATGGGATCACTATGACGAGCCTTTGATAAACTTGAATTTGGTGCTCTATGACTTGGCTCGCTTCTTTCTCGCCCCAGGCTCGCCACGGTGAGCCTATATTTGCACTTCTTTTTGTTTCCTTGCTTTCTAAGTGTCTTGGCAAACATTTTCCTACACAAAAGGTTGTTATCAGGTATAAAAAACATAAATTGACAATTCTTCATTATTTTCGGGTTTTTCATTAGATAACTTATAAAACAAGTAATTAAAGTGTCTAAAACATAATAGATATTTAACTACCTTATGACACTTATCAACCATCGGAATCACGAATGCACATTCATATACCAACTTTATTTTAATCAGGAAAGAAAGAGACATCAACATTACATTTATATTTTGTTAGAAAAAAATATATATTTACGCATTTTTTTCAAAATATATTTATACAAGCTAATAAGATAAAAATATTCCTTAAAAAAAAGTAAAATATATTAGCGTCCCTCTAGATCCGAGGCCTATACGGTCGCTTATCCCAACAATGGTCAAAGGGATATATTAAATACATGTTTTTTTTTTGTTAATTTTTATAAATACCAGCAATCTTCGTTCAAAAATAAATACTAGCGTTATGCGGTTTCATTTTTTTACAATACTAACGTGTGTAAATTACAAGCAATGTTTTTTATAAAATTTTAATTTTGATTAAAATTATAAGTGTAGATGTCTGGATTTTTAAATAGTAACAAACTATGTCTATATTTTACCAAAAATATATTAAATTTTTTTTTTCTTTTCAATAACATCAACAATATAGCTAGCATTTTTAAAAACAAATTTGTTTAAAGATACAACTTGAATACTGAGAAATCAAACAAAAAAAAATCATGTATTCCCTTTGTATATTGTTATAGAGGTTAATCCTTGAGTTATAATTTCTAAGAAAATGTCTTCAATTTTTTTTTCCTAAGAAAATGTTTATGGACAAAAAACATGTTTATGGAAACAGTTGTACCATTAAAGTTTTTCTTTCTTTCTTTCTATTTTTCCCTAATTTTTTCGATTCTATTATGATATTAATTTTCCTTCAAAAAAATCCTATTTATTTGTTAATATATTAATGAATATCGGATTTTATCATATATATACAGAAATATACTAATGGATATACTAATAATAAAACAATGAAAAAAATTTCCTTAAATATATAATTTTTTTAATCATCCTTAAACATATTTTATGTTTCTCTATTTTGACTAAAATTAATTTTTGCTTCACCCTTTTCTAAAATTAGGGTTTTGGACCCTTTATAACTTTTGGGACCTTCTCCCTTTTTTTTTAATGACGTGGTAGTATTGTGGCAAATTCGAATAAGATAAAATTGGTCCATGTCATTAGAGATGTTTAAATATAAACTGATTCAAAATAAAACCTTAAATCTGATTAAAAAATAGTAAACTATACATAGTAAAATTCATTGGATATATTTTTTTTAAGGAATTCATTGGATGTTTTTGAAAGTATACTTTTTGTAACAATCATTAGATCAGATCATATTGTGCTTTTCATTTTCAAAAGAAAATCAAACCAAATTGAACCGCACGTAAACATTTTTTATTTTATTTTATTTTATTTTATTAGTGTAATATATTAGATTAATCTATTATTTGTTAATGTTTTAATATTAATTAGTTTTTTTTTACTAAACCACATAAAATTATTAAATTTGGATTGTATCATAATCAATTTTTTATTTTAGTCTAAATTGATATATTTTTTTTAATTATGATACAACCCAAAAAACAATTCAAACTAAACCACGTAAAATTGGATTGTATTATAATCAATTTTTTTGGAAGTAATCCAAAATAAATTGAATTGTCAATATTTAATTTTTTAGGTCAAATGATTCATCCAAATCAAACACTCATACATGCCATTGAATAATATTCGTGCTGTTATTTTTGTAATTTTTTTTAAGTTTATTATTTATTTTATGTCTAAATTCTCTCAAAAAAATTTTATTTTATGTCTAAATATGTTTATGGTCCTTATACATATATCATCTTTTCATTTTAGTATCCCTAAAATTTTCCTTTGACCTATGGTCACAACAAAATTTTCAACCACCATTTTATGTCCCTATTTTTAAGCCAACTCATACGTAGCCTTTATATTTTTTAATGATATTGGGCAAAAATCTGTAGAATATTATAAAAGTCCCTAAAAAAAAATTATAATTTCTAATAAAACTGAAATTGAATAAGGATTTTTAACCGCAAAAAATATAAAAATTCATATTTGATTTATGTTTGTTCAAAAATTCTAATTATTTTTGTTAGAGATTATTACAATATTATAAACTTTTATGCAAAGTTTTATTCAAAATTATGAATTTTACGTACGAGTTTACTTAAAAGGAAAGACTAAAAGTAAAGATGAAAAACATTTGAGACTAAAATTTGAAGAATTTTTTTTATAGGGACTAAAACAAAATTTGATATATCTATAGGGATCAAAAATATATTTAACCCTTTATTTTAATTATTTAATATTAATATTTTTTTTTCTATAAAACGATAGATTTGTAACCCTAAATTCCGATTACCTCAAATCATCGAGATCTCGATTATCTTCTTTATCCTTCGTGCAAGCTTCGACATATTTTATTTCGCCATCACTGTCCTTTGCCTACACACACTGTCGTCCCGTCCTAATTGGCACACACACATTCATTTTCATTTTGTGCAATCTGTTCGCAATCCATCCTCCATATAGGAAGATTGCGCAAAATGAAAACGAGCTATGCGCGATCATCTATTCCAATCATGCCTACCGCCACATGTTCATTTTGTTTTTTTGCGAAATAATTTTTTTATAAACATATTAATTTACAAATCACCATTTCTTTTTGTTTTTATGAATTCTCATGATATTGTTTTCGTTTATCATGTTGTAGGTATGAAATTTTCGCCATTTAACTAGGATTAATCTTTTTCGGATAATCTGATGGGCACATACGGTGGTTTTTCCTCTTCCGACCAATTTTTTTTTTCATACGAAAGAGTTAAAGATCGATCTCATTCCTCTTGCTAAAGGTTCAATTCTTTTACTACTTAGTAAAAAAAAATCTTTTACCACTTGAATTAATCTACTGTTGATATGAGTCATCATTTTTATCAAAATGTTTATATGGAAATAATTTGACTAATAAATTTTTTACATTTTGTCATAAATTTTGCGATTCTATTATGTTATTTATGTTAACATATTTATGAATTTCAGATTTCATTTCATTTTTTGACTAAATATTTTATTTTATTATCTTTTTGAAAGGAAATATTTTATTTTATTATATATTCATAAATAAATAAATAGGTAGAATTGTATTTAATATTTTATTTTATTATATATTTCATTTCGTACATTTTTTTTTTGTGATGGTCGGGTTCGAACCCCGGATCTTGTATATTTTATGTATTGTCTCTACCAACTGAGCTAAGCTCCCGATGACTCGTACATATTTATTTATGAATAGATAATAAAATAAAATATTTTCTTTTAAAAATATTAATAAAGTAAAATATTTAGTCAAAAATGAAATGAAATCTGATATTCATAAAGATATTAACATAAATATCATAATAGAATCGTAAAATTTATTACAAAATGGAACAACTTTACTAGTCAAATTATTATTATTATTTTTTTTTTGAAAGGAAATATTTTATTTTATTATATATTCGTAACTAAATATATATGAATCAATGAATACATTCATGTAAATCACGTGAATCGGTGATAGAGAAGTGATTCCATGGAGGCGTGACGTGTGAAAACGCGTTTACCTACTACCGTGAAAATGCAATAGTCAAACTTATTTGACTTCTCATTATGGGTGTTCAAACAAATAAAGTACTTATAATCTAGAGCATCAAATTAAATTAAAAAATTAAAACAAAGAAAAAGAAAACAAGGCGCAAAATAAGGAAAATAAAAAATTGTATCCCTATCCTAATGAAGCTGACACGCTAAAGTTCTTTATTTATAAAATCCCCAATTTACCCCTATAGCATTTTTCCTTATGAATTTACGAATAAACAAAAAGACTCTGATTTTAAACAACGTGAGACAATTTATTCTCTACATTAAGTTGTAAGGACTATATTGGTTATAAGCGATATAATTCATGAACTAATTTGCTAGTAAATAATATAATTTATGAACTAATTTATCGTCAAATGATATAATTCAAATACTTGCTGTTAAGTTATGAAAATGATTAAATTGTTCGATGTAGTTAATACGAGGGTCAAATTTGCATATTCACAAATTTTAGTACTATTTTTTTGTTATTGAAAAATGTTTAGGTGAATTGAGTCACAAAAGTTTACTAGTTCCAAAACACGCTTTAAGGCTCGTAGAACTATAAGGGCGAATAAGTGATTTGCTTTCCCTAGTATATTCCACCATCCGGATGGTGAAAATTGGTTCCCGACGACTCATGAATGATTTAACTCCTTATCAACGAAGTAATCTCAAAGGTAAATTTCCAAACCTAGGGGCAAAAAAGTGATTTAATCCCCTCTATATATATCACCATCCAGACACAGTTCGACACTTTTTCAACCACTGATGATGTTCTTCTTCTTCCATTCTCTTCTTCACCACCGTTGGATTTTTCTGCTGATGTAAGCTACAAAACTCTCTCTCTCTCTCTCTCTCTCTCTCTCTCTCTCTCACGCTTCCTCTACAAGATTAATTAGTGACAAGTCTTTATCATTTTGCAAGATAGGGTTTTCAATTTTCTTTAACCTTTTAATCATTTTTCAACTCTTAACTATGACCAGGTGCATAATCTACTGTAATTAGTGCAGCCCATCATCAATAATTTGCAGTTTGAGGTTTGATTCATATTTATTCTTGATTATTTGCTTAATTATTGTGGTTTTGAGCTGAAAGATTAGTGCTTGTTAAGTGTTTGAATTAATGCATGAACGAATGGAGCGTTTTGATCAGAAAAAAGTTCATGCATTTGGTTCTCCAAAACCCCCAATTCAATTGAATCCTATGCCTATTAATCAAATTAATCAAATGGGTTTTCCTGAAAATCACAAAAGTTCTGGTTTTGGTATTCCACCTTCATACCCTAACCCTAATACCAGTTTATCACCTAAACCATCATCTCCTTATCCCCAATTTATGCCTCCACAATCTCAAACTCATTCCAGGTCTTTGTCACAACCTACTTTTTTATCTCTTGATTCCTTTTCTTTGCCACCATTGAGTCCTTCCCCTTCCCCTTCCCCTTATCATTTAAGTTCTAACCCCTTTTCGGAATCGGGTTCGAAAGATGTTTCTATGGAGGATGGCTTGGGTTTTGGTGCCCATCATGTACCTTCGCCTAACCGCGGTCATGCTGTTCAACATGGTCATTGTCTTCCGCCTCGTAAAGGGCATAGGCGGTCTAGCAGTGATTCTCCTTTAGGGATATCAGAATTTGTTAACTCTGAGCCTCAGCTGGTGACACCTCAGCTGGTGAGTGTCAGTGATCGTCGGAATTTGGTGTCTGGAGGAGAGAAACCTGGTTATGAGAAGCCGATTCAGTTGGTGTTGAAGGATAGGGACTGTGTTGATGGGTTTAGAGGAGAGAGTTTCGATGGGAGGAAAGAGAATGTTGGAGCTGAAATGGATGATTTGTTTAGTGCTTACATGAATTTGGAGAATATGCACAATATGAGTTTTTCGGGTATGGAAGATAGCAGAACCAGTGGTTCGAAGACGGTTGAAAGCAGTGATAATGAAGCTGAGAGTCGTGTAAATGTGAAAGGAATAGGTGCTAAGGGTGCGAGTTCAAGCTGTTCGGATGAGAGAAGGGAAGGAGTCAAGAGGAGTTCTAATGGAGATATTGCTCCCAGTGGTCGACATAGGAGAAGTTACTCATTGGATAGTTCCATTGAAAATTTTAATATTGAAGATCATAAGCTTCCTCCTTTACAAGGTCGACCTGGTCAACACTCGCCTAGCAATTCAATGGATGGTAGTAAAACACCAGAAATCAGCATGGAGTTTGGAAATGGTGAATTCAGCTCACAGGAGATGAAGAAAATAATGGAAAATGATAAACTTGCTGAAATTGCTGCGGCTGATCCCAAGCGTGCAAAGAGGTAAGAATTGTCTGTTCATTTCCCATATTTCCGTGTCTTTCTTTTGGAAAAAACATGAAAAAGTAAAACTTTAATAATGACTTATCATAAATGTTGAATTCTCTTCTAGGATTTTGGCTAATCGTCAATCAGCTGCTCGCTCAAAGGAGCGGAAGATGAAATACATTTCTGAATTGGAGCAGAAGGTCCAAACTCTTCAGACCGAAACTACTACATTGTCTACTCAGTTTACGAAATTACAGGTGCGTATCATCTTAGTTGAAATGATGTTCCTTTTTCATAAGTTTGCGAATTATATTTGATTTCCATATATCATGTATGCTGCTATTAATTCCTTCATTCTTTACTTTTTTATTGCACTTGTCTACAGATGGATCATCAAGAGGCTAAAAGTGAGAATAAAGAGTACAAATTGAGGCTTCAATCCTTGGAACAACAGTCCCAACTGAAAGATGGTATGCATGTGCTTATTCCTTTTACTTTATGTTCTAGTTAGCTGATATCTGTTTTAACTTATTCCTATGCGAAGTGCAAACTATTTTTTTTGGAATTGATAATTGTTATTTTTTTTTTTTGTATAGAAATAACTTGCATATATGATCGTGCTCAAAGATATCTGATTTTCTATATTTAGATGGATTTCATGTGGAATAACACTATTTAGCATATACTGTATGACAAATTTTGGTGTTTGAATATAGTAATTCAAATTTTGGTTTTTGATCCAATCTTGTTCAATGATCTCTGCGCAACTGCACCTTTTAAATCTTCCTGCCTGACATAGTACTTTTGGTTTTTGGAACCCAAGTACCGTATTGTTCTGAATCTCTTGGTTGCATGTTATAACCTCTTTAAAACTGCATATACAAACTGTTTGAATGTAATATGGTTTTAGACTTATGTCGTGTACAATAGCAACAACAATAACCAAGCCTTAGTCTACCTTTTGGGATCAGCTTTATAGATCAAATGACATCATAATTCTCCATTTAGTATCATGTATTTATTAAGTTCAGTGATAAACTTTACCTTCAGTGTTGTCAATTGCAGCGGAAAGTAGTGGGTTGTCCAATTCCGCTATGCTACAGTGCTACTATAGCTGCTGTTTGACAGGAGAATATGCTAAATAGCGTATGACAGAACAATAACAAACTAAAACAATTTATTTAAATTCTGCTATGCTATAGTGTAGGTATTTGACAACATTGTTTACCTTTAAGTTGCATTATACACCATCCCTTCTTCAGAAGCTCTTTATCAGCATTTTTCATCACTAGATTTCATTATCAATGCATTATACACTTTAAGTTGCATCATTCTAAGACACTAGTAACATATTTTTTGATCTTGTTTCTATATATCTTCATGCCACCACCATCCCTTCTTCAGAAGCACTGTAATTCCTTGATTTTGTGCTGCAATTGATTATCTTCACTGGGCCAAATATTTAGCTATGTATTCATTTGTGTTCCTATTTTCGCAGCTTTGAATGAGACTTTGAATGCTGAAGTCCGGCGCTTAAGACGCACTGTAGCAGATCTAGGCGGAGAGTCTACCCTCTCAGGTCTCATGGTTCGACAGCTTGCTATTAACCAACAGATGTTCCAGCCGCAGCATCAGCAGCCAAACCAGCTTAGAAATTTCCAGCCGCAAAACAGCGTATCTCAGGAAGAAACACAGACTCAGTCGCAGCAGCATATTCAACGCAATCATGAATTCCAATCGAAGCATCAGAATGGCAAAACCACTGCCTAATGTTTGCTCTTGATTCAAGTTCTTGACTAAATATATTCTTTGAATTGGAGCTGGTGGCTTATAATCAGTTGTATGTATATAAGCAGTGAACTACATACATCAGTTTGCCTATATAGGGCTGTTCATTATCTTTAGACTTTAGTTAAAAAAATAATTCGTTCTAAATACTTCATTCTCCCATGTGTCCTGGGAAGGATTTTTTTCATGTTAGTCTACCTTTTGGTCATTGGTCATATTATGAACACAACCTCGGTGTTGTCATACTGAAGTTTTAAACATTTTTAAGTATTGGTCCATGGTGTACCATTTATGAAGGTGTTGTCATATTAGAATTTGACATAAAATCCCGTTTCATATTGCATGCCCCCACATCTGTTTCTACAAGGCCCCTCAAGTTGTATCGGAAGTAAACTTCGATGCATGTTTTCTTCCTGTCAATACCCGACTGGAATCCAACTTCCGGCAGTGCTTATTTTTTAATGACTGTATGACTTTTGATAGCATTATTAAAACCCCTATTTGTCGATGCTACGTCTAGATGGCTTAGAGGTTTATGTTTTTGGCAGTTTGTGTTTTTTAAAGGTCAGAATGTATATTAAAGAAGACACCTTCTGTACCAAAAAAAGAGAACATCTTCAATAACAAACTTTTTAGTAGGTTTGTAGACTGTAGTAATAAAAGTCTAGGTGTTGTTAATAATCTCAACTTTTGGTTTTGACCCAATTTGATTATAACGTGCAAAGTGGATTTGGTGTGCATGATAGAGACGAAAAATATTTCAATAGCACAAATTTGAAGGATTTGCCAAAATATTGCAAGACCATTAGACTCCGTCAATACAAAGTTAACATTTTATGTGTGTAAACTAGATATACTCTGCAACTCGTGTGCAGCTAATCTCTCGAACCAGATAGAATTGTAGTAACAGGTGGCAAAATTCTTCCGAATACATATAAGATGAAGCATATTAGTTATTACAAGTCTCTTTTAATCACAGTATATACCTTCCCAAATTACTAATGAACCCATTATCAATTGATCTAGAAATACAAACTTTGAGGCATGCAAATAACATAACTAACTGTCAATAGTACACATCCTATGTTTTTCTTTTCATAGGAACAAGGTGAAGATCAATTTTCTTATGCATAGTTATTCCTGGTTTAACTTGTGTATCCAGCACTTGTTCCTTGTCAAAACCATGAGGCAGATTCCAATCAAAAGATTGAAGAAGATTAGCAAGTGTAAGCTCAACAGTGACCACTCCCATGTTCATTGCAGGACACATTCTTCTTCCACTTCCAAATGGAATCAACTCAAAATTCTTCCCTTTAAAATCCACTGAACTTATAATGAACCTTTCAGGATAAAACTCTTCAGGGTCATTCCAATTCTCAGGATCCCTTGCTATGGCCCATGCATTAACATAGACTAGAGTTTTTGGTTTAATCTCATAACCATCTATGTTACAACTTTCTATTGTTTCTCTTGGCAATAGTAATGGTGATGGAGGGAATAATCTTAATGTCTCTTTCACTACTGATTTAAGATAAGGAAGCTTTTCAATATCATCTTCATTTATAAAATCTTTGTCTTCATATAAGTTTCTGATTTCCATTTGAACCTTGTTCATCACTCTTGGATTGTTCATCAATGCTGTCATAGCCCAAACCACTACTGCTGAACTTGTGTCTGTTCCTGCAATAAAGATGTTCTGCATATAATATATAATATATGCATATGTTTAGTTAACATCATAAACTTAACTATTGATCATCTTGTTTAATAAAGCATCAAAAGTTTCATTCATCATACCATAAGCACAGCTTTGACGTGGTCAAGAGTAAGATCAAAAGAGAGTGAGTTATCATTCATCATCTGCAAAAATATATCAATGATATCTGCAACTTCTTGCTCCTTGGTTTTAGGCTTTGTTGAATTATCCATGTGGTCATCAATGACTTGTTGGTATATCAAATCCAACTCCTTGAACTTTTTATCAAGCCTCCCAAGAGTTCCTTTGATTCTATCAACCCAACCTAACAATGGAAAATGATCAGAAAAGTAAAACTCAGTTAACAAAGCCTGTGCTTCATTAAGCAAAACTTGCAATCTACTTCTTCTTTCTCCACTTCCCAATTCAACTTCTTCCTCATAATCAAAAACATATTTTTTCCCAAAAGCTATCTTACATATAATTGCATTTGTGAAAGATATCAATATTTCACTCAAGTTTACACCTTTTTCATCACCATCATACTGTGACAGCTTTTGAATCAATTCAGCCACTTCATTTTCTCTAATAGGCCTAAAAGAATGTAGACTTTTAGGGCTAAAGAGGTGAAGAGCACAAAGCTTTTTCATATCTCTCCAATAAGAGCTATAAGGTGCAAAACCCAAATCTAAACCATTGTAAGACAATTTTCTTAGTCCAAGAAAAGATGGTCTACTTGCAAATTTAAGGTCGTGAGTTTTCAACACTTGTTCTGCCATTTTTGCTGAGGAAACAACTAAGGTTGGTATGTATCCAAGTTTCAAAGACATGATAGGTCCATAGTGTTTGGAGAGTTGCCATAAGGAGTGATGTGGGGATGAAGGGTCAAGCTGGTGTAAATTTCCAATTAGAGGAAGTGGTTTTGGACCTGGTGGAGTTGATGATGCTCTTCTAGTATTCTTTATTTTGTGGATGTGTATAATGAATAGAATTAAGATTGGCAAGAGAGAAAGAAGCACAAGATCAATCTCCATGACTCTCAAAATGATTCTACAAAGACTCTCAAAAATATAAAGAAAACAAGTGTAGGCATGGGGGCCCATTGTGAGCATAATGAGAATGAAAGATTCCATTGTCATAAATTTTTACACGTAACGTAACACACACCTTTAATAGAAAAATAGACACCTCAATTTCGCTCGTGTTCGGGTCGTACTCTCGATCGCTTGTTTTACCGAGTAACATCTGATTGAGACGTAATTTCGGATCAACTTTTTTCAGTCAAGTGAACAATTTTAAGATGTCTATTGAACAACCATCACTTAACGATCGATTGTCTCTTACGTTTCATTCACCCATCTTTATTATTTCTCTTCTCTTTCTAGCAAACATCAATGAATCAATGATATATCTTACCTTCAGTGTTGTTCAAATTTCACCATGCAATAATGCTGCTATTTGACAACATTGTTTACGTATAAATCTCTGTGGTTTGACCATCTTTCGGTTTGTCAATCTCCCTTAATGTTCTTACGACAATTTTTTGTTGCCTCCTAGCCTTTATCACCAGTTTTCATCACTAGGTTTGGTCATATTATCATTGATATTTTAAACTTGTTTTTAATGTATGGTCCACGGTGGACCATTTATGAACACATTGTCATATTAGAATTTGCCATCCCCCCATACTGTGGCTTAAACAACAAACACGTTTTTATCACCCATGCTTCTCAAATCCTACTGGAAACTTCCGGTAGCGCTTTTTACATGTTTTGAGTGATGCAGGGGGGACATGATTTCCATGTTTATATTTAGTTTGCCTAAAATAGTTTAAATATACCCGAGAGCGTTTAAATGAGATGGAACAAGTCTTTCTAGCTTAACCAAGATTATGGGTTCAAATCCAGCCTTGGACATGCAACAGTCTGAAAACTCGTAGGAGAGCTTGCCACCTATTTACCCGATTTAAAAAAAAAAAAAGGTTTAAATATCTATTTGCCCCCTTACCCTTACTTTATTTTAAAAGTTTAATTTGGTTTTCAACTTTAAAACGGGTAAATCGGTCTCTTAATTTATTTTAAAAAGTTAAGTTTTCTTTAACTTAAAATTGATCAATTTGATAATTTCAAAACGAGTCAATTCAGTTTCGGGTAAACAACCATTTTGGTCTTTCACCTTGCACCTCACTGTTAATAGTCGACTCAGATACAATGTAAAATAGTCCCTCAATGTTTATATCCATTAGCCAGTTTAATCATTGACGTTAAAATTGGCCGTTAAATGCTGACAAGGATGTGTAACATGGATCTGGAGACCAAAATGAAAATAAACTGTTTGAAATTAACACAAATAAATCTCTAAATTCTGAATTCCCACCATCTTTTGTTACTTAATGTTGTCCATTATTTTTACTCAAACTTGGAGCTAATTAAGAGACATGGTCTGGTCATGATTTTGATTTTCTGAGATTTTGAAATTGTGCAGAGAATGAGAAATGAAACAGAACAGACTCAAAGTGTGGAAATGTGTTTTTTTTAGGTAGTAGAGTTGTAGTTGGTTATGTTCTATGTCGTGTTTTCTTTGATCTTGTTGTTTCAGATTTTTTTCTAAGAAAAACTATTTTAAAAAAAATATCATTTTTGTCATTTTTAAGTGTTTGTTTAAGATTTTTGAAAAAATTATTTTAGCTCTAAATTGAAAAGTTATTAGGATTAACTTTTCTCAAAATCTATTTTTTTCCAAAAACAAGAAGGCAGGACATTTACAAGTTAAAACTCATTTTTTTTAAAGTGATTTTTTTTTTGGCAAGTTTTAAAAGTGATTTTTATGGATAGTAAACAAACAAAAATATCTTCAGATTTTTATAAAACCTATAAAAAAATCTCTAAATCCTTTTAATATAAAATGTATTTTTTTTAAGCCGAAACAAACCTTTTTTTTTTATATATATACATATACAGTGAGTTCTAGTCAATAAACTACTTGACAAAAAATAAAGATGGGAACCGTGAAATATTCTTTTGCTTTCTTCCTTTTCTGTAATTGGATCTCTTTGCTTTGTTATTCTCTTTGGGTTTCACATGCTCCTTTTGTAACCTATCTTTCCATTCTGCTTCTTCATTTAGGGATTATGTGTGTTAATTTGGTATTGGTTTGGAATTTGGGAGTATGCTCCTCCTTCGATGATCTCTGGTGTCAATTTACGTGGACTAATTTATCTTTTTCAAAAAAAATAAAAAATAGTTCACTTTTATTTTGGTCCTTAGATCCATGTCACATATCCTTGACTGTCAAATTTAAACGTCAAGGATTAAATTGGTTAACAGAAGTATACATCCAAAAACTATTTTACATTTTATCCTGAGTCAATGACCATAATGACAATGAGATATTAAATCAGAGATCAAAATGGTTGTTTCCTCCATTTATTTTCTTAACTCAACTTGGTTTCTTAATAAATGGATATCATAATATATTTTCGAGTAAACCATCAAACTATTCATTGGCTTAATAGAAAACTATCGAACATATCCATGAAATTATGAATATCTTAAAAACGTCCCCAACTCTATTAAATAGTCAAATTGATTTCTATATATTATAAATTATCAATTAGGTCCTTATATTTTAAACCCTTATTATCAATTTGGTCCAAGTATTTAACCACTTGCTCTTAATTTAGTTCCCTCTAACTCAAAAATGAGTAAAATTTAATAGAGTCAAATACTTTTAAATTATTTACAATTTTAAGGACCTATTTGATAGCATCCTATATTGGGTCAAAGTTTGACCCAATTTGATCATAATGTACAAAGTGGATTTTGGTTGTGCATAATAGAGATGAAAAAGATTTCAATGACACAAATTTCTCCACTTAAAGCAAATCTTTATTTCATAACAGAAATAATTGTCAATACTCAATACTAGTACAATAAACTATGGTTTTCTTTTCTTAGGAACAAGGTAAAGATCAATTTTCTTATGCATAGTTATTCCTGGTTTAACTTGTGTATCCAACACTTGTTCCTTGTCAAAACCATGAGGCAGCTTCCAGTCAAAAGAGTGAAGAAGATTAGCAAGTGTAAGCTCAACAGTGACCACTCCCATGTTCATTGCAGGACACATTCTTCTTCCACTTCCAAATGGAATCAACTCAAAATTCTTCCCTTTAAAATCCACTGAACTTATAATGAACCTTTCAGGATAAAACTCTTCAGGGTCATTCCAATTCTCAGGATCCCTTGCTATGGCCCATGCATTAACATAGACTAGAGTTTTTGGTTTAATCTCATAACCATCTATGTTACAACTTTCTATTGTTTCTCTTGGCAATAGTAATGGTGATGGAGGGAATAATCTTAATGTCTCTTTCACTACTGATTTAAGATAAGGAAGCTTTTCAATATCATCTTCATTTATAAAATCTTTGTCTTCATATAAGTTTCTGATTTCCATTTGAACCTTGTTCATCACTCTTGGATTGTTCATCAATGCTGTCATAGCCCAAACCACTGCTGCTGAACTTGTGTCTGTTCCTGCAATAAAGATGTTCTGCATACATAATATGCATGTGTTTAATTAAATGCATAAACTTTTATTTATGTCATCTTGTTTTTTGGTACGTTATGCATTATATCATCTCATTTAACAAAATAAAAGATGAATTGAAATTGAGTATATGTGATTCATTATATCATCATCTTTCCTACCCATTTTTTCCACATACAAAACAATAGAAACTCACACACATACAAATGCGAGGTCCTAAATTTCAATAAGAGTGAAAGTGTCCATACTTACTACATCGACATTGTCAACTGAACCAACGGTCACAATGACATGACTTATCTCTTCTAAGAACTCAAATTATTATTTCTCAAATCTCTTAAATTAATGGCCCTACATAGGGGTTTATGAATAGACTAGACCGAGTTAGAATTTACTATGTCTAAACTTGACTTAGTCAAAAAGGTTCAAGATTTAGACCTAACCTACAACGTGCAATAGGCTTAATTAGTATATGATCTTTTTAAAAGCTTGATATGATATCATAGCCTACTTAAAAACTATTTAATATGAATGTATTTAAGTAAGTAATATGATCTATTTTTATATAGACTAAGAAGCTAATATAACACCCCCTCTTTTAAAAAAAAAAAAAAAACTAATATACCACGTCTCTAAGAAAAAAGAGAACAAACTAATATACCACTAATATTGAGCTCCATTGTGATATTTAGCATGGCATTTGAGGGATTTAACTATATATGATATCATATTTCAATTCTACTTTACAATAATATAATTTCCTTTTTAAAAACTAATGTAGACTTTTTTGTAGACTTATAAGCTCATATTATTGAAAATATTAACAAATTAAAATTTAAACCAAATTACATAATCTATCATAATATTAGTATTTCATTCATTTTTTTTAACTAGATTAGTCTAATACGCCTAAAATGTCTTTTTATGATCCAATAGACTAGATCAAGTTAGAATTTACGATGTTTAAACTTGACTTAGTCAAAAAGGTTCAAGATTTAGACCTAGCCTACAACGTGCAATAGACTTAATTAATATACGATCTTTTAAAATGTTTGATATGATATGATAGTCTACTTAAAAGCTATTTAATAAGAACGTATTTAAATAAGTAATATGATATATTTTTATATAGACTAAGAAGCTAATATAACACTCCTTCTTTAAAAAAAAAAAAACCAATATACCATTTCTCTAAAAAAAAATAGAAAAAGAAGAAGCTAATATACCACTAATATTAAGCTTCATTTTGATATTTAGCATGACATTTTAGAGATCTGACTATATATGATATGATATCATATTTCAATTCTACTTTACAATAATACAATTAAATATGTGAAAAACTAATGTAGACTTATAAGCTCATATTAGTGAAAATGTTAACAAAATTAAAATTTAAACCAAATTACATAATCTATTATAATATTAGTAATAAAGAATATCATTCATTTTCTTAACTAGGTTAGTATGGAGTTCATGTATGCTCAAACATACATGATCTCGTTAGTTTGATATGCCTAAAATGTTTTTTTTTTATGATCCTTAGTCTACCTTTTTAGCTAATCAAATTTCTAGAAAATCTTAGTCTTCTCTAATTTTTTCTTTTGCCTAATGCAAGATAGACCCTAGACTTCTGTCGGCCGATCTAACTTATTCTCATCTTTAACTTTACAAGAGCGCAAAATGATATCAATCGGACTTAGGTCTAATGGTTATGGCAAACTAAAGTTCGAATTTTAGAACGATGTCCATATTTAATGCTAACGAACAAGATTAACTTGGGTGGAGCAAACTTGTGGGAAACAAAAATAAACACAGAATCAAAGGTGAAGATTTCAATAAAATAAGGACGAGTCCATACCATAAGCACAGCTTTGATGTGGTCGAGAGTGAGATCAAAAGAGAGTGAATGATCATTCATCATTTGTAATAAGATATCAATAATATCATCTACTTCTTGTTCCTTAGTTTTAGGCCTTGCTGAATAATCCATGTGGTCATCAATAACTCTTTGGTATATCAAATCCAACTCCTTGAACGTTTTATCAAGCCTCCCAAGTGTTCCTTTGACTCTATCAATCCAACCAAACAATGGAAAATTATCTGAAAAGTAAAATTCAGCCAACAAAGCTTGAGCTTCATTAAGCAAAACTTGCAATCTACTTCTCCTTTGTCCACTTCCCAATTCAACTCCTTCTTCATAATCACAAACATATGTTTTCCCAAAAGCTATCTTACATATAATTGTATTTGTGAGAGACATCAATATTTCACTCAAGTTCGCACCTTTTTCATCACCACCATATTGCGACAACTTTTGAATCAATTGGGCCACTTCATTTTCTCTAACGGGCCTAAAAGAATGGGCACGTTGAGAGCTAAAGAGGTGATGAACACAAAGTTTTCTCATCTCTCTCCAATAAGGACTATAAGGTGCACAAGCCAGATCTAAACCATTGTAAGACAATTTTCTAAATCCAAGAAAAGATGGTCTACTTGCAAATTTAAGGTCGTGAGTTTTCAACACTTGTTCTGCCATTTTTGCTGAGGAAACAACTAAGGTTGGTATGTAACCAAGTTTCAAAGACATGATAGGTCCATAGTGTTTGGAAAGTTGCCATAGGGAGTGATGTGGGGATGAAGGGTCAAGTTGGTGTAGATTTCCAATTAGAGGAAATGGTTTTGGACCTGGTGGAGTTGATGATGCTCTTCTAGTACTCTTTGTTTTGTGTATGTGGATAATTAATATAATAAGGATTGGTAATAGATAAACAAGGAATAGAACTTCCATGATGAAACCTTACAAATTGGATATATATTTGTATCTTCAAAATTAATAATATGTTAGTCATAGTAAGCACAACGTATTTAGAGGCTTAAAACGAACATGAAAATGAGGTATTTTATATGGAAAAAAATACATTAAATGTCATCAATTAAATTTGAAATTGCAACTCCAAGCTACATCAATCAACAGCCGCACCTAATAAGCTAAGCTACGTGGATATCAAGTAAAGTATCAATTTAATAGTGCTTTTCTGTTTTGAGGCTAAAGACCTTCAGAAAAATATTCTTTTTTTAGGCCTAAATTAAAGGTGGTATTTACTATGCACACTACACAAATTTGTGCACCATGCACAAATTTATGTATTGATGCCAGTCTGTTAGAAACCTGCTGAATTAAAAAAACAAAAAAATTTAAAAAATATTTTAATTGCAAATAATGGTTAGCTGCTAACTCACCTCTCGTTTGTGGTGAAAGAGAAATACACCTCCTTTCAATTCATTTGTTTCACTCAACAATGCAAGATTCAAGTTCTATGAAATTTTCTTATCTGGATCTATTTTCAGCTATACACTCAAAGCTAGGTTTGAAACAAAACTCTATGAAATTCACCCAAAATTTTCTGCTGGAGTTTCAAGCTTTATATTCAGTAACACTCAAAGGCCAAAGCTCTACGAGATTTTCTACTTCAATAATACTCAATAGCCGCAAATTCGTCATGAATATGTCGTACTCTTAACAACTTCAATGCGCCGTTCTGCCGGTAGCGTCATCGTATAAATATCGCGCAGATCTAATTCTCAAAACTCAAAACCAATTGAAGTTGCTAAACGCATCATCAAGAAGCTTCAAAAGATCCATTGATTTTGCTTCAATCATAATCAATCGATTAATTCTGTGTGTGAACTTAACAAACTATATTCTTTTTTTATTTTTATTTTAAATATGTTTTGGATTTGGACAAAGGTTTGAAGTTTTTTCTTTGTATGATTTATGGGTTTTAATTTTTTGAATAAAATGTTTGTGTTTCTGGGCAACAAGTTCATCTTCATGAAGATGAAAAAGTAAACTAAGTTAATGAAAATGTTTCTGGGCAAAACATCGGCACACATTCTAACATTAGAACCCAACAAAAATATTATAAATTAATGTTATTGTGGGGTAATGTCTCGGTTTCTGTGTTTAAAGGAAAAAGAATCTAGCAGGTTGCCAGTCAAACATCCTGACCGTCTAATTAGATTTAATATATATCAATGGCTGGTATTGATTCATGACAATCTTTGTGAATCATGCACAAATTTGTGCAGTGTGCATAGTAAATGCCACCTAAATTAAAAGGTTTAGATCACCTTATGTTTGGATTCATCTTAATTTTAACCGGTGCATATTCATATGTTTTTTCACGTGTGTTAGTGCGTCTCGTTGTAGAATCACATAAGAAAGTTAAAAAAAATAAATTTGGAAAAAATAGTTTTAATTCATGATTTTATTAAATTCAACGATTAAGAATTTTCACATCCATAAAAAATCAAGTCTACTCAAAATCAATTTTATTTATCAATAAGATTTTGCCATTTATTCAAACACAAGAAGTGTTTTCAAGTCTATTGAACTTTGTTTTTTCTGTCGGAATCATTTTATAACGCACAAAAATCTAAATGTAATCGTGAGTGTATAATTATTTGTGCGATAATGGAAACCAAAAATACCAATGACACACTCGTTTAGAAATTCCTTCAAAAATTGTACCCAGAACAAATTACTTAAAAAAAAAAAAATCATTTTTTAGAAATAGTCAATAATATAATTATTTGTTAGGTTAATAAATTTTCACCTTTATAAACCTTAAATCAAGCGTACCCGTGAGCTTAACTTAGTTGACAATGACAGTACATAATATTTTTGCAGAGTAAAGGTTCGAACCCCAAACATCTCACTTATTCATCTTAAAGTTGAATTTCTAACTGCTAGATGACTTGACAAAAGAAAATCTCAAATGAGACAAACTATCAAACCTAATAATATTCATAGCTCATATATCCAAATTCTACGTGAACAAATAAACAATATATTAATTTCTTCCTATTTAAAACAAATAAATAAATAAATACTATAACTCTTTCCTCCGACGACGACGACGATTTTATTTTTGGATTCAATCTCCTTGACGATCTTTTCGTTAAAATCATTTTAACTTTTGTGCAGTCTACTATAAAAATGCTTCACGATCTTTAATTTGGGTTTTCGATTAACTAATAAAGATTAAATCATTATTAAAGATATATTAAATTCCAAACCATACAATATCAAAATTTGCGAGAAAAAAAATTTGAATTTGAATTTTTTTTTTTTGGTGAAAGATCTTTGAATTTTATTGTATGAATTAAAAACAAATGTTTATATATATATATGGTGGTGTTGGCTTGAGAATCTGGATAACGTTCTTCACAAAGTCACAGTTCAATTCTCCTAATGTTAATTTTGGTGGACTAATTTAACTTAAAAAAAACGTTTGTATATATGTATTGATGGAAAACAAATTATTTTTTTGGTACAAGGAAAACAATATTTAATCCTTAATAAAATGGATGAATTGATCAATATACCAAATATAATATCTTAAATTTATTCATATATTTGGTATAGATGAAAGAGAGGATAGATAAGATGCAAAAGAATAAAGTTTTTCTAATTTGATTCGAGGATAACTGGATAAGAGAGACAAAAAAAAAATGGGTACCACTATTCTTATAATCTTCCCTCCCGTGACGAAATATGAGAGAAAATGACTTGTGTGGAAAAAATCTTATGTGGTAGTCACTTATCTCACCCTATATATATATATATATATATATATATATATATCACTTATTGTATGTTTGGATCACTCTTTATACACCTTAGAACATTTTTTTACACGTAATGTAACTCACAACTTTAAATTAACTTTCTGCGTAAATAATCTTAATGGTAGTTAGTGTAGTTACTTTCTACGCAAGTAATCTTAATGAAAGGAGATTTTTTTTTTGTTCTTCAGTTTTATGTCTTTCAATATTCTCGCACAAGCTGGAGCATGATAGATGTTTATCATGCCCAACTTGGACACAAAAGAATGAAACTTGGGTGATGCTAGCTGTTTAGTGAGGAAACGTGCAATTTTCTCATTTGTTGAGATTGGTAGTAATCAAAGTATTCTTTTTTGAATATTTATGCTAACCAAGCGACAATCGATTTTTAAATGCTCAGTTCTTTCATGGAACACTGAATTTGAAGCTATATGTATTGCACTCTGACTTTCACAATAGAGAACCGGTGGTCGTGCACAAGCAACATCAAATCATGCAACAAGTATAAAAGTCATTGTAGCTCACATGTGACTAATGATAATGCTCTATATTTTGCTTCCGAAGAAAAGAGAGATATAGTTTGATGTTTCTTAGCACGCCAAGAGATCAATGATGATCCTAAGAAGAATATAAGTAAGCATTTTTTGTATGCGAAACAGATATCTTCCGCAGCTCGTGTACAATTGTAGATAGTAAACTCTTGAGTCGGATAAAATCACAATGGGTACATAACTCCCCCAAATACAAGTTAACATTATAAGATGAAAACATATTACAAGTCTCTTTTAATCACTTCCCAAATTACAAATGAAACCATTATCAATTGATCTAGAAATAATACAAACTTTGAGGCATGCAAATAACATAACTAATTGTCAATAGTACATATATCCTATGGTTTTCTTTTCCTAGGAAAAAGGCAAAGATCAATTTTCTTATGCATAGTTATTCCTGGTTTCACTTTTGTATCCAACACTTGTTCCTTGTCAAAACCATGAGGCAACTTCCAATCAAAAGAGTGAAGAAGATTAGCAAGTGTAAGCTCAACAGTGACCACTCCCATGTTCATTGCAGGACACATTCTTCTTCCACTTCCAAATGGAATTAGCTCAAAATTTTTCCCTTTAAAGTCCACTGAACTCATAATGAACCTTTCAGGATAAAACTCTTCAGGGTCTTTCCAATTCTCAGGATCCCTTCCTATGGCCCATGCATTAACATACACTAAAGTTTTTGGTTTAATCTCATAACCATCTATGTTACAATTTTCTATTGTTTCTCTTGGTACTAGTAATGGTGATGGTGGAAATAATCTCATTGTCTCTTTCACCACTGCTTTAAGATAAGGTAGCTTTTCAATATCATCTTCATTTATAAAATATTTGTCTTCATATAAGTTTCTGATTTCCATTTGAACCTTGTTCATCACTCTAGGATTGTTCATCAATGTTGTCATAGCCCAAACCACTATTGCTGAACTTGTGTCTGTTCCTGCTATAAAAATGTTCTGCATATATAATATGCATGTCGTTAATTAACCACATAAACTTAAATATTAATCACAATATTATCTTGTTTAATGAAATAGAAGATGAAGAAGGATGAATTAAAATTATCCATAAATTTTTCAATTATTTTCTAATTGAGTATTACAAATATACAACAAAGCATATAAAGATAGTTTTGCTTGGTGATGACACTTTGTCATTACATAATTTTTAGTGTAAAGGCATGATATTTTGAGTTCACAAGTAAGCTTAAACAACAAGAAAAACTGAAGAAAGTGATGAAAGTGAAATCGTGACACGGTTGCTGAAAAACGCGTCACGATTTAGAGCACAGAATGAGGTGCATTCGACATTGCTGGAATCGGGACAAGATAGCATAAACATGTCACGATTTGAAGAGTAAAAATCTGACCCATGGGCTTAGTAAGAAGGAATCGGGACACGATTAGGCACGTCCTTGTGCCTATTCAAGCTTAAGCTAGTGCAGAAAATAAGGGTTGCGAATTATGGAGAGAGAAAGTGCAATTTGCAGACCTGAAGACTGAAGAAAGGGGCGATTTCCTTCGTTCTTTACTAGTTTATGTATGTTTTAATTCTTTCATTGATTATGCTATTTGTAAACTCAATTATGAGTAGTTAAATCTCTTAGAGATTAGGTGTGAGATGATTCTGATGTAACCCTAATTTAAACATGTTGATGTGAAACTCTATTTCTTATGAATATCAATCTAGTTTTATTCAATTCAATTGTTCTTAGTGCTTTTTATATGCTGATCACATATATACATGAATTCGTGAGAATGAATGACTATTGATCATAACTTTCAACTTAGACCTGATTGAATTGTTCAAATAAACAGGGTCAGTCTAGGAATAGATAATCGTTTATTTGTAATAAGAGGTTAACGTTCTTAAAACCTTCAAAGAATATTAGATCACCTAAGGAATTATGGACTGTAATCTGAGAAGAGGGTCCTAAGTCAAGGTATTGATTAGGGTTATTTTAGTTAATCATCGTGAAACTAGAGAAATATTCATAGGAAGTAGGTGCAGTGTACCAATTATGGGAATTTAGAGAATTCGAAAGACCTAGTCTAATCTCTCTCTATCTTTTCTAAACAACTTTATTTTCTGATATTTACTTTTTATGCACAACAAACCTACCACCTCGGGTACTAAAATAAATTTACACATCCTATTTCATAACACTATTGTTTAATTGAGATTAACACGGTCCTTGTAGAAACAAACTTTATTATATTACTTTGATAGTTTTTAGTACACTTGCTAAATTTCTATCACTTGGTATCGATAGCCAACCACCTAAGAATTTACCAAAACATAATACTAATAAGCTAATCAACTATTTTTGAAGTATTCTATTTTTGAAACATGTCGTTCATCCTTGTGCAAGAAATCAAAGGAGGGTTAAAAAAACCTAAATTTCATGGATGATTTAGTTAAAAAATTTAGGAACAAAAATACCAATAAGGATGAGTCAATACCATAAGCACAGCTTTGATGTGGTCAAGAGTGAGATCAAAAGAGAGTGAGTGATCATTCATCATCTGCAATAAGATATCAATAATATCATCTACTTCTTGTTCCTTAGTTTTAGGCCTTGCTGAATTATCCATGTGGTCATCAATAACTCTTTGGTATATCAAATCCAACTCCTTGAATGTTTTATCAAGCCTCCCAAGAGTTCCTTTGACTCTATCAATCCAACCCAACAATGGAAAATTATCTGAAAAGTAAAATTCAGCCAACAAAGCTTGAGCTTCATTAAGCAAAACTTGCAATCTACTTCTCTTTTGTCCACTTCCCAATTCAACTTCTTCTTCATAATCACAAACATATGTTTTTCCAAAAGCTATCTTACATATAATTGTATTTGTGAGAGACATCAATATTTCACTCAAGTTCGCACCTTTTTCATCACCACCATATTGCGACAACTTTTGAATCAATTGGGCCACTTCATTTTCTCTAACGGGCCTAAAAGAATGGACACGTTGAGAGCTAAAGAGATGTTGAACACAAAGTTTTCTCATCTCTCTCCAATAAGGACTATAAGGTGCAAAAGCAAGATCTAAACCATTGTAAGACAATTTTCTTAGTCCTAGGAAAGATGGTCTACTTGCAAATTTAAGGTCATGGGTTTTCAACACTTGTTCTGCCATTTTTGCTGAGGAAACAATTAAGGTTGGTATGTAACCAAGTTGCAAAGACATGATAGGTCCATAGTGTTTGGAAAGTTTCCATAAGGAGTGATGTGGGGATGAAGGGTCAAGCTGGTGTAGATTTCCAATTAGAGGAAGTGGTTTTGGACCTGGTGGAGTTGATGATGCTCTACTAGTACTCCTTATTTTGTAGATGTGTATAATGAATAGAATTAAGATTGGCAAGAGAGAAAGAAGCACAAGAAACCCCATGATGAAATCTTACAAATTACATTTGTATATTCAAAATTAATAGTGTTAGTCAAAATCAACGCAACTTATTCCGAGGCTTAAAACAAATATGAAAATGAGGTGTTTTATGTAAAAGAAAAACATCTTCGAATCTCATCAATTAAATTTGAACTTGCAACCCGAGACACATCAATCAAGAGTTGCGTCCGGTGAGCTAAGCTATGTGGATATTCGACAACCACATTGACCGATACCCATTGACTGTTTCATTCAGGTAAATGTACAATTTTAACATTTATTATTCATTAGCAAAAGTATGCAAAAGTTGATATTTTGCAAATTTCCATCAAGACAAATTCAACATCTTATATATTAATATCTATGAAATCACGTATATCTTTTAACACATTTTAACGCATCTTATTGTGGAATCACAAAAACCATGATTTGTGGTTAAAAAAATGAATTTTGAATAAATAGTTTTAAAAAATGATTTGTGCTTGATAATATATTTTTTTTGAACAAATCAAAATGGGATATATTGCTCAAAAGAAAGGTGATTCACCCCGCACAAGGTGTGCTAAAGTGAGAAAACACCCAACGTCTGTTACAAACAAAAGCACCTAGAACCGATGCCAAAAAAGTTGAAAGTTAAAAGAGATTACATGATACCCATACAAAACCGTGGATATCGCCGCCAATCATGAAAACCAAACGGAAAACTAGCCACATTGGACGAAAGCCAAAGAAAAGACAACAGCTTCACTTTTTGAACAATGTTAAGAGGATTGCTAACCAAATTATTGAAGACACAGTTATTTCTCTCCTTCCAGATTGCCCAAACACAAGCCAACCAAATAACCTTCAAAAAATCATGAGAAGCACGCGTCATCCCTGCCATCTGACTAAACTGAAAAAAGTGTTGTTTTACCGAACCCTGAAAAACGCAAGGGATACCAAGCCAATGACACACAAGATACCAGACCTTCCCAAAGGAAGTACACTGAACAAAAAGATGATCCGCTGTCTCAGGATAGCCACATCCACCAACACACAAAATATCAGCAACTTGTAACATACGACGACGCACCAAATTTGCGGGAGTAGCAACTCTATCTTGAAGAAGACGCCAAGCAAATACAGACACCTTGGAAGGAACACAATTATGCCACACATCAAGAGCTGCATCACCAGTTACCTGAACCTCCATAATGGTTAAGAAACAATAAGTCCCCTTAACCGTATAACCATGAATAGGATCAAGTAACCACCTCCACTGGTCATGAATATTATCCTGCAAAACAATGTTACGTAACAAATTGACACAATCCCTCACTCCATCCTCCTCCCAAGCAAATAAACGATGCCTCCACACCCAACCACCTCCACCAGCGGCCCACCCCGCTCTCACCATATCCTCCACCGAACACTCCTTATTAACAGCTAAATCAAAAAGACAACTAAACTGAATTTTTAACGGAACATCACCCAACCAATTATCGGACCTAAAAAAAGTGTCATATATTTTAAAAGTCGATTAATGATTTTATTAAATTAAATTCAACAATTAATAATAGTTTTAAATTCTACCTATTACAAAATCAATTTTATTTACCATGAAGATATTGCCATATTCATTCAAACACAAAGTGTTTTCGAATCTATTGAACTTTGTTTTTTATGTCAGAATCATTCCACAACACACAAAAATCTAAATGCAATTGTGCGTATCTAACGTAACGTAACCTGCAACGTTAAACTAACGTTAATGTCTCTTTCACACAATTTTGTTTGACATCACCCACTCTTATTAGAGTGTATTGGCACAAAAATATAAAGTTGGGATCGCTATCAATAATTTTTAATAAATTCCTATTTTTTCCTTTTTAAAAATTCAATATTAATAATTTTTTTGGCACACATCAAAGACCTTCCAACATCTTAATACCCCTATTTAGATCATAAACTTGCGTTACCAAACTCGATAATATTAATAATTAGTTGTTTGGTTTATATTTTTTCTCGTTTGTCCAATTTTAAACAAAGATCTCCAACTCATTCAACCCATTCCTCAAACCAGTCAAACAATCAAACCCTATAATATATAATATCTGCATTAATTAAAGTGGTCCCTTATCCATGAAATAGATAAACAATACTTCTCTTTCCTCCTCCTGCTCTGACTTTGATTAAACAATACAAACTCAAATTCCCCACGGCTTCTCTCCTTGACGATCTTTTGTTAAAAGCATTTTAACTTTTGTGTGGTCTACTATAAAAATGCTTCACAATCTTTCATCTGAGTTTTGGATGAACTAATAAAGATTAATTTGTTAAATTATCAAGTTAATGATTTATTAAGATGTCAAACCATGCAATATGGAAGTATGTAGTAACCAAAAATTTGATTTTTTTTGTTGTATGAATTAAAAGTAAATGTTTGTATATGTATAGAAGGAAAACCATATTTATTTATTTTGGGAAAAAAGGAAAACCATATTTAATCGTTAGTGAATTGATCAATAGACCAATTATAATATGTTAAATTTATTGATATGTTTGGTAAATATGAAAGATAGGAGAGACATGTCGTTAAGGGATAGATTTAACAGGTTGTATATATAACTTGTCTATGTTGAAGGGGGAGTCGGTGTACGTTATGAGTACTTTAGGGTGGGGGGTAGAAGAGGAGGCGTGGGTTTGGAGGCGTAGGTTGTTTTCTTGGAAGGAGGAGGATGTAGGGGAGCTTACGCATTTACTCCAAAGCGTAACTTTACAGGGTCTTAGGGAGGATAGATGGAATTGGAGTTTGGAACCTACTAATATTTATACTGTCCGTAGTGCATACAATTTTTTGAATGATCAGGTTTCTGTTAATGACGCGGCGCCTGTACCTTCTCTTTGGCATAAGGATGTTCCTTTGAAGGTGGTGTTGTTCGCTTGGCGCTTGTTTCGAGATCGCCTTCCTACCAAGGACAACTTGTATCGCCGTAACGTTCTAGCTTCTGATACTCAAATTTGTGCTGGAGGATGCGGGTTGTCTGAAACAACATCTCATTTATTTTTACATTGTAATTTTTTTGGTTTGGTTTGGAACCACATTTTGCGGTGGCTTGGTGTAGTTGCGGTTTTACCTATGGAGGCAACATGTCATTTTTATCAATTCAGTTTTTTAGGTGGCGCTGCGTGTAACAGCCGATTTTTTAGCTCGATTTATTTTAATTACTTTTATTATGTGTTTGTGTGTGATTATTTGTGCTTGTGTGTATTTAATTGTCATCGGGTGCATTTACGTGGATTACCGTATTAGAAGGGTATTTTAGTCATTTGACGGGTAAGGGTAAAATGGTAATTTTTGTGAGAATTATTTTAATAATTAGTGAGAACCCTTATTTTACTAAGTTACTAGTGTAGTGATTAGTTTTTACCGTTAGTGACCGTTGATTACATTTTACCGTTATTAATTAAAATATCGTTTGGAGTGTAGTAATATTTTTGATTTGAATAGAAATGGGTTGAGCCCACTAGAAACTAAGTTAAGCCCATTAGTGGAGATAACACTAGGTTGTGTTAGAAGAACCAATTCATTCATTTCACAAACATTTCTAGAGAGAGGTAGAGAGAGAAAGAGGTGAAGAGAAGAGCAAAAGGGTTTTGGAGAGAAGAACTTGAAGAATCCAATTGGGTAAGCTTAGGAGCTAAATTGAAGCAAGAGTTTGGGTTAATCTTCTTCTAAGGTAAGGGGGTTAGTTATTATCATAATCAATTTCAAATTTTACATCTTTTCATGTTGTATGAAAATGGGTTGATGAACAATTCATGTCAAATTCGTGCTCTTGTTATGTTGCTGTTTCTTATACTTGAATTGATGATTATGGTATGTTTGTGGATGAAATTACATGGTTCAATGTATGTATAAATGTCAAGTTGTGAAATTTTGCCTAATTAATGATTTGTGATAAGTTGTGTTGAATTGAGGTGAGAAACAAGTTTCAATGGATGTTGTTGTTGACAAAACATGTTGTTGTGAGTGAATTATAACTTGGGTGTACTTAATTATGGATTGATGATGAAAAATGAGATGTTGTTGTTGTTTTGAGAAAATGGGTCAAATGGTGATTTTGTTTAAAATGATGTTTAATTCAAGTTTGTATATGGATTTGAGTATCTCTTTATGTCTAAAAACATTTGGGTAAACCTTTGGAATCAATTTGGGTATTGGGAGGTCAAAAATTGGGATTTTGGGGTGAAAATGGATTTTTCACGAAAACAGAATTTTCTGCAAACTGTCATCACTCGCGAGGCGAGCTGGAGGCGAGTTGGTGGCGAGTAGCCACTGGAATTGCTCGCCATGGCGAGTAACCTTACTCGCGAGGCGAGCAGCCCAGTGACAGTTTCCCCTGTTTCGCGCTCTTGCATCGTTTTCGCATATTTCTATTTTGATTTGGACTTTTTGGTAAACATGAAAGTTGTAGACAATTATGTTAGATATCTTTTGGTTTTGGTTTGACGTCCAAATGATTTTTAGAACTTGAGATATGATTAAATTACTACACATGGGTCATGTGGATTTTTGTGAAAACTTATCATAACTTTTTCTATGAGCCGTGAAACTTTTCCAAACTTGATTTTGGGGCTTAATGAAGTATTTAGAGTGAATAATTGAGTATGTAAATATGTAATTGGGATGTGATGATTATCATGAGATGTATTTTGCTATCTTACTTGGAATGTGAGAATGCTTGAATTGGTGAACTATATGTGATAGTTGATGTTGAATAACATTGTTGATTATTGATAATCATGTTGATGTGTGATGATGAATACTATGATTTATTTGTGTGGGTATGTTTTCTTGATAATACAATGTTGTGGAGATCATCAATATAATTGGGTGTTGTCCTATATATTGAGTTGAGATTGTGAATTGTTGTCGCATTATCGAGTCCTTATACATGTCCATGCATCATAGTCGTTGTTGCGGATGACTCTTTTACTTCGAGATTATTGTAAGGCAGGTGTGAGTCCTTACATTCGATGTGCAAGTGGCATCGAAAGGTGACGACCTTGTTGAGATTTGGTACCGCATGCATTTATGTGTCCATAAGTGCATATCATAGCATGAGTCTTATGTGAATTATGTGATTGGTGATGAATCGATATGAATGAATGTTGATAATGATTGTATATGATTGATGTTGTGAATGAATATTTATGATTGGACAATTATTCATGTGATTGATATATGTGGATACAAACTATCAAGTTGTGATATAAGTATTTATGCATGACTATTATTATTCAAGTACATGATATTATTGAATTGATTATTATCTGGATTATGATAATGTAATGCTTACCCCCAGTGGTTTTAACCGCCTACTTGCCTGTATGGGTGAGTAGACGTTGTGTAGGAGTAGTGCTCGGTGAGTCTTTGCGTGGGATATCGGGAGCTTTCTCCGATATCGGGTCGTGTCGGCTCTGATCTAGGCTTATCGTGTCGGTCTAGATTAGGTTGTTTGTATTTTCCGTTGGATTATGATTTTGTTGATGATTACCCGTATGTTTGGGTTTTGAGATTTATCTTTGAGACATGATTTATTTGCTCATGGCATGTATATATTTGATCACTCTGATTTGTATTCCGCTGTAACTGTTGAGATTTACATACATGTCTATCAGTTTTGAATTTTGAATGAGACGTAATATCTATTTCTTGAATAAATGTATTATTCGCATGTTTAATTGCTTAAATAGAAATAGGAGCGTTACACTGCGAGGTCACGGAGATCGATTTTACAGGTTATATGGTTTGCAACTGCGTGGGCAATATGGAAAGAACGAAATAATAGAATATTCAATGCAAAAGATTGCTCCATTTTACAAGTTGTGGACAAGATTAAGGCGGTAACTTACAGGTGGTTGAGGGTGAAATTTATCTCTCTTGCTTTTAATTACCGCGGTTGGTGGCTTAATCCGTTCACCATTATAGGCATTGGCTAAGATCTGGTGATTGTTGTTTACGTTTTATGGATACCGACATTAGCCTTGTAATTATTGTAATTATTGTACTTACCTTGTTTTGACTAAGGTGTTTCCTCTTTGGCGCATCTTGCGTTCGGAAGGCCCTTTTATGGTATATAATTTATTTTAACTTCTTAAAAAAAGATAGGAGAGATAAGATGAAAAAGAATCAAATTTCTCTAATTTGGTTTGAGGATAAATTGGCAAGAAAGACAAAACAAAATGTATGGGTACGACTATTCTTATGTGCCAAGAAATATGAGGGGGAAATGATGACTTAACTGATTACTTGTGTCTCAGTGACATTATTTGCACTCAATGTATAGAGAATTTCAAATATCACCATCTAAGAACTAATAATCTGAAATTTGTTACTTATTTTATACAACATGAATCACAAACTAGTCGTTATTATTTCCAATTTTACAAATTTGTGCCTATAAATTTAAAAATATTTTCAATGAATCCCCGTAAAATTCCAAAAAAAAAAATTGAAAATTGGACACTAGTTTTAATATATTGAATTGGTCCTCAACATTTTGAAATTTCATAAAAATAGTCCAGCAATGTTTAATAATGAAATTTTTTAACTTGTACCAAATTAAAAAAATGAAATTTTTTAACACTCAATACAAATAAAAATTTAGTTTTGAAGGAAATTCATTTGAAGAATTTGAAATGACCAACATTTTTTTTCTTGTTGTTGGATAAGGCAGGGGAATGACATAGTCATTTATTTTTCTTTTTTGAAAATAATATGGACCGTATAGGTCGACCGAATAAAGAACAAACTTCTACGCCTTAATAAACTTGTCGCTTGTGGGACTGTGGACTGTATAGATTGACCGGATAAAGAACAAACGTCTACGCCTTAACAAACTTGACGTTTGATGGACTGTGGACTGTATAGGTCGACCGAATAAAGAACAAACGTCTACGCCTTAACATGCTTGACGCTTGGTGGACTATGGATGAACCATACCATGTAACTTTTAATATTTTACTTGACTGTTCATGTCATGCCAACTTAGCTCATCTCCTCTCAGCACTAGTTTGACTGTTTAAGTCATGTCAGCTCAGCTCGTCTCCACTCAGCACTAGTTGACTGTTCAAGTCATGCGAGCTTAGCTCGTCTCCATTCAGCACTGGTTCGATTATTCAAGTGATATGAAGTATACTAAGCTCACCACAAAGTAAGTTGTGCAGATAAACTTATGGTCCCAACTCAAGAATATGCATGCTCTGATTTCGCATGTCTTGTACAAACGATCACTGTCTTTGAAAAGCGTGTCTTAACTTTACACGTTCTATACTGATGAGTTGCAGCCTAGATCAAGCGCGACCATTCTCGTACCAGACAACCAATGCGAGGCTCTGGATCACAAATTAATAGGTATGAGTGACCAAAGAAATGCTCATTAAATCAACAAATCCATGACTATATCAACAAATCCAGGACTATAAAAGGGGGCACTTAGGAGGCACCAAAGAAGGAATAGATAATCTTGAACGATGTATTTTCATCTATACCTTATTTGGACTGCTCTTAAAATTCTACCTCAAACATTTCATTGAACAACTCACATGTTGTAATTAACTTGTGTTTACATACGTGAATATAATAATATAGTCGTTCATTTTTAATTTGTCTTTTTTGAGTAATAATGATAGGGAGGATTGGTCCACCAACGATTTAAATCATACGAAAATATTTTGAATTTAGTCTTAACCTACCACCAAACTTGAACTTTCATATTATCGAGCAATCACGATACTAAAAAAGCATGAAACCGCAAAATGTTGCTGGATAAGCAATCACGTTTGTTGTTGAATAGGATATCTCTGCGGTTAAAAGGACTACAATTAGCAACTAAAAATTTGTGAGTCATATTTTTCATTATTTTTTTTGAATATGAATTAAAAACAAAAATTTATATATGTATAGAAGAAAAACCGTATTTAATTCTTAATAAAATGGATGAATTGATCAATAGACCAACATATAATATGTTAAATTTATTGATATGTTTGGTGTAGATGAAAAGGAGGAGAGACAAGATGCAAACGAGTCAAATATCTCTAATTTGATTTGAGGATAAATGGGCAAGAGAGACAAAAAAAAAAGTATGGATACAACTGTATTATATATATATATATATATATTTATAAAAAAGACACCGCTATTCTTATAATATTCTTCCCTAGTGCGAAGAAATATGAGACAAAATGACTTATGTGGAAAAAAATTACTACTACTACGTGGTACACTCATGTGAGTCGGTCTCATTCTATATAACTTATGAGTAGTGATATTTGAACATCCATTTGAGACAATTTTTTTAACAACTTCTTTTCTCTCTTTTCATTGGTCAAAAACAATGGAGATAAAAAAGGAAGAGAGAGAATAAATGTATAATATGAGTATGAGAGATAAAGTTGTCAAAAAGTTGTACAAAAATAGTTGTACAAATATCACTTATTTGATGATTTGTGTCTCTTGATGATTTGTGTCTCTTGATATTATTTGGACTCATGTATAGAGAATTTCAAATATCATTCAAAAATTTAAAATTTAAATTTTCTTCCTTATTTTATACAATAAATTAATCACAAACCAATCCTTATATTATCTCAAATTTGGGAAAATATTGCAAATCAATCCCTATAAATTTAAAAAATTGCAAATTGAACCCTAGTTTTAATATCTCAAGTTGGTCCCTCAACATTCTGAAATTTCATAAAATAATCCAACAAGTTTTAAGAATGAAGTTTTTTTTATTACTTTATTGAAATAAAAATATTTAAAAATGAAGGGAAGTCTTTTGAAGAATTTGAAAGATAAGACACTAGAAATACCTAACCAATTCAATACACAATTTGAAAAAAGAACAGTGAAAAATTTATGAGCATGCATGGCAATGTTGTTAGATAAGACACCAGAAGTTTTCATTGTTTTTTTTGAGTACCAAAATACTTTTCATGTGTTCATAACTTTGTATCAGAATTAAAGATAAGACATGACCATAAAGTTAAAATTTAATTATATAATCTTGAACACGAATTAGAGTATCACATTTTTCTTTCATACATTATTATCATCAGACTATTAGAGATAATTTTTCAAAAAAAAAAATTAGAGACATTGTTCTAAAACCCACTTTAGCCTTACCAAAAAAAAAAAACCCACTTTAGTTCACCAATAAATAATCATAATTTGTTGATAATATAAAACATTTTACACCGATAGTGTATCAAAATCAAACTTTAAACTTAATTGCAATTGTTAGAAATCATGGAAATTTGTAACTGAAATCAAATAAAACCATCATAAAGGAGAATGATTTTTATATATGGAGAACATGCAAAAACTTAATATTGTTATGTTAGTGTAGATATAGATAGTAAAAGCTATAAGGAGACAAACCCTCAATACCTTTGAATGCCTGGTTTTAGATCCTCTCCTCCGTTAATCATTTCTCGTTCATACACTATTTATCTTTGAATTTCGATTAATATTATGCACTTTTCCTCTTTTCTCAGCTGCACAATCATCTGGTTTAGATTTCTCTCTATTTTTATTTTTTACTCGAAATTAGATCACCGTCTTCATTTACATTAATTCATCATTTTTTTTTTTTTTTTTAAAATAATCAAGATAGTAAGATTAAGAGAGAAATAGAAAATAAAGTGAGAGTAAACGGCATGATCCTTTATCTCTTTTTCTCTTACTTTTTCTAGTTATCTCTCTTCAATTCAAAGGGTTTATCCATTTTACAATAACCCACTTGGTTTACAAATAAGAAGGGGGTGGGAATGACAAAAAACGGGTGGGAGTAACAAGAGCCCAAAATAGGAAACATAATCATTTGAACCTTTAAGACCATGTCATATTATTCCACGAAGCCCATGACAGTATGTTTTGAATTATTTAATTAATTAATACACCTACTTGCTGGAAACAACAAAAAATTTCAAGACATTTTCCTCAAAAAAAATACTTATAGTATGTGATTCCAATTTCCAAATATGAGTAAGATTCAAAAGTTATGACCTGCGAGCCACCACCAACATTATTACTATCTCTCAACGATTTGTTAACCTCATTCAACCACTCCCAATGGTGGGATCTAAAATTAGTACCAAAGAGAAATTAAGTGATTATTATTGACTTTTTTGTTCTATGTGACACATTCATACCATCTAGTTATGACCCCATAACCTATAAATGAGAAAATGATATCATAGTCCAATATATTGTGGGCAAGATCTTGCTTCCATTTTTAATAATACAGGTAAAATTTTGTAGGGAAAGAATAATTATATGGCTGGTTTTAATTGGGTTCCCATGTGAGTTGTCACATGTGGCTCCACCATACACTAAAGACTTATTATTATTAAATTTGATTTAAATGGTTGGCTAGTCATGTGCCGTTGTACCTAAACGCCATTTGATTGCTTAACTCAAATAAATAAACAAGTGTAATTCTCCAAGGAGCAAAATAATATGAATATTTTTTGTTTTAACAAAAGTAAAATTTTGATCTTTAAATGTTGTGAGCCATTGTCATTAGTCGGTAAATATGTCGAAATTGCAAAAATATAGTTAAACGACTCTTTTGTTTCGTTGATCAATAATAATGATTAACTAAAGATAAAATTAGATATATTTTTATAAATATTGTGATAATCTAATAGCTGTTTATTCGAACCAAAAGTAGTAAGAAGTGGTTAGCAAATTCTACGTGCTTTTCTAATTATGATTGTGACGTTTTGCTTTCATTGAGATGCTAATGCTACCAAAAAGGAAATGAGGAATCCAATGTAAGATAAGATTACATTTAATTTACAAAGTCACTGAATTTTATAAGTTTTATTGAAATTATGTTTTGTACACACGTTTTCTCTTTTTAGAATTGATATCACTCCCCTAATCATTGGTATACTTTTTTCAGATGGTTTATTGGATTATCTTTAGTTTAAGGTTTATTCTTTTCTTTAAGAAAAATTGATTTGAAATGCATGAAGTGGGATCTTTTTATCTCAACTATGTTGCTATTGAAAAATCTAACTATTGTGTAAAAAACAAACTAATTACCGCAAGAATTTATGAGAAATGATATTTGTACAATTATTTTGTAACAATTTTTGACAACTATCTTTTTTACATCCACATTATGTTTTTATTTTCTCTCTTTCCTTTTCTCTCATCATTGTTTTTGATCAATAAAAAAAGAGAAAAAAAAAGTTGTCATGATAGTTATAAAAAAATGGTTGTTCAAATATCATTACTCTAATTTATTGATTAAAAAAAACAAACAAACATGGGACATAAACCAAAGTCCATGAAAAAAAAACATCAAGCAAACTTAAAGAAAGCAAGACTATGGACATAAGACAAAAATTCTTCAAAATAAAAATGAATGAAACATGATTAATTGTCATCATTAACTCATGACTAAATTTATCTGAACTTTATTTTTCATTAAAAAAATATATTTTTTCAGAACATGATGTTTATTTTATGGGTCATGTTAACTTGTGTCTTTAGATCACATGTTAAGCATTAACTTTTTGCCACTAATAGTAAGTATTAATTGAAAAAAATTAATTTTAGATTTTTTAAACAATAAATTAACGCAATTTCTGAAACATAATTTATATTAGTGGAATCCTTAACATATACTCTAAGAGCACAAGTTAACATTTTCTTTATTTTATATACTAGGTGCTTAAAGTTAAACCTTCCTTACAGGAAGTCAATAATTACAATCAAACAAACTAATTACAATCTAAGAATACACTACAATTTATTTTTGTCGAAGCATACTTCTAGATAACTATGGTCAAGTTAAGGGAATAACATGTTAGATTATTATTTTTGGAAGGCATAAATATGATAATCGTCAATGTAATTTAGGTCAGTTTTGATTTTGGTCTCTCTAAAAGAAAAATTTGAAATACATCTCTGTAAAAAAAAAATTTGTTTGAAAAAGGTCTCTGTCCCCACTTCATGTCTGACTTGACATGTTATTCGCCACGTGACAGTCTACGTAATTAAAAATTTTAAAATAAAAAACAATTATGAAAATTATTTTTTAAAATTTAAAAATAAAAAAAAATCTGAAAAAAAAACTTTGAAAATTAAAATTTTCGAGAACTTAATTTTTTTGACATAAAACTGTTAAAATTATAAATTTTGAAAAAAAAATGTGAAAATTAAATTTTCGAAAAAATAGATTTTTTTAATTTGCAAATTATATAATAAATTTTTTTTTCGAAAATAATGACAATTATATTTTCAAAATTTAAAATTTTTGAAAAAAAATCTAATTTCTTGTTCTTTTACGAAAATTTTAACTTTAAAAAAATAATTTTTTTCAAAAATTTCAGAATATATTTTATTAAAAAAATAAATCAGAAATTTATTTTAATATTTTAAAATTTATTTTCTGATTTTTAAATTGTTTTTAAAAAAATTTAAATTTATTTTCATATTTTTTAATTTTCAAAACAATTTTCAGAATTTTAATTTTTTTAAAAAAAATTAATATTATGGGGGCACGCCACGTGGTAAAAATTGCACAGTCAGCAACTGCCACGTGGCCAAAAGCATGGCAAATCAGCTGAATAGTGGGGCCAGAGATCTTTTTCAAACAAAATATTTTTTACAGGGATGTATTTCAAAGTTTTTTTTTTTACAAGAACGATTATGATATTTAAGCCTTTTTGGAAAACGCATGCTAGCTAGATTAATGTATGAGCAATGTATGTATTTAACATTTTTACAAGAATGAAAATTGTTATGCACTTATACTCTACGACATGGTATTGTTATACACTTATACTCTACGACATGCATATATGTCATTGTTTTTTTTAGAGAATGTGAAATTAAATAACTCGGGTAAGCTTAAGTTTTTTATGAAATGAAGCAATCAAACATGAAAAGAGGAGAATCATTCAATTTGCTACAATATAAGGAGGAATCAACTACTAATCTAATGTTTTTTGCTTCTTAAAAAACTTTTTTGTGGACTTAATGATCGTGTAAAAAATAATTTTTTTTTGGGTACAAGTGTAAAAAATAACTTTAAACATCAATAATCTGTTGAGTTCCCAACATAAGAAAGGGACATTTCACAACGTACGACATTAACTTATACTTTTTGGCTTGGTGGTGGGAGAATTCTTGCTCATTAAGATTGTAAAATTTGTTGTTTACATTTTTTTTACAATAAATGCGTTGTATACCTATAAACATAAGTATAACAAAAAATTGTGCTATATAGTTCAAACAACTTTTTTTCATAAAAATAAATCAACAAAATGGTTGATATAATCGTTATACACAAGTCTCAAAATTATTTAATTGCATGAATGAAAACATAGTTTAATACGATAACAATATCTATTGGGAAAAAACTCTCAAGTTCCAAAAGAATAAATATAGATGAATTTGTAAAAAAAGAGTCACTCCTCACTTTTTAATCCAATTTTATAAAGATTCCTTCAAAAAAATCCAATTTTATAAAGATGAATTATGTCCAATATAAAAATAAAAATGATAATAATATCATTAGATTTAGCACACAAATTAATTGATAACTAATAAATTAGCTCATTGTGGATGTGTTTATAGGGGATAAGCCAGCAAATTAGATTTGTAGTGTTTGACATAAACAAATATTTTCAATTAATATTAATTTATTTTTTAAAAAAATTGATAAAGGTAAAATTGACATAAAAAGTGATAAGCTACAAGTTAAACCACTACTTAAAATAGAATATAAGAATGTTATAAGTTTGTCAGAAAAATGTCAATTTATTCATATGAAGTTATAACTTACTACCTTAGCTCAAAATATAGGACCTTTTGATAAACCATGAGAATTAAAAAAATTGTGATATTAAATTTATTGACAATTTATATTGTCTTACCAATTTACCCTTAAATATAGAGAATATTTGACCTAAAAATGGAGAAAAAAACTTAAAAAGATCGTAATATCGTATAGTTAAGGACATGGAACAAAAAAAACCACATAAAAGAACGTGAGGATGGGGTTTAATAGATCAAATTTTGTGTTGCCTAATAAGCATCAACAAAAAAATAGTGCAGCATTTATCATTAACCTCAAACATGCTAATATGCTACAGAGACCATGTGCCAACCACGTTTCGAGGGGGATGAAGACAAAATAGGTGTCAGCAAATAGTTGATTGCTTGTGTGATTGATGGAAACATCTATAATGCCACAAGCTGAAGAACATGCATCAATGTTTTTTTCTTCTTTTTTCTAAACATAAAACTTCTATTCGTAGGGTTGATATACATAATAAGAAACTTTATGTATGATTTTTTTTTATCAAATGCATCTAAAGGTCCTTTAAGTTTTTCGTTTTTTCTAAAGTTGTTCTTTAAATTTCAAAAGTCTCAAACAAGTCCTTTTAGTTTTTGAATCGTTTCAAACAAGTCCTTATAGAGGATGATGGTGTGATGATTTAGATGATAGCAACAAAGAGCATTATCCACCATTTGTCATGCCTAAAAAGATGACTAATTTTAAGTGGGTGTTAGGAGCCAGATTTGGTACCAAAGATGAGTTCAATGAAGCAATTATCAACTATGCTATCTACAATATGACTTGTTTGAAACGATTCAAAAACTAAAAGGACTTGTTTGGGACTTTTGAAACTTAAAGGACGACTTTGGGAAAAATGAAAAACTTAAAGGACCTTTAGATGCATTTGACCATCTTTTTTTATTTAATGATGTTGTAAAACTATTTTAGACGTTATTGCATATCGGCTAAACTTAAAAATCAAATGAGAACATCTTACCTCAATCATTAAAAATGTCTTATGATTTTTTTTATGGTCCGGTAGTTTAATACGGAGAAGTGGAGAATTTGAAATTTAAACTCTAATCTCTGCATATTAATGTACTTAAAATTTTTAGCTTAGTTAGTTCAGTTGGTATGGACAATACATAATATATGTAAGGTCTGAAGTTCGAACCTCAGACACCAACTACGATTTCTAAGATGGTATCAAAGCCTCCACCATTTATCGAGCTTTTGTTATCGGGCCATCCACCGTTTATGTTCACGCTCAAGATGTCCAATCATTAGCTTCAGGAGGGTGTT
Organism: Medicago truncatula; assembly: GCF_003473485.1. Classification (NCBI taxonomy): domain Eukaryota; kingdom Viridiplantae; phylum Streptophyta; class Magnoliopsida; order Fabales; family Fabaceae; genus Medicago; species Medicago truncatula. The sequence goes on from NC_053042.1 coordinate 7,723,195, forward strand.
AAGAGTCTTACATCGGATAAAAGATGGTCTGACAATGTGTTTATAAGTAGGGCAATCTTCACCTCATAAGCTAGTTTTTGTGGAATTGTATTAGATCCAACCACACTTTCTCTCAAAAATTACCAATTGAGTTGTATTTACACATGATCTCACGATGTTTTTTAACCTCATCTTCATCTACTTGTCAAAGAATGCAATTTTCTTTTGTTAGAAATTTCTTTAATGTCATATATTGACCGGGGCTTATCATCATGTAAGCTATATTGTCTTCGATTTAGTACAACCCAATTGATTTCTTCTAACATACTCAATGACGTTATCTTGGTGAACATGAGGCACATGTGATCCTTACTTAATTTTTCTCTCCTTAGCTTTTAAAAATCCTCACATGTTCTTGACTTGACGGTATAAATTGTCTGGATACTGGAAGTGTGTATTATTTTTTGGGAATGGAAGTGTGTATTTTTATATTGCAAAATTAACAGTTTTTATAAATACCAAAATAAAAACTAATCCAATTTGTTAAAGAAAGTTGCGTCCACATCGCACTTCAAAGGTAACTTGAGATTTGTCCAATATTATCATTTGATCCATTAACCTCCAACACAAAATATTGTACCTATTCATAAAAAAACAAAATATTGACAGAGTTCATCCAAATATAAGTGCATGTTATTTTCAACTACACTTTACAAAGGGCACATACACTCTAACAAGACAAACCCGCCATGGGTTTGCACAACTTTACAAATTAAGACCTTATTTTATTAAATATCTATCCACATAACATAATCCTTTTCAAAAATATATCTATCCAAATGATAAAAATATGATTAAATTTCTGTCCACGCGTTAAAAGTTTATCTATTTATTTTCGACAGAAAAACTAATAGGATTAAAGTATGTCTATTGTAATTAATGAGTCTCACACCAGATAAGAAATGACTGACAATTTGTTTAAAAGTGGGGCAATCCTCACCTCACAAGCTGGTCTTGTGGATTTGTGTTAGGCTCAATCACAATTTTTAAGATGATATCAGTGCTTCTTCAAGATCCAATAGGCCACTTACTATCCAGTTTCCACTATCGGGGCATCCACCATTTATGTACACGAACCAAACGCAATAGTGTTGGTCGTGAGGGAGTGTGTTAAGCGTCCCACATCGAATAAGAGATAGCCTCACGATTTGTTTATACGTGGGGGCAATCCTTACCTCAGAAGCTGATTTTGTGGGATTGTGTTAGGCCCAACCACAATTTCTAAGATATATATATTTCAAGTCAAAAAGAGTTTTTACTTTGTGTAAACCAGATATCCTGTGCAACTGCGGAGACTAATCTCTCAAGTATTTTGAAACTTAAATGGACCGTAAGCTATTCCTAAAAATTTGGCTTAAATATGTAAATCGTCCCTGTAATTTGGCGTATTTTTTGTTTTCGTCCCTGTATCTTTTTTTGTTCTAAAACAGCCCCTATAAGTTAATAACTTTTTGATTTTTGTCCCTCCCGTCAACTTCCATTACAAAAATGCACATGTGGCAAACGGAGGATGACGTGGTAGTGCCTAACGTGGCAGACGATGTTGACGTGGCAAACTTATTGATGAGTCACACAGTGAGAGGGACCAAAATCAAAAAACAAAATTTGTAAAAGGACCAAAGCCAAAAAAACAAAATTTGTAAAGGGACCAAAACCAAAAATCGAAATTTGTAGATGGACTTGACTATTTCCAGGACCAAAACCAAAAAACAAAATTTGTAGAGGGACCAAAACCAAAAAACAAGACGAAAAATTCAAATTTAATTACATTTCTTCATCTTCTTCCCACATTTTCTTCTTCATTACTATCATTGTCTTCATAAACTTCATCATCATCATCAAACAAACACAAAAATTCATCACTTCAAAATCCAAAAATCCATCAACTCAAAACAATAACAAACTCAATCCAACACCTTCAATTATACCTTCATGTGATAACTTCTCTTTTATTTCTTCTCACAAACAACAAAATCAAATTAAACCAATATACTCACTATTCAACGTGCAATCCAATTTCACACACTTTAAAATCATTTAAAATAAAACTTATCTCAATTCAACATTCCAACATATTTTTCAATTCTATTTATTATCCTTCTAAATATTCAAATGAAAAGGATATTCATATCAAACTTGAACCTTTCTCTTATAATCCAATTTCACACAATAATCTTCCAAATCAACCGGAAAAAAAAGAACACGACCCAAATGTTCGAAACAAAAATGATGAGATTAGAGTTCAAAGAATTGACAAAGAAAGCATTTGAAGTGACCAAGAAACAACAGAGATGCGAGATCAATGATGAGACGAGAGTTGGTAATGAAAAAAAAAATCATTCTTTAGGTTTTTCAATTTAAGAATTTTGTGAATTTTTCAATATTGGGAATTCGAGTATTCACAATGAGGATTTTGTTGTTATAATTTGATTTTGATATTATCAATAAAAGTTTAGCTGGGACTATGAACATTGTGGATTTTAGTGTTGAGATGTCAATCTGACCATTGTCAATGGGGATTTTGTTTGGGTTTGTGAAAAGTTGTCTATTGAGAGTGAGATGATGATTTTGAGTTTTTTTTATCTCTTTTCTGAGTATTTTTTCCTGGGTTTTTTGATGAATTTATGAAGATGTAAAAGAGGTGGAAGGAAGAAGATGAAGAAAGCTATTTTTTTCTCGCCTTTTGGTTTTGGTCCCTTTATGAATTTTGTTTTTTGGCTTTGATCCCTCTACAAATTTCATTTTTTGGTTTTGGTCCCTCTCACTGTGTGACTCATCAATAAGTTTGCCACGTCAGCATCGTCTGCCATGTCAGGCACTGCCACGTCATCCTCTGTTTGCCACATGTGCGTTTTTGTAATGGAAGTTGACGGGAGGGACGAAAATCAAAAAGTTATTAACTTACAGGGGTTGTTTTAGAACAAAAAAAGATACAGGGACGAAAACCAAAAACACGCCAAATTACAGGAACGATTTACATATTTAAGCCTAAAAATTTTAACGATATTGGATGCTTACTCATTGATGCTATAGTCACTATAATAATTACCACTAAAATTCAGCATAAACATTTTAGATTTGTCTTCCACGCGACATGTTTTTGTTTTGTGCAGGCTCATTAATATATTTTGTCTTATATTTTGTTTTGTGCATACTCATTAATGTACTATTAATATATTTTTTCTTATAACAACTTAGTAATTGAAGAGCACCAAAGAGAAAAGAATATACAATTAAAGAAAGTTATTTTATTGCTGTATAACTTATTTTATTGTAAAATGGATAAAAATTAATTCTAAAATCAAAATTTGCAAATCCTAATTCAAGAAGAATCAATTCAAAAGACAAAGTCAATTCTACTCAAAAACAGTTAAACATGTCCAAATTTATCCTACAACTCCAAAATCAATTTTGGTAAAAGTAAAACCGAACATCCAGACTAAATCCAACAATATTAATATACTCTATTCATAATAAAATATAAACAAAAATGATAGTTTTTTTAGGAGAGACAGAAATAATACCACTAGTTAAAAAATTGATGTAGACACAGATACATCAACCTTTTAACTATCACTTTCGCTCCTTCAAAAAAAAAAAAACTATCGCTTTTGATTTCCTTAATTTTTTTTTTATCTTCAAGAAATTTAACTCAGTGTTTCTATCTTCTTTCTTACTATCTCTTTTATGTAAGAAAAGTGACTATTTTTTTTGTTAAGCAATATAATGACTACATCTCACACAATTTAATTATGAAGAAATAGGGTGATCGAGGTTCGAATCCTGACCCATATATATAATATGCGATATCGTACCAGTTGAACTAAGTTGACGAGGATAAAGTGACTATATTTAATGGAGTTAACATTAATTAATAGTTCTATTAAAAAAATGTATAGATAAAATAAGTTTGAATTTTGAAAAATACTTAAGGAAGTGTAGTCGGACTTGAAAGCAAAGATAGTAAGCTAAATTGAAGGAGCATTTTAAGGTCCGTGGTTTTTAAACTTACTTACCCTTTCTCACATTTTCCAACAATAACAACATCATAGTATTACGGTTACTTCATTACATAACACAACACACTGTTCTTGTTCTTGTTTTGTTCGCACATAAGAGAAGTGTGAACAAACTCACATCACATAGCTATGGTGAAATCTAGTTCTTGTTTAAGGTTAATCACATGCGGTGGTGGTAGTGATAAAGAAGATCACCATGTTGTTTCTGAGGTGAATCTCTCTCTCTCTCTCTCTCTTAGATAATTCCGAGGTTTAGTGTTTTTCACAATTTTTCTGAGTTTTATGTGTGTGTTTTTGTTTGATCCGAGGATGTTTCATGCAACCAACTTCGTTTCTTTTCTTGTTATGATGTTTCTTGCATTCATTAATTACTTAATTAATTTTCTGTTTAATGTTTTATTTTCTTTCTATTTTTGGATTTATATTCAAGATTTCGTTCATAATTGAATACTTATAAGGTGCTGTTTGGATAACATTGAATAGGAAAATTCATGTTTTTTTTTTTTCCTTTCTAATTTCCTAATTTTTTCTTTTGTGATCTTTGATCTCAAGATTAGTAATGAATATCATGTAGTTGATGATGCTCTCTGAAAATCATTTTCCTTGCTTGATTTTACTTCTTTACTAATTTTTCTTGTTTATTTTGAAAATCACCAGTATTTCACAATGCTAGAAAATGTAACTTGATCTGATTATTGTGAATTAATTACTATTATTTTTCACATAATAGTTAAAGTAAATTGAATTCATTAGCATGACTTAGAAACATCTTTAGGCCATTGAGCTGTGACTTTTGATGTTAGTTGTTTAAGTTAGGGGTGTTTTTCGTGCTTGGTTGATATGAACTTAGTTAGTTGCACGTTGGCGAGCCGAAATCCACGAGATCAAGTTTTTAAACTGTATTTTTAGTAGATTAAGTTTGTGCATCATATAAGTGAAACAGGATAATTGTGCATTGTACTGTAGTAAGTTTTATTGAATAAGGTGAAATTTTGATTGTGATTCAGGAATTTGATTGTGATTCAGGAAATATATGTTTTATGCATTCAAGTTTGTTTTCACAATTGATTTTTCTTTAATGATGTTCCAGGCCAAGGATTCAAATGATAAACGCGGTTGGAGTTTTCGGAAGAGATCTGCAAGGCATCGTGTACTTAGCAATACTGTGATAACAGCAGAGACCACATCTTCGGAAAATAAGGAGATTTCAGAATATCCAAGTATTAGTTTTCAATCCTCAGCTGAGCCTAATGTTGTTGAGAAGATTTGTACAACAGATTTCTCTAATGAAAAGCCGCAGTTATCCTCCGATGTCTGCTCGGAGATGCCAGAAACAATTGTCACCGAGACTGAGAATAAGGTGGATGTCAATCCACCGGAATCTGCTGTGATAATCATCCAGGCTTCAATTAGAGGATATTTGGTATGTTTCTTTTCTGAGGTTTTATGAATCAGAATCTTGTAAGGAGAAAACGGTCATTTTCCTTTTATAAATCTATTGTTCTGTTTCTTTTTAGGCTCGGAGAGCACTTCTAAAGAGTAAGAATGCAGTGAAGTTGCAAGCTGCTGTTCGTGGGCACTTGGTTAGAAGGCATGCTGTTGGAACATTGCGATGTGTTCAAGCTATTGCTAAAATGCAGCTCCTTGTACGATCACGACATGCTCAGAAGTCACATACCGATGGAAAAAATGATTACTCAAAAACTACGGTATATCTATCTGAATTTGTTTATTATCAAATATCATGAACGAGTGCAATCAATTCAACAGTTGGTTGCTTCGTAGCTACTAATTACATGATACCAAAATTTTATTCGTTTAATAGTTGTGGTTTAATTGAAGAGATATGTTATTACATTTACATTACTATCAGATAATATGTGCTGCAAGCCTTGCTCTCTAAGTATGTCGTTTTATTTTTTACCGTGGTTTAGGATAATGAGCATTACACTGCCGAATCAAATGTGAAGCACACTTCTGTGGAAAAGCTTCTCAGCAATAAGTTTGCTTGTCAGGTACAATTAATATATTGTTTGTTTTGCCTGTTTAACGTCGTCCGTTTGTTCATTCATACTAAATCTTCTGTTGTTTCCTTCCATTGAAGCTGTTGGAATCAACACCAAAAAACAAACCTATCCATGTCAAATGTGATCCTTCTAAAGGTGATTCTGCTTGGAAATGGTTGGAGAGATGGATGTTTGTTTCGGCAAAAGATTCTGCAGAAGATAAAAAGCCAATTTGTACGACAGAACAGTCGGACGAAACCAAAGATAGCACTCATGCATCTCAATCGGAAACAGATATTCCATCTCAAGTTATTCTTCAGTTGTCCGATTCACCTCTACCATCCGAGGATGAAGAGAAGACTGCCACTTACTATGATACCAACTCACACTTTCAAGCAAGCTTGTCTTCATCTTCTCTTATAAAAGATAACTTGGAAGAGTCTCCTCCCGAAAAGACGGTTACATATGATTCTAAAGTAACCTCCACTGAAATTGATTCTTTCCAAAATGAAATAATGGAATCAAATGCAAGTGTCGGACATGAGCCTAATTCTCCTCAGAATCAAGAAATTGGTGAACAGTACAAACTATCAACGAAAGCATTTGCCTCAGACCAACTAGAGACCGAGGGAAAGAAAATTACATTTGGATCAAGGAAGTTAAGCAATCCCTCATTTATTGCTGCTCAATCAAAATTTGAAGAGCTGAGTTCAAATTCAAATTCGGGTAGGCCGAGTGGTTTGCTTGACCAGGATGTATCGGTTGAGTCACAAGCAGATAGTGCATATATATCAAAAGAGTTCATTTCATCTGAGAATTCTACACCCTATCCTTCCAGAAATGCTGATCCTGAAAGTGGTACCGTACTATCTATTTCTTCAACTCTTGATTCACCTGACAGATCAGAGACTTTGGAAATCGAGCACGATGCCAAAGATTTAGTAGAAGGGATAGTTAATCCTGAAAACAAGACTGATCATGGTGTTGAAGCCAATACTCCGACTTCTAACTTACCTATCTCTGATTCGGATCAATTAGAAACTGTTAATGGTTCCCGTGGCAATGTTGTTGATTCAGTGATGCCTGAGAACTCCAAAGAGCATGCTGTTGAGCCTGAGAAAATTGCATCTGACTTGTTAAGAGAACAAACCGAGACTGTTCTGCAGGATTTCACGTATTCTCAACAAGCTTCACCGGGAAGCTATATGACAATTCCTGAATCTCAAGGAACACCTTCAAGTCAGGTTTCGGTGAAAACTAAAGAGAATAAAATCAACAAGACTGGATCAAGCAGTAGACGCAGGGTACTGTCTGTTGGTAACAAGTCTCCTGCTAATTCAAATCAAGATTCAGGCTCAAGAGTGTTTGTCGGTACCAAGTCTCCTGCGAATGCAAATCACGATTCAGGCTCAAGAGGTAGTAGAGAACAATTGCCTAAGGATCAGCTGAATGGAAAGAGACGCAATTCATTTGGCTCAATAAAACCTGAACACACTGATCAAGAACCTACCAAAGATAATAGTAGTAGCAATAATACTCTTCCCCGTTTCATGCAAGCTACACAATCTGCCAAGGCCAAGATAAATGCAAATTCCTCTCCAAGATCAAGTCCAGATGTGCATGACACTGACATTAACATCAAGAAGAGACATTCCTTACCTGGTGCAACTGGTAAGCAGGGTTCTCCGCGTGTCGAACAGTCATTATCTCCAGCTCCGCAGGGCACAAAGGGCAATGGTTCAACTGGTAAATTTCTACAGCATTCCTTTCTAAAGATTACTTGCTACTTTGGTTTTTTAAACTTTACCATACCTAACATTTTCTTATTTTTTAGAGTTGTCTTCTTATGATATGTGACATCACATTTGTCCCCTAGTTATATACCAAAAAATTGATCCCTATATAAAAGCAATGCCATTTTTCTTTCGTCAAGGACTGACATAATGTCATTATATAGACAGATTTTATGGCATAATGCGACATTTAAGGACTAATTTGTTATGATAATTACCTTTCTAGGATCAACGTTATGTTTTTATCGAATTATACTTCTAACCGAAGAATATAATGACATAATTATTCATGTGACAGAGCTTGAGATGATATTTCTTTTGATTCTATGAATGATTACTTAAGAATTTTTTATCTTTGAAAATGTCATTTTCAGCTTGTTTTAGGGTTTATTTTCTATTCCTAATATAATATAAGTTCTACATACACGGTAAGAAGAAAAAAAAATTGGAATTGTTCATATGGTTAGGGTTGTGTTGTGCGGGGATGGGGATGTGTTCTTAGATAGGACTGATAATTCCATGTTAATGTAATTAAAGTTGGAAGCTTACTTTGCACAAGATATTCTGCGACCGATAAGCACTTAATATTTTGTCTTTTCACCTTACCATTAATAGCCCTAAATATGGTTAGACATGACATGACTGATAATTCCATGTTAATGTAATCCCTATGATATACATGCTTTTTGTTTTGTTTTAGTCCGTATAGAAAAATTGTTGGTGTATCTCATTGTTTGGTTCTAGTTTTGATCTTTATGGAATTGGTCCCTAAAATATTAAATTCATGTCATTTTCCTGTGATTTAAAATCATTATGGTCCACATTTTATAAGGACTAATTCCATATGGAACAAATACTATAGGCTCTAAAATGAAGATAGTAAAGACCAATAATAACTCTTCCTATCTATTATGAACCAAAGCCAGCAATATGTTTTAGGGACTAAAATCAAGATAGTTTTTCTATTATTTGTTTCACTCACCACTTGATTTATATGTTGTATCACTTATCAGTTATCACTTGATTTATGTCTATTGCAGAGAGAAAATGGCAGAGGTGAATTGACGTGACAGTTTAAATGTGCTCACATCGGCGGTTTGTAGTTCTGATAACAGTTGTATTCTTTGCCTCCACTCCCTGACCCCAAAATTTATTGCTTGAGTTTGGTTGTGACAGACATATATTATAGAAAAACTAGCACTAGAAAGTGTGTGAATGTGAGAGGCTTATATATGTACATTATTGTTCTTCTCACTGTTATTGTTTGTGTCACACTCATTTTGGTACCATTTGTGTAAGTTTCAGGCTAATTCTGCTTGTGATATCACTTTGTGTTTGTTGATGATGTTTGTTAAAGATGTTGTCTGGTTTTAATAAGGTGAATATTTGTATTTTGATATCTGCGCGATTTTGTGATAAGTAAAGAGGAAGTCAATCAATTCTTTTGTTTATGGTGGCAATATGCATATCTTCCTCAACATTTCCCTCTCTTTAATGGAAGTTTATGGAAAAGATATGTTTTACAATATATATGTACAAAAGTTTATTTATGAAAAAATGGTTTTTTTAATGAGTAAAGATCAGTACTTTGAGATGGAATAACTACAAATATAAGGGAAATGCTTCAAATCTTTTTTAATCAGTATTACATGATAAAACAAAAAGAAACATTACATACCTACAATTTCAGGAAAGAATCAAATGAATGGGTAATAAAATACTTTAGGAAACAAGAAGCGCCAACAAATGAAACATACAAACAAACAAAAATATCAAAATCACACCCAATAATCTAAAACTTTGACTGCAAGTAATTGATAATAGTCTTGTCCAATTGAAAAGCCTTAACAAGAACTTCACTAGCTATCTCAGGTGTAGCCCCAAACATTGCATTACCAATAGTGATACCTCCTGGATTCTGGCTACTAAGAGCTGCAATGGCAACAACATGAGCATTTCCTATATTTCTTTGATAGTGAATGAGTCCTATAGGAAACACAAACACATCTCCCTTTTGTAGAACTTTTCTAAAGTGGCGGTTTTCCGGGTTTGAAGTGATGAATCCAACTTCTAAAGTGCCTTCAAGAACAGTGAATATTTCGGTAGCACGAGGATGTGAGTGAGGAGGGTTAATTCCCCATGGTGCTATATCGACACGAGCCATTGAGATCCCTAGTGTATTCAGTCCGGGTAGCTGAGCTGCAAAGACTGGAGTTACTCTAGACCCAGTAGGATTTGTGGTGTTGCCTGCTATGTGAAGGACACTAAAAAAGAAGTCATTTGCCTCAACAAGTTTAGGATCCTTGCATACTGAATTCCCTAAAATTGTCACGCAATAATCTTGGAGAGTACTAGCATCAGCTGCAAAGACAACTAAAAGTGAAAGAGCTAAAACAGGGGGCAAGTATGAGAGATTAGCCATTTGATAAAAACTTTGAAACTTGAAAGCTCTAGTAGATTTTTGAGACAGGAATTGTAGTATTGGTTGATGAATATTGGTATTGTATCAAGGCCTGTTTATATGAAATTTGTAAACGACATTGCATTAAAGCATCCTTTGCATTAAAGAACACGATGTGAAGGTAGGGGGTGGACAAATGATCTGGGTTCCTGTGTGTAGTTTTGATTACTTTGATTTTCTTACACACAATCCATATTCACTTTCCCTCTTTTTGCTTATTGCTATTTCAAGAGTACATTAGAAATGGTTGTGTATATGTGAGAGAGAGAAAATATGAAAAGTTAAACTTGTGTGTGTGACGTACTTATACATTGATTTGCAAACCTTGGAGGTTGCAAATTTGGTGAAGGTGGGTAGTTGTGATGTTGAAGTTCTATTGTGTGAGAGAGAAAAGAGAGAGAGGGAAAGTGAATATGGATTGTGTGTGACTGATCGTAAGAAAATCAAAGTAATCAAAACTGCACACAGGAACAGACTACTTCAAGAAATGCTACTATATCAAACAAGTCTCACCATCATGTTTAAATGTAATAATATTACTATTACTAGCGTCTAGACGGGCACGTGCCCATCTATTCGCTTTTTTCTACTGCGCTAACGTATATATATAGCACATGTGTGTATACTTGACTATGGTTCTTTGTATAATTTATTGTATAAACATGTCATACACCTAATTTGTTTAACACCATGCAGAAAAGTAATATATAAATCTTATGGTATAAGAAATAAAAATATGATGAATAAAGATCTCTTGTTCCCGGACATTTGTATAACATGTGTAAAAACTTGATTATGTTTCTCTTGGTAAATTTAAATATAGTATGTCATACACAAATATAATTTATCTAACACTCTATAAAAAAGTAATATATAAAGCTTATGAATAAAAATACTTTGTTGCCCTCAATTGTCCGCACCTTTTCATTTTTATATTGCGCTAACATATGGATCCACTATCTTTTGTGTCTGTGAGTCCACTTTTTTTATTCCGTTTACACATTATCCAAAAAAAAGTGATAGGTTAAAGAAAGAAAATGTTATTTTCGAGTAGTAGATATTCCATATTCGAAGAGATTTATAAATTTTCTACCAATAAAAATATAAAACTGAAGAAAAAGATGAAGAAAAATAATATTGTTCTTTTTGTTTAAAGCGACCAATACGTGTCTGCTATTGAGGATCATTGTCGAAGGGGCTAATTATGATCAATAAAAATATGTATGATAACTAAAGCATAATCTTGTCTTGTAAATGAAAGGAAAATATGCAAAGGAAATTGAAAGGAATTGTAGAAATGTCACATTGGTACAATAGGAGCTTGTCTTTTGTATGCTTCCAGTCTAGTTTGGAGAGTTTCAATCCTTTTAGGTTATTTCCCATTGGTATTACCGTCCATTTGCTCCAAAATTAACCCACAAAAAATCAAGAATCTTATAAAAAAGCATCATAAACAGTAACAAATAACCCTCTTGGCATAAAAAGGCTCACAAATACAATTTGAAGTTTCAAAGAAAAAAATGATAAGAAAATATAAGCATGAAATAGAATATCCAACCTATAAATCATCCACATTTGAGATGGCAATAGAATCTCATAATTGCTGTCATTTACAAATAGTTTGGTTGGATAAAAAGACTACACCAAAAGAAGGAAATGTCTTTGTATATGTCATAGAAATAGATTATAGATACAATGTAACATGCAATGATTATTCACAAAAAAAATATAACATACAATGATTATTTTATTAGTAAACTATAAAACCAGTCAAACAATCAACCGTGAGTTGTCTTGTCTCCATATTAGAGCGTAAACATAAAGTAAAAATAAAAAGGTAAAATTGAAACCAAGAAAAATAACATGCATTGAAAATATTGCATACTTGAATTAAAAATTCACAACTTCATTCCAAACAATTGTACGCAATTACATGAATTCAAAACAATAAGGAAACTATTGTATCTCTCTTTGGCGCTGGCATAACCTTTCCGCCAGCCCCTTCGATGTTCTCGCCAACTACTACATATCGCAACATGAAGAAAAGAAAATTAGAAATCAAAAATGTATTTGACCAACCCATTCCTCAGTTGTTTAAAGGTTAGTCAATATCTCATATCTATCAAACATCTGCTTTTCTCAAAGTCAAAATTAACTATCTCAAAATACCATGTCTATAATTTCAAGCAACCATTTACTATAACCTCTTACTTGAGGGTTGTTGAAGAATTTCTAAGCAACAAAATACGCCAAAAAAATCCCTATCACTAAAGAATACAGTCTAAATAAAATTATCAAACCTCTCTCTGGTGATGAATCCTGCCCCCCATTCATTCTTCATTTTGTGCAACTTCTGTGAAGGTATATAATTAGGTCACAGTCAAAGCATATTATAATGAATAATGACGTGGACATAGTGGCAGATGGTGGAAGTGGAGCACATGAGCACATTGAGAGAAGGGTGGGTGAGTAACCGTTTGAAGAAAATTTACCCAAGGTGGGACCACTTTGTGAGAAAGTAAGGGGTATATGAGGAAAGAGAAGAATCAAATAGTGGTGTGCAATATGTTGTGATTTCATCATTCTCTTCTATTGACTAATCTATTGAAGAAAGAGGCATTTGCATGGACTGAAGATGCTCAAACAGCTTTTGATAAATTGAAGCAGGTCCTAAGTCTTAACTACAACCCCTGTACTTAATCTTCCTGATTTTTCACTACCATTCGTGTTAGAAACAGATGCCTCGGGGACTGGTGTGGGGGTGGTGTTGAGTCAAGGGGGTCACCCTATAACATTCTTTTCTATAAAGATGGTACCTAGAATGCAACTCCAGTCTGCTTATATTAGATAGTTCTATGCTATAACTGCAGCCTTAGCAAAATTTCGCCACTATTTGCTAGGCCACAAATTTATAATAAGAACGGATCAGAAGAGTTTAAAAAGCCTGTTGGATCAATCCTTATAAACTCCAAAGCAACAAGCTTGGTTGCATAAGTTCATTGGTTATGATTTTCATATTGAGTACAAGCCAGGGAAGGGAGAATGTGGCTGCTGATGCTCTTTCCAGAGTCATGGCATTATCGTGGTCATCAGTTGAGAACTCATTTCTGAAGCAATTGAAAGCTGAACTTGCAAAGAATGATCACTTACAAACTATTGTACAACAATGCCTCAATAATACAGTCACTGACAGTAACTACACAGTGAAAGAAGGCTTATTATACTGGAAGAACAAACTAGTTTTGCCGGTGGATAGTTCATTAATCCAACAAGTGTTGCAAGAGTTTCATGCTTCACCGATTGGAGGGCATGCAGGCATTACTAGGACTATGGCACGAATAAGTGCTGAATTTTATTGGCCAAATATGAAGACGGCGGTTCACAAGTTCATCACAGAATGTCTGATCTGTCAGCAGGCTAAACATATGACTACACTGCCAGCAGGGTTGTTGCAGCCTCTGCCAATACCCACTCAGGTATGGGAAGATGTTACTATGGATTTTATTACTGACTTGCCATTATCTTGTGGCTTTACAGCCATTCTAGTGGTTGTGGATAGATTGACTAAGTACGCTCATTTCATGCCATTGAAGCCTGACTATTCTAGTAAATCTGTTGATGAAGTTTTTATGACTAATATCGTCAAATTACATGGCATACCTAAGTCCATTGTGTCAGATAGAGATAAAGTTTTTACAAGTAAATTTTGGCAGCAGTTGTTTGAGTTGCAGGGCACTACTTTGTCAATGAGTTCAGCATACCACCCTCAATCCGATGGTCAATCGGAAGTAGTTAACAAGACTTTAGAAATGTATTTGAGGTGCATTACTGCTGAGAAACCAAAGACTTGGGCCAAAGCTTTGAATTGGGCAGAGTTTTGGTACAATTCATCGTTTCACACTAGCATTGGTATGATACCATTCAAAGCAGTGCATGGCAGAGATCCTCCAAAGTTGATTCGATATGTTCCTAATTATGGAGATACTCCTGATCTGCAATTACAACTGATAGAGAGAGATCAGTTACTTCAACAGTTGAAAGCTAATCTGCAGAAGGCACAACAAACTATGAAAACACAAGCTGATAGAAAACAAACAGATGTGTCACTTGAGATAGGCGACCAAGTGTTGGTTAAATTGCAACCATATAGACAAAACTCAGTGGCTGTGAGAAAGAATCAAAAGTTGGGGATGCGTTATTTTGGTCCATTTAAAATCATTAAAAGTTGAAGATGTCAGTTTCTGATCCAATTCCAAGTGAAGCGGAACCAAAGATGAAGTCTCCGTCGAAAATCATCCCCGTGTCACAACCAGAGAATCTTTCTAAGCACACAAAGACAAAATTAGATGAGGAAATATCAATCTAAAAAATAACATCAAAGTCCCCTTTGGAAACTCAAAGGAAGTTACCTTCAACCTAAAGAGAAAGAGAAAGTTATGCATGAAACTAAAAAAGTAAGAAACGCAAAAGACAAAGATAAAAGTACTAGCCAACCGAATCAACATGCAAAAGCATCTTCTTCAGGTACAAAGGATAAGAAGCATCATGGTGTAAGAGAAACTGTAGAGAGAAAGATAATGTTTTCCACATCAAACTCTAGCGGTAAAGACATATCACACGAAAGAATTGTCCCATCAAGCGAGGAAAGGGAAAAGGAAAATGAAAAGGGAAAGGCACCAATGCAAAAAGGTATCAAAGATGATATTACAAAGTTTGTTCATAAAATATCAGCCTCAGTGCAACCAACACAGCCTATAGAGGACAAAAAATTCAGTGTCATAACACTGACTGGTGACAATAGAGGAGCAACAATGCATGTTGGCTCTGAATCAGATAAGAAATAAGGCTCAATCCACATTCATAGGGCCTACAAGACTGAATCTGAAGAGAGCATTGATGTGACAACAGATGGAGAAGGAAACACTAACAATGAGGAAGAATATTCAATGGAACATGGTGAGATTGGGAAGGCTTATGTTAACACTCATGTTTCATGGTTCAATCAATGAAAGAGACCCTGGAGTTCAAGTTACACTTCCACAAAAGCCCTTAGAAACCATCAACCACGACGATAAAGACACTCACAAATCGCAGGACTGAGTTTAACATTAGCCGGTCTCAAAAGTCAACTTTCCAGCCAACAGTTCGCCGTTATGGTCGCAAGTTCAGTTGTGGAAATAACAGTGAAGACATTGAGATTATGTGAAAGAAGAACAAACAACATATCTTCCCTTGTACACCATAAAAATACATCTTGTACAGAAATATTGCAACTTTTAAATATAAGAAAATAAGATTTATAGTATTTAGCCACTTTCCACCATGAAAGTGTTGACAACATCAACAATATATAACATAAATTTTTTCCTTTTTATTATATGCAATGTAATTTTTATTTTTAATTGTTCATTTACATTACAAGAAAATATATGCTTGAGGAAATTAAAAGACTTCATTACACATTAAACATTAATCCTAAACAGCTAGCATTACACACACTTGGGACTGCAGGGTGAAAAATGAGAGTTATTTTGTGCGCCATTTTCTTAAGGAAATACGTACATTTTGATATAAAGTAGCCCTAGCAGGAGCAGCCCTAGCAGTAGCAGGAGCAGCCTAGCCCTAAACATTAATCCTAAACAGCTAGCATTACACACACTTGGGACTGCTCCTGTTAGGGCTACTTTATAGCTAGCAGTAGCAGGAGCAACCCTAGGAAATACTTGCTTCATATATGGACCTTTTGTTGCAACTTGCAACTCGATGGAAGCGAAGAAACATGTGGAGGATGACCATCCAAGATCGTGAACTTGGTGCCGAGAAAATTAGACCTGTTATTTTGCTTAATGATCAACTAAGCACTAGAATAATAATGCATTAGCCTTAAAAGATGTGAATTGATATGGGACACTAACCTTAACTTTCCAATGTAAGTATTGTTAGCTCTAGAGAAATCATCAGAAACCAATGATATTAAAAAATTTGTGCATGTTGCTCTTCTAATCTTCTTTGCAGCCAAGAGAAGTTTGCTCATCACCAGAAAGAGCTGCAAATACAATAACACAATTCACAAAGATGGTAGTTTAGAGACTAACTTCATAGATCGAGAATAGTTTATAGACTATTTATTACATTTCCGTAGTTCAAAGACTAAATAGGAGAGAATGTGATAGTTTAGCGATTGAATTGAAAGTTCACTCTGGAAAACAGAAGGATGAAAAAGAATACTACAAAAAAAACCTAAAAGAGGGTATTTCAAGTTTTAACAACTACATCGTAAACCAATTAGTTATACCTTAGATTCAATAGGATTCGAGAATCATTATTGGAAACCCTCAAAAAACTAAGAGTTGTCTTATAACGATTAGATTATATATACACTTAGTTCGACCCCCTCACCCTATTTTTTGTCCTTTCTTTTATTCATTATTATCCCATATGAATCGAATTAATCTAAATCAATGCGAAAGACCAAATTATTACTATGGAAATATTCGAATTGAAGTGATCTAAATGTGATTTTATATATATTATTTAGGAAAATCAATTAAACTTTGGTCAATCCTTAAATGTGAATGAATGAAACGGAAATATTTTGTAGTTCGATATAACATCTTTTTTTGAATCACATGTCGTAAACAACGTCGATATCATCCGAAATGATAGTTCCCAATCTACTATTTCTAATATTAATATTAATATTAATTAATTATAATATATTAATCATTAAATATACTTAATTTGATTCAAAGAGAAACCTTGGTGTGATTTTAGAAAAATCCAAACAAAATTTTGTTATCAAATAGAGAATAATTTCATGTGAGCACAACAATCTTACCAGGGCTTAGACCAAGATATAAACTATATGTAGAAGTCGCCCTTTCTCTCTTGATAAAACACTGAATTGGATTGTCTCTTGGACAAGGCTGAAAAACAAAATAAAAGACAAAGTAATAACACATTTAGTACCATACACCATGTGCTTCCAAGCTTGAAACAAAAATGTCATCAAATTAAATACATAAAGATAAAGAAAAAATTACCTGCTTCAATGATATAGGGAAAGTGATCCAACCACACTGTTCAAGTGTCTTCACAACACCCTTTGTTATGTCTCTCCACAATCTACAAACTGAGGCACAAGCTACAAGTGCGCGGAGAGATGGCCAAGTGGTTTCACTAGCTTCCACCCTTTGAATTATGTCTAATAGTAACTCAGGAGGTAAGTTAGCCCATTGACTCTGAAGATGATGATGATGATGATGATGATGATGGTGTTGTTGGTGCTGATAGTGATATTGGTGAGGAACATTCTGGTGCTATGTGAGATTTTCCATGTCTATGTGTATGTTTGGTTTCTACATCTCTTATATACATGTTGCCAATTCCCTCTTTCATCTCCTTGATCTCTCTCACAATACTCTTGAAAGGCATTATGTATGACTAGAAATCTAGCATAGCCATTGTGTTTGAAAAGAAGAAATTAGACTTCATGTTTTTTATGAAAGCATACAAAACAATATAACATTTTTTCCTAAGTGCAATGTATTTAGTATATTAACAATGATGGAATGAGAACATATATTGCAGAGAAAACCATGGAAAAATAACTCTACCACCGTCTCTTGATATTTTTCTTATCCCTTTTTATAGGACCCCCTTTCAAAATTTTCAACTGCGTTAATTATTTTTTAACTGTTGTTTCCCTAATTATGTTACATCTTTATACAATTTGTAATAAATATTGTGATGGAAGTCTAAACTAATTTTCTCTCCTAAAAAGTAAACTTTTAAAGCAATATCAATTATCGACAAATTTATTATCACTATAAACTTTTTTAATTTTTGTGATTTAGTCAACTTGATCATATATTTAAGGATCGAGGTGATATAAAAGCTGGTACAAGATTTAAGTCCTTAATCTAATATAGTACAAACTCAAATATTGAGAAACAAAAAAAGAAGTGAAAGAAAAGCTCAAAAATTGAGAGGTAGATGCATATATTTTTTGTGGCAAAAAGGTTATGACTTGGTTAAAAATTGACAGATATATTGTTGGAAAAAGTTGGTGTATGACTTCTTATTATAATAGATTTTGATTTTGATACATTTACTTAAAAACGGAATATACAAAAAATAAATTTGATCATAACAATTGGACTTTCAAAATCAAGATTGCAAGTTGGCATATGAAGGCATGTGCATCCCATCTGCTATATATGCAGAATCCCTCTCTTTCTCATCTACTATCAGGCAACTAAAGTAAAACTAAAAACCATCCATAAACACTACACACATCAGAAGCCATAGAGCAAACATAAACACTCTCATCAAAAACTATGATCATCATTTTGGCATATACCACTTTCATTACACTCATTTCTGGTTCCTCAAGTGAATCACTTCCATGTGCTTTAAATGACGATGTTTCAGCTGAATTTCTCGCCTCAAAGACGGTATACTTCAACACGAGTCTTGATCAAATTCCAAAATTTGTGGATTGGAGAACAAGAGGAGCTGTCACCTCTGTTAAACAACAAAGGGGATGTGGTGAGTGGTTAACTATGAATTCTAATTTTGAATTTTAGTTTTACTTTGGAGCTATTTTACTAGAGTGTAAACTACTTTTCATTTGAATTAGTATGTTTTCTTAGACCCATTTGCATTATTAATTGAAATTTGATCTCAATTATCATACATGAGGTCTGCAGTAAGATTTCTCAATTATAACATAATCTAAAATTAAAATTCTATTGTCCAAGTCATTTGATTGGGATTAGTCTGAATTGGTCAACTCAGATGGGAAGTGGGCAGCAGTAGAAATATTTGACCTTCCTTAAATTTCTGATTAGTGAACTATGATATAAGTTCTTTGTCTTAATTTATTTTGAGCTTTCGCTAGTGAACTGTGAAGTTCTTTTTCGTGTTGCGGTCGTAGATTATGTCAATTAAGTCATCTCCATTTGTCGAATGAAAGATAATTGCAACTCTAACATAACTTATTTTTTCACAGGGTCTTGTTGGGCGTTTGCTACTATGGCAGCTCTAGAAGGCTTGTGGAAGATAAGAACTGGCAACTTGATCTCGCTTTCAGCTCAACACCTCGTAGATTGTGACCCAGGAAGCAACGGGTGTGAGGGTGGCCATATTTTAAGTGCTATTAATTTTGAAACAGAGCAACACTCGGGCGGTGTTCCAAGTGATTTTGACTATCCATATAAAGGAGTTCAGGAACAATGCCGCAATGATATTATACCATCAGCAGGATTTACTGGGTTTCATTCAATACGTCCTGGTGATGAACATCAGCTATTACAAGCTGTGGCCCAACAACCAGTAGCAGCTAGTGTCGCTGCTGATACTGACTTTCAAAATTTCAAGGGCAGTGGGATTTTTGAAGGATCGTGTGCAAACGAAACGAACCATTCTATTGCTATAGTGGGTTACGGGGTAAGCAATGATGGGAGGAAATATTGGATAATTAAAAATTCTTGGGGCGAAGGATGGGGGGACTTAGGCTATGCGAAACTGATAAGGGGAAATGGACCAGTAGGTAATTGTGGCATTACTCGTCATCCCTCTTATTATCCCAGTCTCACGGTTTAGGTTTGAGATTCCCTCCATTACACTATATAGTCCCTCTTATCATTTACAACTAGTCGGTTGACCCGTGCGACATGACAACACCAATGCAAAAAGAGTATATTATATGAGAAACATAGAAGCATGAAAATAAATTAAAACAATATGAAATATTAGCAATTTATAAATACAACATCACATGAAAATAAATTAAAATAATATGAAATATATTATAATTGAAACTTCATTGCAAGATCACATGGATAGTAACAATGTTAAGTAACGAATATTTTGGAACACTTATTTGTAAATTACATTAGATATAAGATTTGTATTCATTAGTTAACAATATCTCTAACCCTTTTCTTGAAGTAATTATGGACTTTTGATACGTGCATATTAAAAATCAATCTAAAGATCAGTTAATACATGGTTAAAATTTGCATATCTTAAGAGCGTTATAGACCTCAAGCTATTGATTTTATATTACTGACATGGTGATTTTCTAGAGCTAAAATCATAGGGTTGCCATGAGATACACAAAATTGATACACTTGTCTGAAGAGATCATAACCATCAGTATCCTACCAAATCTCATTGCTTGCAATTATAGTTTTCATAAAATCAATCGAACTCCATGTGCTTCGGCAGTATTTGCACATCTTAGCAGCCATCATGAACCATAGATATATGGAAATTTTTGGAAGTGAATGACAAACTCAATAGGTTTGAAGTACATGTTATAATGATGACCACTACAACAAAGCATGTTGCTTTCACATTAAGTTTTCCCCAAACTCAAGACAGACATGGATTTCATTTTATACAATGAACAACAGCCACAGACCTGTTTGAATATATTACACTTCTGAATCTTGTGGACTACAACATCACATGAATATAAATTAAAACAACGTAAAATATATTATAATTGAAACTTCATTCCAACATCACATCGGTAATAATAATATTAACTACCAAACATTCTGGAACACTTCTTTGTAAACTACGTTAAATGTAAAGTACATAAGACAGCTAATAGGAGTATATCTCATAATTCGTTCATACTTAAACATCAAGTCACTGAAAAAGTATAGTGACTATAGTGACACTATAACACTGTTGCGTAGCAGAATTTAAACGACTATTTTACGCGATCTTCGATTGACAACACTGTTGGCATCTCATTTCAGCTCCTTAGGCATGCCTTTGACTACAGAAAGGGACATAAGAACTGAAGACAAACCTTTTCAACCTGCACTCGCCGTAGTGTTGGCATTGCAGAGCTCCTATCACGAAACATGGAATTCCGAGCAAAAGCATGAGTAGATGCAGCATCCGGGTGGTTTTGGTAGAGTGCAGCAACCTGGAGAAGTGCAATTATGATTAAAATGTGTATCACAGCAATATGTCAAGTACTGGAGAAAATTAAAAAAAAAAAGAAAAAACCAACATTACAAATTTTCCTGACTATAACAGCACATACCTCTTTGTAGACCAGGGTGTTAGACTTGTTGAGGTTGCTCATCCTCAGACAAAGGGTAATCTCATGGCCCTTTGGCAAAAAGGTGTTAAATCCCAAGATCAAGTCTCTATGACCTCTAAAAAGTTCCTTCACTCTTTCAATGACACCATCAGTATCAACTCTACAAATGCACCAAAAGGATAAACAAATCAATTACAACTAACAAATTCATAATCTCTCTCCCAAGCATATTTCTAACTTCAAACAGAAAAATGTGTCGATTTGAAAAAATAATTGTGACCCAAGTACCAGCCAAAATCCCATAGAACTTCCCAAAAAAATGGACAACCGTCAGCAAAATATACCTTACTGTTTTTCTTTTCGACGGCAACTTCGATCTCTTTCTCGTTTGGATCACGCACATCACAAATCGAGCACTTCTAAACCAAATCCCTGCTCTCAAAGTAGTGGTACAATGATTGGTGAAATTTAACTATCAAAGGCTCCTTGCTCTCATTAGCATTTACAGCTGCTTAAGGAATCATTTTTAATTTTTTTCTACTTCCTGCACCATGATATAAGCTACTATCAAGAATATATCATTAGCATACAATGATTTAAATCCCCCACTTTTTGCATATTATTTGTCAATGGCAAGATGTAGCATTTTAGCATGTCCAACAATAACTATTAATTCACTAAAAAAGGAATGAAAGTAAAATTTTCATTTTAGTTTAAAAATTGATACAAAACTTATCAAACTGCATATAGTTGGGGAGAAGAGAGTAATGCCAAGTGCATCAAATATAAAATGGAGATATACATTGTAGAAATTAAGGCACTGTTGTACTGCTACAATATGCAATAGGCTAAAGTGCCCTTTTCCCCCCTAACTTTTAAAAACTTGCAATTTTGGGCCCTAAGTACAAAAACTACAATTTTGACTTATTCAACGCCTACGTGGCCACGTATGTAATTAATTAATTAATTAAAAAATAAAAAAACTAAAATCAATTTATGAAAGAAAAAAAAAAATCAGAAAAACAGATTCAGCGATACTAGCTTGTTTCAACAGCACCTACAACACTCCTACCTTAATCAATCTAATAGAATCATCAAGAGGAACACGAAAGCGAGGAAAGTTGTGTATATATGCAATGCACTTAATGGAACTCTGAGAAAGACCTTCAGCCATAACAATGGTTCATAAGGCAAGAAATAATGGCATGCCCTTTTGGAACAAAAAACAACATGACAACAAAGACCAAATGGTAATTGCATTTGAAGCTTATGGACATTTAAGTAGTGTCAATGTTCGTCCTATGACAACAATTTCATCTCTCAATTTCTTCGGAGGGTGTGATGATCGCGAAGCACTTGCGTATGGAATGAATGAATTCTTGTTTAGAGAGGAAGAGATAGTCTTTAACGCGAGTTTGTGGTGGTTTAAGAAATTTTCATGGTGAAAAGGAGATTTGAGAATGAAAATGAAATTAGGCTCTTGAGTTGGTGAATCTGGAATGGGTTGTTGAAGTTACGAAAGGAAGAAGAAGTGAAAAAATAGATCTGAAATGAATGGATTTAGGAATTGAAATCAAGAGGAGGAAGAAGAAGCCATTGGAAGGTGGTGTTGGTGGCTGGGGTTAGTAGAGAGAAAGAAGGGAGATTGAATGGGGTTGTTAAATAAATATTTTTTCTTATTTTTTAATTTTTTTTAATTTATTTAATTTAAAAATAGATTTTTTAGTTTTTTAATTTTTTTAATTAATTAATTATACACGTGGCCTGCCAAAGATGCAAAGGGGCTAAATCTTAGGGGGTCAAAATTATAATTTTTTTACTTAGGAGGGCAAAATTGCAAGTTTTTGAAAGTTAAAGGTGGAAAGTACACTTTAGCCTATGCAATAATTGTCAATAAGAACTAAAGTCGAACTTGCAGAACAATCATTAAGCATTGAAATTGAAATATTATACAAATAGTAAACCTCCATACAATTTGGAGTAATAGAAGCTACCATCTTAATCAATCAGAATCAATATACCAAAGAATTCCTAGATATAAACACTACAATACTAACAAAAATACATATCTAGCATAAACCAGTCAATATAAGAACTTATATAAAGGTTCAGAATTTAACTCAGCTGACTTCAACAGACGAAAACGAAATAACAGTGAGCTCCCTTCAATTTATGCCTCAAACAGAAGCTAGGAAATTTGTGTCTCTCAGAAAATCTGCATACAATGAAAGTGAAAAAAGAAAATGCGAGTTGGAGGAAAAAAATGTGGAATTTGCTAATAAAACATAGTCACACATTGATGGTAGTTATTATAACTATTAATGCTTAAACTCAAGTAAGCTCACTTCAAAACCAGCAATGAAAAGGAAAGAGCAAGGTCAAAAAGAGAGGATAGTCACTAATTCAATTTGGAAAGAGCTCGTTTAATTCCAAGTTGTTTGTGTGCCTTATTTAATTCTGACAACCAATGTGCAAGTTAGGACATGTTAGGCAAAACAATAGCAACAGTATACAAAGATTCTGATCATAAAATTTGTAGTTACCTTTCAGAACCAGCCAGATCTACCAAATTTAACCTTGCAAACCTAAAGTGAGTCATAGAATCTTTCTCCCATCAGCTTTCAATAATGCAAGTGAAAACACTGTGAGATCGACTGCTCTCACAGTTCATATGAGTTGCATCCACCTTTCTATTTGCAGTGCCCTGTTATATTTTGTAGGAGAATAACATCATGGCCAAACATGAGCAAGCTTCAAGCACCGATACATAAAATATAACCGTAAGTTCAAATTGCAAATATATTTAACCACAAAATCCCACCTGTTCTAAAAGCCTCAGAACATCATTGATTGTCAACATATACACATGCCTTGCATCAGTAGTATTCATAGATTTCACGAAACCTCTATGAACGCACTCCAAAGTAACCATTCCTTGTATTTTCGGTGACAACAAGCTTTATAGCATGACCTTTGACTAATCTACGCGCTGCGCTTAGGAGTCTCCAGTCACCTCCAATCCTGCAAAATATAGTATTTTCCATCCTGATGAATATCATATCACACTTCCAAATATTTCCATAATGATCGATTATAGAAAGTTGAGTCACAGTTGTGGGCAATGCATCCTCGCCGAAACCAAACCAAGGCACAACCTGTGTTTAACATAATAAAAACTAACATTAGTAATCATAATCAAGAATCTAAAATATAAACCTATATATTTCACACAATGCTAATCCATTTACCAGATATCCATAATCAATCTCGGATGCTGTCAATATATGAACGAATGTGCGGTAAAACCGCATCACCAGTATGCCATCACTTGGAATAATCATCTTTGATATAGGAGGAAGACAGTTGTTTGGATAGTCAACTTCCACTCCTGATCTGTCTTTTATGGTCATGTGCAAAAGGTTCGAT
The DNA here is from genome assembly GCF_003473485.1 of Medicago truncatula. Lineage (NCBI taxonomy): Eukaryota > Viridiplantae > Streptophyta > Magnoliopsida > Fabales > Fabaceae > Medicago > Medicago truncatula. The sequence goes on from NC_053042.1 coordinate 7,748,007, forward strand.
TCTATATAGGTAAGGGTGACCCATGCACCAAGGCCAATCTTGAAGAAATCCTTCAACCCTATCCTGAAGGTGAGAAAAACACAAAAAGGGGGGTTGAATTGTGTTTTCTTTTTCTCTCTAAAAAATACTTCTTCTGATAATACTTCAGAAGCAGTTTGAGAATGCTTCTGATGTAATGATCAGAATCAGATATGCAGCGGAAAAGATCAAAGCAGAGAAAAGAAAAGCAAGACACAAGCAGTTATCATTGGTTCCTTCCACAAAACGGAAGTAGTCCAGTCCCCCTTGCACTTCCAAGGAGATTTCACTATAATCACAAAGATTACGAATGCTCAATACTCTCTAAGTATGAGACTTCTCAAAAATGCTCAAACACACACGCAAGAGTTTTCCAATGCTCAAGCACTAAGCAAGAGTCTTCCAATGCTCAAGCACACAGGCAAGAGTCTTCTGATCAAACAAAAATACAATGAAATAAGTTTGACTTGAACACTTGATATACAATCAGTGGTGTTCACAATACAATACGTTAAAGACTCTAGACTTTTGAATTTCTAAGATGTATCAAATCAGTGCAGAAATTCAGTGTGCTTTGTAGAATCAAATTGACAGAGTTTTGGCGCTTTTTTTAACTTGTGTATCTCTATCTACTGTAACACTCCTATTTCTATTAAAGCAATTAAACATGCGAATAATACATTTATTCAAGAAATAGAGGCTACGCCACATTCAAAATTCAAAAACCAATAAACATGTATATAAACCTTAACAGTCGCAGTGGAATATAAACCAGAGTAAATTCAAATATACATGTTAAGAATAAATAAATTACATCAACATAGATGCATCTCAAAAATCCCAACAAACGGGTAATCTCCAAACATAACAAAATCGAAAATAAACTAATCTAGACCGACACAACGAAGCCTAGATCAGAGCCGACTAATTCTAAACACCGATATCGGAGAAAGCTCCCGATATCCGCCAAGCACAAGAACTCACCAAGCAACTAAACCTGCACAACGTCTACCCATCCATACAGATAGGCAGGCGGTCCATAACAGATCCACTGGGGGTAAGTATTACATTATCATAATCCAAATAACAGTCATCATGAATATTTCAATTTAAACATCATGCACTTGATCAATAATAATATTCTCATATCGATACTTACATCAAACCCCAATATCTCACATCAATGATCACCAATTACATCTGTCATGAACAAAAAACAATTCACAGTTATTCATACACAACCACCAATCATATACATCATGAACAATCACCGATCATATACATCATGAACAATTATCAATTCACAAATATTCATTCACAGTCTCCAATCACATTTCCAAATATGACTCATGTCATGATATGCACTTATTGACACATAAATGCATGTGGTACCAAATCTCCAAAAGGTCGTCACCTCCAAATCCAGATCTCAAAAGATCTCTGCCAGGCCGTGAAGGTGAGAAAAACACAAGAAGGGGGGTTGAATTGTATTTTCTTTTTCTCTCTAAAAATTCTTCTTCTGATAGTACTTCAGAAGCAGTTTGAGAATGCGTCTGATGTAATGACCAGAATCAGATATGCAGCGGAAATGATCAAAGCAGAGAAAAGATAAGCAAGACACAAGCAGTTATCTTGGTTCCTTCCACAAATCGGAAGTAATCCAGTCCCCCTTGCACTTCCAAGGAGATTTCACTATAATCACAAAGATTACAAATGCTCAATACTATCTAAGTATGAGACTTCTCAAAAATGCTCAAGCACACACACAAGAGTCTTCCAATGCTCAAGCACTAAGCAAGAGTCTTTTAATGCTCAAGCACGCAGGCAAGAGTCTTCTGATCAAACAAAAATACAATGAAATAAGTTTGACTTGAACACTTGATATACAATCAGTGGTGTTCACAATACAATACGTTAAAGACTCTAGACTTTTGAATTTCTAAGATGTATGAAATCAGTGCAGAAATTCAGTGTGCTTTGTAGAATCAAATTGACAGAGTTTTGGCGCTTTTTAACTTCTGGATCTCTATCTGCAATCTTCAAGTCTTCACTCCTTTATATAGAGGCATGAAAGAGACGTTGAGATAATTAGCACGTCTAAAGAGTCGTTTGAAATCCTTTGATCATTCACCAGTAATCCTTTGCCTGATTTGGGTGTAGTCCTTTGAAGAATTAGCTTCAAATTCATTCCCATCTTGAAGGCACAAATTCTGCAGGCATAGTTGTTGTCTTGTCTTGTAGCGTGGACAAAACAGAGTAGTGGAGGTAGTGGTTGTACACTTGTACTTTGTCAACTCTGTTAACGAAGGACAAATACTCAGTGCTATCCAAATGACCGTTGATACCTCCCTTTCAATTCTTCGTTCTTCTTAGATAAGGTTGAAATGAGAAACAGCTACTTTGGATCTTCAGTTTGAATATATGAATTAAATGTAGCTTCTGGTGATGATTTCGCTTCTGATGAAAACCTTGCTTCTGATGACCTTCTGCTTCTGATGAGCTTCTGCTTCGGATGACGTCATCACTTCAGAAGCACTTCAGCTTCAGAAGCACTTTAAGCTTCAGACGCAGTTTTTCTTCAGATGCTTAGAATTCTTTTGCTCTCCATTGTTCTTACAAGACCTATTGAAATTACTTGACTAGCCTTTGGTCCTGTACACTTGAACAATTATTAGTAATAACCAATTGACAATTTTTAATACCTTGTTATCATCAAAACTCATTAAGGTTCATTGTGAAACACATTTTGTTCCAACAATCTCCCCTTTTTTGATGATGACAAACAATAGTATTTAAAATGTTCAATTGTTGTTGATCTAATTAATAAGTTGACTACTGGGATAGAGGTTTGAAAGCTCCCCCCTGAGTCTAATAGATCTTTAAGGTGAGGTTTGTAAGCTCCCCTGAGTTCTATTCTTATTAATTAAATTTGAATAAAATACTCATAAAATTTCAGAAGTATTAAAAAAAGGTTTAGAAGTGGTTCTGAGCAGAGCTCATCAAAAAGTTAACTTAATCAAGTTATTATAATGGGGCTCAGAGCCTTAAAATGCTATACATCTACTCCCCCTTTTGTCATCAACAAAAAGTAAGTAAAAACAAAAGAAAGAGTATCAGAGCAACAAAAAGCAAAACTTAAAAAAAAACAGTGTATCTGAGCCAGCAAAAAAAACAACAATTATTTTCAGAGCAACACTTTATAAATATCATGAGAAATGTTGAATTGATTCAGAAGCAATGATTAATCATTCAAAATACACAGTCAAAGCAATTCAATACTTAAAACAAAATCTAAACAATCAAAATGGGTGTGCAACTAAGGTTTGGATAGTCTAAACACTTGTTCCAGTAAATATTTAATCTGCTCAGACTTCTTCTGAAGTTATTCATCCTTGGCTCTCAGTCTTCTTCTCAGCCCTTCTTGAATTCTATCAGCCCTTGAGATGTAATCTGCTTCTGGATAGAAGGGAGTGTTGGCTAACAGAGGCACAAAATCAAGCTCTTTCACTCTAGCTGCTTCATGCATATCATCCAACATTTTCTTCAGCATAGCAGAGTGGGATGAGACACATTTTGAGCTAAGTTGATCCATCAGCTCATTAAAGTCCTTCTTCAGATCCATCCATTGATCAAGATAGTGAATGGGAGGTACATGAACTGTTCTGAGAAGAATCAGTGTCTGAATCTCATCACTTAATCTGATAAGCTGTTCATCAATGTACTCAGATTCTAGGATGGTGTCAGGGATGGGTGAAGGTTCAGGATGGGTTGTTTGAGATGTGGAAGGTCGGTCAGAAGCTGTTTGTTGTTCAGGAGTGGTTAAGTCAATTGTTGGTGATTCTGGTTGTTGTTGTTGTTGTTCTGTGTTAGGCTGGGGTTGATCTGTGGTAGTTTGTTGTTGGTCAGAAACATGGTGTTCATGAACAGATTGTTCAGAAGCACCTTGTTCTTGGTCAGAAGCAACCTGTTCAGGAACAGTTTGTTCAGGAACAGTTTGCTCAGGGATGGTTTGAGTTTCTGTTGGTTGGTTTTCCAAAGCAGTCTTTTCAGGGACTGTCTTAGAGGCCTTTTTGGGTGTTAGTTGCATTTCACCACCTAAATGTCTTTCTAGGCTGTGAAGGGTTGAGGATTCTTGTTGTGGGGGATTTTCTGAAGTAGTTGCTTCTGAAACTACTTCAGAGGATTTTTGTGGAGTTTGGTTATTTTGTGGGTTTGTTTGGTTAGTTTCTTGGTTGGGTTCAGGGTGTTGGATACTAACAGCTTCTGGAATAGATGGTTGAAAGAAGTGATCAGCAGGCAATTTGAGTTTTTCACAGATTTTTATCCTCTGCTCAGAAAATTCAATTTGTGTCTGCTCATAATCAATTGTTCCATCAGCTATTAGTTGGGTTGGTCTGAAATCATTGATGAATTTTTCAAGGTGTTGGTTCACAGGTATATTATCTGATTAAGTTGAGGATGATGAGGGTGAAGATGGAAGGTCAGGAATCTGAGTATTGATCTTAGCTTTGGAGGAAGTACCTGAAGAGTGAGCTTCTGGAGCTTTAGATGCTGGTTCAGATGAAGTAGCTCCTGAAGCATGCTTATTTTTCAAAGCTTGTGACAGCAATGCTGCTCCTTCCTTGACAGTTTCTTGCTCTAATTCAGCAGCCTTTTCAGGAGCAACCTCATACCCTGCAGCCTTGAGTTGTTCCTCCCCTTGCTTTTGCTTCCTCATCTGCTTCATCTTTGCCTTCTCAGAAGAGATATAATCTCTAGCATATTGCCATTGTTCTTCTGAAGGAACAAACATTGGCATTACACTAGGCTTATCATCTTTAGCCTTCTTAGCCTTCTGAGGACTTGGCTCTTCTTCCCAAGCTCTTAGCTGTTCAGCATACTCCTCAGTGCGTCCTTCAGTAGTCTTCAGATTCCTTGTTCTCTTTCTCCTGATGGTTTGAAGAGCAGCTTCCCTAGCATCAGATTTTTTGTTTCTATGGTTCTGAACATCTTCTTCAGAAGCAGGAACTTCTTCAGAAGCAGAAACATTTGCTTTGGATTTCTTGGGCTTTGGTGCTGCAACCTCAACTTTAGTTTCTTTTCTTGACCTCTTCCCTTTAAATTTGAGAGGTGCTCCTCCAATCTTCTCAAGAATAGATGCAACACTGATGATCGTACCAATAAGCTCAAAGTGAGCTTTGATGAACTGATACAGAACCTCAGGATTATCCTCTTTAGAGATTGAGGGGAAATTCGTCATTAGATCTGATTGAACAGTTTCTACAGCCAAATCCTCTTTGGAAGTGACTACATCATCAATTAGCTTCATAGACTTCAAAGTCTTTCCATTAATGATTTTTCCAACAACAATTTCTAGCTCTTCATCTGAAGATACTCCTGTTTCTCTGAGATACTTCAGAAGCTTCCCTTGAACAAAAATTTCAGAAAGTAGCCTTCCAAAGGGAATCTGCCTTCTTCCATTCTTTTGGCTTTCCTTCAGAGCCCAGCACATGTGATGAAGGATGTACTTTGGCAGATTTATTCTTTGATAAGTTGCAAGACAGTACAAAACTACCTTGTGATCCAAAGATGGAGAATCTGTACCTCCTCCCTTTTGGAAAATGCATTCTGACAGAATTTTCTTGAAAACCTTGTGAACAGGTGATAGTTCTGAAGATTTTCCCTTTGCATTTCCTTGGAACAGGACTTCATTGACCTTGTCTTCCCACTGGCTTTTAACAGCATCCACCTGATATAAACCAGTGTTTTCACATCTGCATACTCTTGCAATGATGTCTGCAGTAATACTGATCTCCATTCCCATCACAGCAGACCTTATCTCAGTTCCTTCAAACGGTTTCAAACTCATTTCTGTTCTTGATTTCCCTTTCAGCTTAGGGTTCTTCTTTACCATCTCAGATTCTTCTTCTTCAGCAGCTTTTCTGTCGAACACTTCTGCCCTGACCCAAAAGTCTTTCACCAGATTCATGTAAGAAGGACCATTCAGCATACTAACGTATTGTATCATATGCTGAGCGGCAAAATAATTAGCAATATCCATCCCATTCCTTTTCAATGAACCAAAATCGATGGAAGATTCCACTTGAACGTCCAATCTATCCAAGGGTACAGTCATAGTTCTTTCCTTTAGAACATATGATTTATTGGTGTTGATTCTGATAGACGGAACTGAGCTAGAAGATGCCATTAGATTGATTGAAGATGAAAAGGGTTTCTAGGGTTTTTGGAGTTTCTTAGAAGAGAAGGTTTGAAATGAAATGAAAGTGTGAGTTGTGAAGTGAGTAGTGTGTGTTTGTTTAAGTGTTTTTATCAAAAACGATTGCAATTCAAATGAGACAAACAAACATAGCATTAATGACAAATTGGGGGCGCGTGTAAGTATGTTTAAAAGCAAATAAAACATCATTGCCCTTTTTGTTATACTCCAATACAAATAGACCACGTCAGAGACTCTTCAGAAAACTAACCTTTGGGTAATGGGACAGCTGTTACAAAAAGTAACTGCCAACGTTCCCACTAGCCTTGCTATTCATAAGCAAAGAATACCGCTTCTGAAAGTTTTAGTGCTGACGTCATCTTCAGAAGCACATTTTCCTCAGAACCTCAGTTAAGAGCTTATGATGGACCAGATGCTTCTGAATGGACTTCAGAACCAAACTTCTTATTCAGAGGCAAGCAAATTTTCAATCAGACACAAAGTACATGTTCAAATTTTTCTTAATAAAATCAAATCTTTCAACAGATAAAGGTTTTGTGAATATATCAGCCCATTGATGTTCAGTATCAATGAATTGTATATCTAAAATTCCTTTTTGAACATAGTCTCTGATAAAATGGTGTTTGATCTCAATATGCTCGGCTCTATAATGTAGAATCGGATTCTTTGACAAACAAATAGCAGCAGTATTATCACAAAAGATGGGAATACTGTTAGCATTAATCTGATAATCTTCCAACTGATGTTTCATCCAAAGTAGTTGTGTGCAACAACTTGCAGCTGAAATGTATTCTGCTTCTGCTGTAGACATAGCAATAGTTGCTTGTCTTTTGCTTGCCCAGGATATCAGATTCTCTCCCAAGAATTGACAATTTCCACTGGTTGATTTTCTTTCAATCCTGTCACCAGCATAATCAGCATCACAGAATCCAATCAACTTATAATCTAGAGATTTCCTATATAGGAGTCCAAGATTAGTTGTTCCTTTCAGATACCTGAAGATTCTCTTAACTGCAATTAAATGAGATTCTCTAGGATCTGATTGAAATCTTGCACACAAGCATACACTGAATAAAATATCAGGTCTAGATGCAGTGAGGTATAACAGAGAACCAATCATACCTCTGTATAGCTTCTGGTCTACTACAATTCCAGTATCTTCTTTGCTTAAGGTGCAGGTTGGATGCATTGGAGTGTTCATCACTTTACAATCTTCTAGCTTGAACTTCTTCAGAAGCTCCTTTGTATATTTTGTTTGATGAACATATACTCCTTCTTTACTTTGGTTGATTTGAATTCCAAGAAAGAATTTCAATTCTCCCATCATGCTCATTTCAAATTCATCCTGCATTAACTTAGAAAATTCTTTGCAAAGAGATGCATTAGTAGAACCAAATATTATATCATCAACATATATTTGCACAATCAAAATGTCTTTCTTAAGGGTCCTTCTGAAGAGTGTTGTGTCAACTTGTCCTCTTTCAAAATCATTTTTAATTAAGAAATTACTTAGTCTATCATACCAAGCTCTGGGAGCTTGTTTCAAGCCATATAGTGACTTCTTAAGTTTATAAACATGGTTAGGATGCTTAAGATCCTCAAACCCAGGAGGTTGTTTGACATACACTTCTTCTTCAATGACACCATTAAGAAAAGCACTTTTGACATCCATTTGATATAATATTATGCCATGATTAATTGCATAGGATAGAAGTAACCTGATTGCTTCCAATCTTGCAACTGGAGCAAATGTTTCAGTGTAATCAATGCCTTCTTGTTGACTGTAACCTTGAGCAACAAGTCTAGCTTTGTTTCTGGTTACCTCTCCTTGTTCATTCAGCTTGTTTCTGAATACCCATTTTGTTCCAATAATGTTCTTCTGAAAAGGTTTGGGTACCAGATCCCACACATCATTTCTTTGAAACTGATTTAGCTCTTCTTGCATAGCTAATATCCAACCATCATCTGAGAGAGCTTCTTCAACAGTTTTAGGCTCAATTATTGAAAGCAATCCTATCACAGATTCTTCTTGTCTGAAGTGTGATCTTGTTCTTCTAGGACTATCTTTGCTTCCAATGATTAACTCCTCAGGGTGTGAAGATTTGTGCTTGAATTTTGGTTGAATAACCTGCTGAGTGTTATCTTGAATATCCTCAGAAGCATTTTCATTCTGTACTACTTGACTAGGTTCTGCTTCTGAAATAGACTCAGCTTCTAGAGTAGGTTCAGCTTCTGGACTTGATTCAGCTTCTGAATGCTTTTCAGAATCAGAAGGTTGATCAGATTCTGATGCATCTTCAGAATCAGTTGTACCTGCATTACTTTCACTTTGCTCTGGGGTTTTACTTCCAGGCTCTCTATCATCAAATTTAACGTGCATAGATTCTTCAACACAATGTGTTTCTGAATTATACACTCTGTACGCCTTTGAACTTTCAGAGTAGCCTAAAAAGATTCCTCTTTGAGCCTTGGCATCAGATTTCTTCAGATAGTCTTAGTGTTTAGAATGTAACAAGTACATCCAAACTGATGAAAGTAAGAGATATTGGATCTTCTTCCTTTAAAGAGTTCATATGCAGTTTTCTCCAACATAGGTCTGATATAGATCCTATTTTGAATATAACATGAAGTATTAACTGCTTCTGCCCAGAAATGTTTAGCTAAATTGTTTTCATGGATCATGGTTCTAGCCATTTCTTGTAAGGTTCTGTTTTTTCTCTCTACAACCTCATTTTGTTGTGGAGTTCTAGGAGAAGAAAATTCATGGAGTATCCCATGTTTTTCACAAAAAGATTCAAATGGCTCATTTTCAAATTCTCCACCATGATCACTTCTGACTTTCAAAATTTTCAATTCTTTTTCAGATTGTATTTGAGTGCAGAAGCTGCTAAACACTTCATATGCATAATCTTTACTTTTAATGAATTTTACCCAAGTCCATTTGCTGTAATCATCAACGATGACTAATCCATATTTACTTCCATATAAGGATGCAGTGTTAACTGGTCCAAAAAGATCAATATGGAGTAATTCTAAGGGTCTGGAGGTTGATACAATGTCTTTGGATTTGAAAGTACTTTTCACAATTTTCCCTTTCTGACATGCACCACAAAGTGCATCTGAATGATAATCAATGTTAGGCAATCCTTTGACAAGTTGTAACTTGCTAATTTTAGAAATTAATCTCCAATTAGCATGTCTCAACCTTCTATGCCATACCCATTTTTTATCAGTTATTGACAGAAGGCAAACTACCTTCTGATCAGCCAGATCGGAGAAATTAATTTTATAGACATTCTCAACTCTCTTTCCCTTGAATGTAATGGATTTGTCATCCTTGTTGACTAGTGTGCAGTTGGTCTTACTGAACATTACATCATACCCATTGTCACAAAATTGACTAATGCTCAATAGGTTATGCTTCAGACCATCTACAAGCCACACATTATTAATTGAAATGGAGGAATTACCAATAGTACCTGTACCAATGATTTTTCCAATTTGGTTGCCACCAAACTTCACTTCTCCTCCATCTTTCATGGTAAGGGTAAGGAACAAAGCTTTCTCTCCAGTCATGTGCCTTGAACACCCGCTGTCTAGGTACCATGACTTTTGTTTCTCTCTTGCCCTTAGGCACCCCTGCAGTTTTAACCAATTCAGATTTAGGTACCCATATCTTCATGGGTCCTTTTGGGTTAGTTCTGGAGGCTTTACTTTTCCTCCCTTGTACCTTGGGGTGAATGCTGAGTTGCTTCTGATCATTCAATACTTTAGGTTTAACACCTTTGGGTATTGTTTTCTCAGAAGCAGTAACTGCTTTGTTCTTCTGATCCTTTTGGCTTTGGGATTTTAGATTCTGGTTTAATCAGACTCTGAGGAACATGTTCTGATCTTTTCAGAATTTTAATCTTTTGACTCTTAGGATCAGATTTTGTCCTAACCTTAGACTTGATGTTTTCTGGCTTTGATGTGATCTTAGCCTTTGAACCAGAAGCTTCAGGTTCTGACTGAACAGCAGTTACAGCATCAGTACCTTCAGGCACAAAGGTGGATTTCAATCCATCCTTGATACAATCACAGTAGCTCTTGAGACTGTATTCTTTGGATTTCTCCTCAGAATATCCAATCCCTTTGCCATTGTTTTTGTATGTGTTGTAGATCATAGAAGCAACTTTGCTTCTGTCTATGCCAGCCATAATAAAATCATCCAAGGCAATCTCATGTTTATTGCCTGAACCTTTATCACATTTTTCTTGTAGCTTCTGACAAAGAATCTTGAGTCTATCTTCATATGTTGTTGATATGAGGTTAAACCCTTTGAGTTCTTCTTCAGAAGCTTTCAGTTTCAATAGAGTTGTTTTTTGTTGTTTCATTAAATCAACATATTTTTCTTTTAAATCTGTCAACTCATTGGTTCTATGTTCAAATAGTGATAAGAGTTCTTTTAGAGAATCAACAAGTTATTGTCTATGAATTTTGGAATATACCTCATTTTCATCTTCTGAATCTGATTCAACTTCTAATACTGCTTCTGATGATACTGTTGCCACTAACCCCATGGCTGCTTTAGCATCATCATCTGCTTCTTCTTTATCAGAACCAGATTCACTGTCCAAATCTTCCCAGGTCGCCATCAAGCTCTTTTTGATTTGCTTTCTGAATTTACTGGAGCTGAAGCTTGATTTCTTGGGTTTGCTTTTAGACTTCTCCTTCTGAAGATCAGGGCAATCAGCAATGAAATGACCATGCTTCTTACAGTTGAAGCACCCCTTCTGATCTTCTCTCTTGGAGTTCTTGTAGCCACCTCTCTTGCTCAAAAATTTCTTCTGCTTCCTTGCCAGATACTCAAGCTTGTTGGACAGCATAGCCATCTTCACAGATTGATCTTCATCAGAATCTCCATCAGGTGATTCTTCTTCAGATTCACTGGCTTTGTAGGCTTTGGAAGATTTTGAAGACTTTCCTTTAGATGGTAAAGCAATGGATTTACTCTTCTTAGAGGATTCATGCTCATTTAAACTCATTTCATGCACTTTGAGTGAACTAACAAGATCTTCAACACTTAAAGTGTTTAGATCCTTAGCTTCCTCAATAGCAGTTACTTTGGGTCTCCATCTAGAAGGCAAGCTTCTCAAAATCTTACTAACATGGTCAGAAGCAACATAGCTTTTCTTCAGTATTTGCAATCCAGAAACTAAAGTTTGAAATCTTGAGTACATTTCTTCTATACTCTCATCATCCTTCATTCTGAAAAGTTCATACTGATGAACTAGCACATCAAAGCTTTAGCCTCTTTCACCTTCTTGCTGCCTTCAAAGTTGGCGCATAGTGACACAAACATAGCCTTCGCAGTGGATTTGTCACTCATCTTCATGTATTCGGTGCGAGGTATAGAAGCCACAATGATTCCTCTGATCTTGTGGTGTTTCTTATAAAGCTTCTTCTGAGCAGGAGTATGTATTCTTCTGTCTAAAGCAGCTCCTTCTTCATCTAAATCCAAGTCATCAACTCCATCTTCCAGTATGTCCCATAGTTCTTCATCCAATCCCATGATATAGCTGTACATATTGGTTTTCCACCATGAAAACTCTTCTGGATCTCCATTGAATTTTGGAGCTTTTCCAGAGTCTGATTTCCTTTCAGCTGTATCATAGTCATGTTTGACACTTGTGTATTTTAAGGATGTAGTTGATTCCTCTCCTCCAGACATGGTTTTCTTTTGGATCTTGAACTGTAACACGGTTAAGTGCTATGATAACAGAGCAAGCTCTGATACCAATTGAAGGTGAGAAAAACACAAGAAGGGGGGTTGAATTGTGTTTTCTTTTTCTCTCTAAAAATTCTTCTTCTGATAAAACTTCAGAAGCAGTTTGTGAGTGCTTCTGATGAAATGATCAGAATCAGATATGCAGCGAAAAAGATCAAAGCAGAGAAAATAGAAGCAAGACACAAGCAGTTATCCTGGTTCCTTCCACAAATCGGAAGTAGTCCAGTCCCCCTTGCACTTCCAAGGAGATTTCACTATAATCACAAAGATTACAAATGCTCAATACTCTCTCAGTATGAGACTTCTCAAAAATGCTCAAGCACACACGCAAGAGTCTTCCAATGCTCAAGCACTAAGCAAGAGACTTCTAATGCTCAAGCACGCAGGCAAGAGTCTTCTGATCAAACAAAAATACAATGAAATAAGTTTGACTTGAACACTTGATATACAATCGGTGGTGTTCTCAATACAATATGATAAAGACTCTAGACTTTTGAATTTCTAAGATGTATCAAATCAGTGCAGAAATTCAGTGTGCTTTGTAGAATCACATTGACAGAGTTTTGGCGCTTTTTAACTTGTGTATCTCTATCTACAATCTTCAAGTCTTCACTCCTTTATATAGAGGCATGAAAGAGACGTTGAGATAATTAGCACGTCTAAAGAGCCGTTTGAAATCCTTTGATCATTCACCAGTAATCCTTTGCCTGATTTGGGTGTAGTCCTTTGAAGAATTAGCTTCAAATTCATTCACATCTTGAAGGCACAAATTCTGCAGGCATAGCTGTTGTCTTGTCTTGTAGCGTGGACAAAACAGAGTAGTGGAGGTAGTGGTTGTACACTTGTACTTTGTCAACTCTGTTAATGAAGGACAAATACTCAGTGCTATCCAAATGACCGTTGATACCTCCCTTTCAATTCTTCGTTCTTCTTAGACAAGGTTGAAATGAGAAACAGCTACTTTGGATCTTCAGTTTGAATTTACGGATTAATTGTAGCTTCTGGTGATGATATCGCTTCTGATGAAAACCTTGCTTCTGTTGACCTTCTGCTTCTGATGAGCTTCTGCTTCTGATGACGTCATCACTTCAGATGCACTTCAGCTTCAGAAGCACTTTAAGCTTCAGACGCAGTTTTCTTCAGATGCTTAGAATTCTTTTGCTCTCCATTATTCTTCCAAGACCTATTGAAATTACTTGACTAGCCTTTGGTCCTGTACACTTGAACAATTATTAGCAATAACCAATTGACAATTTTTAATACCTTGTTATCATCAAAACTCATTAAGGTTCATTGTGAAACACATTTTGTTCCAACACTGTCCCATAGAGGTTGTCTCTTTAGGTTATTTCAGATTGTTAAAAAAGTTGTAAATAAATGAAATAGTGTAACAATTTTACCAATGTATTATCTATCCTTATTAACAATTAGGCGTTAACCATTGCCATGAATGTATGGTGGATTACAGTGAACATGGGAGTTATTATGTGCACAGTATTATTAATTTACAGGTAGAGTATAATGATTAATGCATTGGGAACATAATAAAGTGACACTAATTTTTGGGACATTCTTTTGTCAACGTGATACTCAATATGGGACGGAAGAAATTTATATTCGGGTGATTTTCGCGCGCCTACACCATATGTTCCTACTACCCCCATGTTGCGAACATCTTGCATTAGACACCCACATAAGGACAATTGTTTGCCTTAACATTTTTGTTGTATATCATGGGATAACCCGTGGTTTTGTTGTTTTATGCGGAGATTATCTTATCGCTTACCAAGCATATTCCTGGATCTATTTCTTTAATCACTAAGTGGTTTGGATCATCAATTTATCTGCAAGATTTGAAGTGGCATGTGATTTCTTCCACATACATTTGTTAATGTTTTAACATTTTGTAGGTGGGGACAATGAAGGGCCTTCGTTTATGCCAGACATATTGGTCAATGTACACAGGACCAGAGAGGAGTCTGTTGGAGTTATAAAAGAAGTTCTTCCGGTATGTTGGCCTAGAAGCTTTGTTTTATGTTAGTACTATAACGTTTAGGTTTGGTTTTAAAATTTCTCTGTTGTTGCCATGCTTGCTTCTCTATGCTTAAAGAATCGGTACGAATAAAGATTAGTGCTTAGTTTTCATTTCATCATCATACATCAATATCAAACCGTGATTGTAATTCAAAGTCTCATTTAACATCTTCAAACAGATAATACTATTTTATGTTGCTAATGTATTAAACTATCTTTTCTCGTTATCATTCATTTCAATTGTTTGCGTTTCCCGTATTGATATTATTGACACGTGCATTGTTTTCTCCAGGATGGTTCTTATAGGGTAGCTCTTGGGTCTAGCGGAAATGGTGAAACAATATCGGCCCTTTCCAATGAAGTGGAGGCTGTAGTGCCAAGAAAATCCGATAAAATAAAGATAATAGGTGGGGAGTTGCGTGGTTCCACTGGCAAGTTGATTGGTGTGGATGGCACTGATGGCATAGTAAAAGTAGACGATACATTGGATGTGAAGATTTTAGACTTGGTTATTCTGGTAAAATTAGCTCAACCATGACAGCCTTCTTGTAAAGGATAATTTACACTTATAAAAAAAATCATTTTTAATTATACTTAATTTATATTAATTATATCATATCCTAAATTTTTAAAAATTTGCATATCTACATATATGTATGTATCGCACTCGCACTACGTATTCATTGTTGAGCTGAAGTAAATAAACATATGTAATTCTCCAACATGCAATGCAAGGCTGAAGTGGTATTCTTTTTTGTTTTTTCTACGTTTGATGAATTGAGGATAATTTATCCTTATAAAAAAAAAATCATTTTTCTTCATTTTATCTTTACAATCATATATTATTTTTATCTCAAGAGCGCCAAATTTCTTCATTTTCTTTGTTTAACATGTGATCTCCATCTCCTTTTCAGAATCGAATCATACTAAACTACCCCAAATTCATCGGGGGTAATGTAGATCTCCCTGATAGGTTTTTTTTCTTATGATTAGTTACTATTTTCATCTCAAAATGATCAAATTTTTTCATCTCCTTCACTAAGCATATGATTTACACCTCATTCTTTCAAAAATTGAATTATATTTATTAATTACCTTCAATTCATGAAATGATAATGTAGATCTCGGCATTCGAAACATGATTATCTATCTCATTTACTTTATTCTATGTGCACCGAAACATGTTGACTAGCATGTTTGGACTTGTCAACCAAACCAATGAGGACCCACGCTTTTTTTTAAGTTTCAGAATACTGTTTCACGTTTTTCATATTGTTTTATTTTTATTATGTTTGCATGAAAATATACGCATTTTCAAAACATTCAACCGTAAAGAATTCCAACAATATTTTCTTTAGCAGTTTATTGGTTAAAAATTTACCTTTTAAAAGTAAATAAATAGAGTGTCTAAGATTCGAATTTTAACTTATGCATATAATATGTATGTCTCTGTCAATTAAGATAAGCTCGCGCGACGAATTCCATCAAATATTTTCCAAATAAATATGCTCAATTTATATATTATTTGTATTCTTTTAGTACTAACAAAAACACAATAATATTTCATAAATTAATTAAATTCTCTGATTTAATAATCATCATATAAAGAGTAGTTCTCCCTTCAAAGAAATAAATATGAAAAATAATTCTCTAGAAAAATATTATAATACACACTTGTGTTTGGCCCTATAAGTTTAATATTAAGTCAATAATAGATTAATAAAAATTAAATATTAATTAAGGTTGGTGCTAATAACCTATTTAACGTTCCTTTGTAAAAAAATTTCTTAACGTTTTTGGAACAACTTTTGTTGAACTTTATTTATTTTCCTCTCATCATTTAACAAATGTGTTTGTAAAATTATGTTCTTTGTTGTCTTGTGTTATTAACATAAACATTGTAAGTTTGTTAGAAGATTTATCTTTTTTGTTCGCATAATCATATTTTTTGTGTTATTAACATTTTTTTTATTGGTTTATCTATCATATGCAATATTGCATATGTTAATACAACTAAAAATGAATTTTCTTTTTATTAAAAACAGCATTTTTTTTAAAGAATTACTTTTAACTTCTTGATTTATGAAAATTTGCAGATGATATAATTTTTTTCTTTTATTTATGTTTTTTTATAAGTAAAAAAAAAGATTTAATTCATAGGTTTATTTGCAGTTTTGCCCCTCTTAGTATCACAATCTTGTGATTTGCCCCTTTTAAAAAATGGTCTTGTTAACGAGTGTCCTCGTGGCACTCTTTAAACATTACAAAAGGAGAAAATATTCTTAAAAAAAAGTCAAATGTTTCAATTTCCAATGCATTGATTATATAACTTTTCAAAAAAAGTTACCTTTTAAAGGTTTTAAAGAGTGACCCGGAGGCACTCGTTAACATTTCCCTTTAAAAATAAGAACAAATCAGCTCCCGAAGTTTACCCTTTTTTGCACTTTTGGCCCCAGACCTTTTTGCACTTTCTATTTTTTTGTAGGGGGCCAAAATCGTAACATTATGATACTTATGGGGTCAAAACTGCAATTAAACCTAATAAATGAAGTGATATAGGTGTCATGTAAGCATTGACTCAGTCAAATTGGTCTGGAGTGTCAAAAGTATAAAAAGTGTAAATTTAAAAAGCTGATTTGTTATTGTTTTTTGTAGAGGGCCAAAATCACAAGATTGTGATACCCAGAGGATCAAAATTGCCGTTAATACTATTCATATATTCATCAAAACAAAAAGATTTAGTTTCACCTTCAAAAATAAAAAATAAAAAAATTAGTTCCCACACATATATAAATAGGGTTAATAGTGTTTTTCACCCCTGTAATATAGGTCATTTTCGATTTTCGCCCTTATAAAATTTTCGGTTTGATTTCTGTCCTTGTAAATTATTTTTTTTTCCGGAATACCCCCCTCCTTCCTCCAACTCAGCAAATCAGCCTATGTGGCACTGACAAGGAATTTATTTTTTTTATTTTTTTCTTCTTTCACTTGCCACGTGTATAATTCGTTTTTTTTTTAAATTGTGAAATTTTTGTTTTAATTGTTTTATTTTTTAAAATATTTGCAAATTAATTTTAAAAAAAAAAAAAAAATTCAGATTTTTTTCCAAAAATTTAAAAATATTAAAAAAAATTCAAATATTAAAAAAATGATTTTTTAGAATTTTTAAAATTTTAGAAAATGATTTTTTTTTAATTTTAATTTCAAAAATGATTTTATAAAAATCTAGAATAAAATTTTCGAAAATAAAATCTGAATTTTTAAAAAAATCTGTATCCAGATTATTAAAAATAAAATATTTTCCATAAAAAAAAATATGACTTTTTTTTTTAAATTTCGAATTTGTTTCTTCTAATTTAACTTTTTTTTAATTTTGAAAATTAAACTCCAGAATCTTTAAAAAAAATTAATTTCGAAAAAAAATCGAATATTTTTTCTAATTTTTTCTTTTTCAATTTTTAAATTTTTCGGAAAAAAATCTGAATATTTTTTTTATTTTTGAAAATTAATTTTCAAATATTTTAAAAAATAAAATCTGATGTAGATAATTAAAAAAAATTGAGTTTTTTAAAATTAAAATTAAAAAGCGAAATTAAAATTTCACAATTAAAAAAAAAACGAATTATACACGTGGCAAGTGAAAAAAAAAAAAAAAATTCCATGTCAGCGCCACATAGGCTGATTTGCTGAGTTTGAGGGAGGATGGGGATATTCCGGAAATTTTTTTTTTACAAGAAAAGAAATCAAACCGAAAATTTAATAAGGACGAAAACCAAAAATGACCTATATTACAGGGGTGAAAAACACTATTAACCCTATATAAATATTATTGTGACCCCGTAGTATTATTTTGGAGCTCAATATTCAAACCAGCATAAAAAATAACCCCAAAATAGCACATCAATTTGTTTCCAGAACAATCTTCACTGTCGTAAACCCTAACCCTTCCACCGTGACATTGTTTCCGATTTCAGATTGCCACCGCTCAACTTGCAATGCCGCACATTGCCACCGCTCTGATGGGTTCCGATATTCCACAAGATGGATTGAAGAAACTGGAGTATCTTTCACTCGTATCCAAAGTATGCACCGAGTTAGAATCTCACACCGGCACCCGCGACAAAGTTCTCGCCGAATTCATCACCGATTTAGGTCACTCTTCCAACTCCGTCGAAGAATTCGACGCTAAATTGAAAGAAAACGGTGCTGAAATGCCCGATTATTTTGTCAGAACGCTTCTCACTATAATTCATGCGATTCTTCCTCCAAAACCTAAGAAGCAGAGAGAAAATCTGAAAGAGAATGCCAATTCGAACACGAAGTTTAAGGCTTTGGCGATTTCAGATGATAGGGGTCGTGCTGAGAAGCTGAGAGAAGAGATTGAAATTGAAGCTAGAGAGAAACAGAAGCCACCAATGGAAGATGATGATGGTTATAGAGATAGGGATAGAAGAGATAGACATAGAGATAGATATGATAGAAGGGGGAATGATAGAGATAGAGATAGGCGTGAAAGAGATGATAAAAGGGGGAGTGATAGAGATCGTGGTGATAGGCGCGATAGAGATGATACAAGAGGCAATGCTAGAGATAGAGATAGATATGAAAAAGATGATAAAAGAAGAGATGATAGAGATAGGGATCGATATGAAAGAGATGATAAAAGGGGGAATGATAGAGATAGGGATAGGGATTGGTATGAGAGACGAAGGAGAGATGAGTATGAGGAGGACGAAGGTGGGAGGGAGGAGAATGGTGGTGATGAGAAAGGGAGGGGAGGAAGAGATACGAGGCGTGGTGGTGGTTCTGGTGAGCCGGAGTTGTATTAGGTCTGGTTGAGATAGAAAACCATGGTACACATGTAGTTGTTTACACTGTTGGTGCTGATGATGAAGCTTGGAGACCCAAACAGTTGATTCCTTGGCACCTTAGAACTGATGAGTGGATACGTAGTGCCGGAGCATACATTTCTATTTGGTGATTCAACTGTAGTGTACTTTCTCAGATTTACAATGGATCCAGAATATGAGGACGAGATTCTTTCGTTTAACTTTGAAACAGAAGTCATGTATATGCCACTCCCTCACGAAGAATATCAATCTCATTTACTTTTATGCGCTTTAGGCAATAGGTTGTGTTGTTCTTATGTGGCGTTCAACTCATTGTCTATATATCAACTTGTGGATAACATTTGAGGACTATTATGTGTAACCGCGCTACCTATAATGCTGCCTCATGTGTCACATCGCCGTTTTCTACCGATCCATTTCCACAACAATATTTTGCTAGTGGCTTTTAGGCTCGTTTTCGATATCCCATTATTCGGAAATAGAGACCAGCACTGTTTAATTATTGATTTTGCTGCCAATAGTCCAATACAACATCTCTCGTCAATAGTCCTGGCGGTATCAACCGGTTCCTTGCTAAACCATTTGTGGAGAGTCTCGAAGTTTTGCCTTATTGAGGTAACTATTGCTTTTATTTTATGAAGTTATCCACCGTTGCCTTATTATTTTGTTTATCTATCTATATCAAATAGTTATACATGTTTTTCAAGAAAAGAGCTGTGTTTATTAGAGTTAAGTATGTAAATGTGTAAAACAGGAATTTAAAATAAAAATGTAGATAAAAAAATTATATAGTTAATGAAAACTGATTTCATTATTTGCAATGATGTTTTAATTTTTTTATTTTTTTTAAAGCAAACTGACCAATTAAGAGGGTTAATTGTAATAATGGAAAATGTTGATCGTATAACTCACTAAAGTGAGCATGCTGTTTTGCCAAATGAAAGATCAGTTTCTAATATTCTATAGGCAATCCATAAGGAATAAAGATATACTCCTTTTTCTGCCAATATATCTGATTTGTCTATATGTTCTGCAGCAGATGATATATTTTTGTTCCCAACCAAAATTGCACTTTTCAAAAGTGTCCATAAGATATGGAACAAATAACTTTTAACAGCTGCAGATAACATATGCTTATTTGGAAAACTATTGCTTCAGTTTAATAGGTAGATTGAAACATTTTATGAACATGTAAAAAGAAAACTGGAATGTGAAATGATTAAGTAAAAGAAGGTTAATCTCTCCATATTCCTACACGTTTGTTTAGAAGGTTAAGTAAAAGAAAATTAAGATGAAGTGATTTACCTCTCCAGGCAGATGAAGAGTTTGTAAATCTCCCAAAATTGGTCTTAAGAAACCGTTAATACCACTGCCTTCTTTTTTAGTTTATATAGTTATTAAGTTAGATATGTTTTAAGGGATATGGAAAGGTTTAGGATGTGTTTGAGATATGAAAAGACTAAATCAGTTTGTAGATCTTGCTAAATGTGTAAAACCATTTTTCATATCAGCCAGATTCGATTCTGAGTAATGAGATACATGAAATTGGTTTTTTAAATTAAAGGGTTAATAGTGTTTTTCACCCCTGTAATATAGGTCATTTCTGGTTTTCGCCCTTATTAAATTTTCGGTTTGATTTCTGTCCTTGTAAATTTTTTTTTTCCAGAATACCCCCCTCCTCCCTCCAACTCAGCAAATCAGCCTATGTGGCGCTGACATGGAATTTATTTTTCTTTTTTCTTTTTTTTTTTCACTTGCCACGTGTATAATTCGTTTTTTTTTTAATTGTGAAATTTTAATTTTAAAAAACTCAATTTTTTTTTTAATTATCTACATCAGATTTTATTTTTTAAAATATTTGAAAATTAATTTTCAAAAATAAAAAAAATATTCAGATTTTTTTCCAAAAAATTGAAAAAGAAAAAATTAGAAAAAATATTCGATTTTTTTTCGAAATTAATTTTTTTAAAGATTCTGGAGTTTAATTTTCAAAATTTAAAAAAAGTTAAATTAGAAGAAACAAATTCGAAATTTAAAAAAAAAAGTCATATTTTTTTTTATGGAAAATATTTTATTTTTAATAATCTGGATACAGATTTTTTTAAAAATTCAGATTTTATTTTCGAAAATTTTATTCTAGATTTTTATAAAATCATTTTTGAAATTAAAACTAAAAAAAAATCATTTTCTAAAATTTTAAAAATTCTAAAAAATCATATTTTTAATATTTTTAAATTTTTGGAAAAAAATCTGATTTTTTTTTTTTTAAATTAATTTTCAAATATTTTAAAAAATAAAACAATTAAAACAAAAATTTAGTTTTTTAAAATTAAAATTTCACAATTTAAAAAAAAAAAACGAATTATACACGTGGCAAGTGAAAAAAAGAAAAATAAATTCCTTGTCAGTGCCACATAGGCTGATTTGCTGAGTTGGAGGGAGGAGGGGGGTATTCCGGAAAAAAAAAAATTTATAAGGACAGAAATCAAACCGAAAATTTTATAAGGGCGAAAACCGGAAATGACCTATATTACAGGGGTGAAAAACACTATTAACCCTAAATTAAATAGCTTATAGGATTGTATAATCTGATATATAAAAACTTAGAAGTGATTTAGATTGGACATATTAATGGTTAGAGATATTAGTGCAGATATGTAGGGATGAATATGATAATTGATTTGTCAGCTTTTTCATTTTACAAAGCCCTTTTCTGCTTCTATCTTAGTCCAGAAATAATCAAACTCGAATTTGACATGCCCTCTTTTTATATCATACTTATACTAACTGATTAAGTATGTTTATATTTCACAGATGCCTAACTGCTAATGTTTAACACAACAGCCTCTAAAAAGTATATTATGTCAGTTTAATTGATATAATAAGTTAAGTCTATCAAGTTTGCTTTAGAAATGATATTGTATAACTCGAAATTTTGAACATCAGTATTTTTATAAACCTGTATAGTGCAAAAACTTATCAGTTTTGGAACTCATGTGTCTAGTGTTTTTAAGAATCTTGATGCAACTTTTCTAAGAACATATATTTGAATGGTGAGCTGCTATGCAAAACATAAATTAAATTTTCTTTCATAACAATGGTATTGCTGAGAAGTAGTTGTTCATATTATGAATAAAAAACTGTTTGATATAGTTTATTATGAACCATAGCAGATGTGATATATTTATGGTCAATCAATTTCAAAGTAGCAGTTCCATTTGGTTTAAAACTAAAACATAGCACAGATGAATTTCTTAAAAGGATAGTTGCATTGATAAAAGATAAGTAAGACAAAAGGCAATAGTAAGCAAAATACATCCCTTGATCATGCCTAAGCATTAGAAACTGTAGAGTTCATAGCGATGGATTTTAATTTGATATTATGATTAGTTAGAAGTATATGCTATGTTTAAAGTGCGTTCTTTATTAGTTTAATGGCATCTTACTTACGGTCTAAATGACAAACATAAATTAAATTGAGTGTTTTAATATTGAACTAATACTCATATGTTTGTTGTATATGTAGATCAAGTTGCAGGTACTACCAGCCAAGAGGAAATTGGCATGGAGTGTCTATTTCGGCCGATGATAGACATCAGGTGGGGTTTAGCATCGGAAGGGAACAAAAATTAGTTTATTCGGATGGTTAAGATGCATCACCTGTTAAGGGGTTGTGACTTTTTGTAAGGTATTGGGATACAAAAATCTCGGGCCCACCACAATATTAAATAACAATATTGTATTTGTTTGAATTATTGGTGATTTTTGTAAAAAATTATGGGCCTTATCTATTGTACTTGAGCTTGCTGGTTAGACCCAAGAATTTCGGAATAGCCTGTACCATTTTATTTTGTTAAAATGTTTTGATGTTAATTTAAATTAGAAAAGTCATTAGATAAGCAATTAATTTTATTTTTTTTGAAAGAAAGCAATTAATAAATTTTGAAAAGTAGATTTTTTTTTTTTGACAAATTTTGAAAAGTAGATTAAATTTTTAACTATTGTGTTACATAAAAAAAAAATGGCCATTAATAGGTTACAGATTTATATTTTCTGGAGTGTTTATTTAATTAATTTAAATATTGGGTACAGTTTTAAATAACATTTTTTTGTGTGTTTTAAATTGGCTATGACTATAAATCGCATACTCAATCAAACTTAAATCCAGAAAATGAGAATAAAAAAAAAAACCAAAATCATAAAATATCATGTGTTTTTGGTTGAATCTGAGACTAAAAAAAAAACTCAAAAGGGGTGAAAAACACCATCATAACGATACACTTTTGAAGCTTCTATTGTGAATCTAAAAAATGCATTGAAACCCATAATCTAAATATGAAAACAAATTCAGACCAATCACAACAACAACCTCACTCTAATTAATCCCACACCTTACACGTGCACAGAAACGTGAGAAATATGAGCATGTTTGAGAAGAAAGTATTAGAAGACAGAGAGATAAAACATAGGAATATCGACCATAATCCAATTCAAATTTCATCCTAAAAAGCAAAATTGATCAAACACAGTTCTGTACATCATTAAATTGCAAAATCAATTGATACTCATTTCAAATCACATCCAAAAATGAAAAATTGATATATACTCAGTTCCGAATTTGCCTTAAAAACTTCAAACAACAGATGAAAACGAAAACTTTGATGGGTAATCTTTGGCTTCATGGGTGAGAGAACAGAAGAAGAAAATGAGATTATACAAGTTTTGGAAAAGATGATAATTTCTGGTCAGACAACAATAAATGGGGAGGTGTGGTGCATAACAGTGGCGGTTCTACCGTATGGCGACCCCGGGCGGTCGTCCGGGCTCGATCGAGGCAATCTGAAAATTGTCACACAGGTCTTGCAATTTTATTTACCACACTATTGACGGGTTCATCTCTCTTATTTTAACGGGTTAATTGTTCAAATTTACCCTGTAATATACTTTATATTTGAAAAATGATCCAATAAAATATAAAACATATATTCTAGCATTGTAACTTGAATTTCTTCTTATTTAATTTTGACCACCCTATAATATACGCGTAGTCTAAAAATATGACCTACAGGTTGAGTTTTTTCACTATTTTTTTTCATACATGTTTAGCACGTTAAAATATAGCTTTACACAAAATTAAATTTCTTCGACTAGGGATAAATTAATTATGAATTTTTATTCCCTCATAATTATGAATTTCTTAAACAATTTATAATTAATTTGTATCTCGTTTAAAAATTACAAAATTTCATTGTGAAGGTTCTTATCATGTTCTAGTCATGCCTACAAAATTAGGGAACTAAATTTGCTTGTGAGTATACGCTTACGCGGAACAAAATTTCAATTTTGCACGTTTCAGTTGAAAAATCAAAATAAATTTAAACGGCTTCGAAATGCTATGAAACTTTACAGATCCTTTTTATGTATTTTTATAGATGTCTCTGCAAATAATCAGCTCAAAATTCAATTTATAGATCAAGATTTCTGTTGTTTTGTTTTTTTAAGCTTTTGACACTTTAAAAATTCATAATTAATTTATCGTTTGTCGAAAATTTATAATTTTTTTGTTAAAACCATATTTTAACGTTCTTAACTCACCTCTAGGAAATCATGAAAAAATTCAATCTCTCGGTTGCTTTTTTGGACTTTGCGTATATTACATGTAATAAATAATAAAAATCTCGAATTACATGGTCAGAATACATGTTATTTAATTACATGGACAATTTTCAGACTTCACGTATATTACGTGGTCAATTTCAATTAATAACTCTATTTTAAATTGCACTTTTGTTGACAAAATGATAAACCTCTTTTATTTCGATATTTTTTAGGAAAAAAATAAAAAATAAAAATATTTCGATTTATGACTGTTTATATATTATGTCACATGTGAATTTACGATTAATTTTTTACCCGGGCTCCATAAATTTCCTGGCTCCGCCACTGGTGCATAAAGTACAAATAATATTAAAAAACTGATTTCAATGTTTTTATTCTTTTGCCAAATCCGGTTGCTAACTGACAGGTGACAGGGAAAAGGACACTTTCCCATGGTGGGAAAGAACCGTCTGTTCCCAGGCTAAATGCCACCTAGTCTAAAACTTTCATGTTTTCACCAAAGTTCAATTCGAAACAGAAGTATGTGAAAAAGACGTGAGAACATGAAATAGGGTATGCTGTCATTGTGAAATTTCGCTAAGGACCTATTTGGAGTGTTTTCATCATAACTCAAAATCCACAAAACATTTTCAAGTCAAACCAAAGTCATTCGAAAGCTAACAAAATTATCTAAAACTTTCATGTTTACACCAAACTCCAATGCGAAACAGAAGTATGTGAAAAAGACGCGAGAGCATGTAACTGGGTATGTTGTCACTGTGCAATTTCGCTAAGACCTACTTGTTACGATTTCTACACCATTTTTCACCAAAAAAACCCAAATTTAGATTACCCAATGCCCAAATTTGATAGGAAACATTACCTAGGATTAGGGTTGGAAATGAGTCGAGTCGAATCGAACCTGCCTGAGCTCGATTCGACTCGATAAGAATTGGTTCGACTCGAGTTCAATACGAACAATTTTTTCAGCTCGAGTTCGACTCGTTTAAAGTTCACGGACAGTTCGGTTCAGCTCGTTAGGTTCAGTTCGGTTGCTCAACTCGTTCAAAAAAAAATTATAAAAAAAAGATTAATTTATAGATATTTGATATATATATATATATATATATATATATATATATATATATATATATATTAAAATTAAATATTGAATTAAAATAAAAGTTCACACAAGCATGCATATAATAGACATAAATTATATAAAGTTAAAGGTTGCATAAATACGAAGAAAAATATCTAATACAAGTAACAGAGACAAAAAATTCAACAAAATTTAATTAGCTCTGAACAAAATTCATAATATTCTTTTACTTCTAAACTCCAATTGCTCTTCCCTTCAAGACAAAATCGTATTCAGACACATTTGCCACAACCTTCAACTTAATCTTTACTCATTTAGAAAGAAACTAAACTTCAAACATGATGCGAACTCTAAAACAGCAACAATATTCTGAACAACAAACAAGAAAGTGGATCAACATCCTCAAAAATGCTACATACCAATAAACAACTTAATAAAGAAAAAATCGTTTAATGTTAAAAGCATAACAATAAAAGGTCCTGGACTATGCTAAAAATCCTTATACATATGCCCGTAAATATCATATCATAGTTGTGTTTAGACACAAAACCTTAAACTTACTCAACATATATGCTATATTTCTAATCGGTGGCTTTTACCCAATACAAAAATGCTATCTTTACCAACATATATTCACAAAAGCCTATGCATCACAGTGCATTTATATTCTCATTTATGTCTTGTTACTTATCAAGTTTTAACAACATACTATCAGTGACTTTTACCCAATGCATTTTTTTTTCTTATCTCAGAAGTTCTTATCCAAAGGTCAAGAACAATGAGCATAAATGCAAACAATCACAGTGATATTAAATCCACAATAGCTTCTTGTCAATTTAATGAAAAATAAACGTACCTACTTAACATCAAGGAAATAATGTGATTTCTGTCGGAACGTGCTTCACCTACTTAACATAAAGAGCAACAATTTTCTTCATTGATGGAGCCTATTGCTACTTCTCAGTTCTACAGTTATCCACCCGTAGAAAGCTTAGTTTTTGAGAGAAGAGGAAACTTGGTTTTTGCCACCCGTAGAAAGAGAAGGTGATGCTTAGTTTTTGGTAGATAGTTGGGTAGGAATGTGAAAGATTAAAGGATATGAAAAGTTAATGTTTTGTTTTTTTAGAGAAAAAGTAAAGTTTGTAATTTCCTATGTTTCATAATCATTTTTGCGGAACCCAAAAGTTTCTAACTTCTTTTTAATATTTAATTATTTTGATAAATTAAATTTTTTTAAAAACAAACTCAAATTGATTTATATATATATAATCAATAATCGAGCTATCTCATGAACCTAACGAGTAGAATTATGCGTAGCTTAAGTTCAGCTCATTTAATTAACGAACTTAATTTTCAGCTCAAGTCCAGCTCGTTAGCTTCATGAACCAAGTTCAACGGATTAAATATCGAGTCGAATGTCGAACTATAATCGAGTTGGTTCGGTTCATTGCCAGCCCTACCTAGGATTATTCTACAACCTAAACATCAATTTTCACAATGATCCATTGGATTACCTACACTTTCAACAATCAAATTCAATTTTCAAAACCTAATTTCACAACAACCAAAAATTAACAAAACAACAACAAACATGTTAAACCCTTTTTTTCCAAATTATAAACTCATTATTAGAGAAAGCTAGTCCCACCCTTACCTTAGATTGGTTGATTGGTGAATTCTACAAGCTTCTTCTCTTCTCTCAAGGTTCTCCTCTTTATGCCTCCTCTCCTCTTAACCCTAGTTTTCTTCTTTTCTGTTGTAACCCTCATTCTCTAATCTCTTCTCTATTTATAACCACCAATAGTTTGTTTCTCACTAAATCTTTCTAACAAAATCAGATTTTGTTTATTTTTATTTCCACAACAAACTTTAGACACATTAACCATCTACACCCTTACTTTCTACCTGTTAACCTTATTAATCTATTAAATCTTATTCCTCCACTAAATAATTATATATAAAAACCACTAATAAACATCAACACACTACATAAATATACCACACCTCACACTTAATTAATTAAATTACCAAATAGGCTCTAAACTCAATAAAATAAAGGCTACAAATAAAATATCGACACACCACATCAAATAACACACATCACATAAATAAATTAAATCATATAAAAAGACTCTAAACTCAATTAAATAAAATAATAAAATAGGGTGTTACAAGACACCAATCATCTTATGCGACAATTGAAAGTGAAATACAAAAACCAAAACAAACAACAACACCGTTAAAAAAAATGTAAAATAAACATGAAATATTCTAACATAAAAAGGAAATAAGTAAAATAATCATTAAACTAAGTAAATTTTAATATTGTAACATAAAATGAAATAAGTAAAATAATAAGTAACATATCATTAAATAAAATAAAACAATTATACTTACTTCAGCATCGACCCATAACCTACATGCCACATGTTTAACGAAGTTTGGTAAAAGCGACAACTCATAAGGTCCCAGGAAAGCCTTGCGGTCCAGCCTCAAACTCCATAGTAAGCTCCCTTGAGCCTCAATCTCCTGCTGGTAAGGCTGCTCATATTAAGGCTGATACGTCTCATGCTGATGTCAATCCCTTCACAACATCATCCGTAACAAGCTATTATCATCACTTAAGTCACATAGTGTGAGTTAACTCACACAGGGGCATTATCGTCACTTGAGTTGGGAAGGAATGAATTTTGATGGGAGAAGGGTAAATTTCTCATCAGAATCCAATCTGTCTTCTTCATCTTTTCATATCATACTACGATTGATATTGATTCACTTTCTTTCTGTTTTCCTTCCAATCAATCAATGGATCGGTATCAGCATCGGCATAAGATTTATAATCGTATCGTCTGGACAGTTATCTTCTTCATGATCGCCAACGTCATGCCAATATTGTTAGGGGGATTCTTCATGATCGCCGATGCCATAGTAGCAACCGCCGCAACAGACGACGGCCATGTGATCCCACAACCACCAGTAGTAGGTGATCACCCTGGATGTGCAAGTTCTGATTCATTCAAACCACCAACACCAACTCTACTCCAATGTTATTTACACTACCTAAACCTAGCGCTGCACGCACAAGTTTTTGAGGTCGGCAGCGTTTACGGCGAACCGTGTGGTCCGGCATATGACCACATTAAAAACAAGATTCTTTTCCCCATTCTCCCCAAGATCAGACCTCTTCTCTCCCGTGGTTAGCTAAGCTTTGTTTGGTCCATTGTAGTTTCTTTTTCTGTTTTCTATTCAAATTTCAATAATGATCACATGCTTCACCCTATATTCTTACTAGTTCTTGTTATTAATAGGCATAACTGAAGTTTAGATCATTTCGAACAAAATTTATTTATTCATTCAAATGTTCATTGATTGGTTGTTTACTTTCTCTTCATCTTAGGAGTCCGAAAGCTTATTGTATCAGAACAGCAAAAGCTAGTCTGATTATTTATAACTAGTCCACGGTTGTGATGATTTCAACCAAAAAGTTAAAAATGATCGATCACTTCATTGAATTTAACTTCTCAACCCTTGTATTGAACATCACTACTTCGACACATTTTAAGTCCCCATAGAAGTGTCTAAGGAGTGTTGAAGCTTAGAAAAATATAAAAAAATTGGGACACTTGTCTGACACATGTCGTACGGGTGTCGGACATCGGAGTCTGTTTTTCAGAGATGCATACAAAAATAAGTTGTAGATCCCTTAAGCTTAAATTCATACAAGAGCATTGACTTCTGCAAGACATCTTCAAACAAAAAAGACAATGGCTAGAGGTGCACTATTTAACTACTTTTTTGCTTCTGCTACTACATAAGTGAAGTTTAGATCATTTGGAAGGAAAATTAGAAGACAGTAGTCAAGTAAACAATAAATGATAATAGGGTTTGTTAGCAGTTTTCCCTATAATTTAGCTATTAGAAATTTTCCATTCACTTTCTGTTATCAACATTACAAGGTCTTCAAACTCCATAAATTCTAATCCTTTTGAAATCCATATTGGAAAAATCGAAATTTCTAACCTGATCAATAGATAAGGATTTTCTGTTATTTCAAAACTTTGCAGAAGTGTGTTCTTGAAGGATAACACTTCAAATTTGAAAGTATTGTGATTTAATTTTTATTTATTTTTTTTGGGTACAATTGTGATTTAAATATTAAATGAATAAAAATAGATTTATAGAGGTATAAGTCATCTGCTATACACTATAGCCAAAACGCCCTCACTGTTTACTGGCTTGACTCCACTGTATAAATTATTGCAATGAAATTCTGTCTGTTGTAACTTGTAACGAAGATGAAAGGATGAAATTGAATAGGAGAGACAAACTGTATCACAAATTTCCCCTCACCTGCATTCTTTGTCAATCTGCAGGCATGCTTTATACATATTTATATACGATAATCAACACTTCTTATAAAAGAAGATTGATGTGGTCTCCTCAAGAACTGAAAACAAGAAGTAATATTACTTACATTTTTGTTGTAAAAGAGCTTACATTTTCTTTTGTCAGTTTTTTTCACTTTGAGAAAAAGAGGTGCAGCGATGTAAGGTGCTAAGAATGATGCTATTGGAGCATTGCGTAAAAGATTGATTGAAAGAAAAAAATAGCTCCAATTTTTTTAAGAAAATAGTTCAGTAGCCTTGGAAGAGTTCAAAGTAGAGAAACAACAAGTTATTTTATGGACCCTGAATTTCTTGAAAGGAACTCTCAAATTCATTCTTCTACACCAATTTAGGTATTTGAACACATGGCTGATCAAATGGAAGGTTACCTGATTTAGTCTTCAACTCAATGAAACCTTTCTTCATGATTCTTTCCATAAATTCTTTTCCAAGACGATCTTCAAGCCTGTCTTCAGATCATAGCGACCAGAGGGGTTGGCGCCTGTTTCAATGTCATGATACTTTAAAGCATAAAGTATTCAGATCAGTTTCAACATAGCTACATACTTTCTAAGAAATATATGGACATAATTATTTGACTTGTCCTTTGCAAACTTGAATCCCTGCTGCCCATTTTATAGCGAAGATCGATAAGCATACATCAATAGAAGATCTTCTCAAGTTTCCACTCTGTCTCATATTGAGTGTCACATTAAGAAATTAAATAATACTAGTGGTTTAGATTCGATAGCATAAGTTTCGTGAATGGATGGGCTAGTGATGACCTTGTTCTATCATCAGGACAAGAGATACCACCCAGATTTGGCGTAAATTTTATATTGTGAAAGGAAAATAATTACTTTGTTAAATATACAATGCACAAAAGTATGTGTCTGCATTCACAGAAATCAAGTTTAAGTCATGTATGCCATACTTGTTGGTCATAACTCATAATGACTTTCTGCTGCTGGAAGACAGAAAGTAATTCAACAGTTTAAGTTAGTTTCTTTGAAATTGTTTAAACAATATTTAATATGCGGCAAATAATTGTGACTCTATTTCAAATACTAAACAATACTTCTTTTTTATATATACTTGGCATTACTATACAGTGTTTAAAAAAAAATGCATCTTTCAATACTTTTGCTGCACGCGATTTGGATTGACATTTGCCATAGGAAATACACTATAAATTACGGAAATTGGAATGACACCCTGCTATGATAAGAGCTTGGTTAAGCGCTTATAGCATTATATATAAGTTATTTCGATAACAAAAGATAAAATAGTCAAACTATTTTCATAAAAGCTTATAAAGATAAGTTGAAAACAGTTTATGTACTGGTACATGTCAAATGATGCTTTCATAAACTCTCTCAAATAATCTTACAAGTATTTATACTAGTAGATAAATTCAAATAAGTCAATGCAAAAAGAGCCATGGTGTGTAACTCCTCACGTAATATACTTCCAATGAAACTAGAATATACTATTTTCACTAGTAAATTAACATTTTCACCATGTATTTTGATCCAGGCAACTTGCATACTCAATCAAACATATAGAGTCTTTTTTTTTTTTTTTGAAAGAAAGAATCAAACATATAGAGTCTGTGAACAACTTAAAATCACCAAGATTAAAATCAAAGTAACTATATGGAAACCTTTTTCAGCATATAAAGGTGAACCCATTACTGCCAAATGGTAATGGATAGTCATGTAACCAGTCTCATGGTTTGCATATCACATAGTAATTTGGGATAGAAGTTTATGTACACACTGCTGATGTGAGCACACTTCAACTGTCGTGTGGTGTCGATTCACCTCTGCTGTTTTCTCTCTGAAATAAGCATAAATCAAGTAATAACTGATAAGTGGCACATCTCATAATTTAAGTGGCAAGTGAAACAAATACAAAGTTTAATTAATAAACTTTTTAGTCCCTATCAAAGCATCTTGCCGGTTTCAGTTTGTAATATATATGAAAAGTTACAGTTGGTCTTTATCATCTTGATTTTAGAAACTATAGTATCCGTGTTTCATATGGAATAAGTCCTTATAAAATGTGGACCATAACCATTTGTAGTCACTGGAAAATTACATGAATTTCATATTTTATCTTGGCCTTAGCAGATTGTGCAGTTTGCATGAAACGAGGAAGAAAATTATTGCTACTACTATTATCTCTAATAGTTTCTTGATCAGTGTGATCAGGCTTTAACGAGCCTAATGAATTACGTCTCTTTCCATTCAGTTGATCCTTAGGAAATTGTTCTCTACTAGCCTGAAACGTGATTTGCATTTGCAGGAGACTTGTTACCGACAGACACTCTTGGGCCTGAATTTATTTGCATTTGTCGGATACTTGTTACCGACAGATAGTACCTCGTGTCTACTACTTGATCCAGTCTTGTTGATTTTATTCTCTTTAGCATTAGGTTTCACTGAAACCTCACTTGAGATTCAGGAATTGTCATATAGCTTCTCAGCGAAGCTTGTTGAGACAACGTGAAATCCAGCAGAACAATCTCGGTTTATTCTCAACAGGTCAGATGCATTTTTCTCGGGCTCAACAGCATGCACTTTGAAGTTCTCAGACATCACTGAATCAACAATAATGCCACGGGAGTCGTTAACTGTTTCTAATTGATCCGAATCAGAGATAGGTAAGTTAGGAGTCAGAGTATTGTCTTCTATACCAGATCAATCTTGTTTCTAGGATTAACTATCCCTTCTAATAAATCTTTGGCGTCGTGCTCGATAGTGGGTTTGAGTCAAAATAGGGGGGGTAAAATCCAAATTCAATCAAAATAGGAGGGGTAAAATTCCGAGTTTTAAAATAGGGGGACAAAACCCAAATTCAATCAAAACAGGAGGTAAAACTGCATTTAAGCCATTAATCAAAATGAACAATGGGGGACGCATGAGCATATTTTTTGTGTGGCAAAAAGGTTATGACTTGGTTAAAAATTGACAGATATATTGTTGGAAAAAGTTGGTGTATGACTTCTTATTATAATAGATTTTGATTTTGATACATTTACTTAAAAACGGAATATACAAAAAATAAATTTGATCATAACAATTGGACTTTCAAAATCAAGATTGCAAGTTGGCATATGAAGGCATGTGCATCCCATCTGCTATATATGCAGAATCCCTCTCTTTCTCATCTACTATCAGGCAACTAAAGTAAAACTAAAAACCATCCATAAACACTACACACATCAGAAGCCATAGAGCAAACATAAACACTCTCATCAAAAACTATGATCATCATTTTGGCATATACCACTTTCATTACACTCATTTCTGGTTCCTCAAGTGAATCACTTCCATGAGCAAGAGGAGCTGTCACCTCTGTTAAACATTGTCTTTGAGGCGAGAAATTCAGCTGAAACATCGTCATTTAAAGCACATGGAAGTGATTCACTTGAGGAACCAGAAATGAGTGTAATGAAAGTGGTATATGCCAAAATGATGATCATAGTTTTTGATGAGAGTGTTTATGTTTGCTCTATGGCTTCTGATGTGTGTAGTGTTTATGGATGGTTTTTAGTTTTACTTTAGTTGCCTGATAGTAGATGAGAAAGAGAGGGATTCTGCATATATAGCAGATGGGATGCACATGCCTTCATATGCCAACTTGCAATCTTGATTTTGAAAGTCCAATTGTTATGATCAAATTTATTTTTTGTATATTCCGTTTACTTCAAATCTATTATAATAAGAAGTCATACACCAACTTTTTCCAACAATATATCTGTCAATTTTTAACCAAGTCATAACCTTTTGGCTTAAATATTGAACTCGTCCCTGCAAATATGGCCCGTTTAAGTTTTGGTCCTTGTAAAATAAAAATTCAGAAATCAGTCCCCGCAAAATTTTTTGTTTTTGAAAATAGTCCCTCAGGAGGGACTATTTTCAAAAACAAAAAATTTTGCGAGGACCTTTTTAAAAAACAAAATATTTTGCAGGGATCAAAAACTACAAAATGGGTTCAATCAGTGTGTGCCACGTAGGCATTTTGGTGACTTGTCATGACTTAAATGGGCACAGGGGTATTTTTAAAAGACAGATTTTTTTGCAAGGACTGATTTCTGAATTTTTATTTTACAAGGACGAAAACTTAAACGGACCATATTTGCAGGGACGAGTGCAATATTTAAGCCTAACCTTTTTGCCACACAAAAAATATGCTCATGCGTCCCCCATTGTTCATTTTGATTAATGGCTTAAATGCAGTTTTACCTCCTATTTTGATTGAATTTGGGTTTTGTCCCCCTATTTTAAAACTCGGAATTTTACCCCTTCTATTTTTTCAGTTTTTATGGGTTTGAGTTTTTTCTTCTTGTTTTTGGGTTTGTAGGAAAGAAAAAAAAATGGGGGGATTTGAGAGTTTTTGGCTCTGTTTGGTAAAAATAGCGGATAGCTGATAAGCTAGCTGATAAGCTAACTGAAGTGTTTGGTAAAAATAGCGGTTCGACTAGCTGATAAATGTAAAATGACATAAAGGGTATTCTTAATTCATAATAAAAATTATATCATTAATTTAAGTATTTGTAATTTTGTAAACTAATTTTTCTATAAAAAAATACTTTAAATTTATTTATTTAATATATTCTATGTATTATAAATTAAATTAAATTTTATTCACTAAAATTTTATCTTATATTTATTATCATTTAAGTGTTTCTACTTTATAAAGAAAATAACATTTACCTCAAAAACAAAAAAAAAGGTAGCACTAATAGAGTAATACTAATAACAGAGAATAAAGAAAATAACACTTACCTCAAAAAAATAAAAAATAAAAGTAACACTAATAGAATAATAGTATTTTGTTTCGTAAAAAAAAAAATGAAGTATATATATATATTTTTTTTTTTTAAAAAAAGGTCAGCTGATATATATACAAAAATTTGAATAAAAAGGGATAGTAGTCTTTATTACGTAGCTTATTATAAAAATTATAATGGATAAAAATACAATTTAAATGAAATAATAAGGGTAAAATTGGAAGAAAAAGTGAGAAGCTATAAGCTCAAACGCTACTTGGAATAGCTTCTGAAAAATAGCTTATAAGCTCGTGAAATAAGCTATAAGCTCATGATGAAAAAGTGTTACCAAACAGAGTTTTTTTTGTCAAACGAACTTATAAGCTATAAGCTAAAAGCTAAAAGCTCTTTTTTTGGGTTTCCCAAACAGACCCTTTATGGTTTGAGTTTGAGTTTGAGTGGATGTTATTTTGTTTAAATAGAAGTGGGTTTGCAAAGAGAAAGCGAGGCTTTCTTTTTTATTTTATTTTTAAGGTTTGAGACTTGAGTAGGTGCGAGTCGGAAGGGTGTGGGTGGAGAGAAAGAGAGATTAGGTGAGAAATGAGTAAAAGTGTGTGTTTTATTTGGTGAGTATTTCATCTGTAATGTTTAGTGCATTTGTGTTATTAAGCAATAATGCTTAATGTTTTAAGCTTCATAAAAATAAAATAAAAGGGAAAATAAGATATAACATAATTCATAATTTAAATGCGGGATCAGTTATTGTCCATTAAATCATGATCCGGCATTTAAACTTTGAATTAGTTAGTTTATTAGTTATTTCTATAAACAAAAAAAAAAAAAAAAAACTCAACCAACATACATCTTTTGATTCCTATGTTTCAAAAATATAAGTTATTTAAAAAAAAAAAAGAATTAACCAAGTAGCGGTGTCTAAAATTTCATCATTAAGATTATTAAGCGCATAATTTAATGTTTGAATCTTCGCCCTTTATATTACAATGAATTTTCACTTCACATTCGAACTTCAACCATTATATATTTTTATACATTTTTTAAAGAGGATTTACATAAGACTACTAATCAAGTTTTTTTTTTCTTTTCAAATCAAGTTTATTTCACAAGTTAGCAAAGTAATAAACCTAATAAGAAATGTGTAAGAATAAATGCACCATGATTAGTTTAGCTTGGAATTCCCTCGATAAAACATAATGTGAACCACACTCGTACCAGGTGATATGAATCCAGCATAAAGATTATGATTATGCTAACAAATGTCCAAAAGATAATTGTTAAAGGATTAATAAAAAAAAAAATTAAAAATGTAAATCAAAAGTATGTCATTTTCAATGCAAAACTTATCTATTTTAATTATTTAAACAATACCTCAAGACAACTTGTTAGCATAAGAAACAAGAACAAGAAAAAAATTCAAATCCAAAACACCCTAGGAGCACCCACACCCACAGTGGAGATCCTCAATCTTGAGGTCTTAAATGGATCACACATGCACACATTATTTTTTTATAATTTTTAGTAATAGCACCTAACAGGTATTCAACCACTCCAATAGAGATCCTATAACAAAATGTCTAAATGGATCTCAACAATAACTTTTTATCATTTACATTTCAACAAAAACAACTCAATAATGATTATTTTATTTAAAAGTTGTGTGGAGTCCACTTAAGAATTGGGGTCTTAAGTGAGACCCTGGGTCTTAAGAGACCAAAAATATAAAAAATCTCCAATGGAGGTACCTATTAGATACCAGGTTTTAAATGGTGATGACCTCACCATTGAGATGGTCTAAGAGCACTTCAATGAGAAAAATAAGATTAAATGATGATTGCCCAATAGATGTAAAACATCTCTCGATAAAATCTTCTTGAAGAAGTTGTAGAATTGAGGAAGGAATGTGTTCTTGAAGTTGAGTGATTGAGATGTTGTTGTTGAGATTTAAGTCATGTTTTTTGTTTGGTTTTTTTTCTTCAGGATTTGTTATGAAGGTTGATGTTGAAGTTGTATGAAGAAGATAAGGAAAAGATGAAGGAAGAAGATAAAGAAATGGACAAAAAAATTAGCTATTGATGGTATACCATGAGATACAATGGACGATCCAACAATCAAATTTTGATAAAAAAAAAAAGATCGAACAGTTAAAATCAAAAGACTTGATAAAGTTTATGGTGGACCACATTGTTTGTATTCCACTTTACACATTTTGAGTTAAATTTAATAGAGATTTATTTGAATAACTTCACACAAATATAAGGGGGTCAAAACATTGGTTTTACAAGATATAAGATTAATGTCCCCGTGAACATAACTCAGTTGACAGGGACAAATATTATTATATGCAGAGGTCGGAGTTCGAATCTCAGATACCTCACTTATTCACCTTTAAAAAATATGAATTCACCACAAAATTACAAGAGAGAAACTATTTTCGTGAATTTGGTACTTTATGATTTAAAATGAAATTAAACATCTTATCTTAATATATATATATATAAATGTTAGATAGTCTTCGAGTAACCCTAATTAACTTTAATCCTGACTTTTTTGGTGGGTCTAAATAATTATTTTGAAAAAAATGGTTTGCAAGGAATTGAACCAGGTACCCGCAATAACATCTCAGAGCTTTTATTGTGTTTATTTCCACGTTTGATTACTTTTATAGAGTTTTGTTTATAAGTTTGATTGTTTTTATGACTTTGAATATAACCATAAAATTTATAAGTTTGAATAATTTTTATGATAAAAAAGGTTTTTCAGGTACCATATGGTTGCACTATACAAGTTTCACCACTAAGCCACTTTCATTTTAATTGAAATATTGCTGCTTCCAAAATTGATATATTGTACTAAAACATCTTTTTAAAGCCACAAATATCCTAGAAGTTCCTTTTCTGATAGCAATTTCTTTTCATTATTAACAGTTCCTTTTTTGATGATCGTTTTTTTCCATTGTTGTTGCTGTTGTTGTTGTTTTCCTTTTCTTTTTCCTTTTCCTTCTCATTTTTATAGATTTAATAGCTATTGCAGTTAGGATTAGTTTTTTGGTGTATGCTTCATACTTGTTACGATATTAAAGTTGCATTTTTAAAATTGTTGATATATATTATACTACTTGCAGTTATTTAATCTGACTTTTTATTTGCAAAAATCACTACACTTGATTATAATATTACTTTGTTTTCTCTCTTTGACTTTTCAAACATGTTTACTATTTTCAATTTGCTTATTTTAGTTGTTTCTTTAACATGAATGTAATCGAATATAAATGTTGAGAAAGAAGAAATTCAAGAACACAACCGGGTAATATTATTTAATAAGAAAATAAAGTTAATAGCTTAAATTGCTTTTTGCGGTTATTTTATATAACATAGTATTGAATGCATAATCAGTATGATCTTTATATACGCAATTCTACAAATTGATGCATCGTACGGGTTAGAGTATAGTTTTACTAAATTAAAATTTTGGCTTAAATGCACTTTTAGTCCTTAACTTGATTTTAAGTATCGGTTTGGTCCCATAAGTAATAAAAAGTCTGTCTAGGTCCCTTAACTTTATTTAAAGTATCAGTTTGGTCCTTTCTGTTAATTTAATTCAATAAAACGTTAATTTTAAGGACCAAACTAATACTAATTAAATAAGCTAAGGGACTAAAATAATACTAATTAAATAAGTTATGTGATCAAAATTTAACGTTTTTTTAAATTAAATTAACAGAAAGGACCAAACTGATATTTAAATAAACTTAAGGGACCTAAACGGACTTTTTATTACATGAGACTAAACCGATATTTGAAATAAAGTCAAGCGACTAAAAGAACATTTATGCCTAAAAAAATTTAAAACCTCTAAAACCCTAATTTGGAGAAATCCTCAACGACAAATCTTTCGCAACTTCGAAACCATTCACCGGCGTCGCCGTCGAGATTATACACTTGAAACAAACCCAGTCAGTGACTCTCTCTTCCACTCTCGGCTACAGCATCTTCTTCTCTCTTCTTCAAATTCAAACCCAAAGCCAAGGTAAGCCAATTCATTCTCTAATTTCTCCAATTGCTTCTTTTAGGGTTTCAGAATTCGGAATTTTTTAGGGTTTCAGAATTCGGAATTTTTTAGGGTTTCAGAATTGGGGGTTGAGAATTGATTCTCTAATTAAACCAAGCAGCTCATATATAAAATGAAAAGGAAATCGACAACCTGTGATCTAGCAAACTAATAATCTTGTGCGAGTTAGTTAGCGACATTGAAAGGGTGTTCCATTCATAACTTCTCCGCATTATCCATGTTGCTTTGCTCTACAATATTACTTCATTTTTTTTACTATTCATTATTCTTTTCTGCATTCTCACTTTACATTTGAAAATACTACTAGTAACATACCCGTGCTGACGCACGGGTACAGTAACCGTTTGCTGTTTAAAAGAGTCTGATTTTCTTTTTAATGGTTGTTGTATATTGTTATTTAAAAATTTGATGTAATATTTTTTTTTAGGTTTTGAAAATGTTAATATAACTTCTTTACATGTGATGGGCAGTTATTTTTCTATAATGATTGTTACATTTTGCAGAATATGATAATGCACATTAAAATATAATACAATTTTTACATAACATAAGTTTATTTAAATTTGTTAAACTTGAAACGTAAACAATGTTATAATATTTGAATATAATGGAAAATGAGATATTGTGTGTATATTTTAAGTCTATATAGATATTAAAAATAATATCCAACAGTTGATTATAATATTACAACTTTTGCTCAAAAAAAAAAAAAAACTTGTCATGTAATATTATAAATAGTTTAACATCATTTTATAATTGAATTGAGGTGATGATATTATAAATAGTTTAAATGTTTTAGCATGAACAATTTTTATAAAGGACAACTTGTTGTGTAAATCAAAGTTAGTTTAGTCAATCAATGATAATATATCTTGTGTATTTTTTTTTCTTCTGAAAGATTAGTCAATGTTCATTTATCCCGTGCATTTTAGTTTATGAGGGTTCAATATCATTATAGAATTGAAGTGAGGTGACATGAAACATTTTAGCAAAACCAATTTTTTATAAATATCGTTTATCAAAGTTAGTTTAGTTAGCGACAACTTGTCTCGTGCATTTATGCTACTTTTGAAATTTTAGTCAATGACCACTTATCCGATTCATTTCAGTTATCTACGAAATTGTATTCAATCTCTGTTTATCCTGAGCATTTTAGTTGATAAGTGTTCAATATCTTTGTAGAATTGAATTGAGGTGATGATGTTATAAATAGTTTAAATGTTTTAGCATGAACAGTTTTTATAAAGGACAACTTATTGTGTGAATCAAGGTTAGTTTAGTCAATGATAATTTATCCCGTGTATTTTATTTTATTTTCTGAAAGTTTAGTCAATGTTCATTTATCCCGTGCATATTAGTTTATGAGGGTTCAATATCATTATAGATTTGAAGTGATGTGATATTATAAATAGCATGAACGTTTTAGCAAGACCAGACTTTTATAAATAACAATTGGTTATGTGTACAAAAGTTAGTTAGTCAACGACAGCTTATTCTGTACATTTATTAATTAATTGTAAATTTCTTTTTATGATAGTTTTTAAAATTTCCGCCACACTACACGCACTACTACCACACTTCAACTCTATACACATTGTCACTCTCTTTCTATTATTCACTTTCCGAAATTCTCACATGTCTTACATATCAATGACATTTTGACTATATATATTACGACTTGTACTGTGCATAATAATAATTTTTTATTTTTACCATGGACAATTCTACCTATGTATAATATTTATTTAAAAATTTGTATCCCTGACGACTTGTCCTATATAGAATAGTTAGTTTAAAATTTATATAATTGTTGACTTATATTGTACGTTATAATTATTTTAATTTTATGTTATTGACAACATCTCATGTATATAATAATAGATTTTTAAATTTTCAATAGTTACATTGTCTATAATCCTTAAAAAAAACTTATATCGTGTATAGCAATTATGCTAAAAAATTTATCAGTGTC
This sequence comes from Medicago truncatula, assembly GCF_003473485.1. Lineage (NCBI taxonomy): Eukaryota > Viridiplantae > Streptophyta > Magnoliopsida > Fabales > Fabaceae > Medicago > Medicago truncatula. The sequence goes on from NC_053042.1 coordinate 7,788,813, forward strand.
GATTTGACCTGTGTCAAATAATTTTTAAATTTGAACATTGAACACTTATCAAGTGTGAAATAAAGATTTTTAAATTTATATCAATGTCGATTTGTCTTTTGTGTTATAACTATTTTATTTTATTTTATCAAAAACAACCTGACTCATGTATAATAATTATTTTATAATATGTAGCTTAGTATTTATTTTGGACATTTAATCAATACAATCCTGTGTATGTGTTTAACGGTGATGATAATTATTTCTATATTTTTATTTGTGATGACTTGTCCATTATATAATAATTATTTTAAATTTTCAACAATGACAACTTCTTCTATGTATAATATTTGTTTTAAAAATTTGTGAGACTGACTGTAACGCCCTAGTCGTTATTTATTTATTTTTAGAGTTATTTAGAGTCTTTTATGCATTTTATGAAATTATGTGTGACTTATTTGATGTGTTATTTTATTTATATGATTTAATTTAATATAAATAGAATAAAATGAATAATAGAATTATTAGGAGGTTAGGGATTAATTAGAAATTAATAGAATTTAGGGGAGGTTTAATGTAATAAGAGGAGTTACACTTTAGGAAAGAAAAGGAAAGAAAAAGTGAGAAACTGTTTGAACGTGAAAACAAGTGGAAGAAAAAGCTAGGCAAAGGAGAAGACCAAGAGAGAAGAGCTTAGAAATTGGTTTGCTGCACTTTATCTTTGCAATTCTAAGGTAAGGGTGGGATCATCTTTCAATAATGATAATATATGATTTCTGAAAATTAAGTAATTTAACTGTTTTTATGGTAAAAATTGGGAAATTAGGGTTAATGGCAATTTTGAAGAAAATGTGTAAGATTTAGGTTTATAATGTTGTATTTGATGATTAATATGATTTCCTACTCTGTATTGTTGATGTTGATCATGATTGGATGAAGGTAGAATAGAATGGATGAAGTTTTGAAAGTTCTGAATGAATGTTTGATTTGAATGAATTGTGGTTGTTGATGTTGAATTGCTGTTCTTTTGATAGCTGGTTGTACATAGGACTTGTAAACATTTCAGGAAAACGTTTTGGGTGAATTGGGGATTAAAATTGGGTTTTTGGAGTGATGAGAGGTCTGAAAATCGTAGCTTTTACCCTGCCCAGACGATTGGTCGCTTAAGCGAAGCATCCGTCGCTTAAGCGAACATTCATGTGAACTACCCAGATTGTGATTTTACCCGTTCGCTTAAGCGAACAGTGAGCGAACTGGTAAGCGAAAATTAAGTTTGATTCTGTCCAAAGTTCGCCCAAGCGAACCGTGAGCGACCCGTAAGCGAACTGAACCCAGACCTACTGTAAGTTGGTCGCTTAAGCGAGCTAGCCGTCGCTTAAGCGAACTGAGTGTTAGTTAGTCTTTTTCTGAATCTTGCTTCACACACTAAGGGATCCTTTTGAGTATTTCTAGATGTTCCTTACAGCTTGTATAACCTTTGTATAGACTTAAAGTCCTACCCAAAATCATGATGATAATTAGTTGGTTAATTTTATGAATTTGAATGTTGGAATGCTTGAATCAATTAGATGAACATGTTGCATTGAAAAGGTGATGAGTCGTATGAGTACATATGCATTTGTTGTTGAGTTGTATGCAGATATACACAAGTGGAGTCAGTTGCATAAGCATAAAAACGATGAGAACTTCGGTTCTGGAGCGCTTTGTCGTTCAAAACGATGGAACACGATGTTGTTCAAAACGATGTTAACGATGAGGACTCATGTCCTGATAAAGAATGCTTTAACCATTCTATAACGATGAGAGCTTCGGCTCTGATATGGTACCACATGCATAATTGCATTTGTTGAGGAGTCTTAGAAGAGTTGACATGTCTTGCATGAGTCTTAGAAGTGAAGTCGAGTAGTCGCATGAGTCATTGTTACTGTTATATTATGATTGTTGAATGATGAAGTTGATAATAAATGTTGTATTATGATTGTTGAATGATTATGATGATATGGTGTTAGATTCATTATGTTATTATATATTATTATTATTGTTGGAGAATCTCACCCCTTCTGCTTGAAAATGTTGCCCTTCCTATGGGTAACTTGCAGGTGATCCTGAGTAGTAGGTGGTGGCTCACAAAGTCTAGGGCTCTGATACATGGGATGGGGTTTTATTATTTGAATTCTTTCCTATGTATCGATTTTGAATTATAACTGATGTAGTTATTTGGTGGTTGACTTTTATGTTGAAATGGCTTTTATGCCAAGGATAATTATTGTAGACTGAATGATGATGAAAATAATCCGCTGCGAGTTTAATGATAATTTTATGAGCGATGTTTGATTAAATAGATTTTATATATCCTCTATTTAGCAATTTTTAAAATGAAGAAATGTAGCATGCTCGTTATGATTACTCTGATTATTTTGTATTATTACTATTTAAGTAATTTTGGGAAACGGGGTGTTACAATTGGTATCAGAGCAGGTTGGTCCGTCCGACCGTATAGAAGAGTCTTGTTGAGCCACCTAGGATAGAGTGTTAACTCTAATGTTGTCTTTGCTGTTTTCTGATCTCTATCTCTTATGTAGAATCTCGAAATGGCTGGTCGTAACGATGCTGTTGCTGCTGCACTTGAGGCTGTTGCTCAAGCTGTAGGACAGCAACCAGCTGCTGCTAATGGAGAAGTGAGGATGCTGGAGACTTTTCTAAGAAACCATCCACCAGCATTCAAGGGAAGGTATGACCCTGATGGAGCTCAGACCTGGTTGAAGGAGGTAGAGAGGATCTTCAGAGTCATGCAATGCTCGGAGGTGCAAAAGGTGCGGTTCGGGACGCACATGCTGGCTGAAGAAGCAGATGATTGGTGGGTAGGTCTTTTACCTGTGTTGGAACAAGACGGAGCAGTAGTGACATGGGCTGTGTTCAGGAGAGAATTCCTGAATAGATACTTTCCAGAAGATGTCCGAGGGAAGAAAGAAATAGAATTTCTGGAGTTGAAACAGGGTGACATGTCAGTCACGGAGTATGCAGCTAAGTTCACGGAACTTGCAAAGTTTTACCCTCACTACACTGCGGAGACAGCTGAGTTCTCCAAATGCATCAAGTTCGAAAATGGTTTGAGGGCTGATATTAAGAGAGCCATAGGATATCAGAAGATCAGAATTTTCTCAGAATTGGTGAGTAGCTGCAGAATTTATGAGGAGGATACGAAGGCTCATTACAAGGTGATGAGCGAGAAGAGGAATAAGGGTCAGAGTAGCCGCCCGAAGCCATACAGTGCTCCTGCTAACAAAGGCAAACAGAGATTGAATGATGAGAGACCACAAAAAGGGAAAAATGCTCCTGTTGAGGTTGTTTGTTACAAATGTGGTGTGAAGGGCCACAAGAGTAATGCTTGCACTCAAGATGAGAAGAAATGTTTCAGATGCGGTCAGAAGGGTCATGTGTTGGCTGATTGCAAGCGTGGAGATATTGTTTGTTTTAACTGTGGGGATGAGGGCCACATTAGTTCGCAGTGCACTCAACCTAAGAAGGTCAGGACTGGAGGAAAAGTATTTGCTTTGACTGGTACGCAGACTACCAATGAGGATCGACTTATCAGAGGTACTTGTTTCTTTAATAGTACTCCTTTAATTGCTATTATAGACACCGGTGCTACACATTGTTTCATTGCTTTAGAGTGTGCATATAAGTTGGGTCTGATTGTATCTGATATGAAAGGAGAAATGGTTGTTGAAACTCCAGCTAAGGGTTCAGTAACTACTTCTCTGGTGTGTCTAAGGTGTCCGTTGTCTATGTTTGGTAGAGACTTTGAAGTCGATTTAGTGTGTCTACCGTTGTTGGGGATGGATGTTATTTTCGGGATGAATTGGTTAGAGTATAACCGAGTCTGTATTAATTGTTTTAACAAGACGGTGCACTTTTCTTCTGTGGAAGAAGATAGTGGAGCAGAGTTTCTAACTACTAAACAGTTGAAGCAGTTGGAACGAGATGGAATTCTTATGTTTTCTTTGATGGCATCATTGTCGTTAGAGAATCAAGCTGTGATCGACAGACTACCAGTGGTGAATGAATTTCCCGAAGTTTTTCCAGATGAGATTCCTGATGTGCAACAGAAAGAGAAGTTGAGTTCTCGATTGATCTTGTTCCGGGAACGAAACCAGTGTCGATAGCGCCGTATCGCATGTCAGCTTCTGAATTGGCTGAGTTAAAGAAACAGTTGGAGGACTTGCTTGACAAGAAGTTTGTAAGACCCAGTGTTTCGCCGTGGGGAGCGCCCGTGTTATTGGTAAAGAAGAAAGATGGAAGTATGAGGTTGTGCATTGACTATCGTCAGTTGAACAAAGTTACAATAAAGAATAGATATCCACTTCCGCGGATTGATGATTTGATGGACCAGTTGGTAGGTGCTAAAGTTTTTAGTAAGATTGACTTGAGGTCGCGTTACCATCAAATTAAAGTGAAGGACGAAGATATGCAGAAGACGGCTTTTAGGACACGATATGGTCATTACGAGTACAAAGTGATGCCTTTCGGTGTTACTAACGCGCCTGGTGTGTTCATGGAGTATATGAACCGAATTTTCCATGCTTTTCTGGATAAATTTGTGGTGGTATTTATAGATGATATATTAATCTATTCAAAAACTGAAGAGGAACACGCCGAACACCTGAAGATTGTGTTGCAAATATTGAAAGAGAGGAAGTTGTATGCTAAGTTGTCGAAGTGCGAGTTCTGGTTAAATGAAGTGAGTTTTCTAGGCCACGTTATTTCTGGTAACGGTATCGCGGTTGATCCTTCGAAAGTTGATGCAGTATCTCAGTGGGAAACTCCGAAGTCGGTGACCGAAATCAGAAGTTTCTTGGGTTTGGCTGGTTACTACCGTAGATTCATAGAAGGATTTTCAAAGTTGGCACTCCCATTGACTCAGTTGACTTGTAAAGGGAAATCTTTCGTATGGGATGCTCAGTGTGAGAGTAGTTTCAATGAGTTGAAGCAAAGATTGACAACTGCTCCTATTCTAATTTTGCCGAAGCCGGAAGAACCTTTTGTAGTTTATTGTGATGCTTCCAAGTTTGGTTTGGGAGGTGTGTTGATGCAAGATGGTAAGGTGGTAGCTTATGCTTCTAGACAACTAAGGGTTCATGAAAAGAATTATCCTACTCATGATCTGGAGTTGGCTGCAGTGGTATTTGTTTTGAAGATTTGGAGGCACTATTTGTATGGTTCAAGATTTGAAGTGTTTAGTGACCACAAAAGTTTGAAATATCTGTTTGACCAGAAAGAATTGAACATGAGGCAGAGGAGATGGCTTGAGTTATTAAAGGATTATGATTTTGGTTTGAATTACCATCCGGGCAAAGCTAATGTAGTTGCAGACGCGTTGAGTAGGAAGACATTGCACATGTCGGCCTTAATGGTAAAGGAATTTGAATTGCTTGAACAGTTTAGAGACTTGAGTCTAGTGTGTGAATTGTCATCGCAAAGTGTACAGTTGGGTATGCTGAAGATCAATAGTGATTTCTTGAATAGCATCAGAGAAGCACAACAAGTTGATATCAAGTTTGTGGATTTAATGGTTGATAGTAATCAAGCTGAAGATGGTGATTTCAAAGTTGATGAACAAGGTGTATTGAGATTTAGAGGCAGAATTTGTGTTCCCGACAATGAAGAATTGAAGAAGTTGATTTTAGAAGAAAGCCATAAGAGTAATTTGAGTATTCATCCAGGAGCTACGAAAATGTATCATGACTTGAAGAAGTTGTTTTGGTGGTCTGGTTTGAAGAAGGATGTCGCTCGGTTTGTGTATGCATGTTTGACTTGCCAGAAGTCTAAAGTTGAACATCAGAGGCCCGCAGGTTTGTTGACACCGTTGGATGTACCGGAGTGGAAATGGGATAGTATTTCCATGGATTTTGTGACAAGTTTACCTAATACTCCGAGAGGGCATGATTCTATATGGGTTGTGGTTGACAGGTTGACGAAGTCGGCGCACTTCATTCCGATTAATATAAGTTATCCAGTAGCTCAGTTGGCGGAAATCTACATCCAGAATATTGTGAAGTTGCATGGTGTTCCGTCGAGTATAGTGTCAGATAGAGACCCAAGGTTTACTTCGAGATTTTGGAGAAGTTTACAAGATGCGTTGGGTTCGAAATTGAGGTTGAGTTCGGCTTATCATCCGCAGACTGATGGTCAGTCGGAAAGGACAATCCAATCTTTAGAGGATTTGCTAAGGGTATGTGTACTTGAGCAGGGTGGAGCTTGGGATAGTCATCTACCATTGATAGAATTCACATACAACAACAGTTACCATTCGAGTATTGGTATGGCACCATTTGAAGCTTTATATGGTCGGAGGTGTAGAACCCCTCTATGTTGGTTTGAGTCGGGAGAAAGTGTTGTGTTGGGGCCGGACTTGGTTCATGAGACTACGGAGAAAGTCAGGATGATCAGGGAGAAGATGAAAGCGTCGCAGAGTCGACAAAAGAGCTATCATGACAAGCGTAGGAAAGACCTTGAATTTCAGGAAGGTGATCATGTTTTTCTGAGAGTTACTCCTATGACAGGTGTAGGACGTGCATTGAAGTCGAGGAAGTTGACTCCTAAGTTCATCGGTCCTTATCAGATTTCAGAAAGAGTTGGAACTGTGGCTATAGAATTGGTTTGCCACCTCATCTTTCGAATTTGCATGACGTGTTTCATGTGTCACAGTTGCGGAAGTATGTACCTGATCCTTCACATGTTATTCCGAGAGATGATGTGCAAGTTAGAGATAACCTGACGGTGGAGACCTTACCTTTGAGGATTGACGATCGAAAGGTGAAGTCTTTGAGGGGTAAAGAGATACCTCTTGTAAGAGTTGTTTGGGGTGGAGCAACCGGTGAAAGCTTGACTTGGGAACTGGAAAGTAAGATGCAAGTATCGTATCCGGAGTTGTTTGTTTGAGGTAAGATTTCGAGGACGAAATTCTCTAAGTTGGGGAGAGTTGTAACGCCCTAGTCGTTATTTATTTATTTTTAGAGTTATTTAGAGTCTTTTATGCATTTTATGAAATTATGTGTGACTTATTTGATGTGTTATTTTATTTATATGATTTAATTTAATATAAATAGAATAAAATGAATAATAGAATTATTAGGAGGTTAGGGATTAATTAGAAATTAATAGAATTTAGGGGAGGTTTAATGTAATAAGAGGAGTTACACTTTAGGAAAGAAAAGGAAAGAAAAAGTGAGAAACTGTTTGAACGTGAAAACAAGTGGGAGAAGAAAAAGCTAGGCAAAGGAGATGACCAAGAGAGAAGAGCTTAGAAATTGGTTTGCTGCACTTTATCTTTGCAATTCTAAGGTAAGGGTGGGATCATCTTTCAATAATGATAATATATGATTTCTGAAAATTAAGTAATTTAACTGTTTTTATGGTAAAAATTGGGAAATTAGGGTTAATGGCAATTTTGAAGAAAATGTGTAAGATTTAGGTTTATAATGTTGTATTTGATGATTAATATGATTTCCTACTCTGTATTGTTGATGTTGATCATGATTGGATGAAGGTAGAATAGAATGGATGAAGTTTTGAAAGTTCTGAATGAATGTTTGATTTGAATGAATTGTGGTTGTTGATGTTGAATTGCTGTTCTTTTGATAGCTGGTTGTACATAGGACTTGTAAACATTTCAGGAAAACGTTTTGGGTGAATTGGGGATTAAAATTGGGTTTTTGGAGTGATGAGAGGTCTGAAAATCGTAGCTTTTACCCTGCCCAGACGATTGGTCGCTTAAGCGAAGCATCCGTCGCTTAAGCGAACATTCATGTGAACTACCCAGATTGTGATTTTACCCGTTCGCTTAAGCGAACAGTGAGCGAACTGGTAAGCGAAAATTAAGTTTGATTCTGTCCAAAGTTCGCCCAAGCGAACCGTGAGCGACCCGTAAGCGAACTGAACCCAGACCTACTGTAAGTTGGTCGCTTAAGCGAACTGAGTGTTAGTTAGTCTTTTTCTGAATCTTGCTTCACACACTAAGGGATCCTTTTGAGTATTTCTAGATGTTCCTTACAGCTTGTATAACCTTTGTATAGACTTAAAGTCCTACCCAAAATCATGATGATAATTAGTTGGTTAATTTTATGAATTTGAATGTTGGAATGCTTGAATCAATTAGATGAACATGTTGCATTGAAAAGGTGCTGAGTCGTATGAGTACATATGCATTTGTTGTTGAGTTGTATGCAGATATACACAAGTGGAGTCAGTTGCATAAGCATAAAAAACGATGAGAACTTCGGTTCTGGAGCGCTTTGTCGTTCAAAACGATGGAACACGATGTTGTTCAAAACGATGTTAACGATGAGGACTCATGTCCTGATAAAGAATGCTTTAACCATTCTATAACGATGAGAGCTTCGGCTCTGATATGGTACCACATGCATAATTGCATTTGTTGAGGAGTCTTAGAAGAGTTGACATGTCTTGCATGAGTCTTAGAAGTGAAGTCGAGTAGTCGCATGAGTCATTGTTACTGTTATATTATGATTGTTGAATGATGAAGTTGATAATAAATGTTGTATTATGATTGTTGAATGATTATGATGATAGGGTGTTAGATTCATTATGTTATTATATATTATTATTATTGTTGGAGAATCTCACCCCTTCTGCTTGAAAATGTTGCCCTTCCTATGGGTAACTTGCAGGTGATCCTGAGTAGTAGGTGGTGGCTCACAAAGTCTAGGGCTCTGATACATGGGATGGGGTTTTATTATTTGAATTCTTTCCTATGTATCGATTTTGAATTATAACTGATGTAGTTATTTGGTGGTTGACTTTTATGTTGAAATGGCCTTTATGCCAAGGATAATTATTGTAGACTGAATGATGATGAAAATAATCCGCTGCGAGTTTAATGATAATTTTATGAGCGATGTTTGATTAAATAGATTTTATATATCCTCTATTTAGCAATTTTTAAAATGAAGAAATGTAGCATGCTCGTTATGATTACTCTGATTATTTTGTATTATTACTATTTAAGTAATTTTGGGAAACGGGGTGTTACACTGACGACTTGTCCAATGTATAATAATCACTTTAAAATTATATTATTGGTGAATAGTCACATGTATGACCATAGTTTTAAATTTTTGATCAATAACTAACATGAGCAAAAATATTGGTGAATAGTCACATGTATAACCATAGTTTTAATATTATTATTTTTTTGAGAAAAATAATTTTGAAATTTAAATAGTTAAATATATTATTTTTATAATTTTAATATTTTTAAATAGTTAAATATATAATAAAAATTAATTGAGTGGTATTAATTTTGAAAGAGAAGATAACGGCTTCTCTCTCTCTCCCGTATACCATATGTTTGAAAGGGAATTTTTATTTATGTTTTTGTCAAAATTTTAAAAGGAACTTTCAAAAAAAATATTGAGATAAAAAAGTTTTGTTTTTAAATTAGTTAAAAGAAAATAGGACGGGCTTCTTTAAATTTCGGCCTGTTAATAGCCAATAGCCTAAATTATAACACTAAAATAAAGAAAATCATAAACCAAACCAAATATTCATTTCAGCTTCTCATTCTCTCTCTCTCTCATTCAAGTGTTCTCCACCCGCATTAGAAACCCTAGCCACTCCCACCCTATTTCTGGCGACTAACCACTCCGACCAGCCTTCTTTTTCCAAACGAAATGCATACTATTGAAGCTCTCTTTCTCCTCTATCTTTCTATCAAATTATATTTGCAAAAGGAGGAATCTTGAAAATTAGTAATTTTGAGATTTGTGTTGTCTAACACTTTCGTTGTTTCTTTGTAAATTATTACCACGTTTACCCCATCACTCAGTACAAAACTCAAATGTTTCAGGATGCTTTAGAGTTTAGACCATGTTTTTGACTGCCTATTAACTGAAATTGTCCTATAGCACCTAAATATATGCACAATACTTCTTCTTCTGCATCTACTACATCAATGGAGTGCAATTTTTTCTCAAACTTCATACATGCAACAACAACAAAAACAACATAAGAGACACTAAAAGATAAGTATCAGATCTGTGTAATTTCTTCTCAACTTTATGCATGCAACAACAAAAACAACACCATAAGTGACTATATGTATCAGATCTGGTTTGGATTTGAGATTTTTTTAATAAATAAGTTTCACAAGTATTGAAACTGTAGATCAATCATTTATTTTTGAAATGTTTAAATTTCTCCAAAATTTTTAGTTTTAATCTACAATTTCAGATATTCTCTCAACTTTCTATTTGTTCGTGTTGTTATATATATAATGAAATTACTTTGTTGATAATTTAAACCATTTTTTATCCGTCAAGCCACATAGTTTTGTATTTTTACAGATACATCTTTCTCAATTTATTTTAAGTTGTATTGTTTGAAAAATCATTTGTTTATTTCTAGATCTGAGAAAAATTTATTAATTTCTTTAAATAACATAAATAATTTTTTTGGATCTAAAAACAAATTAATATACGATATTTCTTTTTTCAAGCCAAAAAGTTGCCATTTCGGTGGAATAAACATATGAACCAGACATTTAATATATAATGCTAACTAAACTAAACACCGTGTTCCTCATTAACCATAATTTTTTTTAATGAAGTGTTCTAAAAAACTAATAGTGTTTTTTGTACAATAAATATAATTAGTAGATAATTACAGTCATAGACGCCACTTCCTTAAACAAAATTATGTATACGGATTACAACTAAACTTTTTTCTTATGTATTTATCTTTATTTCTTCAAAACAATATTTAATCACACAAAAAATATACTGATCAAACTCTTCACGGTTTTCCTTTATCTTGTATTTAAGCATCTCTTTCTTTGTAGTTTGTTAAAGTGATAAGTGTAACACCCCGTTTTCCCAACATAAAAATTTCATTTATTTAATCAGAGTAATTCACCTAAACGGAATGCTACATTCTTTTCTTAAAATCATAAACTGTATAAATAACTATTTATCCTTTAAAATTTAATAACTAAAAAAGTCTTTAATACTTCGCAGCGGAAATTATTCAATAATCAAAACAGTCTTTGGCACTAAGGCCTCTTTACAATTATGTCATAAAAATCCATTCTAAAAAGATAATCATAATTCTTCAAAAACAATACGTAAGGAATAGAAAGCAATAACAAAGTTCCCATCCCGTTACGTATCAGAGCACCTAAGGACACTTGAGCCACCACTCCTACTAATCAGTAATACCTGCAAGTTACTCATACGAAGAGCAACATTTTCAAGCAGAAGGGGTGAGATTTCACAAAACAATAATATCAAGCATATAATTCAATAATTATATTTAACAATACAATAATTTCATCTATTAGTAATAATAATTCTTCATGTATAATCCTTAATAGTCCAACCAACTTCTAATTATCATTTACTTCATATTCACCACATTATAACATAATCATATAACACGTATTAACCAAATCATAACAACATAGATCATCACATCATACTCATAGTTCATATTCAACATAACATCTTAATCATAATTCATATACAACATAACAACATCATTAATTCATAATAATAAGTATTCATCAAACATCTCATTATCATTTCATGAATAAAAGAACTTATCAACTTAACATAAACATCATCAAGTACATTTAACAACTCATAGATAATATCATGTAATCATCATCTTATAATATATAACAACAACATATCTATCATTTTATATTAATATAACAACACGTACTAACACCATAATTAACATCATAAATCTTTAACATAAACATCTTAAACATAATCATCTTAAACAATAGCATCTTTGATAAACAATTACCAAGTAATCACAACGTTCGATCATCATCAATAACATAACATAATATTCACTTAATAATAATTAATTATATATGGAACAACATATTCATCACTTTATAATAATATAACAACAACGTATTCATCATCTTATGAAATCATAACAACAACATATTCATAGCATTCACTTAATAATAATTAATCATATATAGTACAACATATCCATCACTTAATAGTAACAATTATATACAACATCATAACAACTTAACAATATCATAATCAACATCTTAAACAACATAGCAACATAACAATATCATAATCATTATCTTAAATAACATAGCAACGTAACAATATCATAATCAACATGTTAAACAACATAGCAACATAACAATATCATAATCATTATCTTAAATAACATAGCAACGTAACAATATCATAATCAACATGTTAAACAACATAGCAACATAACAATATCATAATCAATATGTTAAACAACATAGCAACATAATAATATCATATAATTCACATCATGAACATCGTATAATCTTCGTAGGTACTTCTTTAACAACACATAGGTAGAAGACAACTCGACAACTCATAGATGATAATTCATCGACAACTTAACAACTCATGGATGATAATTCATCAACAACGACCTTGACTCGACAAATGCGACAATGCAACTTAGACACTTATATGCATGTGGTACCAATCGTCATCATAAGTATTAATATACTTTTATCGTGCGGAGGACAAAGCTCCTAATCGTGCGGAGGACAAAGCTCCTAAACGTGGTGAGGACAAAGCTCAATGAAATGCTATGCATGGACTCTTAACAACAAAACACCGTAATCATCGTAATCAACATATTATCATGCATCCAATAATTTGGAGCTAAACGTCATCAACTTATTCATATTCTTGCAACTTAGTTAAATAACAATTGCAGCATAATCAATTCATATCAAACTTAATAACAATTCATTTCAACATCTTGATCATTCAATAATATTTCAAGTAATGCATTTAATCATTAATTCACAGTATATAATATCATATCATCAAAGTAAATCATATTCATCACAACAACAAAATAACATCAATCAATAATGATAATTATCATATATAACAATTACAAATGCACGTCATCAACATCTCAATCATCAAACATAATTCATGCAATATATATCAATAATATTTCAAGTAATGCATTTAATCATTAATTCATAGTATATAATATTCTCTCATTAATCATATCATCAAAGTAAATCATATTCATTATAACAACAAAATAGCATCAATCAATAATGATAATCATCATATATAACAATTATAAATGCACGTCATCAACATCTCAATCATCAAACATAATTCATGCAATATATATCTAATTATATAACATTATAAATATCATCAAATCATTTTAATCATTATCTAAGGTCTAAGGACAATTTCTACATCTTTTTAACAAGTTTCCACCATTTATTCATTAATTCTACAATTTTAACATACTTTTCAATTCCTCAAAAACTCATCCTACATCATGTTAAACCTAACCATTGATTCACATACTTAATAGAATTGCAAAGTTAGTCTCACCCTTACCTTTGGATTGATCGACGAAGGACTCTACTGTTTTCTCTTGTCTAAAAGGATATTAAACCGAAGAGGGATTATAGTTTTAAGAACACTTTTAATTCCGAAGGGACAGAAAGGAGTAGAAAAAGAAGAAAGACTCGTCAACACAAGTCAAAAGAGGGAGAAGAGAAGAAAAGCACAGGAAGTATCAACTGTGAATTTCGGTGTGTAGAATGCACTGTGTGAGTTCTCTATTTATAGAGATAATTTACAACTAATAAGTGAGAAACAAGTAATGCACCTATTAGATCTAGTAATTAAATATATCAATTGAGTACCAAAATATATCATATTAAGTACAAAAATATATTATTCAGTACAAAAATATATTAGATTGCCTACCAAAATCTCAATATTCTATTCTAATATATATATAAAATATTTATACAACAAATAACAATTATATCTCTATAACAAATATATTTCTATAACATATATATATTTCTACACAAAATAACATATATCTCTACACAAATTAACATATATTTCTACAACAAATCATGTGTATTTCTACACCAAATAACATTTATTTCTATAACAAATCACATTTATTTCTGCAACAAATCATATGTATTTCTATAACAAATAACATTTATATTTTTAAATCAAATAACATTTATATTTCTAAACCAAATAACATATATATATATTTCTAAATCAAATAACATATATATTTCTAAATCAAATAACATTTATATTTTTAAATCAAATAACATTTATATTTCTAAACCAAATAACATTTATATTTCTAAACCAAATAACATATATGTTATACTAATAAATACCAACATATATCATAACAAAATATCACTCATCAAAATAAATCATATAAATTATACAAATCATATAAGTGTATTCTAAACTCATTAAAAATATTCGAATAATTAGAGAGGGCGTTACAATAAGAACACCGTTCAACTTTCCTGCAAAATATAATAGTTTTCAATTTTATTAGCAACATACAAGACACTAATTCATCATTTTCAGCAAAAATTTATATAATATGTACTAAATTAATTAATTTGTCTTTTCAAAATATGTAGTTAAAGATAAATACAAATAATGAAGATCAGAAGAACAAAGAAGAAGTACATATTTTATTTTATTTTTTTGAACAAAGAGGTACATGATAGATTATGAAAAGAGTGAATTACTTACTTGGGTCTCCTTTCTTTGTTTGTAGTTTGCTGAAGAGATAGTTGAAGATTATGACAAATAATGAAGATAAGAAAAACAAAAAAGAGGTACATATTAGATAATGAAGAGAGTAAATTTTATACATCAAATACCTTTGTGGATCTTTGATAATTTTTTTATTTTTTTTTGTAGGACTTTCAACTACTTGTTTAGTTGTAAAATGAACAGCTTTCAAGTTTCCTGCAAAATAAAATTAAAATAGTAGTTGGAGATTAGAAAGTTTGAAAAGAAGAAAAGGTATTGACATTTGTAGTTTGGGAGAAAGAAGTTGAGAATGACAAATATGAGTGAAAGTGACTTTGAATATATAGTTTCAAAATCTTTGTGTTTTAAAATTTAGGGGGGAGTTTTGAAATTTGAAATATGTGATATGACATGATGTAAGTCATGAATGACATTTTTTTTTTCATTGAAAAATGGGAAATTTTTAAAAGTAATGGAACTATGGGAATGGGAAAGGCAGTTAGATTTATTCAAGGCATTTGGTGAAAAATGTGTAAAAATTTGAAACCATAAAGTAATAATAATAGTTAGATGACGTCATCGGTTAGAAAAGGTAAATTTTAGATTCAAAAGTAACTAAACTAAAGACTTTATTCAACTTGCATGATATCATCATAGTTACTCATGCCATCACCTAAACCGGTACTTTTTATTAGTTACATGACATCATTAAAGTTACTTGAGGTAATTTAGTTCAATAAAATAAATTTATGACATGTTTTACCCCCATTGTTAGGACGTGGCAATCAACCATTGTAGGGCATAAATATATTTTCCACAATATCTTCTCTTCTTATATTAAGAGAGATATATATAAAAATCGAAGTCCATCAAAATAAATAAATAAATAACATAGTTATTAGCAGAAATTAGTTACACTTGTGATGATCGTTGTCCGTAATTAGTTTTTTTAAAAAAATAAATTAAACTTTGAAAAATGCAATTATGCACATTAAATTAAGAAGATAATGAGTTTTAATAAGGATTATTATGAAATTTTGGTGGACTTTGATTTTTATATATTGTTATTGTTGTTAGAAGAAGTAGATGTTAGTAGATTTGAATCACTGATTACTTCGCCCGTGTATAAAAATAATTATTAGTAGAAGTAGATGTTAGTAGATTTGTATCAGTAACGACTTCGCCCGTGTATAATAGTAATTTTTAAAGTTAACAGTGACAACTTGTTTCGTGTATAATAAATCTTTTAAAGTTAACACATGAAATTAAGAAGATAGTGAATTTTAATAAGGACGGTTATAAAATTTTGAAGGACTTCGATTATATATATATTGTTAGTAGAATTAGATGTTAGTAAATTTGTATCGGTCTCCCTAAAAAAAAGTAGATATTAGTGACGACTTCGCCCATGTATAATAATAATTTTAAAGTTAACAATTACAACTTATTTCGTGTATAATAAATATTTTACAATATAATCCCTCAAAAAAAATATTTTATAATATATATAAGTGATTTTCTTCAAAAAAAAAATATATAAGTGATGACATGTCGCATGGTTAATAATTATTTTGAAATTTATTCGAGCGACAGCTTGTTTATTATGTTCTAATTTTTTTTTTTAAATTAATTACAGATAATGGTCATGTATAACTAATTTCCACTGATAACTGTAGACTAATTTATTTATTTTGCTGAACTTCGTTTTTTAGATATTGTTAGAAGAAGTAGATGTTAGTAGATTTGTATCAGTGACAATTTCGCCATAATAATAATTATTAAAGTTTTTTTTAAGTTAACAATACCAACTTGTTTCATGTATAATAAATATTATATATATATATATATATATATATCAGTGATGACATGTCGCATGGTTAATAATTATCTTAAAATTCATATCGGCTAAAACTTGTCTCTTTGTGTTATAATTATTTTGAATTTGTACTCAATGATAATAAATGCTGTGTATAATTCAATTATTTTTTTAAGTTAGTTTTTCACTTACGTTATGGTTTGAAAAAAAAGGAGAATAATGTTTTTTTGAAGGAAGGAGAATAATGTTTAATAATATATATCAGTGTATCTCTTGTCTCGTGTATAATAATTATTTTATAATATATATCACTGATGACAAATCATGTGTTCAACACTTCTGTCCTCGTGAGTTTAGCTCAGTTGATTTGGATAATGCATAATATATCCAAGATCCGGGATTCAAACTCCGACCACTACCAAAATATGTTCAATACTTATTTTAAAATTTATATTAGCATGTCCTGTTTATAATAATTTTTTAAAAATTTTGCGAAGTGACAACTTGTCTCGTTTACAACAATTATTTTAAAATTTTGAAGTGATGAGTTGACCCTTGTATAATATATTTTGTCAATCTTTTTTAAAACTTGTCTCTTAAACTATTTATACATCGTCTGTTACTGCCTCACTTCAAATCTATACACATCACTCTTTTTCTACTACTCTCTTTGGTATGCTTTACGTATCAAACGATCAATGTTTTACCGTTATTTTTATGCAACAATGAAATATATTTACCTTATGTTTTTATGAATATAAAAAAAAATTTAAATTTTAATATTCATTAATTAATGTAACAACACGTCTTTAGATCTTGTAAAAAAAAAACACGTCGTTAGATATATATATATATATATATATATATATATATATATATGTGCGTGTGTAAAATAACATTTATTAAATTATATTTTTAGAGGTTAAATAAACTACTACTATTTTTTTATTATTTGATAAAGAAATTCTTATTATTTTTTAAAGAATTTATTTATTTTTATTTTTATTATGTTACACTAATTTTGCAATAAAAAAAGTCTATACCCCTTTACCCCTTTCTATCTCGTACAAACCTAGAGTATTTTTTTATAATTTTCTTTTTATTTTATTTTTTGTCATTTAACTTTATTCCACACACACCATATTTATTTCAAAGTTAATTTTCTCTCTCTTCACCAAAGAAATCTGGAAAACTCTCTCATTCTCAAACAAACCCTAGCCGCCGCCTCCTCCCTCCTTCAGTGTTTCTCCGGCGGTCGTTACATTGCTCCACCATCTTCATCCTCTCCTTTTCATCTGTAATTATACTCTATCAAACTTCCCTACGACCATCTTTTCGGCTAGATCTTGACATCCACGTACAAGCTTTTGAAAATCCATCACCATAAAAAGAGTCCCCTCCATCTTCTCTACAAAACCCATTTAAAAATATCAGGAACGGACAACCTTCGCCGGAGCTTGCAACAACCGCGCCGGGTAAGAGTTTATGAAGAGCAAATGAACTAAACTATTAGTTATTTGTAGTTACATGACATCATCTTAGTTAATTGTGGTAATTTGGTTGAATAAAGTAAGTTAAAGACAGATTTTACCCTTACTTTGGTGATTTGTCAATTAACCAGGCTGGGGCATTAATAGGATTTCCACAACATCTTCTCTTCTTATATTAAGAGAGACTTTATTACAAGTTTTTTAATTGATACAAGTTAAGTCAACCAATTTAGTGATGAGTTAGAAATGGGGTTAGTTGGACTCATATTGACTGCTTTACTTGTATGATCAGGTATTGTTGATATGGATGAGAAGATTGACACCGCGGAAAAGAAGGTAACTTTCTTATCCTACTGTATCTGCTTTGTTTTGCAATTGCTTCTTTGTTCTATTCTGTTGCAAATGCATCCCATTTTATTGCTTGATTAGAGTGTTGGGCGGTTAAGACCCAATACGAGAATAAAATAAGCGTAGTGGAGATGTGTGGTAAGACTAGACAAGAGTTGGGGTAGCACCCATAGTAGAAAATCTTGAAAATGACTCCAAGATTTTAAAGGTGATCAGCGTAGACTTTCAGTTGAACTTTAGCCATGACATGAGTGTCTCAGATTGAACATGTTTTTGTAAACCTTTTGTTTTGTTTTTAAAATGCAATCAATATCTTTGGTTTTGAACCTTTGACATTGTAATGGGAAAGAGATTTGATAGATAAACAACTGAAACGGAAAGGACTTTTCTCACTAACTGGAGTTATCTATATGGGTTCAAGTTTTGTAAATGGAGAAAATATATTGAATTACAGTTTGCAACTTCAATATAAAAGTTTTAGAAGCTATTGCACCAGCATCATGACCGTAATTGTGGCTACATTTGTTCACAATTTTTCGCAATTCAAGAGATTGCAGCACACTTGCAACCGTGGCTTCAATCAGAATTTAAAACCTTGAAAACAATGGCAGTTTTGTCTCCGTAAGTGGGTTTACCTAGTTCAGATCAGATCAGTAGCAAATCAAGATTCAAAGTGTATTTTGGATAATCATATCTCAGGGAAAAAACTAGTATAATAAATGTCAATAAGGATGTAATAGTTGTTTCTTGCACAGTTACACTTATGTTGATTCGTTCTGATAGTTTTTGATGTATTCACCTGCTAGTTTAGATGAATGAAATCTCACACCTTTGTAAGTGTTTTGTTTTTCCGGTCTAGTTTTCTCCTTAACCCCGGCAAACTAAAGCTTTAATGTGTGTAGGTGTTGGTTGATATTGTAAAATTGGTACAAAAGAAAGGCATGAAGGGTAAAATGGGAGACTGGAAGGAATTCCTGAACAGCAATGATAAAAAATTTGGGGCAGGTATGAGTGATCCATCAAAGAGGTCCCATGAGGTTTTGGCTGCATTTCTAAAGACATTCTCAAAGGATGAGGATTTGAAGGTAAGTCATTTATATCCTTTCCTAAAGATAAAGTTAATAGCCCTCCAGTTCAGTCTTACTCATTTTCTTCTTGTGATCAGTTTTTTGGTAACATCATGCGGCATCATTCAAATCAATACACATTAGAGCGACTGAAAGATAGATCTCAGGATTCCCCTGAGCAGGTATATTTTCATAATAATTGTTATGTTGGAGATCATGATAATTTTTGCACTTGAACCATCTTTTCTATATTTTACCAGTTATAGTACCAATAATTGACAAGTATTTCTAGATTTTACCAGTTTTGACTCAAATATTGAGCATCTTGTTTCCTGTGTATTTTTTCGAGGCCTTATTTTTCTTCCCCTTAAAGCCATACCCGGTTGCTTGTGTCTTTGGCTTTCTTACTTCACCATCCTTAAGGGTTCAACATTTTTTATTAAATTTTATAATGGCCGCCACTTTTTCATTACTAGTTCCATTGTACCTTGTGCATTATCTTTAAAATCCCTAGTTCCATTGTTATAATTTGACTTACAAGTTGAATATGTCTTGTTGCTGGAGCCAAATCTGATTGTAGAACCTAAAATTCAAGAGACCACAACTAATAATTGTCTGATGCATAATCTCTTAGATTTAGCAAAGCCGTCTTCTAATATTACTTTCTGCTGCCAATTATTTTTATGCTTCCTACTGTGTTTGTGAATTGTGACTGATGATGGGATTTACATGATTTTCAAAGTCAATTAGTTAAAAAATCTCAATTAATAATCTGCTTTTATTGATGATCCTACTATGTTTTTCTAACCGTAACTTTTTGGCATCACAGAGGCTAGTCCAAGTAACTCTCCAGCACCCTATGTATCCAATGGATTATTCGCTGCCATCTATTGATGAGGTTTGTTATGATTAACTTTGATCTCCTATTTTCTGGTCAGCCTAGGTGCATTCAAAATGCTAACTAGTCCTTGTTGAACTTATAGACACACTGCCTAATGTGAACTGCTTGACTTGTGAAATAGTCATAAATATGTCAAGGATAAAAAGTGCCATTAAAGAAGTGCCTTGAGAAATATAGGATATAACAGAATGCTTCAGAAAATAACAGAGAAAAGTGGACCTTAAAAAAACATGGTCTTTTTTAAAAACCTAAAAAAAAAAACATGGTCTTATTTTCTTTAATAAAGCTTATGGCAATTATTGATATTTCATTGCTCATATTTTCAGTGCTTGAAAATGAAATGGTTCAGAAAAATTGAAATTACTTTTTCATACGGATGCATAAACATCTCAATATATAAATTAGTCACTTGTGCTTTTGCTATTGCTTTTAATAAGAAATGTATAATAAAATGAGCATGTCAATATGCACCTTTTTTATTGCAGAAGTAAAAAAGTGCCACCATTGTCTGTGGATGAAATTTATCAAACCCTTAATTTTTTTCAGGAATTTTAGATGCTGTTATTATCCACTGTATTCCATATCTATAGTTTTTTTTTTCTTTCAAAACTATTGATGTTTTAGAATTCGTGTCTAATTAATGTCTTTTTTTCAACTGTAGCCTCTGTTTGGAGAGAGACCTTAGCAATCTATAATGCAATTAACAATAAATATTAGGAAAACGGGAAATTAAATGAGGATATTTTCGTCCAAAGATATACAATTTATTATTTTTTGATCTGTAACCCTCTTAAATATTGATAGATCTGGAATGGTGGGAGTAGTTTATTAATTTTGATAGATATTGCATGGGCTTGATTTTATTTTGAAATATGCTACTGCCATTGTCCTTGATTTCTCAATTGGTCATGTTTAGAATTGAGTTTTTTATTATCCTTGCACCTTTTGCTATTTAATTTGCTTTAGTTAATTTTATTTAGTGATGGTCTGCTACAGTTTATAAGCATACGGGTTCTGTATATTCTTAGTAATACACGGCTTTTGCTTATCAATTATTTATGTCACTTTTTTGCTGTGGAAAATGAAGGGATGGTTAGTGATAAACCTTAAGAAAAAGGCCAAGGGGATAAAATCTACCACAATGGTTGCTGTTGATTGTGAAATGGTTCTCTGTGAAGATGGGACTGAAGCTTTGGTCAAAGTCTGTGTTGTAGATCACAATTTAGAGGTAATATAATTTAATGATGGTTCTTCCCTTTACTCCGTGACTCGTTATTCCCCTTCTTCACTACCTGCCCAAAGATTGAGGCATTGAGCTTCTGTTCAAACGAAACAATTTCTTTTCGGGGTGTAGATAGATGATTTCAGAACTTTTCAGGTCAAATTACACAAACTTGTTAAACCGGAGAAAGCAATCAAAGACTACAAAACAGAGATTACCGGTGTCTCTGCTCAAGATCTAGAGACAGTGACTTGCTCCTTAGCTGATATACAGGTATTTTATGTTTCATTTTGTAGTTTTCCTTTATCTTCCTTTCAAATGCTTAATGAAGGAGTGTGTTGTACTATTGCAGAAATCGATGAAGAAGTTGTTATACAATGGAACCATATTAGTTGGACACAGTTTATATAATGATCTACGTGGTAAGTGTCATGAACATTTTGTTTGGCTGTCTTTGAATGGCCCACTGCTAATTTCGTTGTAGATGAAGAGCATTCCATTGTGTTATTTTTTCTTGTTTCATTTTATTTACTAATTGCATTCATTTGCAGTGCTGAAGCTTGATTATGTTAGAGTGGTCGACACTGCATACATCTTCCAACCCTTGGATGGCTCTATTCACAGGAGACCTTCGTTGAATAGTTTGTGTCAGGCAAGTAGCAAATTATTTACCCGCAATGCGAACATTATGATTCTGTATTACGCACCATCTACTTTATGAATTATTATTATGAGTTGTGGTCATATAGTTATTCCTTTGGAGGAATTTCATTACACTCTGTTATTTTGAATGAAGTCTGTTTGTTGTACATTCATGCTTGTCTATGCTTTGGAATTTAAAACATTACACCATACAAACTCACAAGCAAATTACGGAGCTAAGATAAATGAAAGATGAATGTAGCATATACTGAATGAAATTCACTGTTATCTTTGTAACAGTCTGTTTTGGGCTATGAAGTTCGGAAAAAGGGTGCTTCGCATGATTGTCTAGATGATGCATGTGCAACAATGAAACTTGTTCTTGCAAAGATCAAACATGGTGTTGATAAGCCATTTCCATTAACATTGGTTCAAGAGCCTGTAAGTCATCATTGTATTGTATACTTTTTCAGTGCCGAGTTGTAGTTATGCAGTTAAACTGGTTGGTAACTATTGTCATCACTGTTTGTTGTTCTCTCATTTTAGGTTTCAGAAAGTGAGATGTCGAAGCTGCTTATTCACAGAATACCAACCACTGTGAACACTGAAGCACTACACGAAATTGTTCCTGGAGACTTCACAATAGAACGGAAGGTATAGTATATTAGTATGTCCTTTAAGCATCCCACTGTTCCGAGGAAGAGGTTCATCCGTAATTATTGGAATAACATGAATGTCTTCAATTTGAGGACTTTAAAATTTATCCTTCGGTACTCTTGTTGACATTCAGTCACTGGGCTATTTTTCTTGTTTGAGTTCTGATCTATTGTAAAATTTGCTTCAGCCTTCCAGAAACGGTCAAGGAGATAAGTATTCTGCCTTAGCTATTTTTAAGAACCAACGAGAGGCACATGATGCATATGAAAATGTCCAAGGCAGCCAAACAAAGGTACATATACAATATACCAATGCTCAATGCCTGCTACTTTGGTATCACGTAGTTCGTTTGTTGATTAGCTGAGGGAAAGAAATACATAAACGTGAATTCCATTCACCACCACAATGAATCCATATTTTCTATTTCTAATATAAATGTTTAAAGGGTTGGAGTTAGACATCTATGTAATTCTCCTTCCAAAATCTGATGGCAAAATAACTAGGCCTGTTCAAAAAATGGATATACTTTTTTCTATATCAAGTTTCTTATCATAAATTGATGTTGTAGTTTTAAACCACTGAAGCATAGTTAATCCCTTTTGGGCATGCTGCGTCCCCTTTTTTGTTCAATCTCAAACCAGTGTTGTGCATTACTTTGTGTAGGACTCAAATGGGCGTCTACAGAAACTTGTCACATGTCGGCTGAGTACGGGCATGAGTGTCAGTTTATTTGTTCGGAAAATGGGAATTGATGATCACCACAAAAAAATGCCATCTAAGAGAGATTTACCAGAGGGCGAGATGGTTGATGTTCCCGAGAACAAGAAAGTAAAAATGGATCCTGAAGTTGAAAAGGATGCCTACTTGAAACAGATTGAAGCACTGAATCAACGATTGAAAGAGAGTGAGTTGGAGATTGAATCATTGAGAGAACAGTTGAGGAAAAAGGACTTACAAGTGGATGATTCCAAGGAAGTAAAAGTGGATCATGAAATTGAAAAGGATGCCCACTTGAAAGAGATTGAAGCACTGAATCAACGATTGAAAGAAAGTGAAGCGGAGATTGAATCATCGAGGGAACAGTTGAGAAAAAAGGACTTTGAAATTACTGCTCTGCATAAAATGGTAGCTAACATACAAAAAAGGCAAAAACCTAAAAAGTAGTAGGCATGGCACTGGAATATGGTGTTAGATTATTTGATCATTGAATTCAAGGACTGCTATACCTATAAAACTGTGGCAATGTCTTATAACCGTTTGGATGAAACTTATAACATTCTTACGTCTGTATGTTCTTGTTCCTTTTTATCAATTCGAACTTTGGAATTAAAATTTTGGCCCTGAGCAAGTGATAATGTATTAGTATGTTATTAGGATTCTGTAATGCAGTTTTATATTATTGTTTGGAACGTTTTTTGTAATGTTGACTAAATCCATTTTGTTGGATTTGTTTGAGAATTTTTAGTTTATGGTTATGGTAGTTTTTAGAAGTAAAAGCATTGTTTTAATTGTCTTTTATTACGTTTAACTCCTGATTTTTTCGTCTAGAAGAAACATGTTGCGCATGCTTTGCCAATTTTATGTGACCGTGAAAAACATTATACATAAAAGATGGTGACCGTGAAAAATATTATGCATAAGGAAAATGCTCATGTGTCCGAAAACAAATTCGCGTGTAACCCACGAATGACTTACACGGCAAACACACGCCAATATTTTATACTCTCTTGTCTTTTTTAAATATCTAAGAGTGCTTAAGACTCTTTATAATTCCCCAAAAAAAAGTAGACTCTTTAAGATTAAGTGTTAAAGAGTTAATATTATCAAGTGGTTGTAGCTACTTCTCTAAAAAAAAGGTGATTGTAGAAGTGGTGTGGTGGCGTATAACAAGTAGCAACCCAGAGTGCAGTCTTACAAAAGATAACATGTGGAGCGGTGGATACTATGTTTTTGTTTGATATTTTGTTTTTAGATGTGGGATGTGCAGTCTTAAAAAAAACATAGAGCACTTGTTTTAAGAATTCGTGCATGTATAAGTAGCGCTATTTAGCATTGCTGATAGAATAATATGACACTATTTGATTCATGTGACCGACGGTAATCAGTGGGATAAAATTTAGTTATTGTTGTATTAAAAATATTATATATGATTTTGTACATGTTTTTTGGCCTTAATTTTATCATTTTAGATGATGGTTGAGATCATTTCATTACAAATAACCAACTGCGTAATTGACGTTGCTAAACAGCACACTTTGAAGTTTGAAACAATTGGTCACGAACCAAAATGCAAAATAGGGATCTTGCTGCCAATTGTACCTATACTAAATACTTATATTTGAACGTTGCTACTAATAGAGTTATGATACATTGACAACCTTATGTGACAATACATCCATTGACACCTACATAAAAATATGACACGTGGCTATGTGGACCCCACACAAATATATTTTCTTTTTCATCTCCTCTTCTCTCTTCCTGTTGCATGGGATGTACAAAGATGTACGAGAATAAAGGGTATCCATGTGACATCTTCCCTACTAATATTGGTGTTTTGGGAGAGATTGCACAAAATACAACATGCCTCACACAATTTTGTGGCATTTGAGAATATGGTGAAAAAGTGGCGACAATTAGAAATTGAAAAGGAATTAAAAAATAGCTAGAGTGCACCTCTTCGGCTATGTTTGGATTGATGGAGAGTGGTGGAATGGAATAGAGTGGGATGTAACCATGTTCCATTGTTTAGTTTTGTAAAAAATAAATGGAATGGAATAGAGTGTGATGGAACCCATTCCTTCCAATACCCATCCATTTAACCAAATTTTCATTTCATCCAATTTGAAGTGAATCCAATGAAATGGAAAACATTGATAATACAATCACAACTTTGCCCCTACCTTTTATATTTCATCATCTGCTTCTCATTCTCTCGTTTTTTTTTCTTTTTTATTTATTTTTTGTTCACCATTTTGTATTCCTTGGTGCCTTTATCATCTTCTACAACTTACTGTTTTTAATATCACTTCTTTTAATTAATATCCAATCAATCGATAAAGTATTATTTGCAAATCTCTTCCATCTTGTTTGCTACAGGTTTGTTTTACTATAGCAAAGAAAATGACAGGCAAACAATTTGTGTTAACAAGTGCAGTTTACATTGTAGACAAGTATACTCGATATTAGATTCGTACGCAAGTTTTCTAACTTCTCAATGCTTCTCCTAATTTTACTAGCTAGAATTAAGCCTATGAAGTTTAAGCTGCCAAATGGAAATACAACAACTGTAAATGATGCAGGAGCCGTATTATTTCAGGGAAGCCAAAATTTAAAAACGTTTTTAATTTTTATCGTGCCTTATTTTTCCTTTAATTTGATTTCGGTATTTAAACTGTGTTTTTGGTTACAAAACTGTGTAGTTCAATACACTCCATAATTATTTTCAATTCTAACTTAAAAAAAAAAAAAAAAAAAAAAAAACTAGTTACTACTCTATACATTTGAGGTTGACCATTCAACAAATTGATGATTTTAAACTAAAGGGCAAAAATAGAATAAAAAATTTATAACATGTTCTGTTCCATTTACTATCCAAACAATAGAGTGGAAAGTTAGATCTCCACTCCGTCATAAAATATTTAAACAATATAATGAAATTTTTGTTTCTGGTTAGTTTCAAGTAATCCCAACACAGCCTTGGTGTCATATCAAAAGCGGTTCAATATTTCTAAATTTCTTTTTTAATATATTTATAACATAAATTAATGATGTGTGTGTAAAACCTTATACGTTAGGTGCATTTGCATGCAAGAATTTCAAGTGAGAGTGTTTAAATTCCAACTCTTAACCTCCAATCTATATCTATTCTTCCTCAATCTCTCGATCACTCTCCACTACCATTCTCCTTCACCCTCGTTTCAAGAACAAAATTCCAATCGTAAAGCTTCCATATTCCAATTCCAATCGTAAAGCTTCCAACAAAAACAAAATTCGTTAAAATTCAATCTAGGGTTTGCAGCGATGAGTCGTCGTCGACGAATGCATGAAGATGAAGAGGATGAAAGAGGCGGCGGCGGTGGAAATAAGCGGAGGAGGCCGAGTTTTATCGATGGTGATGCGGAGGAGGTCGATGAAGATGATGAGGAGGATGATTATGATGATGACGATGATGAAGATTATGATGAGGAGGAGGATGAAGAAGAATTCGAAGAAGGTAAGTACGTTTTGTATCGCATGCATGCAGGCTTCATTATCGGTGATGTGCAAGACGAAGATGATAATACTAATAGAGGGAGAGCGCATCACCATCACCAGCCACCACACCAAGAAGATCATGAAGACCTTGAAGACAGGGGCGGTTCTAAGGCCCGGCGACCCCGGGCACTCGCCCGGGCTCCGAGCAAATTTTTTTGCAATTTCTTGTGTAAATCCTTATGAATTTCTTATATAAACCCCTATAAATTGGGCAATTTCTTTACATTTTTTATTATTTGCTTGCAATTTCTTATGTACGCCCTATAAATGTGTTGCAAATTTTTTTTTGCTCGGACTTTACAATATTCCTGGCTCCGCCACTGCTTGAAGAGATGGAAAGAAGGATACATGAGAGATATGGAAAGCAGCGGTTGGCTGAAGAATATGATGAAGAAACTACAGATGTAGAACAACAATCACTTTTGCCATCTGTTAGAGACCCAAAGCTCTGGATGGTCAAATGTGTGATTGGCCGTGAGCGTGAATCCGCTGTTTGCCTCATGCAAAAGTACATAAACAAGGGGTCAGACTTGCAAATCAGATCAGCTATTGCTCTTGATCATCTCAAAAACTATATATATGTCGAAGCAGATAAAGAAGCTCATGTTAGAGAGGTATTGTATTGTGTCAAATATCTACTGTTTTTTTTGTTTGAAGAAGCTAAGTTAGCCCACCTAAATTGACATTTTAGATAATCGAACTTGAGACCTAGAGGAGGACCACACTCCCAAATTCCTAGTTAATACCACTAGGCCAACCCAAGTGGGTTATGAAATATCTATTGTTGTTTATCACACATACATCATATGATAAAATTGTCAACTTTTTTTTACATGTGTTTCAGGCTTGCAAAGGTCTTCGCAATATATTGGACGACAAATAACTCTTGTTCCAATAAGAGAAATGACTGATGTGCTGTCAGTTGAAAGCAAGGCCATTGATCTTGCTAGAGATACTTGGATTAGAATGAAGATTGGGACATACAAGGGGGACCTTGCCAAAGTATGTACTGTATTCTTGGACATTCATCATTCTATCCCTATTCTTAATTTGTCACCTAATTTATATCCCTTTCAACAGGTAGTGAATGTTGATAATGTACGGCAGAAGGTTACCGTGAAACTAATTCCGAGGATAGATTTACAAGCTCTCGCAAACAAATTGGTATGAAATGTTTCTGTCCTGTTGAATGCATGATTTTTATTGTTGAATGTTTAATTTCGTTGAAAATTGGAGTCTCCATTTATTTACAAAATGTATTTGTCATGCAGGAAGGTAGAGAAGTTGTGAAAAAGAAGACATTTGGATCCTCAAGCTAAGGATGAAGAGATTCAAAAGCTGAAGCAGAAGACAGAAGCTCTCAGATAACATGAAATTCTTGATGGAAGCAGCCTCTAAACAAGCCCTTAGTTGCACATCTATTATTGTTATTGTTTGTTTAGTTTCTTCTGTAAAAAATTATCTTGCTAAAATGTTGTACTCTATTTATTGCTTCTGAACATATCTATGAAAATCATTATCTTCTGAGTATTGCTTCTTATTTTTTCTATCAATTTTTTATTTTGCTCCGTTACAAATGTTTTTGTTCTCACCTTCTGAATGAATTCTCTTTTTTTTTTTTTACTCTCTTCATTTTTGTCTTTCTTTTAACACTTTTTGTTGATGACAAAAGGGGGAGTGAATGTATAGTATTTTTAGGCTCTGAGCTCCATTAATTTAATCAAGTTAAATTAATAGGATCAACTTCTCATCTCTTAGTCTATTAATGTGAGATCATTCTGAGCGTACCGTTTTATTGGAATTTAATTAACTTGTATAGAATTTAAGGAGAGCTTACAAACCTCACCTTAAAAGACTATGAATAGAACTTAGGGGAGCTTACAAACCTCACCCAAAAGGACTATTAGACTCAAGGGGAGCTTACAAACCTCACCTAAGAAGTCACTTGTTAATTAGATTAACAATTGAATATTTTAAATACTATTGTTTGTCATCATCAAAAAGGGGGAGATTGTTGGAACAAAATGTGATTAACAATAAACCCTAAGAGTTTTGATGATAACAAAGTATTAAAAATTATCAATTGGTTATTGCTAATATTTGTTCAAGTGTACAGGACCCTAAACAAAATTTGATATCTTTAAGAGGTCTTGGAAGAACAAAAGAGAGTTACGGAATTATTAAAGTGAAGCCTATAGCATCTGAAGAAAACTGCGTCTGAAAAGAATGCTCCTAAATCCTCAGCGCTCCTGATGACGTCATCAGAAGTAAGTTCATCAGAAGCAAGTTTATTAGAAGCTGTTTCATCAGAAGCCATATATCACCAGAAGCTGCAGTTCATCAGAAGATGCAACCTACAGTTTCAAAAGTTGTTTAATGGATTCAAACTCATCTAAAGAGTGCATAAGACTGAAGAAGAGTAGCAACAGTTAATTTGAAAGGATTTGAATGCATTTGATGCTTATCCTTCAAAGAGCGTTGACAAAGTACGTTTATACAAAGTGTACAACCACTACCTCCACTACTCTGCTATTGCCTTCGCTACATGACAAGAAAAACAGCTTTGCCTGCAGAAATGTTCCCTCAGAACAAGAATGGATTTGAACTTGATCCTTCATAGGAAAACAACCAAATCAGACAATGGATCAATGGTGATTATTCAAGGTTTCAGAATCACTCTCTGATGTGCTTAAGGATCTCAACGTCTCTTTCACACCTCTATATAAAGGAGTGAAGACCTGAAGATCATTAAAAGACTTACAACAATTTTAAAAAGCGCCAAAACTCTATTGAAATTGTTTCACATCAAAAGCACTTAGAATTTCTGTACTGATTTGATATATCTTAGAAATTCTTAAGTTCTTCATTGCATTGTATTGTGAACACCCCTGATTGTATATCAAGTGTTCAACCTCAAACAATTTTCTTTGTAATTCTGTTTGATAGGAAGACTCTTGCTTGTGTGCTTGAGCATAGGAAGTCTCTTGCTGTGTGCTTGAGCAAAGGAAGTCTCATACTTGTTGTAGTATTGAGCAATTGTAATCTGTGTGATTATTTTTAGTGAAACTCTCCTTGGAAGTGCAAGGGGGACATGGCTACTTCCGGTTTGTGGAAGGAACCTGTATAAATTGCTTGCGTCCTTTCTTTCTTATCTCTTCTCTGTTCTTATTCCGCTGTGCATCTGACTCTGAACTTTTACATCAGAAGCGGTTCAATCTGCCTCTGAGGTACTAATAGAAGAAGATTCAAATCTGAGAGAGAGAGAGAGAGAGAGAAAAAGAAAAAGAAAACACAATTCAATCCCCCCCCCCCTTGTGTTTTTTCTCACCATCAACCTATGCGTGACCGAGCTTGGAATCCTTATACACCAATGAGTCCTCCTAGGTTAGTGCTAACATCATCCTTTTCCTCTGAGCTTAATATATACCATGACTTTTCCTCTCTCTAGTTTCTATGCTGATTGCTGAGGCTTTCTATAAGTGTTCTCTTGTTCCATTGAAGGATAAAGACACTCGACGCTTTAATAGATATAAGTATTCTAAATTCAAGCTCTACTAGAAGTCTAGAACAAGGGTTGTACCAAATTCAGTAGTTTAATTAAATTTAAATGCATTTTTTGTTAGTTTACAGACTGCAGCACCGTCATATTATATTATAGTGTAGTATAGTATATGTGGTTTACAAATTCTGATGTTGAAATCAATTCAGGGATAACTGGGAAGATGGAAATCCAGGCTCTTGGGGGGCCAACCCACATTACCAGGTCAGAAATATTAGCTAATTTCAGACACTCTACTCTGTAACTGTAATTCATTTAAGAATCCATATTGAACCATGTTGATCTTTATTTTATCATCTTTTCCTTCTGTTTAATCTTTCCAGCCAGGAAGCCCTCCTTCCCAGCCATATGAAGCCCCAACTCCTGGTGCTGGTTGGGCTAGTACTTCCGGTGGCAATTATAGTGAGGCTGGAACACCACGGGACAGTTCTGCCTACGGTAACACTGCCTCTTGCCCCCCGAAATCATTAGAATATTTGTAGTTTTAGAGTTTTTACTAATTCTATTTGGACCGATGCGGATTGTATTACAACGAATGCTCCAAGCCCATATTTACCATCAACACCAGGGCAACCTATGACACCAAGTTCTGCGTCTTACCTTCCTGGCACCCCTGGAGGACAACCTATGACTCCAGGAATTGGTGGTCTGGACGTCATGTCCCCAGTATTGGGTAAGTTTCTCTATTTTGTCAACCTACAGATTTAGTGTGTACGGAGTTTTGTTTCTGCAACTTTTTTATTTAGTTAGATCATCACACCGCAAATTTGTGATAGACCTCGTTCTCGTGATCTATGACAACATTAGCCTATGACAAGCACGGTCTCGTTATGGTGCATTTAATATGACATTGATTAGAACTCACATGTATTTCGATGGCCACTTGTATGTTTCTGTCTTATTTGAATGCAGTTGCCAGTCTAATATGATTTAAAGGAGTTGATATTCTAGTTAAAACATCATATCTCTTCTTCCTATCAATATCTTCTCCATCCTAGTGTTATCTACCGCCAGTTATAGAAAATAGTAGTTTGTTCAAATCTGTCACGTAACAATGATATGGCCGTTATTTGACAATATTTTATACTAAATAGCGTATTGTGGAATATGAAAATTTGTTTAAATTCCGCTATGCCATAGCGCTATGGCCCCATATAGTCGCTATGTAACACCACTGATATAACAATTTGTTTAAATTCTGCTATGCCATAGCACCATGGCCCCCCTATACCCGCTATTTAACACCACTGCTCCATCTGTCCCATAGAGGTTGTCTCTTTAGGTTATTTCAGATTGTTAAAAAAGTTGTAAATAAATGAAATAGTGTAACAATTTTACCAATGTATTATCTATCCTTATTAACAATTAGGCGTTAACCATTGTCATGAATGTATGGTGGATTACAGTGAACATGGGAGTTATTATGTGCACAATATTATTAATTTACAGGTAGAGTATAATGATTAATGCATTGGGAACATAATAAAGTGACACTAATTTTTGGGACATTCTTTTGTCAACGTGATACTCAATATGGGACGGAAGAAATTTATATTCGGGTGATTTTCGCGCGCCTACACCATATGTTCCTACTACCCCCGTGTTGTGAACATCTTGCATTAGACATCCACATAAGGACAATTGTTTGCCTTAACATTTTTGTTGTATATCATGGGATAACCCGTGGTTTTGTGGTTTTATGTGGAGATTATCTTATCGCTTACCAAGCATATTCCTGGATCTATTTCTTTAATCACTAAGTGGTTTGGATCATCAATTTATCTGCAAGATTTGAAGTGGCATGTGATTTCTTCCACATACATTTGTTAATGTTTTAACATTTTGTAGGTGGGGACAATGAAGGGCCTTCGTTTATGCCAGACATATTGGTCAATGTACACAGGGCCGGAGAGGAGTCTGTTGGAGTTATAAAAGAAGTTCTTCCGGTATGTTGGCCTAGAAGCTTTGTTTTATGTTAGTACTATAACGTTTAGGTTTGGTTTTAAAATTTATCTGTTGTTGCCATGCTTGCTTCTCTATGCTTAAAGAGTCGATGCGAATAAAGATTAGTGCTTAGTTTTCATTTCATCATCATACATCAATATCAAACCGTGATTGTAATTCAAAGTCTCATTTAACATCTTCAAACAGATAATACTATTTTATGTTGCTAATGTATTAAACTATCTTTTTTCGTTATCATTCATTTCAATTGTTTGCGTTTCCAGTATTGATATTATTGACACGTGCATTGTTGTTTTCTCCAGGATGGTTCTTATAGGGTAGCTCTTGGGTCTAGCGGAAATGGTGAAACAATATCGGCCCTTTCCAATGAAGTGGAGGCTGTAGTGCCAAGAAAATCCGATAAAATAAAGATAATAGGTGGGGAGTTGTGTGGTTCCACTGGCAAGTTGATTGGTGTGGATGGCACTGATGGCATAGTAAAAGTAGACGATACATTGGATGTGAAGATTTTAGACTTGGTTATTCTGGTAAAATTAGCTCAACCATGACAGCCTTCTTGTAGAGGATAATTTACCCTTATAAAAAAATCATTTTTAATTATACTTTTTTTTTTGTTGTTAATTTATATTAATTGTATCATATCCTAAATTTTTAAAAATTTGCATATCTACATATATGTATGTATCGCACTCGCACTACGTATTCATTGCTGAGCTGAAGTAAATAAACATATGTAATTCTCCAACATGCAATGCAAGGCTGAAGTGGTATTCTTTTTTGTTTTTTCTACGTTTGATGAATTGAGGATAATTTATCCTTATAAAAAAAATCATTTTTCTTCATTTTATCTTTACAATCATATATTATTTTCATCTCAAGAACATCAAATTTCTTCATTTTCTTTGTTTAACATGTGATCTCCATCTCCTTTTCAGAATCGGATCATACTAAACTACCCCAAATTCATCGGGGGTAATGTAGATCTCCCTGATAGGTTTTTTTCTTATGATTAGTTACTATTTTCATCTCAAAATGATCCAATTTTTTCATCTCCTTCACTAAGCATGTGATTTACACCTCATTCTTTCAAAAATTGAATTATATTTATTAATTACCTTCAATTCATGAAATTATAAACATGATTATCTATCTCATTTACTTTATTCTCTGTGCACCGAAACATATTGACTAGCATGTTTGGACTTGCCAACCAAACCAATGAGGATCCACACTTTTTTTTAAGTTTCAAAATACCGTTTCACGTTTTTCATATTGTTTTATTTTTATTATGTTTGCATGAAAATATACGCATTTTCAAAACATTCAACCGTAAAGAATTCCAACAATATTTTCTTTAGCAGTTTATTGGTTAAAGATTTACCTTTTAAAAGTAAATAAATAGAGTGTTTAAGATTCAAATTTTAACTTATGCATATAATATGTATGTCTTTGTCAATTAAGATAAGCTCGCGCGACGAATTCCATCAAATATTTTCCAAATAAATATGCTCAATTTATATATTATTTGTATTCTTTTAGTACTAACAAAAACACAATAATATTTCATAAATTAATTAAATTCTCTGATTTAATAATCATCATATAAAGAGTAGTTCTCCCTTCAAAGAAATAAATATGAAAAATAGTTCTCTAGAAAAATATTATAATACACACTTGTGTTTGGCCCTATAAGTTTAATATTAAGTCAATAATAGATTAATAAAAATTAAATATTAATTAAGGTTGGTGCTAATAACCTATTTAACGTTCCTTTGTAAAAAAAATTCTTAACGTTTTTGGAACAACTTTTGATGAACTTTATTTATTTTCCTTTCATCATTTAACAAATGTGT
Source organism: Medicago truncatula (assembly GCF_003473485.1). NCBI lineage: Eukaryota > Viridiplantae > Streptophyta > Magnoliopsida > Fabales > Fabaceae > Medicago > Medicago truncatula. Next base: position 7,823,169 of record NC_053042.1, read on the forward strand.
TTGTAAAATTATGTTCTTTGTTGTCTTGTGTTATTAACATAAACATTGTGAGTTTGTTAGAAGATTTATTTTTTTGTTCGCATAATCATATTTTTTGTGTTATTAACATTTTTTTTCATAGTTTTACATTTTGTTTATTGGTTTATCTATCATATGCAATATTGCATATGTTAATACAACTAAAAATGAATTTTCTTTTTATTAAAAACGGCATTTTTTTTAAAGAATTACTTCTAACTTCTTGATTTATGAAAATTTGCACATGATATAATTTTTTATTTTAGTTATGTTTTTTTATAAGTAAAAAAAAAGATTTAATTCATAGGCTTATTTGCAGTTTTGCCTCTCTTAGTATCACAATCTTGCGATTTGCCTCTTTTAAAAAAGGGTCTTGTTAACGAGTATCCTCGTGGCACTCTTTAAACATTACAAAAGGAGAAAATATTCTTAAAAAAAAGTCAAATGTTTCAATTTCCAATGCATTAATTATATAACTTTTCAAAAAAAGTTACCTTTTAAAGGTTTTAAAGAGTGACCCGGAGGCACTCGTTAACATTTCCCTTTAAAAAATAATAACAAATCAGCTCCCGAAGTTTACCCTTTTTTGCACTTTCGGCCCCAGACCTTTTTGCACTTTCTATTTTTTTGTAGGGGGCCAAAATCGTAAGATTATAATACTTATGGGGTCAAAACTGCAATTAAACCTAATAAATGAAGTGATATAGGTGTCATGTAAGCATTGAATCAGTCAAATTGGTCTGGAGTGTCAAAAGTATAAAAAGTGTAAATTTAGAAGGCTGATGTGTTATTGTTTTTTTATAGAGGGTCAAAATCATACTCAGAGGATCAAAATTGCGGTTAATCCTATTCATATATTCATCAAAGATTTAGTTTCACCTTCAAAAAGAAAAAAAAAAAAAAATTAGTTCCCGCACGTATATAAATATTATTGTGACCCCGTAGTATTATTTTGGAGCTCAATATTCAAACCAGCATAAAAAATAACCCCAAAATCGCACATCAATTTGTTTCCAGAACAATCTTCACTGTCGTAAACCCTAACCCTTCCACCGGTGACATTGTTTCCGATTTCAGATTGCCACCGCTCAACTTGCAACGCCGCACATTGCCACCGCGCACATTGCCACCGCTCCGATGGGTTCCGATATTCCACAAGATGGATTGAAGAAACTGGAGTATCTTTCACTCGTATCCAAAGTATGCACCGAGTTAGAATCTCACACCGGCACCGGCGACAAAGTTCTCGCCGAATTCATCACCGATTTAGGTCACTCTTCCAACTCCGTCGAAGAATTCGACGCTAAATTGAAAGAAAACGGTGCTGAAATGCCCGATTATTTTGTCAGAACGCTTCTCACTATAATTCATGCGATTCTTCCTCCAAAACCTAAGAAGCAGAGAGAAAATCTGAAAGAGAATGCCAATTCGAACACGAAGTTTAAGGCTTTGGCGATTTCAGATGATAGGGGTCGTGCTGAGAAGCTGAGAGAAGAGATTGAAATTGAAGCTAGAGAGAAACAGAAGCCACCAATGGAAGATGATGATGGTTATAGAGATAGGGATAGAAGAGATAGACATAGAGATAGATATGATAGAAGGGGGAATGATAGAGATAGAGATAGGCGTGAAAGAGATGATAAAAGGGGGAGTGATAGAGATCGTGGTGATAGGCGCGATAGAGATGATACAAGAGGCAATGCTAGAGATAGAGATAGGTATGAAAAAGATGATAAAAGAAGAGATGATAGGGATAGGGATCGATATGAAAGAGATGATAAAAGGGGGAATGATAGAGATAGGGATAGGGATAGGGATTGGTATGAGAGACGAAGGAGAGATGAGTATGAGGAGGACGAAGGTGGGAGGGAGGAGAATGGTGGTGATGAGAAAGGGAGGGGAGGAAGAGATACGAGGCGTGGTGGTGGTTCTGGTGAGCCGGAGTTGTATATGGTTTATAAAGGAAGAATTTCAAGGGTGATGGATACGGGGTGTTTTGTTTCGTTGGATGAGTTTAGAGGGAAAGAGGGCTTGGTTCATGTTTCTCAGATGGCTACTAGGAAGATTGCGAATGCTAAGGAGGTTGTTAAGAGGGATCAACAGGTTTATGTGAAGGTGATATCAGTTTCTGGGTCGAAGTTGAGTTTGTCTATGAGGGATGTTGATCAGCATAGTGGGAAGGATTTACTTCCGTTGAAGAAGAGTTCGGAGGAGGAGGCTTTTAGGACGAATCCACAAGATTCAAAGGATGGGCCGGTGGCGAGAACTGGGCTTTCTGGGATTAGGATTGTGGAGGAGGATGATATGGGTTCTTCGCGTAGGCCGTTGAAGAGAATGAGCTCTCCTGAGAGATGGGAAGCGAAACAGTTGATTGCTTCAGGGGTTTTGAGTGTTTCAGAGTATCCGACTTATGATGACGAGGGAGATGGAGTGATGTACCAAGAAGAAGGTGCTGAGGAAGAGCTTGAGATTGAGATGAATGAAGATGAGCCCGCTTTTTTGCAAGGGCAGAGCAGATACTCGATGGATATGTCTCCTGTTAAGATCTTTAAGAATCCTGAAGGTTCTCTAGGCCGTGCTGCTGCACTACAGTCCGCCCTTATAAAGGAGAGAAGGGAAGTACGAGAACAGCAGCAGCGTACCATGCTTGATTCTATTCCAAAGGATCTCAATCGTCCTTGGGAAGATCCTATGCCAGAGTCAGGTGAAAGGCATCTTGCTCAGGAGTTGAGGGGTGTTGGTTTATCGGCCTATGATATGCCTGAATGGAAGAAGGATGCCTATGGGAAAACCATTACTTTTGGGCAAAGGTCGAAGCTTTCTATTCAAGAACAGAGGCAGAGTTTGCCAATTTACAAGTTAAAAAAAGAGTTGATTCAGGCTGTCCATGATAATCAGGTCTTGGTTGTGATTGGTGAAACCGGTTCGGGTAAGACTACTCAGGTCACACAGTATCTTGCTGAAGCGGGTTACACCACCAGAGGTAAAATTGGATGTACTCAACCCCGTAGGGTGGCTGCAATGTCAGTTGCAAAGAGAGTTGCCGAAGAGTTTGGGTGTAGATTAGGAGAGGAAGTTGGTTATGCCATTCGATTTGAGGATTGCACTGGGCCTGATACTGTAATCAAGTACATGACCGATGGTATGCTTCTTAGAGAAATATTGGTTGATGAGAATCTGTCGCAGTATTCTGTTATAATGCTTGATGAAGCCCATGAGAGAACTATTCATACGGATGTTCTTTTCGGACTACTGAAGCAGCTGGTGAAGCGTAGACCCGAGTTGCGATTGATTGTCACATCAGCTACTCTTGATGCTGAAAAGTTTTCAGGATATTTCTTTAACTGTAACATCTTCACAATTCCTGGAAGAACTTTTCCTGTGGAGATACTTTATACTAAACAGCCAGAAAGCGATTACTTGGATGCATCTTTGATCACTGTCCTACAGATTCATTTGACAGAACCTGAAGGAGACATTCTTCTCTTCTTAACTGGTCAGGAGGAGATTGATTTTGCTTGCCAGTCTCTCTATGAGCGAATGAAAGGATTAGGTAAGAATGTCCCAGAGCTGATCATTTTACCTGTTTATAGTGCCCTTCCTAGTGAAATGCAATCTAGGATATTCGATCCTGCTCCTCCCGGGAAACGGAAAGTGGTTGTGGCTACAAACATTGCCGAGGCATCTTTGACTATTGACGGAATATTTTATGTTATTGATCCGGGGTTTGCTAAGCAAAATGTTTATAACCCGAAGCAAGGTCTTGATTCCTTGGTGATAACTCCGATATCACAAGCGTCTGCCAAACAAAGAGCTGGACGTGCAGGGCGTACTGGACCTGGAAAGTGTTATCGCCTCTATACCGAGAGTGCATATAGAAATGAAATGTCTCCTACTTCTATTCCAGAGATTCAAAGGATAAATTTAGGCATGACAACTCTTAGCATGAAAGCCATGGGCATAAATGATCTTCTGTCATTTGATTTTATGGATCCACCATCACCTCAAGCACTTATTTCCGCCATGGAGCAGCTTTACAGTCTTGGAGCTTTGGATGAAGAGGGTCTTCTAACCAAATTGGGGAGGAAAATGGCTGAGTTTCCTTTGGATCCGCCACTGTCCAAGATGTTGCTTGCCAGTGTAGATCTTGGGTGCAGTGATGAGATTCTGACCATAATTGCCATGATCCAGACTGGCAATATATTTTACAGGCCCAGGGAGAAACAAGCCCAAGCAGATCAGAAAAGGGCAAGGTTTTTCCAGCCAGAGGGTGACCATCTTACGCTTCTTGCTGTTTATGAATCCTGGAAAAATAAAAACTTTTCTGGACCTTGGTGTTTTGAGAACTTTGTTCAATCTCGATCGTTGAGAAGAGCGCAGGATGTAAGGAAACAACTTCTCACCATCATGGATAAGTAAGATATCTATCTTTCTAATATTTTGGTTTCTTTGTTCTATTTTCTGCATTTGTTTTTTAAATCAGGATGTAACAAAATGTTGTTCAGTGAATTATACTTATTATTTTGGATGGGAAACCTGTACTTGTGAATCGCAAAGGCATTTAACAGTTTTATTTTCTCTTTAGCAAAAATTATAGGCTGCTAATGCTATTTTGGTGTGTGAATCGCATCAGAGTTGTATAGGAAAAGTAAACTATAGTTGCTACTTGAAAAATAAGCTGGAAATAACTAACACCTGAGCCTATAATTATCTTGTTTGTAATTTGGTTAGTGAAGGAAGGTTTTTTGGTGAATTTACTGCTGAAAGTGTCTTAATAGTAGGAGTTAGCCAAACCAAGAGGCAGGAGCCAATATGTGACTTGACACCAATATTTATTTTTGTGACGGTGTTTGATGTCATGGCTCTGAATTCTTCCCCCAAGTCTTAAAGGCCTCTGTGTCGCCGTATATGATTTAACATTAGCAAAGAAAAAGAGTCAAAGATAGCACTTGACGCTAGATAAAAATGTTAAATTTCATATTGATGTTATATTAAATTTTGTTAGAACATCAGAGAGAATGATCAACACATACAATATATATTCATCCCATCACTAGAGTTAAAATTTTGCACAGAGAGATCAGCACAGATTTTTTTAGACTCCCACAGTTTCACTGATGCACTGTTTTAGATATTATATTCTTTATAAAATGAAAAGGGAAAATTCTTCTCCTTATATTGTTGCCATTATTGTAACCAATATTTTGGTTAAGTTCGTTTATCTTTGTTTATAAACGAACTAGGTATTTTTTTATTGTTGCCATTATTGTAACCAATATTTTGCTGTGGTTATTATGTTGACGACATTAGTCTTCTGAATTATCATTATCATTTACTCAAATTAAATTGTACTCTAAATCATTAACTCTGATATTCAGGTACAAATTGGATGTTGTGAGCGCTGGAAAAAACTTCACAAAGATTAGGAAGGCTATCACTGCAGGGTTCTTTTTTCATGCAGCAAGAAAGGACCCCCAGGAAGGTTACAGAACACTAGTTGAGAATCAGCCTGTGTATATCCATCCAAGTTCAGCTTTGTTCCAGAGGCAACCAGACTGGGTCATATACCACGAGCTTGTAATGACAACAAAGGAATATATGCGCGAAGTCACAGTCATAGACCCCAAATGGCTTGTTGAATTGGCTCCAAGATTCTTCAAAGTTGCCGATCCCACAAAGATGAGCAAACGGAAGCGTCAAGAGCGTATTGAACCACTTTATGATAGATACCACGAGCCAAACTCATGGCGTTTGAGTAAACGCCGTGCATGATATGCTTTCTCGGTTTCACTTCATGCTAAGTGCCGGATACCATTTATGTTGGATTTAGTTTTAAATGTAAGTTTTCTCCTTATATTATGAGTTAAATGGAATTTTTGACATATTTTTGCTGGTGTTGCTAGTAAAACTTAATTATGATACTAAAAGTTCCATTTTGATATAACTCGTAATTTTTTGACTGCCCTTTAGTTACACTACATATCATGCATTGAAGCTTTTTTACATAGTAGCATCGGCTGTAACTTCATAAGTTAATTAAGTGATTCATTCAAGTTTAGGTGAGAAAGTGTGCTTCATTTGTCACACATAGGTTTTTCACTGGTGAGAAAGCCAGATTTTGAATCAACAAAAGACATTTTGCTTCCTTTTGGACAATTTTATGAATTAGATTTGAGTGATTTCGTTTACATGCTTTCTATTTTGAGTTTTCTTTGTGCTGTTCAAGATGATTCTCTTTTTCTGGCAATGAGCTGGTCTATCGAATACATGTCTGTTTAGTTTTTTAGGATATTAGTTTCCACAGCCATTCCCTTTTTGTTGTTATCATGTATTAATTGGTGACATCGATGGTAGAGCCAATAACAACATTAGATTTGGGAACTAGATATCTGATGGTTATACTTGAGACAATGATTGTATGTTGATGACCTAAATCGTCATCCAAATTATTCGCTGATCTGTTAGGCATTGTATTATGCAAATTCAGTTTTGATTTAATATTTGACCAAAGTTAATTTCAACTGTGTTTCTGCCTTGTGATTTTGATATAATTCACAGCAAGTGAACAAAATTGTTTATGTTATTGTGCAAGTGTGTTATACATGCAAGTGTGTATGCTATGCAGGGGGTTTGTAACTTTGTCTTCTGCGTCTAAATCAACTATGTTGTATCTTTGCTTTGAATTTCCACAGATACAAGCATTTGAGCAAGCAGTTAGAGATATTCCCTCACCTTCCCCTGTTCATATTGCTCTAAATCCTTGCGATCTGTTGAAGTTATCTTTGATGCTGTTGATAGCAATTCATTTGAAACAGTTTGCAAGGTATTTTTGCTTTTCACATTCTCTTATGTGTCCTCGTAGTGATCAAATATAATCTTTCTAGGAGCTGATCGTACACAGCTGAGAATTGAGAGGAAGCCAAATTTTGAAGTTAGTATTTAGTTTTCCTCATTATGTTTGAGATAATTGCAAAATGCCCACCGTGGCTATTGGTTGATGTGCTATTTACCCTGAGTTTTAAAAAATAAATAAAACCCCCACTGAACTTTGCTAATATGCAAGAAAAAAAAACTCGAACTTTCTCAATGCTCAAAGAAACCATATCAATCTTTTAAATGATTATTAATAGAGAATGTGTTGTACTTTTCCTCATCACTTCAAACTATGTAAACTTTTTTAAGCAATGAAACTATTCATTTGCTCAACCATTGCAATGAAAATGATATGCTTTTGTTCAGCTATATTTGTTTTTATATGGTTAAAATCTAACACCAGGTCCAGGGTTGTTATGTTCTTAATGTATTTTTTATTCACTAGTATTGATTCATTACATATAGGTTTTAAGTGAAGAGCTGAGCACTTTTAGTAAAGCTCAAGAGGTCGTTCTACAAATATTAAAAACAATGGTTACATTGCCTATTCGTTTGCTTTTGACACATGATTTTGTTGATTTTTATTGTCCAATGTGATTCATTTTATGTATGTCCTGTGTTTAAGCAGCATGTTTTCTCATCCGTCTACCAAGCTTTCAAGTTGTTTTTTCTCTCAAAAGTTTTCTTCCTGTTTGACTGGGTTTCTCTATGGAGTGATCTAAAGTTTTGTTCCTGCAAACGAAGGGAATCACAGAGGACACCGTATTTTAATTAATGGCAATTCTGTGGTATATGAGCTAATACAAAAATAGAACTATTAGGGTTGGAAACAAGATTGAATGTGAATCTCTTGCAACCCAGGTCTGCTACCTACCTCCTCCACCCTCTTCAACCTTGTCTTCCTTTTGTGTTGTGTTCTCGGACAACTGTGTTAACTAGTTTTCACCAGTTTGGTTGTTCATAACTAGTTTTCTTTTTGTCTTTGGAGCCCTTCTTTGGAAGATTTTGGTTTGATGTTTGGCAAGGGATGGATTGCTCTGTCACCTTTTTGTTTAAGTCTTGAACTGTGTTTTGTTCTTGCGGATCTAGCATCTGGTTATTAGTCTGTTTTTGTGGGGTTTTCATTTATGGAAGCTAAATCAATGATGGTATGACCTACTAGTGGTGCCAGAGTAAAATGGTGGGGGTGGGGAGATTTGGATGATTAGTGGTGATGAACTACTACTTCATGCTTTGCTATTTTGGAATGGCTTTTAACTATAGGGAAAGACAAGTCATTACTATAGCAGAGCCCTGTCTCAGCATGTATTGGGAAAACAACTCATCATGTTGTAGGACATGTAGAACATTGCAGCATTCTATTAGCAGGTTGAGATTTGTACTGCTGGTCTATCTGAAAGGATGCAAAAGATCTTTATTTTTTATATATCATGGCAGTCAGTTTGTTGAATTTTACACTTAAATAGATGAATTGATATTAATGTTAGACTGACAAAAAAAAACACTAATTTCCACATATTTCTTAAGTCTCCTAGTGTAGGTTTCTATCTCCTCTAGGTGGCGATCTTCGTGTATTATAAAATTGTTATATTCTGCGTCAAAATAGAAATTTCTTAAAGTGGTACAAGTATGAAGAGTATGTAGACAAGTGCTTCCCTTTAAACAGGCATCAATTATTATTGTAATAATTTAACAAAGTTTGACCTTTACGTCTCATTATTATTTGCATAATTGCATTGGTTCTTTCTTGATGTAACGTACTGGTGCACTATCGGAAAACACTCCCCAAAGTAACTTATTTAAATCAATTCAATACGATTTCTAAAATGCCCTGCCCTGCTTTATTGTTAATAACAATATCTCAAACAGATTATTATTCCATGTAAGAAAATATAATCTTCTCCTTACAAATACATTTTCAGTTGATAACTATTAACCATGCTACTTGAAAATGATTCAAATATTATTTTGTAATTGAATGTTTACCAATAGAATATTTTTTTTATTAAAAGAAATGCCATATCTCAACTCTAAGAATTTGATATAGTCGTAAAAAAAAATTAGGCAAAATAAAGAAATAGATTAACAAAAAAAACAAAGGAGTATAATAATAGACATTGAGTTTAGAATTTGAGCAATGCTAGTCTCCATTTTAACGCGAGCACTAAGATTTTTTTCAGTTATAGACATAGGTCGTACTCCCTCCGTCTCATAATAATTGTCTCTTTAGCAATTTTTTATTTTTTTTTCAAAATAATTGTCACTTTACAATAATAATGCATCATTTATTATTTTTTTCCATTATTATACCCTTATTTATTGAATTTCATTCAACTTAACTATTCCACTAACTACAATTAATAAGAGTATTTTAGTAAATGATATTAATTTCACCATTGAAATCAACACAATTAATTATTTTTTTAATAATCGTGCATAAATTATAATTTAGAGACGGAGGGAGTATTTGTTTTAACTGATTTTTTCAACATTCATAAATTCACATCATAAATCATTAATATCACACACATCATTCACCTATGTAGTAATAATTCACTTTGATTGCAAGTGTTGGACTAGTACTATATTTTCTACCTAACATTTATTAAATTCACACATGACAACTGGTAACGTTTTTTTTTTGTACATAAATAACTCCAAGTTGATGATAGATCTCTTAATCAGTGTTAAGAAAGGTCATTTAATAAATTCACACAAAAAGTTACATGACCATTGGCTTAATTTATTATAATTAACATTCAATAACACTTTTACAAACAAGACATACAAAATAGTTAAAGTAACATGAAAAATGAAATTAAGGTAACATGAAAAATGTTACAAACACAAACCGACACAAAGGTTCCATAGAGATTTGGTTTCTTTGAAACCAAGCTTTTCTTACTTCACTCATCCAAATCTAGTGCTTCACTTGCAAATCTCACAAAGATGGGTTCAGTTTCACTGAAAATTGGAGATGGAACAGCAAGATTCAAAAGAGCAACACTTTGTTCTTCAGCTGTTAACATTCTCATGATTTTCTGTGTCATCACAACCAATCTCTTTGCTCTCTATGCTTTCACTTCATCTTCCTCAAAAAACCACACCACCACCAACACCAACAACAGTAACCTTAATCTTCACAAAAACATCTCTCTTGTCTCAGAACAAGTCTCACTCATACTCAGAGAGATAGATTTGTCTCAAAAGAAACTAGCCCAGATGGAAAAACAGCTTCTTGGTTATGAAAGCATTGATCTTTCAAGACCCAACATTGCAAATGAGCTGAAAATCTTCCTCCAAAGACATCAACTTCCTTTAGGCAAGGATTCAAGAACTGGGATCACTGAAATGGTGTCATCAGTTGGTCATTCTTGTGAGAAAAGTGCAGACTTGTTGTCACAGTTCATGAGTTACAAGGCTTCTGGAGCTTGTCCTGATGATTGGAGTGTAGCTCAGAAACTGATCTTAAAAGGGTGTGAGCCTTTACCTAGAAGAAGGTGTTTTTCAAAAACTGTTTCAAAATCAGGTTTTTTTCCTTTTCCTGTTTCTCTTTGGAAGCCTCTTGGTAATAACACTTTTAATTGGAGTGGTTTGAATTGTAAGAGTTTTGAATGTTTGAAAGGAAAGAAATTGAGTAGAGATTGTGTTAATTGTTTTGATTTGGTTAGTGGTGGAAATGAGAATCAGAGATTTGTGAAGTCAAAAAGTAAAAATGATTTTTTGGTTGATGATGTTTTAGCATTAGGAAATGGTGGAATTAGAATGGGGTTTGATATTGGTGGTGGTTCTGGTTCTTTTGCTGCTAGAATGTTTGATAGAAATGTTACTGTGATTACCAATACTCTTAATGTTGATGCACCATTTAGTGAATTCATTGCTGCAAGAGGACTTTTTCCACTTTACTTGAGCTTAGATCATAGGTTTCCATTTTATGACAATGTGTTTGATTTGATTCATGCTTCAAGTGCATTGGATGTTGGAGGGAAGGCTGAAAAATTGGAGTTTTTAATGTTTGATATCGATCGAGTTTTGCGGGCCGGTGGTTTGTTTTGGCTTGATAATTTCTTTTGTTTTAGTGAAGAGAAGAAACAAACTCTAACAAGGTTGATTGAAAGATTTGGATATAAGAAATTGAAATGGGTTGTGGGAGAGAAAGTTGATAGTTTTGGATCAGGAAAATCTGAAGTTGTGTTGTCTGCTGTTCTTCAGAAACCAGTTAGGGGTTAAAGGTTAGGAGCTTATACAACAAATGTAGCCACAAGTGAGAATAATCTGATTCTGCTATATCTCTTTCGCGCGAAATTTGTGCGAATGAAATTGTTTTCAACATCATCATCAAATCTCATAAGGTGTGGATTATAAGTACAAGAATTGTTTCCTTACCAATTGTAGACCAACATTTTGAGGTGACATATATCATGTATTTTAGTTATGTTCTATATCCTGTTCTGTATTTCAGTTCTAGATGGGTTTTGTAATTTATAAGTTGTTGGAAAATGGAACACAATAAATACTGAATTACATTTTTGAATTTTCATTCTTGACTGTGATGGATTCAATCATATGTTTCTCCATTCCATATTACTTCCATTTTAGACACAACCACTACAATCTATAAGTGATATGACCTGCCAAAAGTGAGTTAAACAACTATACCTTAATTCATGGTTGGATCGAGTTATTTGAGTTTATATGGAAACAATTTATGACATGTCCATAAGTTTTTTTCAGCTTATTTTGATAAGCTACAAGGTAACTTATGAAAACAACTATTATGTTTTATGAAAATAGTTTGACTTGTTAGTATCTTTTGTTATGGAAATAGCTTATATTATTCACTTCATGGCACCATCCAATGACAATGGCCTTTTAACTTTGATGGCACCTAGCTTCCCTTAGAAACACTTGATTCTGGGATTGATCTATTGGTGGTACCAAACAGCAATGTGATTATTCACTTACAAATATAGTATTTTCTTATTGAACATACTAACTGTTTTGAACCAAGATTCTGATTGATCAATTCACATGAATGTTGGTTGTCTCCAAGTGAAAAATGCCTTAGGTAATGCAAAAGTCATGAAGATATTAAATACTAATGCCTAATATGATGAGTTGCATAATTGCTACTGAAGTTTTGATATTCCATGAATTTTCTCTTTTTGCCTATTCATAGTTCTGCATTCAACCTAAAATATTAGAGCCTGCTTATCAAAAAAAATATATTATAGAGAATAGTTTGTCTTGGCTTGGCTGATTAGGATAGAGAATTTGGATGCTTAATTACTAAGAAAAATGATTACAAATTGAGGCTTATATGTGGCTTTTCTCTGAATGTACATGACCCTTATTCTCTAGGCTAATAATGAAATGTGTTGATAAAAAAAATATAAAAGCAATGAAGTTATTAATTGTTGCTTTTTGAATATTTTGCCAAACAGGAGTACATTCTAATAGGAAATGTGAGATATCAAATGCACTTGTTAATCATTTTACATTAATCAAGAAATGTAATTAATTTTAAATGAGAAAGAGGTGATAACCAAGCCTTATCCTATTAAGTGTAAACGGTTACATAAATCAAATTACACCATAATGTTCTATTATAAACCATATTTAGATCCAACTCATTAACATCTAAATCTTTTCTAATAGTTTCTCTTATAGTTTTTCTAGGTCCCTTTTTATCTCTTTTGATCTAACACTCTTTCATATGATTTACTTTTCATACTATAACATCTACAATTCTTCTCTCTACATGCCCAAACCATCTAATCATATTTTCCTCCATTTAAGCTTTTCAATACTAAAAAATAATCTGAAGATAATTTTATTTGTGTTATACTATCCAAATCATTTGATTAAGATAACCAATTGTTTTATCTACGATATATAAAAATGAATTCTAAATGATTCTTCAGCAAATTTAATGTTTGTTATTGACATTCATAAGAATTTTTTTTATCATGGTATTTTTTCCTAAGAATTTTATTCATTTAAAAAAACATACATTCAATTTTCATTTTATTGTTAATATTAGAATTTTATTCATTTAAAAAAAAAAATATATATAATAATTACCATTTTGTTGGTATCATGTATTAAATGGTGGCATTGATGAAGGCCAATAACAAAATTAAAATTAGAAACTAGATATCTGATGGTTATACTTGAGACAATGATTGCATGTTGGTGACCTAAATCTTCATCAAAAGTTAATGGCAAGTGTGTTTCTGACTTGTGATTCTGATAGAATTCAGATCAAGTGGACAAAGTTGTTTATGTTATTGTGTAAGTGTGTTATCTTTGATGTTGTTGATAGCAATTCACTTAAGACAGTTTGTAAGGTAATTTTGCTCTAAGAGAACCTTACAACTAGAGTGCCCACTTTATTTCAAAGGAAATGAATGACAGTAAGAAAAACAAGTTAGAGCTACATAGCATATTTATGTAAGTTTGAAATAACCAACTTCCATGTTAAAATGATATGCAATACATTGAAGCTGAATCCTGCCAAACAAAACAAAAAGAAATACACATCAACAACCAAATGATGAAACAATTATAAATCAGCAACAATAAACACTACTACCTCCGTCCCTAATTATAGGGCCCTTTTGAAAAAATAACGGAAATTAAGATAGTGGGTATTTGTATTAAATATGTTTGTAATTAGTATTGTTTTTACAGTTTTATCCTTTAAGAGAGAGATGTTTTATGTTTTCAACATGCTATTTATTGTTAATTGAAGAAAAAGATTATAATTAATAGGGGCATGTATGTAAAGAAATAATTAATGTAGTTGGAAATAGCAAAGGGATCTTATAAAAAGGGACAAAAAAAATTCTCAAAAGGGTCTTATAATTAGGGACGGAGGTAGTATTAAGTAATTTTAGATAACTAAAAATCAAGAACAATTTTTTTTTTTGTTACCATCTTATATATCTACGTATAATTTAGCTATTAATTTTTGAGTGAAGGCTCTTTTAATCCTTGAAAAACTATCAAGATTCACTTTAGTCCCGAAAAAATAAAAGCAATTTTTAATCCATCACAAAGATTAATCGAGACAAATTAATCCTTACACTCTATAGGCCTTGTTTGATTGATAAAATAAAGGCTTAATGGCACTTTTTGCCCTCTATCTTTTTAAAAGTTGCGATTTTCGTCCCTTAATTAATTAAATTACAAAACAGCCCCCTTTGTATTGGATCTTTGGCAGTTTTGGCCCCCAAGGTCAATTTTGATTTGATCAACGCACACGTGTATTTTTTTTAATTATTTAATTTTTTTTTTTTTTTGTAATTTTTATTTTTTTTATTTACTTATTTAAAAAAGTATATTTTTAATTAAAAAAACGATTAAAAATTATTTTAAATATTTATTTATTAAAAAAATATTTTTATTTTATTTTTTAAAAAAAAATTAAGTGATGTGGGTGTCACATCAGCGAAGACCAAGTCAAAATTGTCCTTGGAGGCCAAAAGTGACAATGATCAAATATATAAGGGCCTGTTTTGTATTTGAATTAGTTATGGGCCAAAATTGCAACTTTTGAAAAGATAGGGGGCCAAAAGTGCAATTAAGCCTAAAATAAAGATACAAAGCATACGGTTGCTACCCCTTTTACGCTTATTGAAAAGGTTAAGCTACATTCGTTCTTATGGTTAAAATCAAAGCATGTTTCCTTCGGTTAGAGTTACCATGACTTATGGAAACATCTGCTTTCTTGTATGGGCATTATTATGTAATTTTGTCTGTTTGTTTAATTGGAGCTTTTCTGTAGCATGTGAATGTTGTAAATATTGGTTGGTGTTTTCTCCCTTTCACGTCTTGTGTGGGATGATTCATCTTTATTAATTTTAATGTCATTTTAATTTGTTCAAAAACAAGAAGAAGAAAAAAAAGATAAAGGAAAATTATGATAGAAACGTATGTATCCATAAAATCACATAAATAGATCGGTGAGTGGAATATTTTTATGGATTAAATATGTTTTTATGTTCTATAAAAATTTTAAATTTTAAGTTTTAGTTCTTATCTGTCAAAAAAAGTTTTAGTTCTTATAAATTTTTCAAAAAATTCTACCTCACTCATGGTCATTGTTTTAAGGAAAATGATATTCCCTCCGTTTCAAACATATCCATTTTAAAGAAATTGTATATTAAATAAATTTTGTTATTTTTGGTGAAATTATATGTGTGTTTTCCGTAATACCCATAACCATTTATTATTTAATTTTTTTTTCTCTTTGCAATAAATATGCAATGATATTATTGACCATGAAAGAGTGATGTGTGTAGAAAATTGTTCAACCATTAAAATAACATAACTAAGTGTGTGTTTGGTTATGCGGTGACGAGAATTGATTTTGATAGAATTGATTTTACATAATTGATTATGAATAAAAGTGAGTTGGATGAAAAGTGATTTTTGTTTGGATACTTTTATGATAGAAGTGATTCATATGAAAAATGTTGTTTGGATATTTTGTGTCAAAATTGCTTTTAGTTATGAAAATGACCAAAATGGGTTTTTCCTATATGTACATTTAAAACAAATTTCATTTATTTTTTCTACAAAAATGATTTCCAATTTTAGGTTTTTTTAGAGCATTTTCATTTTTTAGTTAATTGTTTAAGTTTAATACAATTGTTTAAAAATTATTAAAAAAAACTTTCTACGAAAAAGATTTTTTTTTTGACAAATTCTACGAAAAAGATTATTAAGAAACTACTAGTTATTTTATTATTTTATAAAATGTAAAATTTATTGGGCTCCAAGCGGCTGAGGTCGTAGAGCAATTAAAAAAGGATATTGATAGGTTTCCATGTAGCTAGGAAACAAACAGAGTCGCGATAACACAGTTTCTTCCATCAACAATGTCTTCTTCAACCTTATGCTTATTTTCTGGAAAAAAACAACTTCGTAGCAATAAAAATAGCACACATACAACAATCAGTGAGATGAAGCAACGAATTTCTCATGTAGCGGTAGGGATTTGTCAAATTTAAAAAGATATGTGAAAGAAAGTGATGAGATTCAAGGGTAAAAGAGACAAATGGGGGTATATAGTTTCACGGTAAAGATACTCGATTCTGAGAAGCTAGGGAAAGCAGCTTCTATAAAAATCGATTCTGGAAAAGCAAACGTACGACGGCGGTACAGTGTTGCTGGTGAACCAAACACTTTGAAATTGCTTTTGACAGGTGAAACGCGCTTTGTATTGCTTTCACCGGGCAACCAAACTAATGCTAAGAAACTCCATCAAATCAACACAGATATGTGTTCATATTGTTCTTCTTCAACCAGATCTTCCTCATCTTCCCAAAACCACAAAACCCATTCACAAAGCCACTGAGTAAATCTGTCACGAACATGTATGTTTCTGCAACTTTTTCCCTTTTTCATTAGATCTGAGATAGATTCTGCTTTTCTCGTATCTTGGTTTTTCATCTTTTAATTTCATTATTATTTTTCATGCAGCTTGTTCAAGATCTGATGATGATGATGATGATGCTATCGTTTGGGATAACAAAATCAAAATTTATCTGACTGTGATTTCCTTGATTAAAATAGGTGATTTTATGGATTTTCTACCTTTCTTTTTAGTTCAACGATTTTAGTTAGCTATATGTAATCATGCTACAGAAACACTAGTATAGAAGGTTAATCTCTCCATATTCCTATAAAGTATTCCAGTAAGTCCTTCATAGAGTTCATAAAGTGTGGTATAAGCTTTTTTGTTTTTATGTTTCAGCTTTTTACCAGTTACTCCCTTTGTCTTAAAATAATTGAGCTATTATTTTTTATTTTTTTTGAAAACTCGATATCCGATTCAAGAATCGACTAATCCGAGGGGACCAATCCCACCGCCCACTTGCGGGGGCCCCGTTTAAAGTCAGAGCAAGCTCTGTATGGACTTAGCCCACCGAAATTAGCACCAGAGGGAATCGAACCTGAGACCTCTGGAGGAGCAAACTCCAAGATCCCAAGCTAACCACTAGGCCAACCCCGAATGGGTTAATTGAGCTATTATTAAAAAAATAAAATAAAAAATGTTTATGGAGTGTAAGTGAAATGTTTTAAGCGCCCTTATGCATTCACCATTACTATGTAACATATGGAGTAATTTCTTTTAATTTTATTTTTCTATTTTTTATTTATTAAATTAATTTTATAAATAAATTGTATATTTCAGAAGCGTCCCCCAATCATAGACATTGGGCCTAGAATCATTGTCAGTTATCGCCGTATGACTCTTATGCAAAACGGAGAACATAACAACATAAGTGTTGCAGTAATTGATGTTCCGACCGATCCAAATATTCTGATAAGTCCAGGAGAGGGTGGATTTCCCATTGAAAACAATCTTCACTTGATGTCTGCATTAAATGGACTTGGATTTGGGATTGGCCCTGATTTCCACAAGGTTTTTTCAACCCTCACAGCCGAGAGATATCTGAAGCTGTAGTTGGTAATCCTCTTATCCTTGATTTGCAAGATATGATGGTGAGCGTGGGTTATGATGGTAGTCGGTACAAATTCTTAGGTCTGGTTGAGATAGAAAATCATGGTACACATGTAGTTGTTTACACTGTTGGTGCTGATGATGTTGGTGCTGATGATGAAGCTTGGAGACCCAAACAGTTGATTCCTTGGCACCTTAGAACTGATGAGTGGATACGTAGTGCCGGAGCATACATTTCTGTTTGGTGATTCAACTGTAGTGTACTTTCTCAGATTTACAATGGATCCAGAATATGAGGACGAGATTCTTTCGTTTAACTTTGAAACAGAAGTCATGTATATGCCACTCCCTCACGAAGAATATCAATCTCATTCACTTTTATGCGCTTTAGGCAATAGGTTGTGTTGTTCTTATGTGGCGTTCAACTCATTGTCTATATATCAACTTGTGGATAACATTTTAGGACTATTACGTGTAACCGTGCTACCTATAATGCTGCCTCATGTGTCACATCGCCGTTTTCTACCGATCCATTTCCACAACAATATTTTGCTAGTGGCTTTTAGGCTCAATTTTGATATCCCATTATTCGGAAATAGAGACCAGCACTGTTTAATTATTGATTTTGCTGCCAATACAACATCTCTCGTCAATAGTCCTGGCGGTATCAACCGGTTCCTTGCTAAACCATTTGTGGAGAGTCTCGAAGTTTTGCCTTATTGAGGTAACTATTGCTTTTATTTTATGATGTTATCCACCGTTGCCTTATTATTTTGTTTATCTATCTATATCAAATAGTTATACATGTTTTTCAAGAAAAGAGCTGTGTTTATTAGAGTTAAGTATGTAAATGTGTAAAACAGGAATTTAAAATAAAAATGTAGATAAAAAAATTATATAGTTAATGAAAACTGATTTCATTATTTGCAATGATGTTTTAATTTTTTATTTTTTTTAAAGCAAACTGACCAATTAAGAGGGTTAATTGTAATAATGGAAAATGTTGATCGTATAACTCACTAAAGTGAGCATGCTGTTTTGCCAACCGAAAGATCAGTTTCTAATATTCTATAGGCAATCCATAAGGAATAAAGATATACTCCTTTTTCTGCCAATATATCTGATTTGTCTATATGTTCTGCAGCAGATGATATATTTTTGTTCCCAACCAAAATTGCACTTTTCAAAAGTGTCCATAAGATATGGAACAAATAACTTTTAACAACTGCAGATAACATATGCTTATTTGGAAAACTATTGCTTCAGTTTAATAGGTAGATTGAAACATTTTATGAACATGTAAAAAGAAAACTGGAATGTGAAATGATTAAGTAAAAGAAGGTTAATCTCTCCATATTCCTACACGTTTGTTTAGAAGGTTAAGTAAAAGAAAATTAAGATGAAGTGATTTACCTCTCCAGGCAGATGAAGAGTTTGTAAATCTCCCAAAATTGGTCTTAAGAAACTGTTAATACCACTGCCTTCTTTTTGAGTTTATATAGTTATTAAGTTAGATATGTTTTAAGGGATATGGAAAGGTTTAGGATGTGTTTGAGATATGAAAAGACTAAATCAGTTTGTAGATCTTGCTAAATGTGTAAAACCATTTTTCATATCAGCCAGATTCGATTCTGAGTGATGAGATGCAGGAAATTGGTTTTTTTAAATTAAATAGCTTATAGGATTGTATAATCTGATATATAAAAACTTAGAAGTGATTTAGATTGGACATATTAATGGTTAGAGATATTAGTGCAGATATGTAGGGATGAATATGATAATTGATTTGTCAGCTTTTTCATTTTACAAAGCCCTTTTCTGCTTCTATCTTAGTCCAGAAATAATCAAACTCGAATTTGACATGCCCTCTTTTTATATCATACTTATACTAACTGATTAAGTATGTTTATATTTCACAGATGCCTAACTGCTAATGTTTAACACAACAGCCTCTAAAAAGTATATTATGTCAGTTTAATTGATATAATAAGTTAAGTCTATCAAGTTTGCTTTAGAAATGATATTGTATAACTCGAAATTTTGAACATCAGTATTTTTATAAACCTGTATAGTGCAAAAACTTATCAGTTTTGGAACTCATGTGTCTAGTGTTTTTAAGAATCTTGATGCAACTTTTCTAAGAACATATATTTGAATGGTGAGCTGCTATGCAAAACATAAATTAAATTTTCTTTCATAACAATGGTATTGCTGAGAAGTAGTTGTTCATATTATGAATAAAAAACTGTTTGATATAGTTTATTATGAACCATAGCAGATGTGATATATTTATGGTCAATCAATTTCAAAGTAGCAGTTCCATTTGGTTTAAAACTAAAACATAGCACAGATGAATTTCTTAAAAGGATAGTTGCATTGATAAAAGATAAGTAAGACAAAAGGCAATAGTAAGCAAAATACATCCCTTGATCATGCCTAAGCATTAGAAACTGTAGAGTTCATAGCGATGGATTTTAATTTGATATTATGATTAGTTAGAAGTATATGCTATGTTTAAAGTGCGTTCTTTATTAGTTTAATTGCATCTTACCGACGGTCTAAATGAAAAACATAAATTAATTTGATATTATGTTTGTTGTATATGCAGATTAATGTTACGCATGATGCTACAAGTGAGAAGGGAAGCATGCAAGGACCCCCAATGGAACAAAAGACAAGGAAGTCCAAAAGAACGGTCAAGCTCCCTAGCAAATTCAAGGATTAAAGAGTCTCTAGAAGGATCCAAAGATAAGACCATTGAGCTAGCCTTAGTACCTGAATAAAGGACAAATTATATTAGCTATTTTTATTTTTATTTTTCTTTATGCAAATTAATAGGATGTGGACACTTGTCTCCATATCCTTTTATCTTGGGATGTAATGTTACTTCTGATAGGACCTTAAAAGGAACCTAGTATTCAATAAAAGACTAAGAAAATTAGTTCTCAAATTCCTTTATATCTTTTTTCGTCAATTACTATTGCTTATATTTTGGTATTAGAGTGAACTAGTTTAGCATCTCTGTAGTTAGCCAAATAAAAAGTTGGTACCTCTTTTAATTGTTGGGAAATCTGCCATTGTTGCAGAAATGTTTGATTGAAAGAGAAGGTTTCACTTTCTAACTTTTGTTTTCATTGTCAAATTGTTAGTCATTCAGCCACTTGTTGTCACAACCCAATTTGACAATGAAAAGGATATAGATATGCTCTCAAAAGTACAAAAGAAATAAAGTCATAATGTTTGAACTTTGGTCATAATGTCTCATAAGTCATAATGTTTGACCTAACAATTTCAACACATTTTTATCGATTAAGACTCATGGACACTTAATTTTTTTATTTTTTTTTCTCTTGGTTGTATTTCTGTTTTCATTTTCTCCCATTAGTCACTAATTTCAGGCTTATGAGTTATAACCCAACTGCATTTAATATCTGATGTTTAATTATTTGGCGAAGATTATTTGACGAAGATTCAATACAGATTCAATTGCGTTTAATATTTCTACTTGCTCGCAATAATACATTACAAGTTAAGGTATGCAACCTTTTGGTTCATTTAACACTCATAATTCCTAATCTGTCGTAAACTGAAGACTCATCCCCCATGAAAGTTTGTTTGGTCCATATCTGCCAGCCACTATTCCAATCCCAAATGAGTGTCATTTTAGTTCATACATGACAAACACATTTTTTCAAGGACAAGGTTACAAGAACATATAAAAGCATGATGTTATTCACACATTGATTCCTTGCAATGCTCCACTGTTTAGAAGCTTCATCCCTTCCTCACTCATCTCTTTAACTTCTGAAGGTGATAATATTCTTATGCGGCGGACACACCCCACAAATTCCCTACACAAGTTCACAACATTGTTCCAAAAGTTTTAATATCTAAGAAGGGTCCTTTTTTTTGGTCCGAAAAAATGTAACCAAAATAAGACTATTGAGCTTAAGTGTCGAAGATCAAACATTTGAAGAAAGAAGGGTAAGAAACTTACTTCCAAGGATCATCTCCAACAGGCAAAACATCACTCTCGTTATCTACATATACTAATTTCGGAACCTTTTGTGTCATTCAGCAGACCGTCCAGTCCAAACATATATTCAATTGCGCGGATCAACTCTTCATAGTTTTTGAAAGTAGTCACATCAATTGATCTTCCTACAGAACCTGCTTTTTCCAGCTGTTACACAAAAACTAAAATACCATCATTATACAAGGTTGAAACAAGTTGGAAAAAACAATAACTTTCATGCCATCATTACAGAAATAATGTTACCTTTGTGTAGGTTCGGATTGGTGCAGCTACTTGCTTCCAAGAGTTATTATTCTGCAGAAAGATACTTTCATCAAAATCAACATGGCTTGAAGAAGTACCACCAGAGTTGTCTCGCAGAGAAAAGGCGTGCGACTCAGCTAGACTAGCAGAAGTAATCTGAGACTGGCCATCTTGACTAGAACTTAAGTTGCCAACCGCGCAATCTTGAGGGTGCTGAAAATCTTTATCCTTCATTGAGCAAAATTCATCGAAAATGGTGTTTGTGGTAGAAGGATCAACCATAGTAGTACTCACACTATTAGTAGCATCAACATTGACACAAATTTCACTTTGGTTATTGCTTTCAGCTGAAAGATCCCTCAGGTTAAAATTCTTGACATATTGATCCCACATTTCTTGGTTCATTGAAGGTATAGAGGGATTCACAACTTGAGGCTGACAAGAAGAATACATCATCCATTCGTCGACGTCTAGCTGAGGAAGCATGCTGTTTGCAATAGAAGAATCGGGTTGGACCATATCAATCAGTTGAGGATGTGACATTGATGATTCTAACTATGGCTGCTGCATAGTCCACGGACTAGTATGAGCGAGTAATGGATTTCGACTTTGGTTTTGGTTTTGATTATGATATGTTAATTGGTTTGCCGTATTCACCTTTTCAATGTTGCTGCAGCTTTCAAAAGAAGGGAAGTCAAACATATGATCAGGTAAAACCTCAGATTCTAATTTTGAATTAT
Organism: Medicago truncatula; assembly: GCF_003473485.1. Classification (NCBI taxonomy): domain Eukaryota; kingdom Viridiplantae; phylum Streptophyta; class Magnoliopsida; order Fabales; family Fabaceae; genus Medicago; species Medicago truncatula. The sequence goes on from NC_053042.1 coordinate 7,845,553, forward strand.
CAGTTTTGGCCAAAGGCTGCAACTTTTCCGGTTGGTCACTTTTCAATAATGAATGCCTGTTTAAGGTATTATTAGGTGGCTTTCTGGAGTTTCGACCTTCCAAACACTAACCCGATTTTGCTTATCACCACACCCGGGCTCATCCCATTCAGCCTGTTTATTTACAAAGAAATTTACTTAAGCCAATTATATTACTACGATCAGGTTCAAAGAAGTATGTTTTAAGAAATATTTAATGATAGATCTTAATGACGGGGTTACTAGAACTTAAGCTACCTAAGTACTTCGCCACTTAGAACCAGGCCACCTTAAAGGATCGACATCACTAATACCGACAATTGTACCCATATATCTGCAGGAAAAGAGGAAATGTATATAAACTATTCCTGTTGTTTCAGGAGTTTGCACATATCACAGCAAAAAGGTTCAGCAGCATTTGGGATATTATCTGCGCTTACCCGATTCCTCGGTCTCAAACATCCAAATCTCATTCCAACCGAGAGTTGTGTCCCATAAACAGATTTGGCCAGTGGAATAACAAAATCTGAAAGACATGCCCTACAAATATTACACTCAAGAAGAAATTAGTACCACAATTAGATCTAAAAATATTATGTCATGTGAGGTATAAATATATTTAGGTATACCTTGGATTGTAGAAAATCGTGAATGGAATTCGATTAGCAGCGGCATGAGCTGCAGCAGCAAGCACACCAATGTGCATGCTATCAGCAGAAAGCACGGATGATGGCAGTGTTGTCTGTTGACGATTAGCACGCCTTACACCAACTCGCAATGGCGATTTCTCATCCCTTATAACAATGGCACATCACATTTAGCATTAAGTTACGTAAAGATGATTATTGGTCAGAATTTAAAATAATAAGTTGCTAATCTGAATTCCACAATTTTCGCAATATTGAAAACCATTGCATTGCAATGTAACAATGGAGAAAAATCAACTCTAATTAGAAAAATTATGCAAACTTTGTGCTGACTCTTGTTTCACAACTACTCTTTTGGCTTGACTTGTAGTTGAGTTGGATAAACTGATTTTACCATAAAATTTGTTTGTTTGGATAGATGTATGAAACATTGTATTAAATGTTGTCATTTTGGGATGAGGCAACTTAGGAGTTAGGAATTTAGGCAATAATTTTGTATATGTTAATTGTCTCCGTTGGTTTTAGGGAAACTATATTCAGCTTTCATTTTGGATATTCAGATCAAATTCCATGATATCTTTTTTCTTCACTTCCTATTGCGTAAGTTCTGGCTTTGGTTTTAGAGTAAACTAGTTTAGTAGTTAGCCAAATATTAGGCTAAGTTGGTAGCTATTTTCAATTGTTGGACAAGTATAATAGTAGCCAAAGAGTAATAAGCATGCATAATATTTCTACTTGCTTGCAATACTAAATTACAAGTTAAGGTATGCAACCTTTTGATTCATTGAACATTCATAATTTCTAATCTGTCATAAACTAAAGACTCATCCCCGCTGAAGGTTTGTTTGGTCCATATATAACCAATATTGCGTACCCATTCCCAAATGAGTGTCATTTTAGTTCGTACATTACAAGCACATTTTTCAAGAACAAGGTTACAAGAACAAATCAAAGCATGGTGTTATTCACACATTGATTCCTTGCAATGCTCCACTATTTAGAAGCTTCATCCCTTCTTCACTCATCTCTTTAACTTCTGAAGGAGATAATATTCGTATACAGCGAACACACCCCACAAATTCCCTACACAAGATCACAACATTGTTCCAAAAGTTTTAATATCTATAAAGGGTCTTTTTTTTTTTGTCCGAAAGAATGTAACCAGAAGATCAAACATTACAAAAAGAAGGGTAAGAAACTTACTCCCAGGGATCATCTCCAACAAGCAGAACATCACTCTCATAATCTACATATACTAATTTCCATCCAGAACCTTTTGTGTCATTCAGCAGACCGTCCAGTCCAAACATGCATTCAATTGCGCGGATCAACTCTTCATAGTTTTTGAAAGTAGTCACATCAATGGATCTTCCTACAGAACCTGCTTTTTGCACCTGTCACGCACAAAATAAAATACCATCATGATATACAAGGTTGAAACAAGTTGGAAAAAACAATAATTTTCATGCCATCGTTACAGAAATAATGTTACCTTTGTGTAGGTTCGGATTGGTGCAGCTACTTGCTTCCAAGAATTATTATTCTGCAGAAAGCTACTTTCATCAAAATCAACATGGCTTGAAGAAGTACCACCAGAATTGTCTCGCAGAGAAAAGGCGTGGGACTCAGCTAGACTAGCAGAAGTAATCTGAGACTGGCCATCTTGACTAGAACTTAAGTTGCCAACCATGCAATCTTGAGGGTGCTGAAAATCTTTATCCTTCATTGAGCAAAAGTCGTCAAAAATGGTGTTTGAAGTAGAAGGATCAACCACAGTGGTACTCACACTATTACTAGCATCAACGTTGACACAAATTTCACTTTGGTTATTGCTTTCAGCTGAAAGATCCCTCAAGTTAAAATTCTTGACATATTGATCCCACACTTCTTGGTTCATCGAGGGTATAGAGGGATTCACTACTTGAGGCTGACAAGAAGAATACATCATCCATTCATCGACGTCTAGCTGAGGAAGCATGCTGTTTACAATAGAAGAATCGGGTTGGACCATGTCAATAAGTTGAGGATGCGACATTGATGATTCTAACTGAGGCTGCTGCATAGTCCATGGACTAGTATGAGCGAGTAATGGATTTTGACTTTGGTTTTGATTATGATATGTTAATTGGTTTGCTGTATTCACCTTTTCAATGTTGCTGCAGCTTTCAAAAGAAGGGAAGTCAAATATATGATCAGGTAACACCTCGGATTCTAATTTTGAATTATCGGTTTTGGCCAAAGGCTGCAACTTTTCCGGTTGGTCATTTTTCAACAATGAATGCATGTTAAAGGTATTATTAGGTATGCTCTCTGTGCTTGAAAGGTGAACTTTCGGATTCTCTAGAGCCTGTGTGGACTTCATATCTTGAAAGGGAACTCTTGTAGGAGAATAATCTTGTTGCATGATAGGTAAAAAGGCTCCACTGTTGTTGATCACTTGTGGTTTATAAAACATCTTCATGTTTTCTTGGTAGAGATTTTGCATTGAGCTTGAGATCTCCACTGTTCCTCCATTTTCAGGCACTTTAATAAAGGGTCTTCGTATCAAAGTTCCCCACTCATTTTCTGCATCACAGAACCAAAATTACTACTAGTGATCAAGTACAAGACATTTTGATAAGGTGGGAATAGTGAAACTTACCCAAATATCCAGATTGCAACGGCCGTTTTAGGCTTGAAGTCAAAGAAGGAAAGATGAAAAGGCTTTCTGGAGTCTCGATCTCCCAAACACTAACCCTATTTTGCTTATCACCACACCCTGGCTCATCCCATTCAGCCTGTTTATTTACAAAGAAATTTACTTAAGCCAACTATATCACTAAGATTAAGGTCCAACGTAGAGTATGTTTTATAGAAATATTAGATTTAACCATATAATTAGTCGTTAATGGTAGATCTTAACAACTGGGGTTACTAGAACTTAACCTACCTGAATATTTCGCCACTTAGAACCAGGCCACCTTAAAGGATCGACATCACTGATACCTACAATTGTACCCATATATCTGCAGAATAAGAAGAAATATATATATATCAACTATTCTTGTTAGTTCAGGAGTTTGCACATATCCCAGAAAACAGTTCAGAAGAATTCAGGAAATTACCTGCGCTTACCCGATTCCTCGGTCTCAAACATCATACCAAATCTCATGCCAGCTGACAGCTGAGTCCCATAGACAGATTTTCTGTATTTGGCTAGTGGAATAACAAAATCTGAAGGGCATGCCCTGCAAATAGTACACTCCAGACAATATTAGTACCAAGATTAGATCTAAAAATATTTAATGTCAGGTGAGGTATAAACATATTTAGGTATACCTTGGATTGTAGAAAATCGTGAACGGACTTCGATTAGCAGCAGCATGAGCTGCAGCAGCAAGCACACCAATGTGCATGCTATCAGCAGAAAGTACGGATGATGGCAGTGTTGTCTGTTGACGATTAGCACGCCTTACACCAACTCGCAGTTGCGACTTCTCATCCCTTGTAACAATGACACATCACACTTAGTATTAAATTATGTGAAGATGATTATTGGTCAGAATTTAAAATAATAAGTTGCTAATCCGACTTCCACAATTTTCCCAATATTGAAAACCATTACATTGCAATGTAACCATGGAGAAAAAACAAGTCTAATTAGAAAGATTATGCAGACTTTGTTCTGCACACTAGTTATTCTACCTATATTCAGATAATAACAGAGTTTCGTATCATGTTGAAGCTACTTGACAAAAATGAAGCAAACAAATTTTACCTGATAAAAAGAACAGAATCGCCTGCTCTAAGCCTTTTTGAGCCGACAAACAAACTCCAACCCGTTGTGAGAAGGTGTCTTTTCGGCTGACCTACATGAAAAATGTAGGAAAGAAATGTAAGGATCTAACCCAATCAGGCTCTTTTAAGACTAAATATTTTGAAGGTTAAGATCAGCCAAGAGGAAGTATAAAGTTGCAGTTAAAATAATACAATATGTAATCCACGGCCACAAACATTTATTCCTATATATTTTACCAAACCAATAGACATGGTAGAACTATGAAACACAGATATGAACACCACACATGAAACCGACACTGACAATAATTAGAAAACGTGAAAAAAATTGAATGTAACTACATGTGTCGGTGACCGATTCTGACACACATATCATACACCGGACACACCATTAATCTAAAGTGTATATGCTAGGTGCTACATAGATGCAGAAAACATCCTCACCTCGGTAAATATGTCGAAATGTCCATGTATTATCATGCAAATCTCGAACAACAAGTTCTTGAGTTGGGGGTTGAATTGTGTAATCCTAAAACCAAAACACACTAATCAAATGAGGGTTCTTGTACAGCCATAAAAGAAGGTTGCAACCACCTAGTGCAATATAGCCTTACCAATGGAGGAAATAGCTTTTCCGCAGCTCTGCGTGGAACCGAAAAGCCACCATGTGTGCTAGTATCACTGGCAGTCAAAGTTTTGCAGAAAAACTCAGTTGGATGTTTACTTTTGCTTAGTCCAAACTCAGATACTGGAAATACTTCTTTTTCCTAAAAAAATGGAAAATAATACATCAATAATAATCATAACCAATAACATTTAGATGTACAATAACAACAACAATAATTCTAGAACTAACTAATTCATATAGCTTACAGAATTCAGTGGTTGGAGAGTCATTTGAGCATAGATTTCATCTGTCTCCTTGTCAGCCTGTTATCAAAACATACAATTTAAAGGGGTTATGATAATTTGAAGTTTGAATGAGTGGTTAAGCAAAAAGTGGTAAATCAAGAGAGAACACTACTTACATGTAGTGTGACATTTTGTACTTGACACAACAACTGAGATGGAAGACTAGGGTAGTTTGGAATCTGTGAGGTTGCTATTCTTCTAGTAGAAGCTGCAACCTTAAAAAGACAAAACACAAAAAAAAAAAAAAAAAAGTTCAACACATGTTTCAACCATTCAATAGAAACCTAGAATCATGCTAATTCTAGCACTTACAAATGTTAAAGCATAAAAAAGAGATTCTTGAGTTTGAATGTTACCTGTTCACTATGTCCTTGAGGGAAGTAATAGACAAGACCCCCCACTTGAGGCAAAGACACAAGAGGACCAGCACAAGCATGCCATAATTCTGAATTTAATGTCTTTCTAACCCCTAAACAAAAATTAGTAAAACCAAATATCAATCAAAGCAAAATCTCAATTTCTACTAAGAAAACATATAACATAAACATTGTAAAAATTAAGAAAAAGAGAAGGAAACATGAACTTACCACAATGTTCTTGCATTTCTTTGAGCAACTTCATTTCAGCAACAAGAGTTTGACCACCAACAACACCTCCAACACTTTTAGCCTTTTCGTCTAAGGAAGCCATGTTCCACTTTCACCACTATCTTAGTCTTCAATTCACAACATGCAACATCACCACCAAACACAATAAAGAGGAATAAACTTGTATTGACTTGAGAGAGAAAAGTAGAAGAAACAAAAGGGTAGTACAAAACAAGAACAAGGGTCCATTTTGATCATCATCATTAATATTCTTAAATTCTTAACATGAGAATCTCATTTTGTTGTTTGTCTAAGAAAAACAAAACAATCCAAGTAATGTGAAAAAGAGTGAACTAAGGAACAAAAACTGCTAAAAAAGGTCAAAGTGCAAATCTTTTGACAAAAAGAAAAGTAGAAAAAATAAAAAACTTTCATTAGTTTGCATCAAAGCACGCGTATCAAAGCATAATGAGTGGTTTTTTATTTATCTTTAAATATAAAAAAGAAACCAACCTTTGAGTGAAACCACTCATCACATCACACTCTGAAACAGTGCCTTCTTTCTTTGTTTTTTCTTTACAATTCTCAAAGCACTTTTTTCTATTCTCTCTCTTTTTTCTCTTTGCTTCAAACAGCAAGAAGCAGTGTGCATGCTACTTCCAACAACAACTTCTAACCCTTGCAGCTTTATTATATTATAGTATTTATATTTATGAAAAAAATAATTAAGAGGTAAAGAAAATGGTACTAGTAGAATAGTACTGTACTATAGTATAGAATAATAATAGAGTATATTATTAATAAATTGAAATAGGGAAAGCAGAGCTATATACGCAAAAGTAATGTAATGTGTCTATAAAGAAGTCAGAAACAGTACAATACTTACACGCTATCAAGTACTTGCAACTGCAACAAACATTATTATTTTATTATTCTCTGAATAAACACAAGTACATTTATTTTTCTGAACAAAAATATAATAGCAAGGGTAATTAATATACCATTGGGACCCCTAGTTAGTATATGTATAACCTCTATTTAGTAAAAATTGTGAATAGATTATAAATTAGTTTATAATGGATGATCTTATAAAAGTATTAAACTTATTTTGGTTGGTTTGGTGGTGATTTTATAACATATAACCTATGAGGTAGGGACATTCTTGAATTAGGTGTGTCCTAACTCCTCATGTCGGATACGTGTCGATATTTGACACAGATATGATGTCTATAATTATACTAAATTATGTCATTTTTAAAATTATTATTTGTGTTAATGTGTCAGTGTTCGTGTCGTGTCTGATGTTCGTGTCAGTGTCCGTACTTCATCATACCATATATACCATATAACAAACACGTTAGCTGATTAAATTTGCAATTGAAGTAACATAAAAATATGAAATGTCATAGAAAGATACATTAATTAATATTTTTACTCCTTTGAGAATATGAAATGAAAAAATTAATATATACCGAAATTTTCAAAAAAATTATAAAAAAATCTGAATTAAATTAAAATTATAAAAAAATCGAAATTATATTATTATATAATTATTTTGATTTTCAGAATTAATTTCTAGAATTTTATAATAATATATTTTCGATTTTATTTTATAATTTTTTTGAAAATTTTGTTTTATATTAATTTTTCCATATTTTTTAAATTAAATTTTCTAGATTTTTTTAATTTTTCCAGAATTTATTTCATTTTTAAAAAAAAAATTAAGAATTTTTTTAAAATCATAAATGCCACGTGTACCCCATAAAAAAAATTATACAGTCAGCGCGCCACGTCATCCAAAAAAAGTGATGCAACATGCCACATCTACGAAAATACAGAGTCAGCTAGCCTATGGGGTTTTCCAAAAAGAAAATTTTACAGGGGGCAAAACCAAAAGTGATCTATATTACAGGGGTAAAGGCATATTAACCCTTTATTGAATGAATCTAGAAAGTTGAGTTTTGCTTATAATAGTGACCAGAGTGAGTACTTGGTATAATGGTGTATCACACAAAATTTGAAGGAAAAATATTGGTGTACATCCAAAACCATTTGACATCTTGTGAAAAAGATAAAAAGAAGTGATGTGATAGATATGATATATTGTTAACGAGATAGAAAAGGAAAGATAGACAAACAATAAGGCTCTGTTTGGTAAAAATAACGGATAGTTTATAAGCTAGCTGATAGCTTATAGCTGATGGCTGATAGCTGATAAGCTGATTAAAGTGTTTGGTAAAACTAGCTGATAAATGTAAAATGACATAAAAGGACATTTTTATTTCTAATAAAATTATTAAATTATGTTCTTAATATATATTTTATATATTATTAAATTATTATTTTTTCTCTTTCAAAAAAATATTAATTTTTTGTTATAGTTTTATTTTAAATTTACTCCATTTCCATTTTTATACTTCAAAAAAAATTCAAGTTTAAAAATTTCTTTCAAAAATAATTTTATTTTAAAACAAAAATTGTTACAAGAGAAAAAAAAATCGTAACAAAGCATTGAAAACATACATCTCAACGTCATACATGATGAACTATGCTTAAAAGTAGTAAGTTCGAGTAGATGAATATATGAAAAATATGCTCAAAAAATATGCTCCAGTAGTTTTTTTTTATTTGAAGAGTACTCGAGTAGTTGAGTTGTACTAATTAAATTGGAAGTATATAGAAACTGGAAACGTAGGAACAAAAAAACATAGAAAACGTAATAAATGTGTTTTAATATATAAAGGGTAAAAGTGGGTTTTAATTAAAATGATAAGGGTAAAAATGAAAGAAAAGATGATAAGCTATAAGCTATAAGCTCAAACGCTACTTGGAATAGCTTCTGAAAAATAGCTTATAAGCTCGTGAAATAAGCTATAAGCTCGTGGTGAAAAGACAGTACCAAACAGAGCTTTTTTTATCAAACGAGCTTATAAGCTATAAGCTATAAGCTCGTTTGATGGCTTTACCAAACAGACCCTAAGGTGTTTAATGATTTATGGAAAGTAATGATGCACAAATATCATTGTTCAAATTTTAATAACGCATTTGATTGAAGTAACTTTTATTGTGATTTTATTAAAATCACATCGATACCAAAGAACACCTCATCTATTTATTTATTTAAGACAATTGTCATTTTTGTTCTTGAATGATAACGAGTAATCATTCAAATTGTCGAATTTCTAAAATAATCTTTAATTGTGCGATTTGTCAAAATAATTTTTATCGTTAAAAAAATTGGATCTTCAATGCACATCTTACTTATGGGATCATGCTTATTTTGCTCCAATACAAAAAGAAAAATTACACAACTCTTAATTAACTCATGTTTTATACTCCCTCTGATCTCAAATACATGAAAAAATTCTTTCTAAAGTTCATTCAATAAATAATATATTTGAACTATAATATAAATCACATATATCTTTTATCTAATGAACTTAAAAAATGAATGTTTTCTTATATTCGAGACCAGATGAAGTATTTTTTTTTAAGTTATATTCAATGTTTTATTTAAAAAAAAAATAATAATAAAAAGCTAAACCGATCCACCAAAACTAAGAACAAGAAGAATCAAAACAAGACTTTACAAGAAACACATTCTAAAATCCAAACTAAACCAGGTAGTTTTACTATATTCAATGTTATTTTATAATATCGTATTTTATATAAATACTTCAACGATTTATATGTTATCGATTTTGCAGCATGATGGTTGAAAAATTAAAGTGCAGATTTATCAACTTAAACATCCATACATCCTAATTGGAGATGATCTTAGAGGCAGAGACGAAGACAATTTCACAAATGGAAAAGTTGGTATTTAACTATTAGATGAAATAAATAAAACAATTTTATCATACTCTCTTCACACTAGATTTTTGCACACACTTTTACTACCATTCCGAATTAAAAAAGGATCAGATTTTTTTTTCCTAACATTCTAAAAAGTTTTTTTCCAAAATAAAACTTTTTTTTAGTATAAAAACAAAAAATTAGATAATATTTTTTGAAAATAAAAAAACTATTTTCCAGAATTTTATTTAATTATAAAAATAAAAAACTTTAATTTAAAAAAAAAAAAGGATTTTTATTTTATTTTTCAGAATATCTCATTTTATTACTAAAATAAAAACTTATCTTAGTTTCCAGAATTTTATTTTTATTGAAAAATAAATAAATAAATTTTCAATTTTTCAAATTTTTTTCTAACATTCAATAAATAAATTACAGAATTTAAAAAAAAATATCTGAATTTTTTTCGATTTTTTTAATTTTTGGAAATTAATTTTTAAAATTGTTGGTATATAGTGTGAAGAAAAATCTAATGTTGAAAGAGCATGATAAGAATATGTTCTTCACTTGATCCAATCATTGAATCCAACTTTCCCATGGTAGGAAAGGATTGGCCTTTCCCATGTGAAATGCCACCCGATTTTTTTATATTTACAAATCAAGAAATTAAAATCAGGACAAAAACTGCATTTTAAGTATGTTTTGGACTAAACTCTAAACCCAACTTTCATGGTAAGATCCTATCCATTTGGCAAAATAAATAGAGTATGCAATTCGGAGATACAAAAAATATTCCCTTCATTCCTTTTTAAGTGTCACTTTTGGAGAAAATTTTTGTTCCTATTTAACTGTCACTTTCAAAGTTCAATGCAACATTAGATGTTGTTTTATCAATATTGTTCTTAGTTATTTATTGTGGAGAGAGAAATATATGAAATAAATGTTAAATGAATAAGGTCATTATAGTAAAAGTATAGTTAATTGCATCAAAAGTAGTATCAATTGTTGATTATCTTGGTTTGTATAAAATGTCAAAATGTGACAATTAAAAAGGAACAAAGATAGTAGATTGTGGATCCTATCATTAAGTGGATTGCACCATCATTAATTATATTTTAATTTTTTTTAAATTTTACGTGTCTTTATCTTTTTAAACGGAAGAAATGAAGAAAGGCAGGGTAAATGTATAGGATCTTAACTAACTTTTATATGGATGTGATGTAATGAAATAAATGAAAAAAAATGATCATTTGAGTCAAAACAAAATAAATGAGAAATAATAATGATGCAGCACTCCTGAAAATTGGCAGATATATGTGGCGAGTTGGTGAGACTACCATTAACGTCATAGTCAACAATTGGCAAAATTGCTAGAGCATCACAATGTACAATACCATTGTACACTTGATTCATTTGTTATTTTTATCAAATGATCTCCAAAAATAAATACGTAGAGTATTTTGGATTTAAACCTCAAATCATATATATATAATAAGATGTTCTACAAATTGAGTTACATTTATGAAGATTTTGTTTATAAGTCCGTTTTATATTTTTATATTAGCTCAACATTTCAATTTTTTCTTTCCCTAACGAAAAATTCTACATAAAATTTATAAATTATTTTGAGACTTGTTATAATAAACTTCTAGAATGTTGATGAATTAGATGTTATAATTTCTTTTTTGTCGAGAGATGTTATAAACTTTATACACCTATCAAAATTAACCTATATTTTAACGGTGAATTAATTTTTTAAATATATGTGAAACTTTTTTTTTTTGAATAAAAATATATGTGAAACTATTGAAAACAATATTATGGTTATTATTTTTTGTCAAAAAATATACTACTCCCTCCGTCCCTAATTATAATACCCTTTTGAGAATTTTTTTTGTCCCTTATTATAAGACCCTTTTGTTATTTCCAACTACATTAATTATTTCTTTACATACATGCCTCTATTTATTATACATATTTTTCTTCAATCAGCAATAAATAGCATATGGAAAATATAAACTAACTCTCTCTCTCTTAAGGATAAAATTGTAAAAACAATAGTGATTACAAACAACTTTAATATAAATATCCACTTTTCTTAATTCCCGTAATTTTAACAAAAGAGTCTTATAATTAGGGACGGAGGGAGTATTTTTTTTAACAAAATTGAAAGTAGTAATATTGAAAAGTATATTTATCACAGCGCCTGATGTTTGACCATTCATCACGCGTGCGGTACACGACAAAGTAAATATGGTGAAAATCAATCATTTTGACACGTGTCGTTTTCTTGTATTTATAAGACGCCGTTTTCCAGATTTTCATATCACAACTTCCGACCATTTTTTAATAAAAAAAAAAAAATAACCTACCCTTTTTGACCACCTTTTTAATTTTAAAATTATTACACATGTTATTATCTCCATTTTATTTTGAGTTTGTCTATTTCCTATAGATACATTTGATATTTTTTTTTTTGGTTAGTTAGCACAGAATTCACTTTACAAGTGAATAAGTGGGATCCAAAGTTCGAACTCCGATTCCTGCATTTAATAATGCATTGTTCTATCAATTTAGCTATGTTTACATGACATATTTGATATGTTATTGTCTCCATTCATAGAGTATTTTTTTTATTAGGGATTTGTTTTGAGATAAAATATCATTCAATCTAAAATAAAAATTTGAATTGATTTGATCCAAATATATGCGGTTTAATTTGGATTGGTTTGGATATCTAAAATGCAATATATGAGTGTTTTTTATTTTTATTTTTAGAAAAATATTTTTTATATTAATATTAATATTACATAAATGATGAAATAATAGGTTTGATGCAAAATACATTAAAAAAGTTAAAATTATAGTATGAAAATTATGATTATTTTTTAAACATATGGGTCTTGCAAAAATAGTAGTTTTGCATTGAAAACTACAATTTTCAAACTTATGAAAAATTGAATTCATCACTTTTCACCGGTTTCTAACACAATATTTTTATTATTGTTCTCTTAACCAATACATCAAAGGCACTCTTTAGCATTTTCCTAATACTTTCTCTCCGGATTAACTGAGTCATTTGCTCATTTCACACATACTAAGAAAAATGTATAAATGAAATAAGAGAGAAAAATAGTTTTAAGTGTTATTGTTATAAGTATTGATGCATTCTCCACTATCATAAATGTAAAGTGAAATATATTGAATTGAGAGCGATAAAAGTAGTATTAATTAGAGTTATAAAGGGAAAAAATAATTAATATTGTATTGAAAAGTGAAATGACTCAGTTATTATGGGACGAATGAAGTAATATAGATGAAATTAGTGCAATATATAAGATTAAAAACCACAAGCAACATAATAATACAATATATAATACTAATAAATGAATAAATAAATATTAATATTTACTTTTGCAATTCGGTTCGATTTGGTTCAGTTTTGAAAAAGTTGTCCAAAATTCGATCCTATCGGTTTTTGAGAAACAACATCCAAACGTATTTAAAAATATTCAATTTTTTACGATTTTTGATTATTTTAAATCGATTTACGGTTTTATTTTAGAACAGTTTAGATTTGAACACCTCTATTTCTTATAGATAGATTTGGAGTCAAATTTCAATTTCATCGTGCTCCAATCTAGCTAGTAGAGAAAAAATATGTTACGTACGTACTTTTTGTATGTTTTTCGTGACAATGACCTTATAACTTAATCACTAACCATTTTCCTTAAAAAGAATCAATAACCTATTTTAAGCTATGTGTGACTTGCGCGTGAAGGATTATGTTGATTAACTTGTAATTCAATTTGTGTAGTTGATAATTGAGATTTGTGAGCATGTTAATCGTTTACGGCAATCTTGACCACACTAGGAGCTAATCCACATTATAGTCTTTGTATGAGAAAATAAATGAAAATATTTGTCCAAATGTATAAATGTTTATCTTTACCGTTTTTAATTATCCTACATGCTTAAAAGTTATTTTCTTCCATATATATTGGGGGAGTTACCTAGACTTATATACAACTTGATTCGATATTCCTTACCTTCTTTGGTTAGTGGAAGCTAAATATTGAGATATTTCTACTGTAATAGACTTTAGTTTTTTTTGGTTACGTAATAGACTTTAGTTGAATTTGAATAAATGGTCATATTTGGCTACCATTTTTCTGTAAGTAGATCATAGCACAGGTCGTTTGTGAGTGAGTAATTATATGTTTGCAATAATTATCGAATATAAGGACATTTTAAGTGTGTTTGAAATTCTTTCTTCTAAAAAAGAAAAGCGTGTGTGTTTGAAATTATGTAAGTTTAAGAATTGTAGGGCAGAGACGGATCTAAACATTGCATATTAGTGTGGCAAATTTTTTAAAGAAACTATAATATAATTATACTAAAAATAATATATAACATTTTTTTACGGCAAATATTATTCATCGTCGAGAGGGTGTAAGACACATCCACAACACGTCGGACTAACGGCATAAGATATTTGATTCATTGATTGTGAATTGTGATTTTTGAGAAGAGGAGAGTAGAATGGGTGAGAAGAGGAGAAGAAAGGTGTTTGTCTGTATGTTTTTCAATTTTCAATTTCCTTCTCCCATGTCAGGCCTTATATTTATGAATTATGCATATAAAAAAAAAATAGATTAGAATCTGGTGTGACAGCTGCCACACCATGTTTCACACTAACTCCGCCCATGCTGTAGGGTGATATTTTATGTGAAAAAAAACCCTAATATATTTATACTACAAGTTCAGTTTGATCGGGTTCAATCCAAACAAAAGCAACAATCAACAAACTTTATTCAACAAAGTGGGTTAGCTATAGATCAAACGACGTCTTAATGTTTTATTATATATCATATTTCTATCCAATTCATTATTCTTGAAATCTTTTTGAATAGTTCCTTTATAAATTTTCTAGATCTTGATTGACCCTAATGATTTGACTATTCTTCATTTGATATACACCCTTACTACAAAATCTAATAGTAGTATTCTCTCTACATGCGCAGACCATTCAAGTCAAGTTTTCATTATCTTTTCTATTGTATGTGTTACTCCTAACTCTATCTAATTATATTTTGTCTTACTACACATTCAATGCATCATTTTTAAATCTCCAAGTCTCCACCTCACATTCAAAATTAAAGTAAAAAGATAAGGTCTTAATCTTGAGTATTGACCATGGGTACAATTTTATTATTATGGAAAAATCGTCGGTTATCCCACCCTGCATCCAAACACTAATCGAGTCCCTTCATTCATATTCTTGATAGCTCTAATATAGGAAATCCTAACTCCTTTGTTTATCCTAGGGTTTTCCACTAAATTTCTCTAGAAACTTTCGAGTATGTCTTGTTCGAATCACCAAAAACTAAATGCAAGTCTTTTTTATCCATCCCACGTTGTATTATATACTCCCTCCGTCCCATAATAACTGAGTCATTTGCACACAAAAAAAAAATGTCTAAAAATAACTGAGCCATTTCATTTTTCGATACAATATTAATTACTTTTTCCCCTTTATAACTATAATTAATACTATTTCCATCATTTCCACTTTACATTTATGATAGTGGAGAATACACCAATACTTAACAAGTGTACTTAAAACTATTTCTCTCTCTCTCTCTCTCTCTCTCTCTCTCTCTCTCTCATTTATACATTTTTCTTAATACGTGTGAAATGAGTTTGGCTCAGTTAATCCAGGATGGAGGGAGTAGATCGGATTGACTTATATTCCTAAACACCCTAATATATGTATACTACCATTTTCTGCCGAGTATAAACACATGTCTGAACATTTCCATACAAAAGAAAACCTTACGTATCTATACTTTATTTTGAAAGAACATGTATAGTTGTACATGTACTATAGTATATAGTATTTGAACTTTAATATTTCCAGTTTCAGGATCATGATGATTGGTAGGATGTCATGCGTCCCAATCATGACTAATAATTTGTTGGAGCAACAAAAAAGGGAGTTCAAACTTCATAATCAGTTGCCAAAGGAAAACTAGATAAAATAAACATAAACTTCATAGCAAGGCTTCCAGGGTAATAATATATCCATACGTTTTCTTATTAAGGAGTAACTAGAGATAATACTTGGGTGACATAGAGTTGGGCGATGTTGGTCAATCATAATATTTGTGAAAGAGAGAGAAACATAAACATTGTGATTGAGTAATGTCACCCAATTCTATGTCACCCAAGTGTCACCCGCAGCTTATGATTCCTACTATATTTCACTCTGTAAGAAAATACAAGTACCCCTCTATTTTACGGGAATAACTACTACAATTTATTTGTTATCTAACGATACAAAATTTCCACCACCGTTTAATAATGATTAATTTCCATTCGAATATTTATGAGTACAAAATGTGAGTTCTTCATTTTCAACTTAATTTTTCCATAAACATAAGCTCTAATTCGAACATACATGTTTAAGGGACTCAAATCCCTTAACGCTTAGACCAATCATTTGCTAGTTAACTATTTCATTTAAAAATTGCTAAAAAGAGCGTCGCTTTTCTTTTTAATTGTAGTTTTTATTGCATTTTTTTCAATTGTAATTCTAACTAATACTGTATGCATCACTTTTTAGTTATTATTTTTCACATTGTATTTATAAGTATCACTATACCCTCATTGGGTTATAAACTAGTTTATCAGTTACCTATCTATCTATCTATTATTTGACAAATTAAGAGTATATGACAAACATCTAAATCATCAGGCTTAGGTATCTACTTCATTTTTTCCCAACAATTTTGCTTCACGGTGCTTGTTAGAGAGCTCAGGCTCAAGGACACATAAACATCCCAAGTGAAGCATTTGCTCCACCATATTGAAATCACGATGAATTTAACGATAACCTACCATAATTTTACAAAAGTTACACTACGGTTCATTGTGATTCTACCAAACTAATAATAGTTGAATGAAACATCCATATGTAATATGGTATGGGGGTTGAGTGGGAATGTGAAATTGGCTAGGGGGAGGGGGTCCATTGTGGTCTTTACTTATTGCACGCAGTCCAAAACATAAAAGTGAATAATAACAATGTGATAGAACCTCAACCTAAAAAGAACAAAGGGTGGCGTGGTCTGAGATGAAGAATTGAAGCAGTGTACAATGTTGGTATTTAAGGGGACATTACCCTCTGAGCCTTTTCATAACACCTATCTTCATTTTGTCTTCCATAATTCTTACGCACCCCAACAACAAGTAGCAACAAATAATAATAATAAAGGGAATGTATAACTTGTGTCATAAGAGTATAAGATAATGATCTTAAAATGGAATTAAAAAATAAATATTGCATTGAAAAATAAATTTTTAAGATTTTGAAGTTATAAATGCACAATTTTCAAGATTAAACTTTTACATTTAGTTTCTTATCTTGTGCCCTTAGACCATCCACATTGGTAAGGTCTTTACCATTTAAGACCCAGTACCTAATAGGTACCTTCGTTGTGGGAAAAAAATTTGGGGTCTCTTAAGAGCCTATTCTTAATTGGGATTCACATCACTTTTTAATAAAATAATCATTGTTGAGTTGCTTTTGTTGAAATGTAAATGATAAAGAGTTATTGGTGATACTCATTTGAACTTTTTGTTAAAGGTTCTCTATTGGAGTGATTGAGTGCCTATTAAATACTATTATTAAAAAATTATAAAAAAGCGATGTGTCTATATGAGATCCGTTTAAAACCTCAATATTGAGTGTCTCCATTGTGGATGCTCTAAGGACATAGGTTAACAATACTCTAATAATAATCATAATAATACTATTATAACTATTCATTATTTAGTTATTATATTCTCTCTTTTTACTATAGTTTATTTTTTTCACAAATAGGATCAACCTATAAATGCCTCTAATGGTGTTTAAAAATGGCTTTACGGTGAAAAGGAAGGAAAAAGATAACTTTACCCATCCTTTAATTATTTCGGTTTGGTCCCCTAAATATCCATTCGTCGTCCATCATTGATTTGTCTCAACCCTCAAGTTGCAGACTCCTTTTCTTAATTGATCATAGCTTATTTTTATATTATTTGGACAAAGATTTTTCCATTTGTTTTGTCTTTGTAAATCATTTTTAAATTCGTCTTTGTTTTTTTAGATCATTTTTAAATTAGTTTCTGACTTTATTAATATTTTAAATTAATTTTTGTCTTTGTCAAAAGTTTTTTAATTTAGTCCCTCATCATGTGACAAAAATATAATGACAAAGACCTAATTGAGAAACTTTTGATAAAGATAGAAACTAATTTGAAATATTAATAGAGTCATAACTAATTTGAGAATGACTTACACAGATAGAGACCAATTTGATGATTTACTCCAATTTTATTTATACAAAAATTTGGAATTAAAAAGTAAGCATACAATTGGTGTATTTGATTAGTGTATGATTGGTTTTCGGTGATAAAAATTGATTTTGAATGAATTAACTTTATAAAATTAATTTTTGATTAAAAGTGAGTTGAACAATAAATTTGTGTGTAAAAATCAATTATAGAATCTAAATCTACAAATCATAACTTCAAGTAGAATCAATTCTAAAGACAATATCAATTATACTTGAAATTAACCACGCATGTCACAATCAATTTTACCCCTCTAGAAGTGGAACCAAAACCCGCTTAGTGCATGCTTGGTTTGACTTTTCAAAACATCAAATGTGTATTTACCTTGCCAAATTCAATTTCAATGCCAAACTCACCAATATAATGAATATACCATGGAAATTTTAGGGGTCAAACACTTGTTTAGGTCACCTCCCTCTATGCCGACTACCATGTTTTCTGAAGCTCACATTCTGGCTGAAATTAACATCATTATCAAGTGCATTAAATAGTTCCATAAAGGGACGTCTTGTGCTAGAGATGGCTTTCGAACCCAACACTAATCAGAAAAAATATGTGAAGGTTCAGGTGTAGCAATAGATCTTTTATATGCTATCACACTAGTAGTTAACTTATGGCTAGGAGGAATATGCCCCTTGATTTTGGCAGAGTTTGTAGCTTATGTGTAACGCCCTAATTGTTATTTAATTATTATTGGTTGATTTAAAGTCCTTTTATATATGATTTTATATTATTATGTGGATTATGTGGTGTGTTATATTTTATTAAATGAGTTATTTTACTATTTAATAGAATAAGTGGGAATTTAGAATATTTGGAGTTCAAGGGGCTGATTTAGAAATAAGGAGAATTGAGAAGGATTAAGTGGGAATAGAAGAAGTTGGATTAGGTTTAGAAAGGAAAGTGGAAAGGGAGAATTGGTCAGAAAAACATTTTCACGTGGAAGCAGTTTTTGGGAGAAAAACCAAGAGGGAGCCAAGAGTATCCAAGAGAAGATCGTGTAGAGCTTTGTTCATCAATCTAAGGTAAGGGTGAGACTAACACTCAGTAATCATAGTGTATAATTCTGAATTTGTGATTTAACATGTTGTTGTTCTTAGGTTGGATAATTGGGATTAGGTTTTGAGAATTGCAATTAGTTGTTAATTGAATAGAAAATCCATAGAATTTGTGTACGGATGGTGTTTCGATTATATATTATTCATAGTCTAATGCTCCAATCAGTTTTGGGGTTGGGTTAATGAAAATTGGGACTTTCCCTTGAAAAGTCGGTGTCTAAACGTTTTGCAAATAAGAGACTATGTGAGGTTTGGGGAAAATGATCCTTGGGATGGTTGAGACTTGAAATTGCTGTAGATTAAGATAGAGCCAAGTGTCAGGAGCGTGTAGGCGAAAACGGCACCAAAATCCGATTAACGGTTGGAATTTTACGCGCGAAATGGTGAAAATCGCACTTTTTGAGAAGCAGATTTCTGGACCTGATGCTGTTAAAACGTGCCACGATTTGGCAAGCGTGGCACGATTTTGTTGGCCGAAAATTCAATGGTTATGGGCACAAAAACGTGGCACAATTTTCTAAAATTGTGACACGATTTCTGTGAATCAGATCCTTCTTATTTTACTATTTTCACCCCTTTGTGTTTTGAACTGGGTCTTGGTGTAAACATGAAAGTTGTAGATAATTTTGTTAGATTTCCAATGGCTTTGGTTTGAATTGAAAATGATTTTTAGTTTTTGAGATATGATGAAAATACTCCAAGGAGGTCTTAGTGAAATTTTATGAAAATTCAGCAAAACCGTTTCCAAGTTAATCCAAAACTTATGGGATAATTCCAAGGCTCAAAACTAGAAGTAATGTGAGTTCAATTAAGGTGTTTAAGAGCATTTAACCCATGTTGTGATTTGATCTTGGGATAGGAATGGAAGTTGTTAATAAGTTATAGACCTACAGAGAGCCTGAATCAAATGATTAATGATTGTTGGTTAGTTTAAGATATTTATATTATGAGGAAAATGTATGATATAGAAAATATCGTTGTTTATATCATTCAAGTTGTTATTATTAATATTGCTATGTTGCAAGTTGCTTATGTTGCTGTCTTTGCTGTTGTTGATTAGTAATATCATTGAGTTGACCAAGTTGTGGAGTATGTCATGATTAATTATGCATATTGTTGTTGTTGTTGTTGAGTTGTATGTAGATATACACAAGTTGAGTCCATGGCATAAATATAAAGCGGTGAGGGCTCATGCCCTGGAACGCCTTGTCGTTCAAAGCGGGAGGGCTCATGCCCTGGAACACCTTGTTGTTCAAATTGGTGAGGGCTTATACCCTGAGAATGCTTTAACCATTCAAATTCGGTGAGGGCTTCTGCCCTGTAAAATGGTACCACATGCATGTGTATAGTTGCATTTGTTGAGGAGTCTTAGTGGTGTCGTCATGTCAGTGCATGAGTCGTTGTTGGTGATTGAGTAATAATTCTTACTACTGATTGAAGACGGATATGATGTTAATGATGTGCTCATGATATATATATATATATATATATATATAGATATATATGTATAATGATGTATTGATGATATTTAGGGTGTTAGATTCAATTGATGGATTATATATCTATTATTATTGTTTGTGAATCTCACCCCTTTTGCTTGGAAATGTTGCCCTTCCTATGGGTAACTTGCAGGTGATCCAGAGTAGTAGATGGTGGCTCAAGTGTCTAGGGCTCTGATACGTAACGGGATGGGACGTAGTTGTTATAGTTTTCATTCCTTATGTATCATATTTTGGAACATGTTGTGGAGCCCTTATTTGTTGTTTGAATTATTTTGATGAGGCTTTAATGCCAGGATTATTTATTGGAGAATTAAACATTGATGTTGATGTTATTTAATGAAAAATATTCCGCTGCAAGGTTTTGGTGAAACTAATAAAGTTGATGTTTATTAAATAGTATTATATTCTATTTAAGAATTTTGAAATAGCAGTGTGACATGCCCGTTTTGGTGATAAACTCTGATTTATTATTTATTATTTATTAGAGATGCTTCTTTTTGCTTTTGTGTTATACCCTCTTATATTCATCAGATTAAAGATAGTTGCAAGCTTCTTTTTCATGTTTGATATCTTGATGATGAGACTCTTGTAGGAGTTTCAGAGGAGTTGACAAAAGCTCTAGACATGATTCGAGATTCTAGGTCATAATTAGGACTTCAATTGAATATTCGTAAGACTGAGATCTTTTGGCCTTCATGTGACAGTAAAAAGCGTAGTGGTTTTTTCCCCCTTCGAATATTGGAACGCCGACATTGAGGGTGAAATTGCTCGGAGAGGCTGTTAGCCGAGATATAGGCTTTAGTTAGACATTAGCCATGAAAGAGCTCCTAAGATAATGCTTTTTCTTCCACAATTACGAGATCGTCATAATGAGCTTCTTCTACTTCGATCATGTTTGGGTATCACCAAAATTTTCTTTGGCCTAAGGACGTGCCAACCAATTCACATGGAGGAGGCGACTATGTTATTTGATAAAGAATTGGGTGGAGTAGTTGAGGACGTTGTGGTTGGTGGAGGTTCTTTCTTTGGGGACCTTCAATGGAGGTTGGCTTCTTCATCTATTAGGTTTGAGGGGTTGGGTTTGTACTCAAGAATAGAGGCTTCCTCGTATATTTTTTGTGACTACAAAGCACAATCTTGGGTGCTACAAGATCATATTATGAGAGATAGTGGGATATGTGATATAGACTTGGATTTTGATAATGTTTTGGATGGTCTTCACGGTACCATTCCAGATTTTGACTTAGTAGTTTTACTTGCAAGGATATCGTCCCTCCTAAAACATAACATATTTTAGCGAGTGCTCGTTTTAGTAAAAGTTCAAAATATGGAAGTTAAGTTTTACATGACCACTAGACAGAAGATAGTTTTAGGGCGTTCAAAAACATCACATGCTCATGATTTTCTTATAGCTATCCTTATTGATGGGTTAGGTCAACATATATCACCAGTGGAGTACCATGCTATCCTTTGATATCGCCTTATGATTCCATTATTTCATATTGATAAGGTGCACCTTGTTTGTCGTAAGGCGTGTCTGGATACTTTTTGGGGAGCATGTAGTTCATTGTAAAAAGCTTTTCGACTTTAAGTACAAACATGGTTTTGCTAGGGATGTCCTTTTTGATAAATTCAGGCGGGCGGGAGTATCATTGAAGAGGGAGGCGCATGCGCACTTCCTGACTAACCCACTAGATATAAGATTGACACTTGGCATGCTAATGTCATGGTGTGCGGCTAGCTTCATGTTCAGATTTACTGGATAAATGTTCATTGTTCAAATCTACAACATATAAAATGAAAAACAATCAATGAAGAACTCATCCAAACATTTCATCGAACATTTGAAGTGAAAAATATACATACTTGGTTAATTGGGTTATTTCAAGTTTTAAACTATCATATTCATCTTAAACCTAGTCTAAAAAGCAATCATAATGCAAACATGCAAACATTTAATCATTTACTAACAAAAATATAAATTAACATAAACCCTAATCATTAAAATATTATCAACATAAAAAATATAACCTCTTAGACATAAAATTTTAGTGTTAAGAGATTGTAAAAACTTACTTGTTATTGTAGTGGTGGATTATTTGAATTTGAAGAAATTCGATGTTTGTTGATTTGAGAGAGTTTCAGAGATTAATATATGTGTTTTGAATGTAATGGGACAAACAGGGGTTGATGGATGTATTAAAACAACGACAGTTAACTACCGTTAGGTTAGCGACCAACTATTAACTTTTGCTGATAGCGAGTGGGAGTTAACTGGTGTTGGAGGTGTCAAGGTAATTTATGAGTGTTAATGACAAAAAACACGTGTGAGATAAGATCTTTTTTGAATAGAATCACATGTTCTAATTTTTTAATGTAGCCTTTGATCCGTCGGTCATTAGTGTCTCGAAGGTGTCTGCCACACCCCACAACCATATTGTTCCTTTGCTCGTCCCTCTTGAGAACAAATCCATCGGATGCATATAGACCGTGTCCAAAATTGAGCCTGATCCAACGATGAAGGAATCCTCAAACACGATTTTACGATGACATGTAGGTGATAAAATGAAAATTACTTGATTTTTCTCTTTGGTAGTTGGTCTTTCATTCAAGACACATTCTTCTTAGTTCTTATCATGTAAATATAACATCCAGGGGCGGATCCAGCTGTGTTTGAGGGTGTGCACCTGTGCACACCTGCACACCCTGGATTCTTGCTATTTGCACCAATAATCTTACTTTTACTGCTATTTGCATACCCTGAAATTCTTGTTTTGCACCTCACCACCAACTGATGCATCTGATATTGATTTTTACTGCTTAATTTGACTCTTTTAATGCATAATTTTTCCATAAAATGCTATTAGCTTTTCCATCAATCGACTTTTAATGGTTTTATTTGATTTTGATATAGACTTTTATTTTCCCATAAAAACAGCCAAAAACACATAACTCGTGTTTCTAAGGCTACTAATTTCAATTTCTAGTTCATTAATCATTATTACATCGAATAAATGCATTTACTACTCCCTCCGGTCCTATTTACAAGAGAAAATAGTCTTTTTAGATACATTGAATAATGTATGTATTTAGTCAAGAATCTAAACCAAATACATAAATTATTTAATGTATCTAAAAAATAAATTGTCACTTGTAAATATGACCGGAGGAAGTATTACTTTTTTTTCTTTCCATTTGCTATTACTCGCAAACAAAATTTATAAAGGAAACTACTAAAAAATATCTTCCCACTCTCTGATTCCTAATCATATTTTTATTCTTTTTCTTTTATATATAGTGTAAATGAAATTCTCTAATACCCTTTTTACTGCTTATAAACTCTATATATTAAAATTTATAATTTTAATATAATCAGTGAAGTTAAAAAATTTGCACCCTGACTCGAGGTCCTGGATACAACATCTCTCTACTTAGAAAAGTGACACATCATAGACTAAAATATGCGAGTCTTTCTGAACCTAATACCCGACACAATAAACATGCATATTGTAAATTTGATGTAGATTTAAACAGAATGTGATTCAAGTTCATATTTAAATTCCAATCTAATAACTATGTTTTATAACAAGCCTAATGACCTTATTAACAAGCCTAATGACCTTTGGTGCAGGGTGTTGTATAGTAAGTATGGGAGAAATAATGATTTGAAGATAACTATAAACTCTCAACCTTATGATTCTCCTTTATGGAAAGCTCTTACTAGGGTGTGGGATGATTTTCAAAGAAACATCATCTGGCAAATAGGAGATGGTAATAGTGTCAATTTCTGGTTGGATAAGTGGGGTCCAAACAACAATTCCCTCATTTCTCTAGCGACAAATTCGTATGTGGATACCACTCTTCTAGTTAGGGATGTGATGAGTTCTTCTGGTAATTGGGATCAAAATTTCCTTTTTGATAACTTGCCTAACAACATAGTTGAAAAGGTGTTAGCTCTCCCTGCACCTTCTAGTGGTGATGGTCTTGACATTATTGGTTGGGGAGGCATGAGTACGCGACAATTCTCAGTCAAAAGTGCTTACGACATGAAAGACGGAAATCATGCTAATACCGGATGGGATTGGAAAAGTTTGTGGAATTGGAAGGGTCCGCAACGAATTCAAACCTTCATTTGGTTGGTTGCTCATGATCGCATTTTAACTAATTACCGTCGAAGTAGATGGGGTGTTGGCATATCCCCAATTTGTCCTTCTTGTGGGAGTGAGGATGAGACTACTCTTCATGTACTCAGAGACTGCACTTATGCAACCGAGGTATGGATCAGACTTGTACCTTCAAATTGTATAACTGACTTTTTTTCCTTTGATTGCAGGGATTGGGTTTTTACAAACCTCAATAAGCGTCAAAACAGAGATCTCAACTCTAAGTGGAAGACAACTTTCATGTCTACTTGCTGGTATATTTGGAAATGGCGGAACAAGACAGTCTTCGAGGAAAATTTCCAGAGACCAGAGAATCCCACAAGTATCATCCAAAAGTTTACTAGTGATATTGAAGATTGTACACTTAATCATTTTCAAATGGATCTTCGACACACTGAAACAATTTATATTGGCTGGAAATATCCTCAAGAGGGATGGATCAAACTCAATTGTGATGGAGCTTGCAAAGAGAATGGAGATCGCTCGGGTTGTGGAGGTTTACTTCGGGATGCTAATGGTAGATGGATCAAAGGTTTTGTCCGCAAGATTGGCGCGTGTGATGCTCTTCATGCAGAGATGTGGGGTATGTACCTTGGTCTAGAGTTGGCTTGGAGGGACGGTATTTCTCAGCTTTGCGTTGAAAGTGATTCAAAATTGCTTATTGACATGATAACAAATAATTGCAAGATGAATGGGACAATCCCTGTGCTCATTCGGCGTATTCAAAATATTTTGAATCGTAATTGGCGGATTCAGGTTCATCACACTTTGAGAGAAGGCAACAGAAGTGCTGATTGGCTTGCCAACTTCAGCCTTACCATGGATTCATGGAATTTTACTATTTTGGAGACCCCTCCTAGTGAGCTCAATAGTCTCCTCTTTGATGACATCTCTGGTGCTTGTATGCCCAGAAATGTTCGTGTAATTGTTTAGTTTTCTCTTTTGGGCTTCGGCCCTCTCTTGTACCAAAAAAAAAAAAAACTATGTTTTTTTCCCCAACAAGGACGTGGACTAAAGCTCAAAACATGAAATTTTACTTGGTACCCTACACTTGTACCTTCACCCTTACAAACCATAAAAAAAAAAAAAAAAAAAAACTAATTCTACCCCTTTTAGCATATGACTTCACCCCACAAAATAAAAATCTAGAATTTTAGTCATTAAAACTTCACCCTAGGGGTGGAAATAAGTTAGGCCGGGCTAGGCTTTGTAAAACCTGAACCTGGCCTGCCACATTTTATGAAGGCCTAAGACCACTGTTCCACAAATCGAGTATTAACACGTAAACTCGCCCGAGTTTACGTTTTTAGGTGGCAAAAACGTGTTAACTCGGAGGTAAACTCGGTTTTTGGTGAAATCGGAAAGTTTGACGAGTTTGACCGAGTGAACACGTGTTAAACTCAGAGTAAACTCGTCCGAGTTTACCTTTGAATTTTTTTTTTTTGGTTATTTTTTTTGTCTCATTTTCTTTCAAAATCCAATTTTTTTTTTAATCCCAAGGTGTTGAAATGTTGCCTTTACGGTTAACATAACTCGGTTTTTTCATGCTTGTTATGTACAGAAGCTATGCCAATGCGTGAGAATGACATACATTGAATTTTAGGGAATGCATTCAGAAGCTTGTTATTATTGATTGTTTTGAAATCATTCAAATATATTACTTGCTCAAGTATTTAAATGAGAAAATGGAACAATTGAAGTTAAAGTTACAACTGAAGATGAAAAAGAGTTTAAATGTACTCATAAATTTTGTTTTTTATTGTTAGAGTTTATTATTTAAATGTGGTTAATTGGTTATGTTTTGTTTAAATATTAGCTTACATATGATATATATATATATAAAAAATAAATTTTATATAATTTTAATTTTAGGTAATTTTAGGTAAACTCGTACAAGTTTACGAGTCGAGTTTACGATTCGAGTTTATATAGCTAAAACGAGTTGAGGTAAACTCTCGAGTTGTAAAACCTTGCCTAAGACTGGTCTGCGGCCTGTCATAGGCTTACTTTTTGGGCATGAGCCTGACCTTCTGAAAGCCTGATACAGCTGCTAGCCTGTTTAAAAGCCTATTTTATATGAACATCTTTGGAGATTCATTTCATCCAAGTATTTTTTATTTTCATGTGGATGAAGTTTTGAATTAGATGGGCTCATGTGGTTCTATGGCAATGAACTAGGGTTGCTTCAAATTCTTTAATCTTGTCGTTTTTCACATGCTTTGTTTCATTCAATTGATAATATTTTTTTTTTTAATTTGTTGTTTACTTTTAATTTTACCTTTTCTCCATTTTTTTTCTCTAATTTATGTGATACCAATCAATTGAATTGGTGCTTCACTGTTGAATCAAAGATGAACTTTAAATTGTTGATGTCTCTACAATTGCTTTTCTCTCATTGGTTTTCTTAACAAGGGATTTGTTACGGACTTTGTTTTTATGCAGTAAGTGTATTCAAGAAATGTTGTGGGGTGGTTAATGGCTTAAATTCCTCTCCCAAATTTTCAAGCTTTGAGAAATTTGCTACCAAAAAGGTTTACTTAAGATTTCTGAGAATAATTCAATTCCAGAAAAAATTTCTCTACATGAAATATTGTTGGGTGAAGTTGATGTATTAGTAAAAAAAAATTAAACAACTAAACGATAAAATTGACATTTTTAATTATTTGCAGGGGTACATGATTAATTGTAGGGATGCATGGTATAATTTTCCTCAAAACAATATTTACTGGGCTAGGCCCATATATGTTGCAAAGCCCTATGAATCCATCATTCATCATAGATGGTTTCTTTTCCCACTCTATTAGTTTCTTGTGCACCCTAAGAATTTTGGATTATATAATCTAAAAAACATACAAACACATTAAAAACACCCTCCAACATCCTCCATTTTTTTCGGATTTCATAATCCGAAGTAGATTTGGAGGTTGGAAAAAAAATTCATTTCTGCATAATCATCTAGAAAGGTCTCAGGCCATCTAGCTCTGTTGCTTTTTAATGTGGGTTGGCTCGTATTTAAAAGCAAGGCCATTTGGCGTTCTTAGACCAAAATAAAAAGAAGAAATAGAAACATTGACATTCCATTCCATTCGGTTAATTATTTTGATATGTATACCCCATATTTCATGGCTATACCATTTATTTTTTAGAGGGAAGCTATGCCATTTTTATATTTTAAGAATTGATCTATTTACATTGTATATTTAAAAAATATATACATGATTTGTATACCGTAGAGATGTTAATTTATATTCAATTAAGAGATAACTTATCAATTACAACAATCACTTGGAATAATGCACATAAACCATACTTCTGAGATGTTTTCATGATCATTTTTCGAAGTTTGTTAAAATGTAAACCTTCAATGAAGTAGCTTCTTGAGATCTTGAGATCAATTTGAGTGAAGTCGTGCCCGATAATAATGCACATAAACCATACTTCTGAGATGTTTTCATGATCATTTTTCGAAGTTTGTTAAAATGTCTTCTTGAGATCTTTAGATCAATTTGAGTGAAGTCGTGCTTGATAATATAACATCTTAAAATTGTTGTTGTAAATATCAACTGCGAATAAAATTTAAGTTGAGGCACAAATTATATCGCTCTCTTTACAATGTTACACAATATTTATGAATTTTTATCAACTTCAAGCTTCGTCGTCCTTATGATAAAACTATACACTAAATAAAAGAACTCTTGTCATTGAAGAGAACCAAACAAACCAACATTCACCAAAAACATACAAATTACAATACTACTCGTAAATCTTAAAAAACCTTAGAAAACTCAATTTTTAACAAAGCTATCTCACCCTGATTTTTTTCACGGTCCTACCATTTTTACAACTCAATTGCAATATTAATTATAATATGAATATATTAAAAGTTTGAAGGTTACCAATGGAGGTTGAGTCTTTCACTATCTAGACTCCCAAAATACGGTGAAGTAAAGTTTAAATCTCGAGCAAGAGAGGTATTCATATTAGTGCCAACACATCTCACATAATATTATCTTCAAGTGGAGAAAATTTTGTTGATCTATCAAATATGAGTTAAGAGTCTCACATTAAATTAAATAGAAGAGTAGATGTTTTTTTTTTTTATTGTTGAAGAAAATAGAAGAGTAGATGTTGAGAGGCATAATAATGAGAAGATTCATATAACCAATGTCATAATATTTTTGGTAAATATTGTGGTGTCCAAAATCACTAGTATGATTGCTCTTCTTCAGTATTATGGTCCACCCCATTGTTTAAGGCTCCTCAAATGCCCAAACAATTTTATCAAAATCCTGGTGCAACGAAGGAGTTGATGTCGTTCTTAGTGGATCAAAGATCAGGAAATTCTCATATTTTAGAGAGAGAATGTTGATGTGTCATATGTGATTTAATAGTTTCACATTGAATAGAATAGTAGATGTTAGACAACATATAAGTGAGGTGACACATGCCCCATTATTTATAATTTTTTATGAAAATGTGATGTCCAAACTCATTTGTTCAGTTTGCGTGAGTCCAATGTGATGATCCACAATTTTAAAGGTATTCAATCACTAATTCTTGTATATATAGAAAATTAAACAACTGTTAAAATTTCGTATATATAACATGTTGAAAAAAAACACATTTCCAGATATCTTATTCTTTTATTATTGAATTTAATAAAATCATTCAACAGTTTACTCTAATCACATATAGCTAAATTTGCAAGGATAAACCAATAAATGAAGCACACAGTTTTTTAATTTTTTAACAAAATGAACCACACAACCCACAATTATATAAGTGCTTTTTGGACTGTGTTCATCCCCCCAAACCCAAAGGTAAGTTGTTGTTTGTTTGAGCTACTAAATAATTTGATCTGACTAACCATAAGTTGGATTTGATATTATAGTACTGTGCCATATCTTGATAAATGCAAAACCCACCCAGGTGATCAGATTTTAATAAAATCTAATTTGTTTGTCAATCATTTTACATAAAGATTTGGGATATCATGAGATTGCCTTATAATTTCATGAGCATCTTCACCTATCTATCATTGCCCTTTAGATGTGGTTTAGGCATCTCATGTGTATCACTTTTATCCTCATTTTCTGCTATGCAACATCTATCAAACACACCTCATTACACCCACAAATATTTTTTAGTCATAAATTCAATATTTTTTTCGCACGCAATAATAGAGATTAAACTATATACGATATAATGGACGATAAAATTCATCCATACAAATTTTAACGTTGTTGCATTCTTGAGACGAAAACTGAAGTAATAACCTTTAATCAAGTTGAAAGAAATTGAGATCATCTCATTTTGACGACCTTTAAAACCACATCTCAATTATAAAAAAAAAAATATATAAATCTATTAGTTTTTTTAAATCATATACTATACTATTATGTAAATAAGTTATTATATGTTGTTTAACTTATGTATTCATACTAAAATAAGTTATATATAAGAGTTAGAATTAAAAAATGGGGTGTTTGGTGAATTATTCTCATGTTGTATTGTTGTATCCAACTCCCCATGTGAGGCTTTCTTGTTTAATACACACAACCATAAGAATGACAAAAGCTTCTTCCGTAGAATCCGGCATTGGAACATGACTTATGACTTATGTATGTACTAGAACTAGAAAGAGCTTTTTCTTTTAATCTTTTTGACTCAAACTATAACTAGAAAGAGCATCAACCACTAATTTCCCCTTCATTATTCTTCATGTGCTAGCTATTTCCCAACACTTGTAATGCCAAAAACATTGTCAAATCTGAATTTATTTTTCTCACTTGTTAATGCTGCCATTCAATTTCGATTGGCTACATTTGGGAGTTCAATTCCAATTGCAATTTGCATGATTCCTAATTAGTCCCAAGTCGATCCAATATAGAAAAAAAATAAAAAAAAAATATATACTATATTATTATGTACGGTTATGCAAGTGTAAATCATAAGTTCTATATTGGATATAAAAGTTGATGTTGAGTGAGATAACTCATAAACTTACCCGCTTTAAGATTTTGAGCTAAGATATAGTTTCCGACTCATTTGTGTGTTTTTCTTGATTCAATATTGATAGTAGACATTTAGTTCCTAGTATATTTTTTTTTGTTGGTGTAAGTATATCTTGTGTAAACTATTGATATATATTTTTAAACAACTCTACCTATGTCCTCGTGAGATTAACTCAGTTTGTATGGACAATGTATAATATATGCAAGGTCTGAGGTTCAAACTTCGGAAAAGAAAAAAAAAAACAGCTCTATCTACTACTAATAAATAGTGATTCTCATATGAAATATTTATGTTTTTTTACTGACAAAATATTAATGATTGTATATAGGTAAGTTTAATATTTACTTTATTAAATCAAAATTAATTCACCAAGGTGGTTTTGCTTTCCCCAATATCCTCCATTATATTAAAAAAAATCCATCAATCCATCATGAACATTTCCAAATACTAATATATATAACTTATTTGTAAGACTTGACCAAAAAAAATGTAAGAGTCTCGATTTGTATGTGAACACATTCTTTAATAGAAATATAGTTTAAACATTTTTAAAGCATGCTCTAGAGCTTACGATAAGTTTATGAAGGTTGTAAGCAGGAGAGTTGATTAAGCATATATCCTACGGAAAAGGAGGGAGCATGTCTTAACGTAAGGTACCTAATTAGTGTCCCATTAATATTGTACTGGTAGTTACATGCCAATCATTTTCAATCATTTGATGAACTAAAAATAATATTTGAATTGTTAATGGATATAATTAAGGTATTGATTAATTAGGAGCTATGCCATGCCCCACCCACCAAAATTTGTCTTCAACTTAATTCTCTTTATCATAACCGTGGTTTTAATTTTTTTTTTCTCAAGTCATAACTGTTGTGTTAGGGAAGTCTACTCATGGCATCAAGATTTTTGTTAGCTTTCTCAACCATAATTTATTCACTCCAAAATAGATCCACGATGAATACAACAACAACCAAACTTTATTTTGTTAAATAAGATCGGTTACTTCATAATGTTCTTTCATATATCTCAGAAACTTACATAATCACTATAAGTGGTGCATTAAATTCCTTTTAAGTTTTTTTAAGAGTAAATTCCTTAAAAGTAAAACATGATTAGAAATATCAATTGATATGCAATTACATCAAAATGCTTGCCAATGAGAATGTAATTCAAACATTGTATAACAAAGTATATAGTGACATGTAATTATTTTTAGTTTCTCTACGATGGAAAATAATGTTGAACTTCTACATAAGAAATTCACGTGTTTAGATCTTCAACACCCATTTACTCGTATTCTCTACGTAATTTCCTCAATGTTTGATCTCATAGATTCACTCACTCACTCGATCTCTTTGTTACACTTTTTTTCTTCATTTTCTTTTCTCTTCTACAAAACTTATTGGGCAATAGATAATCCAATTTCAAGATTCAATCTTCATCAAACATCAATACTTTTTTTTAATGGCAAAATAGTCAAACATCAATACCAACAAGTTAGTTCAGTAATATCAACTATGTATCTCTATTTTCTAGAAAATATTAAGCATTCTGATGTAGCTAAAATTGTGATTACAACAAGCACTCAAAAACCTTCACAAAAAGTTTTTTCATTTATTAAAAAAAAGAAGTAAAAAGTATTTTATTTCTTTTATCAAATTATAACTTCAAAGTATATTTAACTTTTCAAAGAACCAACTTCAACTAAAAGATACTAGCTACTAAAAGAGTGTGATGACGAAAGAGAGGACAAAATTGGCTGGCGTTTGATTAAATTTTTTAATTTGTTTGGAAGGTATTATCAGGAAGTAATCAAGTATACAATTACTAAATAAGTTAATATATAACCAAAAGGAATTACTTTTGGGTACGGAATTTTTTTTTTAGAATTGTTTGGTGGGTTATAATGTGGAGTCACCACAAAAAGAGAATAGTATTAGTAACAAAGAATCTTACTAATAAATAATTTGTATAAGCTTCATGACAGCCAATCAGATTGGTGAGTAAGCTTCCTTAGATTCCCATTGACAAATCAATATTCAAAAAACTGAAAAATTAATTACTTAGGGTTCAATTAATAGTTTTTAACAACCTAAGGTACTTTTAAGTGTAACTAACTAATTAATAACTGTATTAAGTATACATATTTTATATTTATGTACGTCTCTCCCACTCCTAAAGGGTAAAGGGTAACAAGAATCATACCTTTCTAGTTGATGTAATGTAATCTAATCTATTGCACTATAATACAACAAAAATTAAATATTATTATCTTGTTTTAAGATTATCACCGTCCAAATTATGCCTCTGACAAGCAGCAAAAGATCACCGTGGAAACTTTTGTTTTAGGGATCATGGTGGAACAATCAGTTACAAATTAAAATAAAGGACATTATTTACAGCAAATACTTTGATTATTAGTAAGGCATATGGCGTGCAATTACATTATGAGAAAAGGTGAACAATATTTTGGATTTGGATATAACACAGTTATTGCATCCACGTAGTAATTGATCTGTAGCATTCAATCTGAAGTGAATGGTCAAAATCTCACACCATATGAATTTGGTGAAATAAATGTTGTGAATTTAGAACTGTTAGATCACAAATTAATGATTGAAATTTGTTACTGCAGCAAACTGTGTGAATTTGCTATAACACAACAATTCCTTATCCATTTTGTGGGATAGAGTAGTATTAATCTGTGTATAATTTATACGCCAAGTGGGTAGTACTGTAGTAAAGATAATACATGATTTTTAATGTAAAACTAAAATCAATTACTAACTTTTTTTTCTTCATTTGTTGGGATCGGATAATTAATTTGATGGATTTGCATTTGAAAAATTTCAAGTCTCATTGAATAGGAATTAGGTTTGAAAGAATTTACGAGTAACACAGTTTAACTTACAATCCGATTTTGTAAGATGTCTTATACTCAATATAAAATTCAATATTGTATTAGAATTTATCCATTTGGCCGTCCACCATTTATATTGTAACTCCTCAGTTTGATTTAAATTTGACAACAGAGATATTGAACTAGCTTTTATTTTCAAATGTTTAATCGTTAAGATAATGTTGCATCGGTTGGGTCGTGAGGGGAGCACATGGGGTCATCGTTAAGACATTGAGTTTATGAGTGTGAGTCGATTCATCTAACAATCGTATAAAGAGAATTTAATACCTTATCTTTACTACAACCTTAAGACAATGAGTATAAAGATATTCTCATGTATATGTTGTTCAACCTTAATTTTTTAAGTAAAGTTAGAACTTTTAACTCACACTTACTATAACTAATATTATACACAATTTTGTTCACCAATGAATCAATAAATCATATTTCACCTGATTCGAAGGTTAAAGTTATTGATCTGTGGAAAGAAAAAACCTCAATCATAAATATACATCTCAGTTGTGTGTATCATATAGTTAATCTTCTTTTAAACGTATATATATTCCCCCACAACAAAACTACGTGCACCCATTCAGCTAGATTTAATTTAATTTAAAGTGATTAAAGTGAATTCTTAGTTAACTGTAAAAAGTAAAAAGTGGTAAGAAGCAAAAACCAAACTACCATACCAACCCAAGAATAGTAAAGGAAACAAGGCCAGACTAGATATAGAGTACTTTGGCAAAAAGGGAGCAAACTCACTATCTATTTTAATATATTATCTTGCACACAATATATAATAATTATTAAAAACATCATTTTTCAAATCTGTTAGTAGAAATAGAGAAATTACAGAGATTGTTTTTTTTTTTGTTTTTTTGTTGAGGGAAGAGATTTGTTTATTATAAATAATTAAAAAAAATGACCAATAATTATTATTTTTAAAATTTAATAAAGTATACGGTCTGTAAGTTTGCATACGTTAAAAAAAAAAGATATTTTATTACCTTTTCATGTTCTTATTTACCCCTTCAGAAAAAGATTCTTTTATTACCATTTATATATTTAATTAATGAGAGAGTTATAATATAATTAATGAGAGAGTTATAATATACATTCCTTCTGTGTTTTTTTTTTGAAAGAATTCCTTCTGTGTTTTTTGTTGTTATTAAAATTCATAGCATATAATTGTTTAAAAAAAAAAAAAGATTCATAGCATATAATGGATTGTAGAACATTTGAAACTTGAGTTTCGCTTATGAATCGCTCAAATTTTACTCATTTGTTTAACTCATTAATAAATTAAGGACACATGCAAAACATCTTCTCTAGCTGGTACGTCGGATCATTGCGCGAGTTCAAATTTTGGTACCGGACTTCAAGTGTCTCGTCAAGCTTGTTGAAGAGTCCGCATCGATTGAGAGATGATATGAATAAATGTTTGTAAGTGGGAACAATCATCATATCTTACAAATCGATTTTGAAGGGTTGTGTTAGGTTCAACCACGATTCTAAAAAAGCTAACTCCAATATATCGGTCCGAGCTATATGATGATCTATGAAATTTGTTGGTTAATTACTAATTAGCTATTTGTCTTAGATATGATTAAAGATTTTTTAGATACCGTTGTTCACTTCTTCTCCACCAAGCACGGAAGTTTAAGGATAATTGTAGGTCTTTTGTTAAATGTAGTTACAATAATCTTAGATATGCCATGAATCAATGTTTACAAGTAAGGACAATCATCATCTTACTAGTCTGATTTATAAGTGAGAACAATTATTATTTTACAAGTTAGTTTTGTAAATTAACAAGTTGGTTTTTTTAGGTTAAGTCCAACCCAAATTCTAAAATAGTATTAGAGTCTATCAAATATCATTTCGATTATTTGTTATCATATGTTATCAGGTCATCATTATTAAACCACTTGGTCACATTTCAGGTGTCTCGTCTTAGTCTTATGTGTGTTAAGAGTTTCACTTAAATGATATATGGCCTCAATCATTATTTTACAAACTAGTTTTACAAACTAGTTTTGTATGATAACAACTTGTTAGGTGAGTATTATCTCCAAACAATTTTTCATGGGCCTGATTTTTAGCTAGAGCCGAAGAGAAAACATGCTTTAACTTCTCCTCTTGGTGTAATAACTCTTCGGCATTTTTTCAAAGTGGTTAACACTATTCTTTACTACGTGTTCAAGTTTTTCTCTTTGGTTGTTCTTGACTGATTTTCTAGGCTTGAATATTTCTTGTATCCTTGTACTAAAGTACTTTTTTTTTAGGTAACTAAAGTACATTTGTTGTCAATTTAATTATTTGGCTTACCAAAAAATATACAGAAAAATGTTATATAGAGCATAAAATATTGGTGTAAACACGCTTTTGCAAGTACTGACTAATACGTTAGTACATCATCCGTTCAATCACGTATACTGCTATTTTTAATTCATTTCTCACTACACATTTTCTGGCAACTAGCCCAAAAGATCTGTTTTGATAATGACATATCAAGCACTCTTTTTATTTTTTTGATAATCACGGATCAAATACTAATGTACAGCTATATTTAAATTAAACATATATTTGGTTGTAACCGTATATAAATGAGAATATTATTAAAAAAAAAGTATATAAATGAGAATATTATTAAAAAAAAGTATATAAATGAGAAGAAAAAGAATGTTTGTTAGATTTGGACATTGTGTACTAGTGCATTTATGAAATTTCAACAAATGTTAAGTATATACTATAACATTCTTACTGTTAACATATAAAACTTGGAATAGGATATTGAAAATTCTAGCAAAAAATAGAATTTTAGATAATTGAAATGTTTCAATTATAAATTTAGTTTGTTTGTATAGAATAATAAAATCCTTCATTCTTAAACTTTGTTGGATTATTTTTTTTTAAATAGTTGGTCATATACTTTATTTTGAAGGAAAAATAATTGGTCATATTTGAAATTTCAAAAAGTTAATGATCAAACTCAAAATATGAAAACGGACCAATTTTCAATTTTAGAAAATTATAGGGGCCAATTTAAAAAATTTACAAAATTATATAGATCAATTTGCAAATTTCTAAATATTTACAGGGAACTCTTTGCAAAATTTGAGAAATATAGATAATTTCCTAAATTTTACTTTTACAATACTTTAGACAATCCGTTCATTTTAAAATTTTCAAAATTTATCAACAAAACAATAAAATTTACATTGAAGAATTTAAATTTACCCACTAAAATTACACCACCTCAAAATTCACTCATCCAAATACTCCAAAAAAAAAAAACTTGTCTTCAAGGGTTTAGATTTGAGTCAAAAGATTGTGGAACTAGACAATAACGCACTAAATTCATGTTCATTGTTTTAGCATCACTAACCGCTTTGAGGAGTAAGGGAGAAGACACAATCTACAGTAGAACTCCGGACCAAACCATGTCAACAGATCATGCATGTCGATATATAAATGGGAAAGAAAATTCATTTTGTTCTCCCCATTACCACATGGCTCCATGTATTGTTTCAATTATTTGATTATTATCGCTATGGAGCTTTTTCTACACATGTATTTATGAATTATATGTACATACTTAATTTAGGTGTCATTTTTTCCTTCAAAAAAAGGTGTCATTTTTAAAATTAAGTCAAAACATTTGAGCTGAGTATATGAAGAGGAAAAATAATTAAGAGGTCAACATCAAAGAGATACAGGTATATATGATGAAGTTGGCAGCAGTGCTATAAATTTACAATTTATTCAGATGCGTCGTATGAGTACCACACATTTGATAAATAAATAATATTGCTTTGATGAATCTTATTAGTTATTTATTTATTTATTTATAGAATTGCTTATATATTTTAACAATATCTGTGGAACTACTACCAAACAAGGCAACCGATTGCCATTTTGGCGTTTTCATACATAATAATGATCCTAATATTCAGGTCAGCATTTTCTTGTTCAAAAACTTAATCATGCACTCAACTGCCAATGTCAATACCCACTGGTATTTGATATCACACAAGTAGCTACCTTAGGCAACATTTAACATGAAGCCTTGATTTATCTACTTCAAAAATATGCATGTCTATTACTGTATATAATAAACTTTGCATTTAGTTTGGAAGAAAGAAAAAAAAAACTAGAAAAAGTGGGTATTAGAAAAAAATAATAATAGAGGAAATGCTAAAGAAGGCCTCTATGGCACATGATAAGAAAACTAATGTAGAAATCTTGTATCGGTATGTAGTAAAATATGGCACGTTCAACTTATTAAAAGTAAAAAAATCATCGTTTTTAAAAAAAAGAAGATATTTTTTACTTTCTTAACTAGTATCTCAGAGAGAGTAGTTTAGCATGATCCA
This sequence comes from Medicago truncatula, assembly GCF_003473485.1. Taxonomy (NCBI): domain Eukaryota; kingdom Viridiplantae; phylum Streptophyta; class Magnoliopsida; order Fabales; family Fabaceae; genus Medicago; species Medicago truncatula. The sequence continues at coordinate 7,883,702 of NC_053042.1, forward strand.
AAAAATAGGTATGCATAATACGTTAACCGTCATATAGTAATCTAGCTTATGACTTAATTTAATTAGTTCATTAAGATATATAGTTACTTGCGAAACAAGTAAAGTAACTAGTTAAACTCCATAGTTGTATTTTGTTGTAGTTGTATTTTGTTGTATTGTGGACAATATTTAAAGGCATTATATGGTTAATAAGATGAGTGAAATCAAGTTTGATTTTAACAATTGGTATTAGAGTCTGGTTGAGGATTCAACCTAGAGAACCAAAATAACTTATATAAGTTTTCAGTTTGCAAGTTTGTTACACATGCAATCTCAAAGATTGTTCTTTCTCAATCTTTTTCATGAAACAATGGAGGAATCATGCAACTTGCAGTTCCATTATTTGATGGCTTCTATGATCATTTGGAAAAGTTACTGGAGATCTTGCTTCACTACAAGGAATATTTGAGTTTGATTGAGAAAGGTGTTGTCAAGGCGTCATCGGAGCAACTCAAGAACAACAAAAGTTAGGAGATGAGATGAGAGCAAGTTGAAGGATTTGAGGCCAAAAATTATTGTTTTCAAGAGAATGATAAATCAACCTTGGAGCTGCCAAAAGACATTTGAGATTATATGCCCAATAAATATTAAGGCTCCACCAAGGTCAAACGAGCATAGTTGCATGTCTCGAGTACTTCATTTCATAAATTTTGGAAAAACAATGTTGGTTTTCTCCTGACTAACTTGCTTTCGAGACAAACGACCAAATTGATCCATAATAGCAGTAACACAATTCATTCGACCAAGAGACACTTCTTAAAAAAAAAAAAAAAACATCAACAAACATCACATTTGACACCAACAATCCATTTTTTCTTGATCGCATCGTCTTCCACTTTCAACTCTCCACAAAATGGAAAATAATATGCAATAATTTGTCCATATACAAGACAAACAAATACGAAGAAATTGGACCATTTCATTTCATATTTATTTCCACATTAGTCACAACATGAACTCACTAAAAAAATTAAACTGAAAATTTTAACTTTGAAAGTACAAAAAGTAACTTTTTTTTTTTACCTAAAATTTGCGATAGTTATGTATTTTGCAATAATTATGTTTATTGGCAGCTATTTAATCGAGCATGTGCCTGAGGTACGTCATACTAGCCACTATAATTTTGTTTAGCCGCACGCCAGCAAAAAAAATTAAAGAAAATAACAAACAACAAAATAAAATTACAAAGAAAATTACAATTGTTAGGAATGTGTGGGTTTCTTATATAGTGCTTATATACTCATAAGTCATAACTTTAAGCATATACTTATGAGAAATGACATTGAATCGATCATTGTTAGGATTTCAAACAGTCAAGCATTCATAAACCATACAAGACACATCTCCACTCTAAAAGTGTTGTCTACATAGATATATCACTAAATGAAGACATGAAAACATACATATATATGTTACAGTTATTTTAGTCATAAAAATTGAGATTTTGAGAGTATAAATAAGTCACGACCAATTGCTAAGCGAATTCAAAAAATTACACATTTCAATTCACATGGTCACTTCATCTGGACCCTTGAGTTTATTCAACAAATGCTTTTTTTATTCACCTTCTTTAAATTTGAATGGATGGATGGGTCAAAACTTCAGATTAAATTTAAATGGATTTGTTGACTACACAAAGTTCAAACCTGACCAAAGAGTTGTTTAAAGGTTTTTTATTTTGCTTCATTAATGTTCTCTTATTAGCAAATCTAAAGGTTGTTGTATTATTTTCTTCATTGGTGTAATTTTGGCAGGTAAATTAACACTATAAAAATTCTTTTACATGAGATTAGTGCCCCACAACCAACAGCTCTAAAGAGCAAAGATTCACAACAAAAATAATTCATCAAATAAATTTAATTCAACGTATATATACTTTTCAAAATTATATTTACTGTAATATTAAATAGCTACATATTTCCAATCTATAGAAATTTGATGTATGGTCGTTAAGATAAAAATATGACAATATTTAACTATTGAATTTGTATAGTTATTTAATATCTATAAAAAGTTATTATAAGTCGAATAATTCTTACAAAAGTTACTCCTAAAGTAATATTTATATATCTATGTCTGAGAGCGCCCATAGTTAATCTAGTTGAAAGCTAAAATATTGAAAAAGGTAGATGGATAATGTCTGGTGTTATTTGTTTTAACTTTTAAATTTTAAAAATGACAATCTTTCGTTGGTGCAATGCATCTCCAATCAACATCTGAATTTCTAGAAGCCAATGCAATTACTAGAAGATATAAAAATAAAGTATCTGCATAGACTGCATTGGGTGCAGAAATATGAAAATGATTGGTATTGATTTGTTTGGTTTCATAATTTATTATTGGTTACGATGAAGGGAAAAAAGAGAGAACATGGCCGATATATTTGTAGAAAAGAACGTGATCTAATGGCAATTTGCAAGTAGTTGCAGTCACAAAATTTTAATTGGCTTGTGAAACTGTGATATGATTTTCATTTCATGTAACATGCATGAGATGAGAATAATGAGATAATAATGTAACAATAAGATTATGTGTTTTGTTTTTATTCATAAATTAATAATTTTATTGGCACTCACTACCCACTAGGCACGAGTAGTAGCCGTACGAAAAAGTAGAAAAAAGGAGTCGTATCATATCATATATATGGGTCCGTCTCACTATTTCAGTACAACTAAGCGGACCCGAACCTGGACGTCCTTTCGTGTGCGCTAAAGATTATACATATCCATAAAATAAAATATATACAAAGGTAAGAACGAGTGATGTATATGCAAACACTTGAGTCGTTGTAAAGAGTGTGTACTTTGATTTTGGAGGAAGAAACTCCTTAATCCTTATATAATGAAGTTAATAAGGAGAAATTGTGGAGAAGTGTGATGATGATGTTTTCTAGTCACATGACTTTTCATGTGGTCGATGACACCCAAATGAATAGCTTTTGTGTGACGTTCGGGTTTTGGTGTAGAATTTCAATTCATATGAGTTTTCGTCCGGTCTAAAACACATATGATATTAATTGTCCAACACTCTATTCCATACAACAAACTTTGTTTCATTGATATGAAGAAAGCTATAATAAAGTGTCTAGAGAGATTTTATGGAAAACACTAGAGAAGAAATGTGTTACGACTGCTTATATTAGAGTTATCAAGGACATGTATGAGAGAGCTTCGACTAGTATGAGAACGCAATATGAGATTACCGACTATTTTTCCATGAAAGTATGATTGCACCAAAGGTTTACCATAAGCCTTTATCTTTTTATTTTAGTTTTGGATGTACTTAAAAAACAATCCAAGAATTAACATTGAGATGTATGTTTTTTGCAGATGATGTAGTCATGCTTCGAGAGTCGAGGGAGGAATTGAATGGGAGGTTGAGACTTGGAGACAAGCCTTATAAGTGTATGGCTTCCGCTTGAGTAGAAGCAAGACAGAGTATATGAAATGTAATTTCAGCAAAAAGTTAAAGATCATATCATACCGCAAGTGAAACGGTCTAAAAGTATTTGGTTCATAGTACAAAATGATGGAGAAATAAAAACATGAGTAAATCGTTGCATTCAAATGTGGTTGAAATGAGGAAGAGTCTCAAGTGTTTTATGTGATATGAAAATACCGCTCAAGTTGAAGGAAAAATTATACTGAGACAACTTTCAGACTGATGATGTTGTATGGAACAGAATGTTGGATGGTTAAGAACCAACACGAGAATAAAGTAATTGTTGTATAGATGAGGATGTTACGTTGAATGTGTGATAAGACTAGACGAAATAGGGGGGGGAGAGAGAGAGAGAGAGAGAGAGAGAGAGAGAGAGAGAGAGAGAGAGAGAGAGAGAGAGAGAGAGAGAGATTGAAGTGGCACATACAGTAGGAAAAGATGGTGGAAGATAAGTTTAAGTTGTTTAGGCATGAAAACATGTAGTCTCTGTGGTAAGACTACATCATATGGATGATAAGTAGATTACAAAAGGTATAGTAAAGTTTAGAAAAAAAATACTATATAAAAGAAACTATTAAAAAAGATTTAGAAATTAATAAGTTTGATCTAAATACGATTTATGATAAAATATTATACTGTAATTTGATCGAAGTAGTCGATCTAACATTATGCTACTTAGATTATATTTTACAAACAATAAAGGTTTATGTAGACTCGTCTAAGTCTTGATACTAATGTGGTAAGTCCACAAACAATTATAGTTTACAAACAATACTTCTTATGTGACCATTGTGAAAAAAAGAATTAAGTTAAGGGACCGGAGGATCAATTAAGTCAATAAAACTATGATTCAATTTTTTTTAAAGCAACTCATTAAATAGTAAAAACCGTAATATTTAGCCAAATAAAAAAATATTCCTTAAAAATTAAAATAAAAACATTAAAAATGCATATAAAAAGTGCATTCTAAAATAAACATCAAATTGATTTAAATTATAAATTTGTAGCTCGTGAGCTTATGAAGGTAAGGATGAAACGATTACCGTATTAGTTTTGATATTTAGGTTTATCCTTAAATAGCTAAATAAATTAAATAATTGTACACCAAAAATTAATAAAATATTTATTATATTATATAAATATGTATATGCGGGTTGCGGGGCTGGGAAGTATAGTATCCTTACCCGCACCCATACCCATTAAGTTTGCGGTAATTACCCGGACCCAAACTCATATCCATAAAAGCGGAGTTTTACCCTACCCATTGCAGGTATTTTTTGCGAGTGTCCATTGGGTCTGGGTCCAATTGTCATCCCTATATGTTGGTTTTTTTTTCTTTCCTTTTTTTACGAAAAAAAACATGGAGTTCTTGACCAACAAAAAAACATGAAGTTATGGAATAAAAACGTAAACATTTATCAACTTAAACGGGCCTTGATTATATTTATATTTTTGGAAATACCTTATTTCAAATCATGCATATATTCTTCGTGTTTCCTTAGCAATTTCTGTCTCAGCAAAATCCAAAAATAAAACATCATAATATCCTTTTAAAAATACAACAAACTACACGGATGGAACATATGACATGATTTACATGGTTTTGTCCATTGAAGTTTTCTTAATGTGATTTTAGAGATTTGCTTTGGATATGTTTTTTGTTGGAAAACATTGAACAAGGCAAATAAATGCCATGATCCTCAGGTTCTAACAAGTGGGGTTCTATTTCTATATGCTCAAATCAAACTAAGCAAATGTAACATTTAGGGGGATGTACCATGCTTAAGCATTAGTGCTTACCAAAACTAGCAAAGTGGACCCATTAATCCATATTGGATCATATTAACAATTTAGCTTTATTTTCGTGATGAATTATATAGTTTGCTAGGAAGGGTCTAAGATTTTAATTATTATTATTATTAGAGAATAAAGAATATGATTAATCTTAATGATCTGAGCAAGTGACATGTGTCCATATTCCATATGTGCAATTAAATTAAGAATCATACAATAAGAAACGAATTATGTTGAAATCTTATTGGGTAAGATGCTCAAAAATATTGAGAATTAGAATTAGAAGAAGGGTGTTTTGGCTGTTTATTTAGAAAATATAAAGAAAAGAAGTGATGGGGTAACCCTGCACATGGAGTATGGTCAGAGTTGGAGGTTTCCAAAATATATGGTGCCTTTTTAAGAAGAAATGAATATTAAATTATGGTTATTTGTTTGTTAGTAATATTTTAAGTTCCATGTAAAAGAGATGAACAAAAAGGCAACATTTTAATAGTCTGCCAGCCTTGCATCAACAATTGATTGGTAGAGTTGATTAGGCAGCAAAAGAGAAGGTACATTGTCCGGTAGAATTCTAATGTTATTTCGTCTTCTAATAATATATGTATATATTTTGGTCCAAAAGAGGTTAAATATATTAGACAGTTAAATTTTGGGGTTAAATATATCTTTCTTCCCTGTCAAAAAATAAAACTTAACATGATCTAATAATTGGTCAAACGATAATTCTTTATTGCTAGAAATATGAGTATTACGTTTCTTTCAAATACACTTTATACTTGTCAGCCAGATCACTTTAAGATCAAACTTAATATCCTTCCTGAACTCATGGAAACCACCAAATTGCAAACGATGCTTTTCAATATTCTTGAAGTTAATTAACTCTACCGAATGACGAACATTATTTTTATTCTTGAAGTTGGTCGTTATGGATTCAAACATTTACGAATAGAGAGAAAAATAAATAGCAAGAGAGCATGATAAAAAATAAATATTGCTGTTTTAGTAGTATCTTAAATTGCGAATACTAAGACAAATATTTTTTTCAAAATAACATGTAAATAAAACAGGGAGGAATATTTTTGGATTGAAACAGTCATAGATGCTTCTGGTACTGGACATATTTTCAAGTGAAAAATGTATCAACTACCACTACTACTAGGTTCTCTTTCCAGTTATGCATGTGCTGGTTTTGTACTTTGAATTTAATTGAACACTCAGATATCCACTTCGTGCGCAAAAATGAACCCTACTGCACGAACTGCACGGGACACAAACTTACCAACTTTCATTATTTTTAGTTTTTTTTTTTAACAAAAAATAAGATATTTATATTATATGTCCTTATGGTTAATTCAACTGACAATATCAATATTGTTAAATTGAATACTTTCATTCGAATTCAAACCGAGAATATCGCAATTTTATGTTGTATGTGTGATTCAAGTTTACAATCATGCACAAGCTAGTTTTCACAATTGGATCAATAAGCTTCATCATTAATTTGAATGATATATGATAAGATTTATTAATCCAATGATTAAAAACTAAAAAGACATTTGTGCATTGTGCAAGATCATTTTCCTTGTGCATGTTAGATAAAGTTATGAAAGAAATATAAAATTCGAAAGTATAAGGAAAGAGCAGTGAAACTGAGATTAATTTTAGTTGCTTGAAATCCATTTTGGTTGGTCTAAACATGCTGACTTGAAACTTTAAAATGTATTTCTTTCAAATTCTCATGTTCGATTCTCCACGTGCCAGTTTCGTAGGCTAGTTTGGTTTCTTCAACAAAAAAAATAATCTTAGAGTCATTCTCTTCCCTTGTTTGGTTGAGTAAAAAGGTAAAGGGAAAGAAAGAAATAATATTATGAAATGAGATAGATAACATCTAAAAAAGCAAAATAAAGGGGCAATATTGGAACATAGAAAAACATTTTGATTTTTCAAAATTTTCCCTCACTTTATTCTAAGTTTGGAAATATTGCATTTTGTCATTACTACTAGTTGAAAACCACATAATTACTTTTTTTTTTCTATCTGTCAAACTCAAACTCAATTTGTTTTTTTTTTAATTGTCGTGCTTTCTTTCATTTTTCTTTCCTTTCTCTTATTCCAAATTCCAAACAAGATTGATAAAAGGATGGTCAAAAGCGTTTTACCCCCCTAATTTATAGGTTGAATTACACATTCCATCCTCATTTATTAATTTGGCTATATTACACCCTAATTTAACATTATCTATTGCAATTCTCCCCTAACTTATTCAACAAGGCAAACATAACCTAGCAATTAAGAGGACACCAACAAGGCAAAACATATTTTGTTAAACTTATTTAACACCTCATATTCTCTTATCTCTTAATTATTTCCCATCACATCACAAATTTATCATACTTATCACATATTTTTCTATATGTATTTCTCTCTCAAGGTATATACCCTCACATAATGCATATTCATCCTTAGGATAATATTGTTGTGGAAGACAAAATGTAGAAAAGGTGGAACGGTCGATTCAATCTTTGATGTGTGAAATTCTTTGTACAAAAAGACCTATATTAGACTTAGGTTTTTCCCAATACAATTCTCTCCAATCCGTTCACAAGAAAGAATCAGTGAGAAAGAACTTTATTATCGTTTCTCTTTTATGTATGATGTTTGTGCTTCTTCTTTGCTCTTACTGTACGTGTGAATTATTCATGCTTTTAGTACTTGAAATGAAATCTATCTCAGTCCAAGCAACCCTCCAAGAAAAGACCCATGATTGTACATTGAGGTTTATTTTCATTCGAGAGATGTAGCACCGTTCAATCGTTCATCTTCTTTTGATAGATTTAGGCATGTAGCACATTTTATTTTTGCATCTTTGCGTCAAAAAAATAATAGATGTTTAGCTAAAATATAGTTTTAGTCCCTGCAAATATGCCTCGTTTTGGTTTTAGTTTCTGTAAAAAAAAAATTGTTTTTGGTCCCTGCAAAATTTTAAAAATTTTTTGCAGGGACTTTTTTTAAAAACAAAATATTTTGCAGGGACCAAAAACTATAAAATTGGTTCAGTTATAATGTGCCACGTATGCAAATCATCACAAGAATATGGTCAGGGACTATTTTCAAAAACAAAAAATTTTGCAGGGACCAAAAACAATTTTTTTTTTTTACAGAGACTAAAACCAAAACGAGGCATATTTGCAGAGATTAAAACCATATTTTAGCCTAGATATTTTTATAAAATAATTTGTTGGTAACTTTGTCTTTTCACTTGGATTTCAAACATCTTACGTTAATATTGGGCTAAATTTTGTTAAAAAAATAATACTATTAGGCAAAATTGTATATTTAGTTTCCGAATAAATTGTCCTTAAAAAAATGTTTTCTAATAAATTTATAAGTTATATTTTGATCCCATAATTAATAAACGTTTCGTTGGTCTCTTAATTTTACATCTGTTTGTCAATTTAATCTCATTTTATTAATTTTAATCCAAAATATCTAAGTTGGATCAACATTGTAAGTGATCCATCATAGATCTTATTAACTTTTTAAATTTTAACTCTTTATTTTTTTTGTTCAAATAGAGAACCGCTTGATTTTGAAGGTCTACGAAATTTAATAGTGGACCATCGAACACCTAATTTCATTTTATATGTCCTCATCTTCATCTCCATCAATTTTCAATAAAAAATCCAGAAAAACCAAAAACATAAAATTCAACATTAACTCTTTGTAAATGAGCATTAAATTCAGGGAAGATAGATGAAGAGAGAGTTGTCGGGAGGGGGGGGTCAATGCAGTGACAAGGGTGTGGTGACCGACACATCGACAATGGTGAGACTATGATGGTGGTGAATGGATTTGACAAAAGAGGGATTTGTGTGCGGCGGAGCTCTGGTTAGAGACAACAAATGTTGTAGTGTGCGGGTATTTTATAAACCTGAAAAGATAAAATAATTGTATAATTTGCACTCATTATTTCTAAATATATGTTATCCCGGTCAAGCATTTCATCTTCTCTCTACCACTAACAATTTTAATTTAAGAGTTTCATTTTTTTTTTTTTTTGAACAATTAAGAGTTTCATTTCTTATTATCAAGTTAGAGTTAACATACATTTTAGAAAATAAACATACCAAATATTTTCAAAAAGTAAACGAATTTAAAATATTTCACCCTAAATATTTGAGGAAAATTGTTGTTGATACATTGACTGAGAAATACATGTAAAAGACGAAATATCCCTCGATAGTTAACTGCCGAATTATGGAACCGGCTGCAGTTAACTATCGAAAAAAACTTCGGCAGTTAACTGCCGAGGAAACCTCAAACCTGTTTTTTTATATTTTTTATTTTACAAAAACCATAAATTATCATTATTAATATTTATTGATTTTGAATGTTTCAATCATTATTTTGGTACGTTTCAAACAATTATAGTATTATACTTATGCATATATATCTTAATAAGAATAACATTTAAATTAGTGTAAAAATTAAGCATTTGAATATTGTTTTGCACATTACTTAATAAAAATCATAATTAAAAATCGTTAAAATAATTGTGCACAACGATTTTTTTTTTAAGGTATAGTATGTTGTTATATTTTCTACATTAAAATAGTTGTGCACAACGATTATTTAAGTAATTTGGAAACCAATATTCAAAAGCTTAATTTTTACACTCATTGAAATGTTTTTTGAGGACTTAAATGCTTTTTATTTTTTTCGTCAAGATTTAAATGATATTCTTATTAAGATATATATGCATAAGTATAATACTGCAATTGTTTGAAACGTACGTATAATACTGCAATTGTTTGAAACGTACCAAAATAATGATTGAAACATTTAAAATCAATAAATATTAATAATGACAATTTATGGTTTTTGTAAAAAAAAAAAAAAAAAAAAAAAACAGGTTTGAGGTTTCCTTTGCAATTAACTGCCGAGGTTTTCCTTGGTAGTTTACTGCCGAAGTTCTCCTCGATAGTTAACTGCCGAGGGACATTTTTCGTCTTTTACATGTGTTTAATAGCAATTTTCATATTTGAGAATGTACATTTTGTAAAGGCTTAAATATGTATTTCATCCTTGCAATTAGGGGTCCTTTAATAATTAGTCCCTGTAATCGCTAATCCTTACAATTTACCCTTGCATTGTTTAATCATTTAAAATTTCGTCCTTTGACCAACGTAATCACTGCCACGTCACTAATTTGATGACGTGGCAATCACTGTCACGCATGAAAATCCATTTTTACCTCTGGGTTTTCAATTCTTTCTTCAATATTTTGTCCTCTTCTTAAGGGCAAAAATGGAATTTCATGTGTGGTAGTGATTGCCACGTCATCAAATTAGTGACGTGACAGTGATTAAGTTGGTCAAAGGACGAAATTATAAATGATTAATGATTGCACGGCTAGTTTGCAAGGATTAGCGAATACATGACCAATTTTTAAACGACCTTTAATTGCAATGATGAAATGCATATTTAAGCCTTTTGTAAATGAAAATAGAAGGAAGAGGTAACTATAGGTTATCCAACATGGATCTTGTTAAAATACATTAATTAATACAAGTACGTCACTACTCACCACCACCTTTGAAGATGCTACAAAAACCGCAGACATTAATTTGTAATTATAACCAAACACCAAGGGCATTTCCCAACCTTGCTACTATAAATCATCAATCTCCCCCCACTATACAAAGCCCCCTCTCACATCCTATTCTCTCTCTCTACTCAAAACATTGCAACCTGATCCAACAATAGTAAAACAACAACAACATTGTCAAAGGAACAAAAATGTCTTCAAAGTGCAGTAAAATTCGCCACATTGTACGCCTCCGCCAGATGCTACGACGCTGGAGAAACAAAGCACGTATTTCATCAGCTAATCGTGCACCGTCTGATGTACCATCTGGACACGTGGCAGTATGTGTTGGAGCTAACTACACCAGATTTGTGGTGCGTGCTACGTACCTTAACCACCCCATTTTTCAGAAGCTTTTGGTTCAAGCTGAAGAAGAGTATGGTTTCTCTAACCATGGACCGCTTACTATTCCTTGTGATGAAGAATTCTTTGAAGAAGCTCTATGGTTTATTTCCCGGTCCGGTTCGAATAATGGATCAAACCGGTTTGAAGATTTTCAGAGACGTTGCCACGTGGGAATTAGAACCAATGTGGATTTCTGGCCCGAATCTCGACCGCTACTCCATGGTCTAAGTGAAAAAACCATTTGGTAGCAGTCTAATTGAACCGAACCGATTGATTCGGTTCAATTTCTGGTGGTTAACCCACTTGGATTGGTTCGGAGAAATTTATGTTTGGTGAAGAACGATCCAAAGTGTTTTGAGTTTTATTATTTTTCGAGTTCCGGTGGGGACTTAAAATCTAGCTAGAGATTGTTTCGGCCAATATTGGAATTCAGATTTGAGTTTGAATTTGAACCTTCAAATGGAGCGGCACAAAATTCAAGAGAAGATATCTGATCCGACTCTGACTCGAGTGATTAATCTTTGCAGATAACCAAGTTGGTTTTTGAAACCAATTGAGACTTTTACTTGTTACATTGAAGACTCTCCCAAGGATTTATTTATACAAGGTAAATTGTGGGTTTCACATTGTTACCCCAATTTTCCTTTTTTCCATATGGAGATGAGATTTTTTTAGGCCATCTCAGTTGTATTGTATTTAATTTATGTGCATTATTATATCTTGCACTAAAAAAAAGAAAACAATTTTACAATGCTCCGGGGATGCTAAGGAGATGGCTACAACTGAGTCGTCCCGAGTTCGGATCCGAGTGAAGGTAGCGAGTTGATGAGGATCATTATTATTATTTTCATTTCTGGTAACTTTTGTAAACTACTGTGTATGTAATCTTGATTCATGTTCATGAAATGAAATGGAACTGTAGAGAATATTGAATTTTCAAAATTTCTTCGTACTATCTCTTTCATTATTTGTATCGACTACTATTTATGGCATCTTTTCACCACTAAAAAAATATAATTACCATGTCATTTTTTATCAAGTGAAAAATAAAATAATGTTAATAAGTGATATATAAAAAGTAAAATTGATTTTTGAAGTTCATTCCATGCCTAGCTGTTTTTTAGTATATAGTAAATGATGTATTATTATATTATGAAAAATTTATACTATAGTATTATTTGTTGTGTATGGACGTTGCAATCAGAGCAGCAGTTGTGGGAGTTATAATGATACCAACCCACGTGAACTTTAGAACAAAGTCTCTGCTTGCTTTTACTTGCTCTGATTTCATCTGATTCTGTTTTCTACCAAGCACCAACCCTTATCATTCAGGTTTCTTCCACCCACTTGATATTTTTAGGGCAATGGTCTTCCTACAAGAATTAAACTCAGATCCATTTAAATTGTATTGGAGTCTTACATTATCAAGGTTTTTGGATTGTTAAATGTATGTGATTGGATTATATTCTTATCTTATAAGTTTGTTTTTGAAAATGAAATTCAAACTCGTTTAACACTACTATAAATTAATGACATGCTAACTTTAGACTTATTTAACTAATTTGGTATTTGGTAGTACATAATATTCGGAGACATGTGTCCCGGCCATAATTATAGTTCATATGATAAAAAACTTTTTATATAATTAGACTCGAGTTTGAATCTCTCATTCTCCATTTCTCTTTATTAGTGCGTCATTGAAGGATAATAAAGATGACCATCTCAGTTACCATAATCTTAATTTTTTATTTTTTTTTCATATATAAAAGCATAATTCTTTATGTTTGTAAACAAAAAGAAATGGGAAAAAAAATTAAAACTATTAAGCCAAAATACGGTGATGGGTGATAAATTAACCAAAAGATAATCATTTGACCCCGATATTGGGCTTGCATTTCCTAAGATTGTTGTTCCAACTCATAACCCATTGTTGGAATACCTTTTTTATTGCTTAATATATCATTGTACTAGGCTGTCATGAATAATTTTGAGAAAAAAAAGTATCTTTACAATTTTGATGATGATATATAGTTTTTTTAGTTTTGACTTAATTCTTATAATTATTTTAAAAATTAATCATTACATTTACAACCATTCACAAAATAGCCAGGGCTTATAACATCATCAAATAATTAAAAATATTTGTTTCAATGAGTGCTCATTTACGTGTTCATTTATTTTTTTCTACAAAATGCCTCACATCCGTTGCTTCTTTAGCATGCATGTGCTGCTCTTGTATGCACTTAATTATTGTGGGTATGTGCTCTTTTAGTTGGTTGCTTTTTTTAGTTGCCCAATATAGTCTAAGTTGAAGTTTGGAGGTATTGAGATGAAAAAATGCGAAAAGAAAGCATTTAAATATTTTAGTAAATATATATAATTGGAAATGTTTTAGAAATTCCAAATAGAACATTTAACCGAGTAAATGAGAGTGAGACCAAAGGTTACAAATAAATTTACTTATTTTATTTGTAGTCTAAAAAAGTGGCTAGAACAACAACCGACCAATGATCCATAACTGCGAAAAGATAAGCCACTACTACATCTTTACCTAAAACTTAAGATATTAAGAATATCTGTCTCCTCTCATATATTTCTTCACATTTACCTTATTCGTAGTCAATTTGAAACTAACTACATATGTGAATCCTACATTTTTATCATAAGATTTGTTATATCAAATTGCAATCAGCATGAAAAACTACAATTTTTTTTATTGACATAAGAAACCACAGAAAATCGCAAATAGTTTTCATCGTATATCCATTGAATTTGTTTTGACTGATTTTATTTCTTGGAACTTGCAAGAAAACATACGATTTAAAAACATACGCTAGGACCCAATTCAATGGGCTTGACAACCTTATTTTATAGTCCATAATCCATGGTCTCCCCTTTCCCTATGGAATGGAGAAATATTTCAACGATTGGTATTTGCTCCAATGGAGAAATATTTCTTCTAAATATTTTAAGGGTTTTTTTTATAATTTACAAATTTGCACATGTTAAAAAGTTTAAAATAAAAATTTTGTAATGAAATTTGTACATTTAATATTAAATATAAAACTTTTGAATAAATAATTGTGGTTTTCCAAGAAAAAGTTACTACTATTAGTTGTTTTAACATGTGCAATGTTGCACATGTTAGACAAACCCATATTTCAATAATTAGAGTTTCTAAAAATTGTAAATTAAAGTGTTCTTTCCCGTAAGCATAACTTAGTAGTAGGGACATTGTGTGTATATATGGTTGGGGTTTAAACTTCATACATCTCATTTATTTATCTTAAAATGATGAATTTTTAATCACTAAATTACCTGACCTAAAAAAAATCCTTCAAAGATAAAATTGTAAATTAATTCAATAATATATTAAATTCTTAACATATGGTATTTGCTTATATATTGAATTTGAAAAGAAAAATAATTACAAACATGCTGACAACAAGTTATGTCGTTAACCTTTTTTGTATGACAAAATAAATCATCTTAAACACAACATCTATGAATCTACGAACTTGATTTGTTTGTTGACTGATATGTTTACTTTTTTTTTCTTTTCTTTCAATTAGTGTCTACTAATTGAGCAAAAGAAATATCATGTGACATTATGATATAGCATGGATATCCACCATGCATGTTCGAAGTATTGTGATCATTCATATCCTTTGACAAAATATGTGACTCAACCATTAGAATAAAAATGTCAATATCATATAGGCTTTAAGGTTAGGGTCTCACAAGATTTGAAAGAACAGTTTCATGGATTTGGACACATGTTGTACAAGAGAAATCATATATGAGCCGGAACTAATGAGAAACATAGGTAGTGAAAGTGGAAATCATTGTCACATATTTTCATATGAAACATCAAGAGATTGAAACGTAGTAAAAGACCAATTGACTAGGTAAGGCTTTCTTTTTGCCTTAGAAACACTGAAATAGTCCCATCATTTAGGATATAGAATAGGTGGTGATGACCCAAATTAGATCAGCATTCCAATTTCCACTCATACTAGAAGGTACACAGTACACATCAATGACAATGACTATGAATGATGCCTTTTTTAGAGTGAATATCTAGAGTATATAGTGAAATGCATACACCCTCGGATTAAGATATGATCGTGAGGCTTAAGCTACAATTGTTGGTAATTTCTTAGAATTTGTGGTTGGACTTAACACAACCGGCTTGTGAGGTAAGGATTGTCCCCACTTATAAACACATTGTCAGACCATCTTTTATTCGATGTGGGACTCTTTATCATAATTTATTCATCAACGAATCAAAATTAATCAAATAAGTAAATGCGTAAGTGGTACTTAGAAACTAACTTCTACTTTATTGGCAAATTTGGTTGTGTGGTTAATTTTTATTGATGGATAAATTATCCACAATTCCTCTAATGTAATCTAGAAAACATACTAAGTGTGTGTTTGGTTTGGCGGTGGAGAAAATTGATTTTGATAGAATTGATTTTGAGAGAATTGATTTTGGTTAAAAGTGAGCTTGATGTGAATTGATTTATGTTTGGGTACCCTCACTTAAAAGTGATTCTTATGAATTGATGTTGTTTGGATAGGTTGAATCAAAATTGATTTTAAATGTGTAATGACCAAGTTATCCTTTTAATTGTATTTAAAATTAGATATCCCATTCCCATTTTAGATAATTATTTAAACTTATGTCCAAAATTAAATTTAATATAATTACATATAATTAGTAAAAAATTATTACGTTAATTTTATTGTTTTACAAATTCGTTTTAAAATAATATAATTTATAAGTTAATTTTAGTATAATATAAGCATATAAGTGTATTTTATATACTGCATTTTGTCAAAAATAGTTATTATATTGCACAAAAGAAAGGATAAACTTATTATTATAATACTGTAAAAGAAAGTTACCACCATAACAATTAGGACAACTCGGTGAGTGACTCACCAACTCACCATCAAAAACAGAATGAGATACCACTGTAAAAATTGCAAAAATGATATGAAATACCATTAGAAACGTGTAATTTCTACTCTGTAAGCAATGATTTCGACCAGAAACTCTCCATTCCTTGTTATCTTGTTCGACTTCTTCCTTTTGAAAAACAAGGTTGTTGTTTTTCAACCATGGCATACGCTAATAAAGGGTATTGATGGAAGATTGACTTGAAAAACAAAACTAAATCTTAGAATCGATTTAGGCAACCGCAGAAGCTCCAAATCGTAGCTTCCAGTCTACCGTGATTTTGAAGGTGGAATCGATTTAGAGGAATATAAGCCAAACATAAAAGTTTACGGGTCAAACCATGTTTGACTACTACGAACGCGCGTCTAGAGCGTACTACCGCGGATCCAAACAGCCACTAAGATATAGAGTCTCAAATTCAATTCAAATCAAACAACTTTCTTTCATTTTCATGTTTCTTCGTTTTAATCAATCATTAACACTTTTAACGAAAAAGTAACGACCAAAAAAAGTTGAACAAAAATATAATTTTCGTATGATTTAAAATAATTAATCTGTCATAACTACAATTTGGAAAGACATCAAAGATTTATTATTATTTTTAAAATATATTGATAAACAAATTTTTGTTTTTTTTTTTTTGAAGAAAATAAACAAATTTTTGTTGAATTAATCTTGGCAGAAAGCCTTACGAAAATAACCAGGGGCGGATGCAATTCATGGCTATAGCCACACCAAAATTCTGCTAAAAAACTTTTACATATGAAGAATGATTATAAAAATGAAGTGTTAGTGGAAGTTGACGATATATTTTGTCCTAATTAACAATTGTTAGGGCTATGAACAGACATGGATTAACAATTGTCATTTTAAATGAATTAATAAAAAATTTCCCAAATAAAATTATTAAAATTGTCATTTTAAATGAAATTGTATAGTCTTTAAATTATTTGAGCAAATTGTTTTAGCAACACCACTCTGCCCCGACGACGTATAGGTTGATAAAACATCAATGATTTTCAGGGCCGTATGGCCGGAAATTAAGTTATGATAAAAGTTGGTCGAAGGCATAATCTATAAGGTTAGCATTTCGCACCAAAATGTGGAATGGATCTTCATGTTCCTTCTCTTATCCTGTTATCCCGGCTACTAAAAAATATTTGAAAATTGTTTTTTTCATCATCAATTTTTGCTCCAAAACACCTGAAAAATACGAAAATATTTTTTTGGTGTGTTTGAGCAAAACTAATAGTGAGAAGAGCAATTTCATAATATTTTTTAAAAAATGAATATTTTATTGGGCCTATCAAAAAATAATTTGGGCAAATTAATCAAACAGCTCACAGCTCTTGAGAA
Organism: Medicago truncatula; assembly: GCF_003473485.1. NCBI lineage: Eukaryota > Viridiplantae > Streptophyta > Magnoliopsida > Fabales > Fabaceae > Medicago > Medicago truncatula. Next base: position 7,901,290 of record NC_053042.1, read on the forward strand.
TCTAAACAAGTGGACCCTTAATGGAGTGACTATTACTATTTCCACCCTAGTTATTTCTCGCGCGCTCTATTTTTTTGAAAATGCCCTTGAGATTTTCGGATTTTAAAATCTGAACTGAGTTTTTCCTTTCTTATGGGGCGAAAAAAATTAGTTTTTCACCAATTCAAATTTTATAATATAAAAATCCCAAAAAATAAGGTGTGTTCATCGCTTTTTTTGGATTATAGAATCCGAATACACCCTAAATAATCTAATGGAATAGATCCAATCATGGGTCGCAACTATCGACGCTATATACATATCACAAAAAAAAAAAAAAAGGCAATATTACGGCCACCAAAATTACAAATTGGCAAGTCGATAAAATGTGAGTAGATGGGGACATGAGGTTCCAATTTCTGGTCTCAAAGGGTTGATTTATCATCATATACAAGTTGCATTCTTTCTATTGTTTTCTTCCCATTTCATTGCAGAAACAACATTTTTTTTGTACAATCAAACATGTGTGGTTACTTACTCTATATGACTATTAATTGATTTGATTATTCACTAAAATTATATCATTGAAATCAAATGCACAAATAACCAACCACATAGGATCTTTTAAACATGTGGTCATGTGTTTGACCATGATCAATGCGTATGAAAGATTGTTGGTGAGAAGACGTTGGCCGCTTAAATAGATCTCCATGCCTTGAATGGTTAATTTCTTAACACACAAAATTAGCTTTGGCACACAAATTCAAGCATCTTGACTTTACATGTTATATTGTTCCAAGTATTTTTGATACAAATGTAAAATAACCTAGTAGGTGAACCAAACCATAGGTGTGTGACATGTAAAATGTAATTAAAGTGGCGAGAATCAGATGACAATTTACATTTACATATTATAGAGTTAGAGAGAATAGCATGTGACCACCTTGAAAATGTGTGTTTTGCAGTGTCATGTCCAAAATGTTGCAGCTGCATGCCTGAACTGGTAAGTGTAAGTGGGCATGAATTCAATCCTTTCAGTGTACTAAATTGCCAAAACACACAGAAGCAAACAATTAACATTGATGATGAGGCACACTTTCTATGACACTTTATGTGCACCATTTTCCCCACACATACAACCAATTTCATATCGTTACAAAAGGCACTATAACACATGGACTTGTACTACTTGGTGTCATGCATATAAAGTGAAACACTCTACCTCCATTACATTCGTATGTATAATATGTTTTAATTAAGATCATTAAGTCACCCTTATTATACTGCATTTTTACTTTTATCCCAAAAGAATTACAATTTATAAAATAGTCCACAAAATTTAATAGTAGTGAGTAATTTAATGTAACATTCTTTGGCATCCTAGAGTTTTATATGGCATTAATTAGTGGACGTTTAATATCAAACCCAACAAAATTATGTGGTTCCAAAGTTTCCACCTTTTCTAAGTATTGCTCCATCCAAAAAATATATAAATTGAAGTGAAGAGAATTCAATTAAAACATTTTAATTGTCTAAAATTTTAATTTTCCTAGAATTTCCAATTATCTCATCCTTTCTTAGTTCATAGTAATTTTCATTAATTTTTAACTTTTTTTTAGCAAAAGACAAGATTAATGTATTTCATTCATAAACAAATGGTACAAAGAGGCAGGTACAATATAAAATAGATGGGGGCTAGTGTGTGATAGGGAAGCTCTAACTATACTATGAGCAACTGTATTAGCTTGCCTTCAAATAAAAGACACTCTAAAATCGGTATTTAAAATCAAAAGGTCTCCGTCTCCAAACTCATTAATATGAGCACACACTACTAAAAAAATAAAAATTAGTGAGGGAAATTTAGTGAGGGAAAACATGAAATCCCTCCCTAATTTCGTCACTAAATTTTGCGACCAAGGAATTTGTGAGAAATTTTATGTTTTCCATCATAAATTTCCCTCCCTAATTTTGCTTTTCCTAGTAGTGACAACTAGGATTTTGCTGTCGGTTTCAAATTGGACAAATTGATAGCCGTTGTTTGCTGCTAACTTTATCACCTCAAGCAATGCCATTGTTTTAGCCTATAAAACTGACATATTAGAAGTTGAAAAATCAAACTTCCCCATTATGAAATGACCCTCAGAATTACGAAAACTGATTCATAACCGATGACAACATTGTTGTGGAAAATTGTGGCGTCCACGTTATATTTCTAACTTGTTACAAGTATTACGCAGCACCCTCTTATGGTCTAGCAAGATTAATTAACCCTCTTCATGTAAATACAAAAAGAAAAGTTTGTCACAACTGCAAACCATTTTTGTTTTTTAGCTCTCTAATTTTATAGGAGTATAATCTTTCACTAAGGTGCCGTTTGGCCCAGCTTTTTTTTTCAGCTTTTCTACGTTTTTAAGGAGAAGCTAAGCCAAACACAATATCGATAAAGTACCTTCGAAAAAAGTACTTTTTTTAGAATGCATAAAATTGAATGAAATGAGCTTTAACCAAAAGTTGTTGAATGCTACTTCAAAAAACTATTTCTCCCTAATTTATTTCACAAGCACCTCTCTTCAACTCCCGCCGGCAACCTTTTGTTTTATTTTTTCAATATGCTTTTTTCTTCCATTTTATTTTTTTTATTTTTTTTAACCGGTCCATTTAATTTTTTAATGAGGTTCCATTTAAGTTTATTATCTATTTTTTTAAGGAATTTTATTATCTTTTTATCACTTATATATTAATTTCAATATCTTTTGATCATCACAACCTCGCAAATATTTGTATTCACGCTGTCAATAAATGACACCGAATATTTTTATTCCCTTTCCTCAACCACGGAAATACACACACACATTAACGTTTAGAGTAATACTTTATGTTCCTCTTTCTGTTTTTTTTTTTTGTTATGCTAATGCGTATAATTTTTGTTAGTGTTGTGTAATGCATATAATTATTTTTATAAAATTTTGATTTTAATTAAAAGTACAAGTTTAGTTGCCTAAAAAAATTATACTTATATATAATTTACACATTTGTATTGTAACAAACTATGCATATCTTTTTCTTATTAAAAAAACTAAATATATCTTTTTCAATGACACCAGCAATGTAACAAATATAATATTATATGATATAAATTCTTATATTTTTGACCAACACTAAAAATATGGTATTCTTATAACAAAATTTGTTATAGAGTATAATTGAAAAAGAAAAAACCAATTATTCTCATTATATATACACACATATACATATTATAGATATATTCTACAGCTCCACAATTCTTTTCACTGAGGCACCTTGTGAATACCCTCTTGCCAAAATCAATCAGGTTCTTTCTTTTCATTGTTTTGTTAATTTAACTATTTATTTTATAACATTCTTTTTTAAATTGCTCATAGTTGATACCTATTAGATGTATATTATTGTATTGTATAATAATTAGATTGTTCCATGCATGTTTTATTTTTTAATCCACTTACTCTATTATCTATATATAAATGCAGCTATTACTACCAAAGAAAATATTTCTTCTAAATCTGAAAATTTAGAAAAAGCAAAGTGGAACAACCCATTTTATACCAAAGTATTACTTGACATTTGTATGGATGAGATTCGAAAATGTGGAAAATCGGGAATTTGTTATTGAGCATTTGGCTGAGAATTTTGCATTGAGATTTATGTTTATGCATTTGAACTAATTCAATGATTACGTATTCACATGTGTTTTCTTGTTATAAAATTATCTTACAGATGCCTTCTGATCAAATCAATAAGCATTCGAGAAAAGTAAAAAAAAGAAAATGCGAGTTTTATAAGATATGCTATGCTGCAGCAGCAATCGCTTATGATTATCACATGAAGTACTTAATAAAGCAAGGTAATAGATTTCTTTATTCTCGTGGATGGACTTGGGTTCGAGAAACTCTTAACACTAGAGGTGAAAGTTATAACATGTTTAGGATGGAATCTCATGCCATATTGAAACTTGAAAATTTATTGGTGAGTAAAAGATGGTTACATCCATCTAAAGAAATGACATCATTGGAGGCACTTGTTATGTTTCTTTGGACTTGCGCACATAGTGAAACTAATCGAAATGTTCAGAATAAATTCGGAAAATCAGGAGAGACTGTGAGTAGAAAGTTTGGGGAAGTTTTGGAAAGTTTATGTTTATTAGCAAAGGAAATTGTAAGGCCTCCGGATTTTAACTTCGCAGAAACTCCCTCTAAGATAAAAAAATGATCGTAGGTATTGGCCTCATTTTGAAGGGTGCATTGGTGCAATAGATGGAACACATATTCCAGCCATTGTTCCTACTAAAGATCAAATTCGTTATATTGGTAGAAATGGATTTCCAACACAAAATATCATGTTAGTGTGCAACTTAGACATGTTATTCACTTTTGTTGTTGTTGGTTGGCCCGGTACTGCACATGACACTCGTATTCTTTCATCTGTGATTGAAGAAATGAAAAGTGTGTTCCCACATCCTCCTGAAGGTACGCATAATTTCATTTTATAATAAATTTCAAAACACGTGTATCTTTAAATTTAAGTTTACACATAAACTAATAATAAATTTTATATTTTTTAGGAAAATATTATTTGGTTGATGCTGGATATCCAAACATGAAAGGGTACCTTTCACCATACAAAGGTGAAAGATATCACATTCTTGATTTTAAAGATGGTAGTCAAGCAGAAGGTATCCATGAAGTGTTCAACCATGCACATTCTTCATTGAGAAATGTCATTGAAAGAACAATTGGAGTTTGGAAAAAAAGGTGGCATATCTTATGTGATATGCGACCATTTTCACTAATCAAACAACAAAAGATCATAGTTGCAACAACAACACTCCACAACTTTATTCGAATGTGTGGAGTTGAAGATGAAGAGTTTAATAAATGTGATGTTATCTCTGAATATATGATTGAGCGTGACGAAGAAAGCAATATAAATGAAGAAATCAGTTCATATAATCCAGGAAGAGTGCAAGATGGAGGCTACATGAATAAAGTTAGAAATCAAATAGGAGTTGCATTGATGGAGAGTAGAAATGTTTGAGTTTGTGATGATTTATGTCTTTTTTTAAAAAAAAAAAGATGATTATTGTTTTTAATTTTCCAAACTATTTTGATATTATTTGAGCCTCCTTAAATTATTTCTCCTATTCAAATATTTAACAAGTCGTTTATATGATGATACAAATTTGTATTCATGTTACACAAAATAAACGTCATTGAGTAAATATAGTATTGGTAAAAATATATCTTTTATATTTTAAACATTTTTTCTCTTCAAAAAATATTTTAGACATTTTTTTATTTATTATGTTAATTCATAATGAATTCAAAGTTTTTTTATTTATAGACAATGCATATATAAATATATGCAAGGTCCCGGGTTCGAACCCCAGACACCACCAAAAAATAATAAATTCAAAGTTTTGTACAATATTTTGCCAAACAGTTTTTAACTCAAAAATAACTTTAGAACTAAAAAAAAATAAAGAAACCAAACAGCTTTAGCCTTTTTCTTAAAGAGCTTTATTTTAACTTTGTTTTAAAGTAGCTTTTAGACCGAAAAAAAAATCTGGCCAAACGGTACCTTAAGTATCTTTGGAATTTAATTTACAACGTTTATTTATTTAGTTGTTGTAACACTTGATTTGCACATATATAATTTTCTCAAAAATGAAATTGCTAAAATAATTAACATTTAAAAATATATTTATATAACCTTCATACGCATGCAATGGTTTGGGATTCCATGAGTATTGGATGAAAGTGTAAGGCAAAACAGAACCTACGTCACTTATGGCATGCATGCATGCATATTGCATCGGGCTTTCTGAGTCGAGAAATTGGGTTGTTTGTATTGTTTTGTTGATGTCATAAAGGATGAGGTCAAGATGAAGGACTTTACGCCATCAAAACCATCAACCATATGCATCCCCTCTCATAACTATGCTTTCAATGAAGAATCATTAATCATATCATGCTTGGAAATATGAATTCAACATCTTAATCACACACCCACCCTTTTGAAAATTAACAGTGTAATATCTAATGATAAATTTTAGGGTCATGCTAAAAATGCCCTAAGTTAGGGCCCTTGTTAAAGAAAACAATAGAGAAATTGCTTGAAAAGAAAAATATTTTAACTTTAAAATAATAAAATACATGATTTCTCAACACAATATTTTTATATTAATTTTTTTAACGAATGCTCTAAGGTATCATTTCTCTTTATTAAATTATAGACAACAAAATCTTGACAAAAAAAAAAAAAGACACCAAAAAGTCACACTTGAATTCAAAGCAAGAAAAGGGTTGAACTAAAAAAAAAAGAATGAATGCAAAAATTGCTTTAGATATAAATAGTTAAACATATTATTTCCCACATTTATCATATAAATTTTTAAATATTAAATTGGAAAAAAATAATTCACTTTTTTCATCTTTCTAAAATGATATATTTTTAAAAGAGAAAATATTGTTATAGGGAAATATGTGGCACGAGGATAAGAGGAATGATGGGAACGTTGTGTGATGCAACCATGTAGGGTACCGCACTGTTTTTATTACTCTATTAAGACCTGCATTGTCAATAACAAAATGTGTACCAAGAAAGCAAAGGTTGAAAAATCACACACCAAAAGATGAAAAATAAAAAGCATGGCTATACAATTATTAAAAGTGAGGCTCTTTGTGTTGGTAATCATTATATCCCACCAAAGTTCTTGAATCATAAAATAATTTCACCGGAAATTACTTCTTTTTAAAGTTGTGTTTTGAAGTTTTTATAAAATTATTGTGTCAAATTTACCGTAAATTTAAACATTTTATTGTTCAGACAAATCACACAATAGAATCAACAAACTATACAGCTAAGTAGAGGGAGAGACATACATTTTGATTCAACCTTAATATGTTATATGAATCAACAATAACTCGTAGAGATCAAAAAGGTGTTATGTTCAGCCTTAATGTTTAGTGTAAAAGTGTTCACCCTTAACGTTAAATGAGTCGGTAAATATAACTGAAAAATGTTCACCTAATACTTTTTCTCTTAACAGTTCGGATTTTAGGAAGATGGGGTTTCATAATCTTGTTTTTGGTCGGATTCAAATTCTTTTAAATGATTAATTCGTCCTTGACTTGAGTTAATTATCGCCTATTATGCTTTTGTTTTACCTCCTGAATTTTTTCATATATATGAGTTAGGATCCAATAAGTCGACAACAGATTAGTGGCACGTTCAGTTCACATGAAATGCATATAAACCATATATTATAGAATTTTTTTTGAAGTACTATTAGATTTAGAATATATATGAACAAGGTACAATTAATTGAACCATCACCATCTTTTTTTTTTTTCTAATTACGAACCATCACCATCTTGTTATCATCAAAGTCAGATTTCTAATGATTATCAATAAGAATAAGTAATTACGTACAGTATATTAATATATTATCATTAGGTGTGGTTGACATGAATACATGGATGATGTTGATGTCTTGGAATTTACCTCATGCCCCTAGTCCTGTATTGTTAATTTGCATATCTAACTGAATATAATGATAATAATTAGAGGGTATAATTCTAATTCTAAAGTAACATGACGAGAAATAGTAAAAAATTTGACCAGAAAGTATGGAATTTGTCTCATTGTGACTTTGGTTTGCAGTTTATAACCGATCCATAAATTGTGTGACATTGTGTGGGTCTCTGATTTAAATTCGGAGACAAATGTACGACCTTGATAAGATTGATGATATTGCTCTTCAATGCACAAAAACAAAAGTCTCCTATGAGTTTGTGATTGAAAATTATTTCCTTTTGTTTTTAATGTGACAAGGTCACTTTGATTAGGAATTGTGTTTGGTTAATTAGTGCAATAATAATTAATTAATAGAATAATAGTACGCTTCTAATAATCCGGTTGTTAGCTTGTTTGCTTCACCAAATCACTTCTTTATATATGTGTGGTGTTACAGTTTCTACCTTCATATTCATTGTTTATCCTTCTTCTATTCAATAATTAAACAATAATAATTGGACACGTAAAAGAAACAAAGAATCATTCTCATAAAAAATATAGAAGGAAACAACTATCTTTTTTTATAGGAGAAAAATTAAATAGGAACTTAAGAAGAGATATCTTCACGGAATATTTTTTTTATATATGTCTTAGGGAATAATATATTTAGGATAAAAGAACAGAAGTATAGAATGTTTTGTATATTCAACTTAAATAGTAGCTACAGAAATATTTGATATATAAGTAGCATTTTTAAACCTAAAATTAATCATTTTTCAACATCTAGTGTTGAGAATTTTATTGTTAAATACGTAGGGTGCGTTTAATTTTTAAAACATTAAATATTGGACAGAACAGTACATAGAACAACATAACATAAGGTAGAATAACACAGAACAAGTTATTATGATATTGAATAATTTTTTGTTTTATACGAGTTTTGGGGCACAAAATGCTTTTTTTTTTTAACAAACATCGCTAAAAAACATAAAGGATGAATCTGCGAACAAACTCACAGCACCCAAGTTAATAGCATAAAACGGCAAAATGCCTACAAATAATATGATAAAACCTAAGTCACCGAAATTCACATGCCTCCAGATATTCAACGTTGACGCCCAAATCATTGGTTGAATTTGTAATTGACTGATGTCGATCTTTCGATAGGAAATAAACGAACGCCGCGACAAGACGCGAAATCAAACGTCGCACAAGACGACGAACAACACAACGCCGCACTTAGACGATGAAATCACAAAAGAAAAAACTTGATATATGTGAAAGAAAAGGGAAAAAAGATGTCGAGGGGTGATTCTAGATCAAAAAATGACCTAAAACCACCCTTCCTCGATGAACGAAAGAGAAAGAAGGTTTAGAGAGAAGTTGGAGTTCCTTGTCAACAAAAAAAAAAGCGGAGTTTCTCTCGCTAGAAAACTAGGGCCGGCTAGGTACAAATTGTTAAAAAAAAAAAAACTGGGGCACAAAATACTATTTTGATATTTTAGACAACTTGTCTGTGAGACAAAAAGTTGTGATGTGATTTGGTAATGGACAAAAAATTCAATTTTTGTCATGTCCCTTGCCTCTAGTTTGTCATGTTCCTGAAACAGTTTTACAAATCAAACACTGAACAACTGAAGTTGTTCTATCATATCCTTCATTTTTTTAGCAAATCAAGCGCACACTAGAATAATAATAATAAAAAAGAACAAATGCATAGAACACGTTAAGTGAATTGCAATTAATTGAAACTTAATGTGAGACAAAAAGTTGTGATGTGATTTGATAATGGACAAAAAATTCAATTTTTGTCATGTCCCCTGCCTCTAGTTTGTCATGTTCCTGAAACAGTTTTATAAATCAAACACTGAACAACTGAAGTTATTCTATCATATCCTTCATTTTTTTAGCAAATTAAGCGCACACTAGAATAATAATAATAAAAAAGAACAAATGCATCGAACATATTAAGTGAATTGGAATTAATTGAAACTTGTAACAGACCTCCAAGGCTCCAACCCAACAATTTTTAATACTAATTAAGTGATGTCTAAGTGAACCTTTATATATTAGGCCTTTTTTTTTATCTATATACGAGGCTTTTTTATTTATAAAAGCTAATAAAAATATATTTTAATGGTGGGTTTAAAGTGAGAATTTTAGTAATCTTACTTTTGATTGACCTTGACTTTTAATAATCTTACTTTTGATCGATCTTGACTTGTAAGACAATTATAAAGATTGTATAGTTTAATTGATTTGAGGTAATAGTTAAAAGAGATAAACTTCAAGGATTATAAACATGTAATTTTGAATAATGCTAAAAGAAATGATTAGCAAAACAAATGACTTTTGTTTTGAATTAGGATGGAGAACTAATACTAAACCATTCAAACTTAGTTTTTTAATGTAAAGACATTCAAATGTAAATCAGTTAATAACATACTAGGTTGGAACTTGGAATGGAAGGTATCCAAGAATTATGTATGGGAAGTTTGTCAAAGTGCTCAATCCTAGGTTGTATTAGCATAAAATAAAATATAGAAGAATAATTGGGAACAAATATTATTGTTAATTATTTTGTAGTTGGTTGGTGGGGATGGTTTGTCAGTTAGTGTTTTTCTTTTTAAAGTTAGTTGTGGTAAAAATGTAGGTGACGTTACTTGTACATTCTAAGCAGTGAGAATGTGACACCTGCTGAGGCAGAGAGTGACATTTTTTCTTAAGTAGATTAGGCAGTGAGTGACTTACACTGTCACTTCTGTTTTCAATTCGTTTATTTACTTTTTTAAGTTATAATACCAACTTTTGTTTTATTCAATTCTATTCTATAGTAGTGTCTACTCTCTGCCGACGGTGTGAAGGAGAAGTGTGAGTTTGGAGGTTTCTTTCTAGAATTAAGGCTTAATTTATGGCTTTAAGGCTTGTGTTAAAAAAACCATGTTTAAATGTGTTTTTGATCCCTGCACTTTTATCAGATTTTGATATTGGTTCCTGCGCTTTTTTTATTTGACATTGGTCCCTGCATTTTGTAAAAATATTGGTATTGGTCTCTCTGTTAACTTTCAGTTAAAAAAAAAACACAAAACTAACGGAGTGCCACATGGCCTAATCATCTCACGCCACGTGGCACCAATATCAATAGTTTTACAAAGTTCAAGACCAATACCAATAATTTTACAAAGTGTAGGGACCAATACTAATAGTTTTGTGTTTTTTTTTAACAGAAAGTTAACAGAGGGACCAATACCAATATTTTGATATAGTGTATGGACCAATTTCAAACAAAATAAAGTGTAGAGACCAATGCCAAAATCTGATGAAAGTTTATAGACTAAAGACATATTTAAGCCAAAAAATTATTGTGTTAAAAAGACTATCAACCAAATTCTATGCAGCAACGGAGCCAAAAATAATACTCAACGGGGGGCGCTTGATTTGCTTATTTTAAAAAATTGTTTCGATTTATTTAAAGTTAAGTAATTTAATATATGTTAAATTATATTCTTGTTCTTTAAGATCTCCTTCAAAAAATAAGTTATTGTTAGATCTGATTTTGATCTCAAAAGTCTTTTTTTTCATTTTGGTCTCTAAAGTCTTGGAATATATTGTGAACTTCTTTACATTGCAATCAAAGTTTATCATTTTGTTTTAAGTTCTTGCTTTATTTTTTGCACTTTTCATTTTATTTCCCCATTCTTTAAAATTCTGCAGTTTATTATTCAATCATTTACTTTTATGCATTATCATTCTATGTTTTTAATTACTACTTTTTGTCTACAATGAACATGAGTGAGTAGACCCCTTTAATATTGAGATTGTTGGATAAGTTTAATGATTAAATCTTATTCAAGTCAAGTCTAGAACTTTGTTTTATTTAAATTTGTTTTCTAATCTAATCTCATCATTTTTAAGTCGTATTTCAAATATCAATTGAAGGATCACAAGATGAAGATTGATATTAGAACAAATGAGATTAGATAAGGTGAGCAAAACATGTGAATAGTTTTGTAAACCTTTAGACTATAAGTTTCGCACTTAAATGATTTCAATGACCGTCAGCTATGAGAATAGGTTTGGTTGTTATTGAAATACATTCGTGTATTCTGAAAGGAAACGTGAAATATAATGGAGAAACTTGTCTTTAGAAAATGAGTTTAACGTAAGATAAAAATATGGGCTTGAATTGTTTGTGATTTGCTATTAAGACGAACCAATAGTCCTCATATGTTTTTTATAATCTAAATTTTGACAAAGAAACTATTCGACTTCTAAACTTGAACCTTTTCAACTAATCAACATTGAAAACGAAATCGATAATTACAATAACTCTCTATAGAACCGTATACTTGCGGATCGTATCAAAAAGTCAGATATAACCTAAAGTGCGTTGATCAAGTAAACAAGCTTTACAAGAAAGTTATTGCAAGTTTGTAGAAACATAGTTACTCAAAGGAACATGTGTTAATCTTAGATTAAGAAAAGTTATTAAGTAAGACATTTATGAAAACAAGGAACATATGGAGTTTTTTCTTTCTTTCTATAAATAGTTGTAAACGTATGTATTATTAGTCGGAACCTGTACCTAATATCAAGTCCACGGTGTTCGCAAATTAATGGGTCGCTACAACGTTTCAACAATTTTAATTTCAGTAATTATATTTCTTTTCTTTAAGTTTCTTGTTTTTTTTTTTTTGAAGGGAAGTTTCTTGTTCTTTATTTGATTTCATTTACTTTTCATCAATGTAAATGATTTTCTTCTATCAATCAAGTGGTCTTTCGAGCCACTTGAATTCTTTAATTTATTTTCTTCAAATTTATGATTGGAGTTGTCCCATTTATCGGAGAATCTCACTCTCGTTATTTAGATCTTGATTATTTGTTGTCAATGTTGGTTTATAAGCCAAAAATCACCGTTAACAACTCTTTTAACATTTAAATATGTCAAAATCTATCATTTTGATATGGGTGAAGATCCTATTCATTTGGCAGAATAAATGGAGTTTTGTAAGTTGGAGAGAGATAGACACAAGAAATAGATGATGGGTCCTACCATTAAGCGGGTCCCACCTAGGGTTGGAAATGAGTCGAGTTGAATCGAATTCGTCTGAACTTGACTCGACTCGTTAAGAATTGGTTCGGCTCGAAATCGACTCGAGTTCGAACCGAACTTTTTTTACGCTCAAACTCGGCTCGTTTAATATTCGTAAAAGACTCGGTTCGACTCGTTAGGTTCAACTAATTTAAACCTCTTAAAAATTTTGGTCCAAAATTTAAAAAAAAAAAATACAAGAGACACATAATCAATTGATCAGATCAACATTTTGAGCAACAATATGGCCCAATACTTCAAAAATAAAAACAAAAACACAATTTAAACAAATAAATTGATAGAGGGAAACACAAAATTTACCGTAGTGAAATTGGGTCTCTACCACTACCTTGAACAGTGTAGCATATGCATCATTTATTTATAGGCAAAGCTTGCCATCTATTATGTATCCACTTCCGATGTGGAACTTATGAAAACAAAAGAATGTTACTTTGATATTTACAAGCTTATTTGCTATTAGTTGTGGCCCTATTTTTTATTTTTATTTTTTCTTTCTTTCTCAGAAGCCAAGTATAATAAGCCTCCACTTTATATCTAGATAGCATCACGATTGACAAGTAAAAACAATTAGAAAATTAAACATCAAATCTTGAACATGGTATGACCGTAAACAAAACAAGTATGAATTGAAGCATCTATGACAATTGGATATCAGCTGCAAATTTGTGGCATATTAATCAATAATTGGGGCAAAGTAATATGAAAGTTGATTGCATTTTTCTTATAAATGTAAACATGTAATGGAAGACAAGGAATAATGGTCCTGCCTTGTTTATCAATTTTATATTTTACTAGTTCTTGAAATTTACCGTTGATACAGTACAATACCATATCTTTACACAATCTCTTACAATTATAAACATGTAAACATTTATATAAATTTAAGTTCGGTTCATTTGGTTCATGAACCAAGTTCAACGAATTAATTATCGAATCGAGTCTCGAATATTTTCGAGTTGGTTCGGTTCATTGACAGCCCTAGTCCCACCATCATTAATTATATTTTACTTTTTTCAAGATTTTATGTGTCTTTATCTCTCCAAATTGAAGAAATGGAAAAACATATAAATGGAGAGAATCCTAACCCATTCGATACATGTGGGATGCTAAATGTGATATCTCTTCCACCGAAATCCAAAGTTTAGCTTGTCAATATTGTGTAAGATGAACTTCCATTAAACCTAAAATTCACTTTTAAATAACCATACTTAATCGATTTTAATAATTTTTTAAATATTTTAATTTTATTTTCAGTTGTTTCATATTTTATAATAGGGTTTAAAACTATATGTTAATGAAATTGTGAATAAAAAATAGAGAAAAATATGTATTCAAAATTTGATTATATTAAAATGAACCCGCAATGCTATTTTTCTTTGAAATGTGTTAGATTATTTTTTTTGCTAGATTATTAGAAATAAAATAAAAAACTATTGAGGGACTAACACGTAGAGTTTAACTTAAGAGGGGAGGGGAATGTAATTTAAGCTTCTCTTCAAGCATCTTTGAGGGGATGAGAGTGTAATTTACTCTATTTTAAATAAGAAGTTGCGATGAAGAACAAAAATGATTTTATTTTAAATAAAATAAGTTAATAAATCAAAAGTAATAAATATTTTTTACGAGGATTGATTTGTAATAAGATAAAGTTTATTCTTACAGTGGTCTATCAGCAAGAAGGGATGGCAATGGGTACCCAATGGATAGGGTACTACAATGCCCATCCCCATACCCGCATCTGTAAAAATTACACGTACTCGTGCCCGTACCTCGTGTGCAACTACTTTAGTGCCCTTCTCCATACTCTATGGGTATCTAAGTGCCCATACCCGCACTCATTACCCGCACTTTAACTATGAAAAGACAATAAAAACATCACACTTGAAATAAAACTATGGTCTAAATCTCTTAAAATTAACTCATAAAATAATACAAATCGTAGTATTTAGTCAAATTAAAAACATCCAAAATATCTCTAAAAAATTGTACACCAAGATGAAGTTGTTATTGTATTAAACAGTTTTTTGGTTTAGGTTTTAGTTTAAGTTTAGCTAAATAAATTATTTAATTATACGCTAAAAAAAAATTACTTATGATATTAAATAAATATGTATATGCGGTGTTGCGGGGCTGAGCAGTATAGTACCCTTACTCGTGCCCAAATCCATTTAAATTCGTGGGTATTATCTGAACCCGTCCTCAGACCCATGATAGTGAGGTTTTACCCTACCCATTATGAGTATTTTGTGCGGGTATCCATTGAACATGAGTCCAATTGCCATCCCTAAACAAGACACCAAGTGACATTGCATCAACAATTATGCTATTGGCCAACCAAAATAACTTTTTAAAAAAAGTCATTTTCTTGACTACACCATAGAAGCACCCTTCATTTAGTTGTTGAGATGAAATGTTGTCGTTTTTGAAGGACGCGTGTGTCAAAATCTTTATAACCTGGTCCCCTCATTCTGAAAGTGCTAATCCAAAAAATTCAATACAATACGTGTGGGTGCCAACTGTTTTACCCTTTTTCTCATTGGATCCTTTGTGGCCTATGTCCCTCTCTCATGGGTGAATCAAACTTTGATACGACCCACTAATATACCTTTTGTGAGTTATTTTTAAATTATAATACTATATGTAAAGTTACATATTATTCTTTAAATTTAAATAATATGACTAAGAAAAATGTTTGTGCAGTTTTCTAAAAGAAATTTATATAGACATTTAACTTGGTGGATTCGTTTAACGATAGGATTCACTATCTATTTTTTGTATCTATCTCTTTTTAAATTGTATCTTTCATTTATTTTGTCAAATAGAGAAGATCTTAACCTCATATTTGTGCTCAATTGCATGAGTTAAGATTCTCTTCATTTATAATCATCTCAATTTCTTCCATTTAAAGAGATGAAGATACAAAGAAGTTTGAAAAAAGTATAAACTAATTAATAATAAGGGGGAAAGGAAATTAGAAGGAAAAACAAGGATACCCAAAAAGAATTTGAATATGAGAGAAGCTAAAGGAAAAAAAATAAGTATTGTGTGTTTTGTTTGTGAGAGTATAGGAAATAGTGTGAGTTGTTGATAAATCTACGAGTTTGTTGAAGAAGTTGGAGATTTTTGGATAATTATTTTACCAAAAAAATTAGATTCAATTAAAAAACGCCACATAATTTTAAATATGTAATAAACATGTATTTATCAACCCAGCATAAAACATCTTCAATTTTTCATTATCATTTGTCACCATTAACCAAAAGAAAACAGCATCCAAAATTCACAAGAAAGAGAATAGCATGCAAAAACTAAAATTTAAAATTGAAAAATTAAAGACTTAATTGCAGTTTTAGTCCCCTATTTTCAGTAACTCTTGAAATTGGTCCGTTCGTTTTTAAATCATTCAATTTTGGTCTCTTTCTCCTATTTTAAGACTAAAAAACAGTGATGGACATATTTTAATTGACATGACATACAATCAATGATGTAAAATGATTAATACCAATGTAATTATCTGAAAACTCTCTATAAGTTTCAATTTTAACATGACATAACACCATCTTTAAGTTTAAAAATCTAAAAGATGAACCAAAACTAGGTGATTATGAAATGGAGGGACAAATTATCTGAGTGAGTGAAAATGGGATGACCAAAGCTACAATTAAGCCAAAATTAAACAAATGACTTCCAAAAACTAAAAAAACAGGACATCTTAATGTTGTGAGTTTGTGGGATCCTATATTGAGTTTGATCATCACGTTAGATTAAAAGAAACCACACAAGTGAGTTTGACACCACATCTTCACTCTAAACCTTAAGTCATTAATATATGGGTTATATCACTTATATGTTGTTCAACATCTATTATTGCATCCAATGTAGAACTTTAAATCACAATTGACACGTTAACCTCTTTCTCTCAAGTATGAGACTCTCTGCATCTCTATAATCTACCATCAAAAACTACTATTGTTTCCCCCACAAAGTTGAACCCGGCTATGGTATTGTCGTTGGACCGTACGGGAGAGACAATACTGGTGTGGATTGACTCATTGAACACAAAGCGATCATACAAATGTGCATGATGCCACATCTTCACCCAATATATTAAATTTGGCGAAAGTCTAGCCTGTGCTTGGCACGGGTTTCCATACTAGTTTCTTCCATTTGAAGAGATAAAGATACAAAGAAGTTTGAAAAAAGTATAAACTAATTAATAATGGTGGGACACACTTAGTGGTAGGATCCAATATCTATTTTTTTTTTGTCTACCTCTTTTCAAATTGTATACTGAATTTATTTTGTTCAAATCCTTTCCATCTCCATTTGCTAAAAAAGAAAATGCTAACAAGTGTTCCTAGAACATTTGTTAAAAAGTCTAAAGAAGAAATTTTGTTTTAGTAAGGATGCATTTAACATATTAAAAGTTTAAAAAGTAAATTTTGCTACATAAAACAATTTATTAACTCTTGCAATAGGAGGAGTTAGAATACTCTCCATTCCATTTATTGTCCTCTCAATTTTCTTTCATTTGAAAAGATAAATGAAGTTTTAAAAAATAAATTATTAATAATAGTAAGACTCATTTAGTGATAGGATACACTATCTACTTTTTTTAACATTTTTTTCTATTTATTTTAAGGTCTTAGTAACAAGTACCCTTAATTAACCTTCCTGGTTCACATTCTAGACATTTCCAAACCTTTACCCTCTTTTTCAGTTTCCAATTTATTCCTTAGTCCACACAAATGTAGAATCCAAAGAAAAAGTCAGACTCTTCAATGTGCATTGTTTGGCTACTCCTGGAAAGTCTCGTAAAAGTACCTTGCATGCATGTGGGTTTAATTTGCAGAGAAAATATATGGACAGGGATACCCTTGTAGTACACACCAATTATCAAATAAAAAAATTGCTCAAAGCAATAATCAAAATCTTCAAAATCGCTTTCTCATTCTTTCATGCAGCTTACTCTTGCTCCAGTGGCCATTTATAATCTCTTTTTATTTATGGGTCCATCCAATAAAAATTTATTTCCTCTAGTCTTTGTCAAATAGCTTTTTTGGAGCAATAGCAAAATAATTTTTTCGAGAAAGCGATTTTGCCTCATATATTGGCATCGTTGGAAAAAGAAACTTGAAAAATACGTAACTAAAATATGATATAATATAATACAACTAGTATATTTTCCGGCGTTGCCCAGTTAGACATATAAGTTTGTGTAAATTATAGAAGCACAAACAAATATAATTAACTGAATTTAGTAAAATTATTAACATATATAGAATAAAATAAACATTTTTTTTTAAGTATTCGGACTTGCAAAAATTTAGAAACGACAATGTGTTCCTATAGACTATTGGGTTCACGGTGTCCGCTGTAATGGCATGCGCCAATTACGAATGGATGTCAATCCCTATTGCTATAATGACACGCACCAATTAAGAATGTCCGCTATACTGGGTTCACGCACAAAACAACATAAAAGATCAACATAAGCAAAAATACCTATTGCTAAACTATGGAACTCGTGAAATAATAATAATAATAATAATAATAATAATAATAATAATAATAAAACAAAATAGGAATGGATGCTACAAACTCAATTATGAATTATGAATAAGAATAGAGAGAAGAGTGATATTGTTGAATTGGAAAGAAAAAAAAAACAATAGTATAGGTGTTAGTTCAAGGACCTGAAACTCGTAGGTGTTTGTAATGGATGCCAGAAACAATAGTTCAAGGACCTGAAAGAAATAAAAAAACAATCAATAAACTCACTCGTAGGTGTTAGTTCCATCTTATATTATATATATATCTAAGCATAATCAGAAGAAATAATAGTATAGGTGTTTGTCAAACCTGAAGAAAGAAAAAGCTTAGATTAATAAAGGTTTGAGTTTAGGTTTCTGCTCAAAATATGTGATTGTGGTGATTGAATAATATGGTGTTAAAAGATTAGATAGTAACTAATTGAAACTTCTTTTCCTAAAAAAAAGAAAAAAAAATTTAATGGATAGTATTGAAAGTATTATATATAGTTTGTTGAGATATTTTGGCTACATAAAATATTAGAAATTAAATATAAAATTAAATAAAATGTTTAGTGGATAAGATCAAAAGTTTATTGAGATATTTATGTCAAATAAAATATAGAAAAAATAATAAAAATATTGAGAATAAACATGGAAGTGACACATGTCATAAAAAAACCTTACTTTATATATATACTTGGAAAATCAATTTTATATTTACAACTCATAGTATACTGTTTACCTATATTTGTTTGACCTAATCTTGTGCTTGTCGTTTTGGAAAACTAGAAGAAATAATTTGTAACGTAGCATGATTTAAAATTAAATGATTAAAAAATATGCCAACAATAGGTACTAGAATATCAATATATAAAATATATTAAAAAAATCCTCACCAGCAATTGTAAATTCAGCATTATAATCAAATAGATGTAATTAAAAAAATGAATGACACGACATCTTATAAGCTAAAACGATGGTCATTGGATGACCCTGCAAATTTTTTATTTGGTTGGTATCTTGCAAAACCGCTTATGTAACATTATTATATATAGATAGATTTTTTTTTTTTGAAAGATATATATATAGATAGATAGATAGATAAAATTATAGGGATTTGATTAAGTTTCGTTTTCATGGATTATTTGCAAAATTTATAATTTGGAGGAAAGATACATATAAATTATAAAATTTATAGTAATTTAGATAAATGTTGTATTGACTCTTACTTAACACTAAGTTCTTAAACAATTGCGTGCTTACGAAGTCTTGCCTTTTGTAACCCAATTTTCTTTCAAACATAGTTAATCAATTATTTGAACTCTATTGGGTAATTACTTATCTAGCTAGTCTTCAAAATTATTCAGCAAACATCTTAATAAGTTCATTGTTTATCCTTCAATTTTTTTGGTTTTCATACTACATTAGGGGTCTTCTAAATGAACTTTGTTTGCTTTATTTTATAGAAATAACAAGGTAAAATTTCGTGTTAGCTGAGTAATCATAGTTTTAATAAACTTGTCTAATTTCTTGATTTATCGTTAAACTGGTCGTAGGTATAAACTTTTTTTTTTTTTTTTTTTTTTTTTTTTTTTTTTTTTAGTTTTTTTTTTTTTAAATTGTCTATTTGGTTTTGTGGATTAGTTGTCTTACCTAACAATGTTGAAGGCGCATGCCACATTTGGTTTGGTATATTTTAAAAGTTAAATTAAATATTGGATTAAGATTTAGACTTCGTTTTTTTTTTTTTATATAAACGTTATCTGTTAAAATGTATTTTTTATTATATTGATTATTATTTGAAAATAAATTATCAAAATTTATACATGTATTATGATGATTTTAAAATTATCAAGTAAAGTTTAAAATATGTGACCTAATAAAATTGCATTCATTTATGTTTTTGCTTGATTATTAAATACACACACGTACTACATTACAAGAAAAAGAGATACAAAGATATACATATATGATATCTGTCACCTTGCAAGATTTGAAAATGAATGCTTTTGGTCCTTCATACTGTTTCCCATCCCACTAGTTTGGTCCCCCAGCTACTACTACTGACTCAAGTGAAAGATATATAGACGACAATGTGAAAGATAAAAGAAATATCACTAATGAGATTGAGAGTATTTCAACGCTGTAGGGAATGGATCTAAGAAACAAAGTGGTAAGGTAACCCTATGGATATGAAGAAGAATTTAAATCAATCAATTAAATTTGTTCGGTTTTTTCAATGTTTGAGGAGTTAGGACCGGAGAGAATTTTCAATGAAGAGATTCAACTTGAGAGAATCCAAATCCTTCTATTAATCTGAGTATCAATTTTAGATCATTTAAATTGATCATACGAAAACCGAACCAAATGTATTATTTTTTAAATGTGTTTATTTTATTATTTGACACTGAATTAATTATTTTTTCTTGAGGGGTATATGTTTTAACAAAAGACTAAATAAATATATGATTTAAACATCTTTTAGAATATAAGAATCTAATTTGAAATGAAAGACTATTTATTTTAAATATAATATTTAGAAATTTGCTAGCTGCTTTTTAGTAAAAATATTGTTTAGACGAGTTGAATTTCAGAATTTAAGAAGAAAAAAATTCTCCAGAGACTAATTAAAACTTTCTCTTATTAGCATTCCACAAAAGAATTAAGTTTGTAGTATCACTTTTTATTTATTTTAAAAAGTATAAACCAAAAGTCACATACATTGAGTGGAGGGGTACACCTACACCCTTATATGTAATACCTGTCTATTTATCACTTAAAATATTTTAATCATCGGTTGTTTTTTATGGACATTTAGGGTAATTTTCCCTTCTAAAGATGAGCTCATGGTGAACACTTTTTCATAGTACACCCTTTCTGAAAATAGATACACTTTTATCAAGACCAATACAATTATATCATTACTTTATACACATATCAAGTGATAATTAGTAACCTAAAAAAGTTATTGGTTCTGAAATACGTAACACTATAGTTTAAGCTTGGAAGTATTACAAAAAAGGGCATAAATGTATAAGTAGAGTAACCTGATGAATTTAATTAATTTTGTAAGTATAGGACGTTGATATAATGTCAAGTAGTGGTAATATTTATTGATTTAGAAAGCCGCCAACTCATATATGTCGTCCATGTCTATGCAAGCTAGGTTACAAATACTCATGAGCTGTATTTTATGTTATGGACTATGAAATATGAACTATAGTACAAAAGAAAAATAAAAATATGCCAGTGGCAGTAAGTGACGGTGGTCCAATAAAAAGTCTTTGTAATCAAGCTTGTCTCAATTGGAAAACATAATTTAATCATAAAATTTCTATTTTACTTGAAACTATTGTTTATGCAAAGTGAAAGCAAAATTATGACTTTCCTTTCCCTCTCCCATTATCGGGTACAGCTCATACATAAATTCAGCCACAAGCTTTAACCAACAACGGTGCAAGGACTTTTTCATCCCATTCCCCCTTCCATGCATTTTCATTTTTTATTTATATTTTGACCATGAATCAATAGAGTTGTGTCTGGACACCACAACATTACCGTGAATCAAAATTTAAATCTTAACTGAAATATATTTTTATATGTAATGTTTGATATACTTTAAATATGATTAAATTTATAGGCAATAAGTTTTTATTTTTTATTTTTTATCTAAATGACAATAGTCTTATGAAACTTATACACGCAAATAGAAGAGTCAGGGTTTGAACCCCATTTATAACGTTTGATATAACAACATTGTCATTTTTATCAATTGAACAAGAACTTGTAAACATATATCTCTGTTATTTTTATTAAAAAAAATAGTTCATCCGAAGAGTATACTTTTTGTGTGTTAATCATTAGATTTTCAAAGAAAAAAGACTTTGGTAATTTAAAGTTTGATCGTAAGATAAATATAATCTGGCCAAAATTTCTTCCCAAAAATCAAACTCTATTTTTTCAAATGATTCTTCTTCTTTAAATGGAGTTCATCAACCATTTAAACTCAATTATTTGGTTTATTTTATTTGAATGAAAATAGTATAATTTATTATCATAATAATAGTAGCCTACACTACTTAAAATTATTAAAAACTTAATTCTTTTGACTAAATTGCTAATTACTCCTAAGCCTTACAAAGAAAAACGTCCAAATTACTCCTACTTACTACTACTAGTAAATAAACGATGCTATAGTAAAAAGCATGCATTTGCCATGAATAATAATAATACAATGATGCTTTTCTAGTATTTAATTTAATTTAATAGTACTATAGTATTTTGATTTTATTATTTATTGATTGATTGAACATAAAATTCTAAGTAAGTTAAGTGAGAAAAGACTATAGTATAGTAGTAGAAGGTAAGGTGTTGCTTTTAAAAGAAGCACCTAATTCTAATTCCCAAAAATCTTTCTTAGCCACCATCACCACTACCACTACCACTACCACCTCCTCAATTCAATATCACAATCACATTCTCTCTTCTCTTCAATCTCTTCTTCTTAAACCCAAACTACCTCTCTCATTTATTAATTTATTTATTTATTCATTTTTCTTCTGTAAGTTCATTTTACTCTCTTCTTCTTCTTCTTCTTATTATTATTATTATTATAGTTTTTTTCTGAAGAGAAAATATATTAATTTTGTTGGATGATGATGATGATATAAACAGAGGAAAGTGTAGTAGTTGGATCTTGAAGATCACATTGGATTAATTTTTATTATCACTGTGTCTCACACTTTGAATGCATTGGTACAATTATAGTAATTTAAGGGACCCATTTCATATCATAATCATAATAATATTAATAATCAATCTTATAATAACCAAATTCTACCATCTCATCTGGGCCTTCTCTGTTTGTTGCATTTCTTCTGTTTATGTGATTGTGAGTGTTCACTTTTTTCATTCCACCACCGACACTATTCACCTTAGTGCATGTAATCATTTCTGTTGAAAATAAATATATATATGGATAATGATTATTGATTATTACTTTCTCTTGTTATTTTCTTTGGAAACATAAAAGGCTTGTTTTTGTTTTTGTTTTTTTATTTATATAAGGTTGTGTTTTTTATTTGTTGTAGAAGGTGTTTTGTATTGTGATTTGAGATATGGATAGAAGATGGCCCTGGAAGAAAAAATCATCTGATAAGACTGTTCTTGAGAAAGTTGCTGCTGAATTGGACTCTGCTGGTGCATCTAATCAACCCAATCAGGTATATGTTTTGTATAATCCTTGTTCGGCATGTGTCAGTGTCCGTGATTAAATTCAATGTATCAGTGTCAATGCTTCATAGGGTATATGTTTATTGGCATTTCACATAAGATTCAAGTATTTTTCATTTGACTTCTAAATTCTGCTTAATTTTTATGCATGGCCTAAGTTTTGAACAATTTCTGTTATTTTTGTTAACATTTCATATGAAAGTTTCTTACTTTTCTGCTATGGCCTTTTTTTAATCGCGGGTTTATGGTTAGCACATTATGAAGCATAATAGATGCGGCTCATTTTTAGATATGTGTTTGTGTGTGGGATTTGAACTTGGATAATTGGATTGAATACTTTACCTAACTAATACTCCATCTGTCTTGCTTTATATTGATACGGCAATATGATTAAGTTCGTTTATCTTTGTTTTCTGATTCTCTGCGCTGTTTCTTTTGCTTATGCAAGCAGGATGTTTATAAGAAGCCGAACTATGTCCAAATCTCTGTAGAGTCATATTCACATCTGACGGGTTTGGAGGATCAAGTGAAGACATATGAAGAAAAGGCTCAGACACTTGAGGATGAGATCAATGAATTAAATGAAAAACTGTCAGCAGCAAACACAGAGATAAATACCAAGGAAGCTTTGGTAAAACAACATGCTAAAGTAGCTGAAGAGGCTGTCTCAGGTATGCTGTTTTTATGTAAAATAAAGTTCTTTGATATTTAAAGTGTTTCCTTTTTTGTTTCCTGAGTTAAAGTTCTGTTCAAATTTTCCAGGCTGGGAAAAGGCAGAAGCAGAAGCTTTGGCGTTGAAGAACAGTCTAGAATCTGTCACTCTTTCGAAACTGACTGCTGAGGATCAGGCTTCACAGTTAGACGGTGCTCTTAAAGAGTGTATGCGACAGATAAGAAACCTGAAAGAAGAACATGAACTGAAAATACAGGATATTTCCCTTGCAAAAACCAAGCAATTGGACAAGATTAAGGGTGACCTTGAGGCTAGGATACGGAACTTTGAACAGGAACTTCTCAGGTCTGCTGCTGATAATGCGGCTCTGTCTAGGTCCTTGCAGGAGCGCTCCAACATGCTAGTAAAACTAAGTGAAGAAAAAGCTCATGCTGAGGCTGAAATTGAGCATCAAAAGAACACCGTAGAATCATGTGAAAGAGAAATCAATTCACTTAAATATGAGCTGCATGTTATTTCCAAAGAGCTTGAAATTCGCAATGAAGAAAAGAACATGAGTATGAGGTCTGCAGAAGCTGCTAACAAGCAGCATATGGAGGGTGTTAAAAAAATTGCTAAATTAGAGGCTGAGTGTCAAAGGTTACGTGGTCTAGTACGGAAAAAGTTACCTGGTCCTGCTGCGCTTGCACAAATGAAGCTGGAAGTTGAAAGTCTTGGCCGAGATTATGGCGAAACTCGATTACGGAAATCTCCTGTTAAATCTTCTAGTCCTCATTTCTCTCCGGTACCCGATTTCTCCCTCGAGAATATACAGAAATTCCAGAAAGATAATGAATTTCTTACAGAGCGCTTATTGACAATGGAAGAAGAAACAAAGATGCTGAAAGAAGCTTTGGCAAAACGTAACAGCGAATTGCAGGCTTCAAGAAGTATGTGTGCCAAAACACTTAGCAAACTTCAAATTTTGGAAGCACAAGGCCAGACAAGTAATCAGCAGAAGGGATCTCCAAAATCTCCCATCCATATGAACCATGAAAGCATATACAGCCAAAATACAGGCTATGCAGCAAGCATGATCTCCATTTCTGAAGATGGTAATGATGATGCGAGAAGTTGTGCCGAGTCTTGGTCGACAGCAATAATCTCTGAGCTATCCCAACTCCCAAAAGAAAAGAATGCTGATGAATTGGGCAAATCTGAGGCGACTAAGAAGTTAGAACTGATGGATGACTTCCTAGAGGTGGAGAAATTTGCTGGATTATCAGATGATTCTAATGAAGACGCCTCTTTGCCATTTACTTCAAACAATAAGACAGACGAAATCATGACCAATGATGTATCCGAAGTCAGTACCAGCAAAGATGATATATCCGAGCCTGAAAAGAAGAGTGATTTGAATCCATTGCAAAGCCAAGAGTCTCCTGCTGCAGGATCACCAGTCCCCAGTCCCCGTGGGATTGATAGCTTTTCACCAGCAGATCTTCAATCAAGAATACTGTCAGTGTTTGAATCTATGGCTAAGGATGCTGATGTAGGTAAGATCCTGAAGGATATTAAACATGTTCTTGAAGAAGTACATGATACTTCCATCCAAGACTCTGTAGCTGAAATTCCCGTCGATGTGCCAGCTTCTGATACTCCATGTGATAAAAAGGATGATCCTGAAGATGTTTGTTCAGTTTCAGAAAAAGAACTTATATCATCCCAAGAACCTTCTGAGTGTATGCAGATAACTTCTGATATAGAAGCTGCAATTTCTCAAATTCACGACTTCGTATTGTTCCTTGGCAGAGAAGCAATGACAGTTCATGATATATCTTCTGATGGAGATGGTATAAGCCAAAAGATGGAGGAGTTTTCTGTTACTTATAATAAAGTCAAATGCCATGAAGCAAGTTTGCTACAGTTTGTTCTTGATCTGTCTCATTTCTTGGCTAAAACAAGTGAATTCAGATTTAATATCCTTGGTTATAAGGGTATGGAAACTGAAACTAACAGTCCTGATTGCATAGATAAGATTGCTCTGCCTGAAAATAAGTTAGTTCAAGAAAATTCGTTGGGAGAGAGATATCAAAATGGTCATTCTCATATTCTCAATCCCTGCTCTAATCCTGAGGTTCCTGATGATGGAAATTTGACATCAAGTTATGAATCAAATGTCACGTCACAAAAGTTCTCCATGGAGGACTTTGAGGAATTGAGATTAGAGAAAGAGAAGGCAATTGTGGATCTGTCAAAATATTCTGAAAATCTTGAAATGACAAAATTGCAGTTACAAGAGACCGAGCAACTTCTAGCTGAAGTTAAATCACAATTGGCTTCTGCTCAAAGGTCAAACAGCTTGTCCGAGACTCAACTCAAATGCATGGCAGAGTCATACAGATCACTTGAAACACGTGCACAGGAGTTTGAAACTGAGCTCAACCATCTACGAATGAAGACAGAAACTCTTGAGAATGAACTTAAAGATGAAAAGAGATCTCATGAAGCAGCTTTGGCAAAGTGCAAGGAGCTAGAAGAACAATTGCAAAGGTTAGACATCTATCCAATATCATATAGTGTGTAGGTACTGAAATTAGTTTATTCTGCATAATCCATTCCTACTCGCAGGCCTGTTCACAACAGTGGAATTTATGTTGGTTTGAGTAAGAAAACGTAGGATTAGTACTATCATTGTGTGCATTTTAATTGCCTGCTAACATTAACTTACCATACAAGTATGCAGATATTTTTCAAATATTTTTGCAAAACTGACTATGCCAATTCTATTTCTACTTCCTCCTTTCGTTACTTTGTCTATTAGGAATGAGAGTTCAGCTGCTGATAATGAAATTCAGACTAAAAAGGTAAACCACCGATTCCATTCAAATAGAAAGCCAGGCTGGATTTAATTCCATTAAATAGAAATCTAAGATTGAATTATTTTCTTGAACATAGGAGAGAGACTTGGCTTCTGCTGCTGAAAAGTTAGCCGAGTGTCAGGAAACCATATATCTTCTTGGCAAGCAGCTAAAAGCTATGCATCCTCAAACAGAACCGATGGGATCTATGTACAGTGAGAAGCTTTTGAAGGTTGAAGGCTTCACAGAGCATCAACCTCGGAGCCCAAATTTGCAGGATCAGGTGGAGATGGACGGAGCTAGTTTTGGTTTTATGCAAAGGCAGGGTGCAGAGTCCCCTTTGCATTTTACAAACACTTTATATAGTCCATCAGATAATGACTCAAACTTTCAAGCCATATCTCCTGTACACCATCCAAATCACAAGCCCACAAAGTCAGCCTCTTCATCAGCTTCTTCCACTCCTACACCGGAAAAACATGGCCGAGGTTTTAGTAGATTCTTTTCATCAAAAGGAAAAAACGGTCATTGAGCTTTTGCGGCATACAGGACCAGTGAAAATTCATGATATGAGGCTGCATGGTAATGATATTTGGACAGCACCAGGTTGCGAACCCCTTCATGATTTAACGAAATTGAGCTTGTGGGAGGTTTGTGTAGTTAAAGGAGAGGGTGCCATGAATGTCTGGTAATGATATTCTTGTATCTAATGTTGTACATGGTAACCATATGTTGTATTCTTTTCCTTTTCATTGTTTCCCTTTATATTTGTAAACATTGACATAGTCTCTGAAATATTACAGGATATGCTGAATATGTTACATTTCAAAATTTATGCTTTCCTTTAACAATGACTATGGTTTTTTAAAAGTTGTAACCATGGTCATAAATGACAGATTTCGTCAAATAAAATATATTACTATTAAAGGGGTGCGGTTATTATATTTTCTTTTCTTTCTTACCCCGAAATGGTATAGGTTCTAGACCATTTAGGTTAGGAAAAAATTCTAGCTCGAGAAATAAGAAAAAATTATGATATCTCACTTTTCACGAAAACTTTATTTCATACATATGTTACTTTCCCAAATATCTATGAAATATGCTCACTTCATTTCATTCAAATCAAATCATTGATGAAAAAAACATGAGTTTGATTTCTAAAGTTGTTTATTTGGGAGACAACTAAATCCATGTCTAATGTATGCTGTCTTGTGGATTGGTCTCGTAGTGGATCCATATCGTGCAAGTTTCTTAATAAGAATTAAAAAAAATGACAATCAACGATTTAATGAATAAATTACTAAATTATTTTTATTAACTATTGAAATTAAGCATCGGTGATTGTCATACAAGTTAAGTATAATGGTTTGAGAATTGTTCATTAACGCACTATTTATTTGAGTAAAAATAGTAATGTTATTTGAGTAAAAATAGTAATGTTATTTGAGTAAAAACAGATGCAGATGCAGACTCATTCCATGAGGTTCAGCTGTTTCGGAACATATAGCCTCTGTTCTCGTGTGGTCGGAAGGTCCTATCGGTCGTCGTAAGTGTTCCGGTCCAGGTTTCTTGGGTTGCAGCAGTGGTGGTGGGTACGAATCTGTACGATTTTTACCTGCTGAATCTTTATTCAGCCGCTGTACAACCCCTCTCTTTGGTGTTGTTCCGTTCCTGTGGTGTTTTAGGTGGTTTCAAGGGTGTACCTTGCATGGTGCTGGCGATGCATAAGGGAGTGGTGGTGATGTGTGGTGCCGATCTGTGTGGTCCATTTTTGGCGGCGGAAGGCGTGTAAGACTGTTGGTGGGTGGTCCGGTTGGAGTGTAGGTGGTGACGGGGTGGTCCGGTTGGAGTGTAGGTGGTGACGGGGTGGTCGGTGGTAGTGACGGACGTGTTGTATCGAGGGGGTAATGTGTGGTGCCGAGAGGTGTGGTTCGTTTCCGGTGGCCGTACGTGTGGAGGCATCTCTTCCATTCATGATTAATCCTCCTTCAACGAACTTCTGGATCGTTTGTCGTCGTAAGGATCGTGATGGTTGAGGTTTGTTCGTGTCGGTGGTCGTGGGCTTCAGATTCTGCTTGTTTTGGTGGCAGACTCCCCGAGGTCACTGTGTGTTTCGTTTTTTACTACTTCGATGTTGTATTCTGTTGTGTGGTGGTGGTGCGTGGTTGTGGTTTGTTTGGACTCGGATCTGGTGTCGGAACGGTTTTGCGAATGGGAGATTTATAAGAGGGTGGCTGGTGTTTTTTAGGTGAGGAGGAAGGTATTTGTTGGGGTGACTCCTTTTTGGAGGCTGGCTCTGTTACTCGGGTCCATGTTCGTCGTCACTAGCTCTTGTTTGCGTCTTTGGGGTTGTCAAGGTGTTTAGGGTGTTTGGAGGGAGTGTGTCCCGTTGTGTTTGATCCTTTTCCTTGTGACTGATTTGTTGTCTGCACCAATCGCATATCATTGTTTATCGTCTTACATATTGTGTGCTGGTTTCCAGTGGGCCGATTATTTTTGCTTCGAGATCGGGAGTTGGTGTCTAGTTGCAATTATGTTTGACTTGATATGTTGTTCTCTGGTGTACTGGGGGCGAGGGGTGCCCTGCTGATTTGGTTCTAAAGTCTGGTGGGCCGATCACTTTTGATTCGAGATCGGGAGTCAACTCTTTTGCTGAAGTTGGTTTTTGGCCTTTTGTTTTGTGCTCTTTCGGTGGATCGGTGGTCGAGAGGTTGTGGAAGCTGCTTGTCCATTCGGTTAGGAGCTTTTGAAATGTGGCTCAGTTTGGGTGTTGAAGTCTGGGAGTTTTATTTTGAGGGGTGTTCTATGGGGGTGAGTAGTGGCGATGGGTGGTTGTGGACCGTGTTTACAGTGTTTTGTTTCTGTTAAGGTGTCCGTCTTAGGTGATGATGTGATTCGGTGGGTTATCTTCAGAGGCTTCAAGCAAGAGATCAATTAGAATTGCAAAAACAAAATCACCATAAAAAGATTAGAATTTCATTACTTATACACACAAAATCCCATGTAACTCGTGGAGTGGACAACATTGAAGAATAATTCAAAAGGTGAATGTGCATTTTTTCTAAAGTTACTATTTGTAGCCTTTTGATTCCACGGTAAAAAGCAACCACAACACCGTCTGAGATGACGAAACGCTCAGGCAAACACATGCTTAGAAGAACGGTATAGAAAGGACATAATCTTGTTTTATAGCTACTTATCTGAAAATTTGGTATACATAGAGGCTCTATTCCGGAAAAATTTTCATTTGCAAAGCCATATCTTGCTCACAGGTGTGTAGAAGTTTAATCATGATGGGTCTTTCACTATTCCAAAAATGTATTATTCATTTATTGACATAAGAATATGTGATGACAGTATATTTGATTTGGTATAAAAAAAACAATTGCTCAAAAAGAAAAAAAGACAATATATTTTGATCATGTTTGATTTAGCAAAAACATTACAAAATAAATAAATATGTGCTTACTCATTTTAAGTTGTCGATGGTTGCATAAGTAGAGCTTTACCAATGGTGCAACCACTAAACCACATGAATTGCTCGAGTGAGTTACACTGTAACAATCACTTAAAGCATTTGATCTATTTTTTATTTTTATTTTTTTACTTTTGGAATGCAACCCTCAAGAATATCAATAAATCTTATTTTGAATTATTTAAGTAATTTCAAGTGCTGCTTTCATGAAATTGATTTATTCTTTTGAACATCGTTAACTAGCTGCTTGTCATAGAAGTCATTTTCCACTAGGTAGATAATAGAGATTCAAATGACAAACCCAAATTAATCTCTTAAAACTAAGCTAAGAATGATAAGAGAGACCTCCTATTGGAGATTTTGTTTATTAGATTAAAAGGTAGGTCGATTGTAAAAAAGTAACGACATAATAGAGGGCCCTTAATTTATTGTTGTGTGAAAAAATGCAACAACAATCGGAAAACAGTAACACATTGGTGTAGTTTATACACAACCTTATTGACACTCATCTTGTCTTTTAGTTTATTGGACCTCTTAAGAAAGGGAGACTGAAACTCAATGTTGACGGTAGCTTTTTAGAATATTTCAGATGCTTAGGTGTTATTGTTTGCAATCACGATATAGATTAGATAGCTAGCTTTTCTCACTATGAAGTATGAGGTGATGAGTTGTTGTCTGAGTTGCGTGCTATCCGAATGAGTATTGATTTTTGTCGATAAAAAGGCTATAACAACATTATTTTGTGAGATTGATTGTGTTGGAGGCACTTGAGTTGTTTGTTTGTTGGTCATGATCGTGCCGATACATTTATGCAACTAACATATTTCATATTAGAAATGTTTTAAATGCAAATGGTATCATATATTGGTGCATGTTCTTAAGAAACAAAATATGTGTGCAAACTTTATGGCTAAGGAGGAAACACATGCAAGGTACTTTGCTCGTTGGAACTGCTCCCACCTGCCTTGGAGTCTTTCATCCTAACATATAAGCTTGGAACTTAATTTATGCTTTTCCTTTTTCTTTTTCCTCGTTACTTTGTAATACCACCAAAAAAAAAGAAAAAAAAACTTGATGAGTCACTCACTAAAATGAAATTAATCATTATGCATGTAAAGTAATTTTACATGAATTCAATTAGTATATTCAAATACGAATATTTTACACGTACATCCAATAATGTGTTGACACAACAATTAATGAATATGTCTCATATCATTTGACATAATTTTTTTACTTCAAAAGTGAATGGAAACAAACTGTAATCTCGCCCCATTCACAAGGATAAGATAATCATTTTTGTTGTTCATAGTCTTATATATTCCCACTCCCTCCCTTACATAAGGTTCAAATTTCGATCATAGTTTTCCCCCAAACATGTGTTATACATTTATTTTAGGTCCAAGCCTATTTTGTTGAACAACGGTAAATCTTCCAAGTTCAAATCTTAGAGAAAAGTAGACATGTCTCCCTTCTCCTCAATCATAATGAGGAGTGCTACTTTTATCTCCTATATTATAAGGAAGGTGTTCTGGAATGGGTTAAGGTCCAATTCATTAACATATTGGATTACTCTAAGTCAATAGCTAACAAACAAGCCATTATATAGACCTGTCCTAGAGGCATAGTAGAGGATTAAGTGAGGACCACTGATGGAACTAGATTCGTTTAAGTGCATTAGGATCGCCGATTGAGTTAGGACCCTTGATTGGATAAGGAATTTTCGATGAGGATCAAATCGTGACATGTCTACAATTATTTGAGAAGATAGTTGTCCAAGCTAGGGTTTTAGGGTCTCTTGAATCTTAATTCTTCCATTATAAAAAGTTATATCTCAGCCTATACCGAAGTACACACTTTCTAACCTAAAAACCTCTTACGACACTTACTAACTTGACTGCCAAAGTGTTTGCAAATACACCCCACCTCCAAGGCTGAACTCACAAATTTGTCCAACTATTTGGATTCGTCTAACCACCACCATTTGAAGGCCCGAACGAAGAGCCTATTTTAACAGATCATCGTCACCGTAGGAACATGAGTTCCAACGCATTCCACATCCTCCATTAGGGCCCAAAGACAAAAGGTTCCAACAAAACTCAACCAATTAAAACAAAATAAATTAAAGTTATACTCCCTCCGGTCTCAAATGTAGGGAAAAAAAAAACACACCAATTAAAAAAATGAATTGATTACATTGAAGTCATGTTAAAAAATGTACAACTTTTCAATTTTGCCCTTGTCATGTTTTAGTAATAATTAATGATGGAGTGGGTTTAAGTAATAATTGTTGCGTGGAATGATGGAAACTGTTGAACTTCTCATAAAAATAGTTGTACACTGAGTAATGTTTCTAATAGTTTTTCAAACTTAAACATGGTCTAGTATGGGAGCATGCAGCTTTGAATCATGTGATTTTTAACAAGGGTAAAATTGGAATAATAGTATTTATTAGGTTGCTTTTACTATACTTTTTCTTACATTTGAGACCACAATTTTTTTTTGTTTTTTTTCCTACATTTGACACGGAGGGAGTATATATTTGGTCCCTATTGAATATAATTTTGACATTTTTCCAATACGTATCCCGTACCATGTAACAAGTTAAAAAACATATATAATCTGCGCCGCCTAGCTACTTGAAGTACACAGTTCATTCACTATAATTAACCTAACCGATTCATATCACCGAAAAGACCATACACTCCTTCAATTTTACCTTTCGCCCTAAACAGAAGAACACTATCAACAACCATAACACACCCGTGCGTGTCATTCGGCGGTAACATCTTCTTCCTTCTTCTTCTTACGATCTGAGTTACTCTATACGATGGGAGTTCCGGCCTTCTATAGGTGGCTCGCCGAGAAATACCCGATGGTTATTGCCGATGCGGTTGAAGAGGAACCAGTGGTTATCGAAGGCGTTCAAATTCCGATAGACACCAGCAAACCCAACCCTAATAACCTTGAATATGATAATCTCTATCTTGACATGAATGGAATCATTCATCCTTGTTTTCATCCTGAAGATAGGGTAATTTTTTTACTCTCGATTCATTTTTTAGTTTCTATTATAATTGTTGTTGTTATTATTATTCGATTCGTAGAAATGTTAATGATTTTGAGTTATTTGACGATTATTATCATTATTATTACTATTGGATTCGGAGAAATGTAAATGATTTTGAGATATTATTATTGAATTAACCATCAATCTAGTCCCTAAACTATTAACCTCGCTTCAGTTTAGTCCTTAGACTATATATATATATATACACCAAGTAGTTGCTAAAATATAGAAAAGTTGTCAATCTAATTCATCAATTTAGTCCCTGATATGTGATATCTTAATAGCAGTGACTCAATTGACGGATTTTATATACTTTTGTTATATATGCATAGGTTAGGGACTAAGGGCCTGTTTGAATGAACAACTTATTGCAACTTATGGTACAGGCACTATAAGCTCTTATGCATAAGCTTTGATAAGCTATTTTTATAGAAAAAGATAAAATGATGGTAAATTGTTTTTGTCTATGCTATAAGCTGTTTCTATAAGCTATATCGCAGAACATAAGAAAATAAGCCAAAGAAAGCTTGTGAAAATTGTCAGAAGCTGTTTTAATAGGTTCTCCTAAATAGTCTAACAAAACTTATGCCAGTAGGTAAATTGTGGTTTATTCTTATTCTGATTGTTGTTGTTGGATTTAGAGAAATGTGAATGATTTTGTGTTATTTGATTGCAGCCATCCCCGACCTCTTTTGAGGAGGTGTTTGAGTGCATGTTTGATTACATTGATAGGCTGTTTAACATGGTGCGGCCTAGGAAGCTTCTCTTTATGGCTATTGGTTCGTGTTCTATCTTTTGTTTTCTGATTGTTTGTTTTCATGGTTTTTTTGGTTGTTGGTGACGCTTAATTGATTTTTCGGTTTTAAATTGCATAGATGGTGTTGCACCGAGGGCTAAAATGAACCAACAACGGTCAAGGCGGTTTAGGGCTGCTAAAGATGCATCTGATGCGGTATGTTGTGATGAGTTTTTTCATTCTTTTGATTTTGTGATTTGTTGGAGAATTAATCTTTCGTGGTTTTTAATGTGCAGCGATTTCCATTAACTATACATAGACCAATGCTGCACATTGGTCTGATTACTTATGGGTTTATTGAAATGTAGAAAACTCTGTTATTGGGTATTTTCCTGCTGCATTTTTATGTCGGTTTCATAGTCTTGACATAATTGTTGTTAAATATAGGCCCTATAGTGTAGCGAAATTTTAACTAACTGCTATTGCTAAGAAAATATAGGCACTATAGTGTAGCGAATTTTTAACAAACTGCTATTGCTCAGAAAATATAGGCACTATAGTGTAGGGAAATTTTAACTAACTGCTATTACTCAGCAGTAAGCGATTCAGTACCAAGTGTTGCCAAATATTAGTTGCAGTAGTGCTATAGCATTGTAGTAGTACTAAGTGATACATGTTCAACTTTAATATCACCGGGAAAATAATGAAATATTTTGCTAACGCGTAAACTTGATTCACCTTTTTTGACTGGTGTTCTCTTGTGTGATAGGCTATTGAAGAATCAAGGTTACGAGAGGAATTTGAGAGGGAGGGCAGAAAACTTCCTCCTAAAGAGGAATCGGCAACTTTTGATTCAAATGTCATCACACCTGGAACTGAATTCATGGCTGTTCTGTCAGTTGCACTACAGTACTATGTGCATCTTAGGTTGAACAATGATCCTGGTTGGAGTAACATAAAGGTAAGTTCATTGTATTTGTTACCTAAATTGTATGGCTGCAGTATGTGTGTCTTTGTGGAGTTTATAATACTGTGATTTTTGTGTATATCTGAAGGTTATTCTTTCTGATGCAAATGTTCCCGGTGAAGGGGAGCATAAGATTATGTCCTATATCCGCCTTCAAAGAAATCTTGAAGGATTCAATCCGAATACACGACATTGCCTGTATGGTTTGGTATATATCTATCTTCCAATATTTTGCTACTCTTGGAAAGCAACTTCTTCTTGATATTCACTATGTCTTCAATGCATTATCTATCTTGGACTTGATCAACTTGTTCATATCATTTTTTTATTTTGACAGGATGCTGATTTGATTATGTTGGGTCTGGCTACCCATGAAGTCCATTTTTCAATTCTTAGAGAGGTTTGTGTACTAAAATTGTATTGAGTCTCTGAATTAGTGCATATCAGCATTGTAAAACAATTAAACGATGTTAATTATTATAAAATAATGATTGCTGTTTTTGTCAGACTTTCCTAGGGATTGACACATGGTAAATAATGGGTTGTTTCAGGTTGTATTTACTCCTGGTCAAGACAAATGCTTCCTGTGTGGTCAAATGGGTCATATGGCTGCGAACTGTGAAGGAAAGGCTAAAAGGAAGTCAGGAGAATTTGATGAAAAAGGAGACGCTATTGTTGCTAAAAAGCCTTTCCAGGTCAGGGTTTGAGATAAATTTTGAAATTCATAATGAAATAGTGACGGGGCTTTGGGATTTACTTCTTACTTCTGCATGTTTCGTTTGTAGTTTCTGAATATTTGGACTCTGAGGGAATATCTGGAGTATGAGATGAGAATACCTAATGCTCCTTTTGAGATCGATTTTGAATGCATATTGGATGATTTTATCTTCATATGCTTTTTCGTTGGCAATGATTTCCTACCACATATGCCTACACTAGAGATTCGTGAGGTAAGGGTTGTATTTTATTCGCAATAATCTGCGGATTGTCCTTAATGAAAGTACTTGGTCTTCAAGTATACAGGAGTAGTTGTTTTTGATACTTAACGAATTATGATACCGGTCTTTTATTATCTGAAATGCACATTTTTATGCCGATAAGGTTATGCAACTGATACAATTTTTTGAACTTCCATTATTTTTTATAGGGTGCGATCAACTTGCTGATGGCAGTATACAAGAAGGAACTTAAGGGAATGGGTGGCTATTTGACAAACGGTAGCAAGGTACTTTCTTGATAGTAACAAGGGTGATGATTGGCATATTTGTAGTATCTGTGTCGTTTCCATCTAAATCAAGCTTATGTATAATGTTTATTTTCCCCCTTCTTTTCTCAGCCAAATTTGAGCAGAGTTGAGCATTTTATTCAGGCTGTTGGATCATATGAAGATAGCATATTCCAGAAAAGAGCTCGAATGGAACAGGTCTGTTGATCTTGGATAACTATATCATTATATTAGCCAGCAGTATGATTTTGTCGATGGTCAAGAACTGTAAATATCATTTATTATGTATTAGTTATATGTTGTGGCTGATCTTGAAATAGTTAAGAGGAAACAACACCGAGTATTCAGTATGCTGGCATAATTTATTGCTAAGTTGTCTTAATTTATGATTATGGATGATTAGTTGTATATTTTTCATGCATTTTGTATTTTAACACTAATCATGGTTCATAATGGATTTGTTATTTCCTTTTACCTTCGTATCTAGTTGCATCTTTTCCCCAATGAAAACAAGGTAGAGAGAGATCATCAGTCTATGCCCAATATCTGTGCTGTATTTATGCTGTACCTTTGTGCAGGAAAATGGGTGCTAATTGCTTAATTTTTAAGACAATTTATATCCATGTATTCTATCCATGTATTTTTGTATATGAACTGAAGGGAATGTGAGCGGTCAAAGAAAGTTCATATCTTGCCGTATAGTTTTCATGTTCATAGCAATAGATGTTTGACTGCTTGCTCTGA
Source organism: Medicago truncatula (assembly GCF_003473485.1). Taxonomy (NCBI): domain Eukaryota; kingdom Viridiplantae; phylum Streptophyta; class Magnoliopsida; order Fabales; family Fabaceae; genus Medicago; species Medicago truncatula. The sequence continues at coordinate 7,938,429 of NC_053042.1, forward strand.
AGTGATTCCTCCTATGTGTTTTTACTGTTTTTTTTATATCTACAGCGAACGGTGGAAAGAATAAAGCGTCAGAAGTCACAAGCAAGAAGAGGAGATGATGTTGGGCCTCAAGTTCAACCCGAGTCTCTAGTTGCAGTTTCTAAATTCCACGGTTCTCGTCTTGCTTCAGCTCCAACGCCTGCACCATTTCAACAATCTGGGCCCACCTCAGTTAGAAAAGGCAATAAAGAAGTCTTTGAGAGGCCCAGTAAAGTTTCTAAGTTATCTTCAGGAGCAACTGCTGCTGCTGCAATTGTTGAAGCCGAGAATAGTCTTGAAATAGATGTATGTTTTCTACTTCAGAAGAGGCATTCTTTAGATAGAACTAATATATAAGCCAAGCTTTTACTGGATTATGAGCCTGGGAGAGAGTTAAACAAGCATTTTAATAGCTTGTTAAATAATTGTTTTTCTAAGAGTTCTACTTTGAGCTGGTGATTTCTATGTACTTCTTGAAGTTTAGTATTCTTCTGCTCTTCAGGTTGAAGATAACCAAGATGACTTGAAAATAAAGCTGAAGGGGATACTTCGTGACAAATCTGATGTGTTCAACTCAAAAGGTGGTCATGAGGACAAGGTATAGCATAGAACACATATAATTGTGTCTGGAATTTTGAACTTCATTGATGGTTGAAGTAGGTATTTATTGAATAAATGACATGTAAATTATCCTGCGTATTAGGTGAAGTCTTTGGTTATTTAATTTTTCCCAAGTCTTGTAGAAGAAAATTTAAAAAAATTCAAATGATTTTATTAAACGTTTATTTTTTATACAATTTATGTAATTTTCCCTGCAATATCGCCTGGGTTGATATTCTTCCCCGCTTTTAATGTTTTCTGGTGAGTATTGACCCTTCATTGTAGAAAAACATTAAATCAAAATCTTTAGAGCTCAATCAAAGCTTTTGAAATTTATAGTTTGCTGAGTGACGGATATGGGGGTTCTTTAGTTGCAAATAATTGCTTTTGAAGTTGAAACATCAGCTTTGAAGGATTACCCATTTGTAACGATTATCAAATATTGATTAGACATGTATTTTGATTTTTCAACGACAAATCAATGTGGTCCTAGTTGTTGTAGCAACGCCAAGACAAATTTCAAGTGGTTCAATCAACCTCTTGGCCACACAAGGGGCCTAGCCATTCCCATGATGGGAAAAGCTTACCGGATCAAATTTCCCCCCTCTGTGTGTATTGGGTATGGGATATTGATTCAATGCCTGTTTTTAGTATATGAAGGTGTTCGGCTATTGTGAGTTATGATCAACAACCTAGGCCTTTCTCTGTCTTGGCCATATGCTACTAGCCTACACAATGACTGGGATTGCCACCTTAATTTGCAATTGAATTATGCAACATAACATTTTAAAGTGTTTCTGGATTATGACATTAGCTCGATATTTTGAAAAGCATAATATGTCATAATATAATGATTTCCTATATCTCGATTATTGATTTCAGGTAGTTAATTGTTTTTGTTTAAACAGATCAAGTTGGGAGAACCAGGCTGGAAAGAGAGGTATTATGAGGAAAAATTTTCTGCTCAGACTCCCGAGGAACTTGATGCTATACGGAAAGATGTTGTAAGTTGGGAAATTGAAGTTTTATTAGTTTGGTTTTGATTCATGTGAAGATCTGGGTTTTCTTATTGCGATTTATTGCTTAGGTCTTGAAATACACCGAGGGTCTATGTTGGGTGATGCATTATTACTATGAAGGTGTTTGTTCTTGGCAATGGTAAGTTCTTTTTCTAATTTTCTCTGGAATGTTGTATGAATCTTAAGTTGTGTTGGCTTTCCTTTTCTTTTTAGGCTAAAATATGGTTTTAGTCCTTGCAAATATGTCTCGTTTTAGTTTTAGTCCCTGTAAATTTTTTTTGTTGTTTTCGGTCCCTGCAAATTATTTTGGTTTTGAAAATAGGAGCGACTATTTTCAAAACCAAAATATTTTGCAGAGACCTTTTTAAAAATCAAAAAAAAATTACAGGGACTAAAACCAAAATAAGACATATTTGCAGGGACCAAAACCATATTTTAGCCTTCTTTTTATATGTACTTGTTGTATTTTCCACCTTCCTCACCTTGATGAGAAACTGCGATAACCAAATTTTGTCTTCTATTAGATAGAAATTTATCGGGTGATAAGGAGTGCATGCTCTTCCGATACCATTGTTCTACTGATATTTCTATTTAGATCATATGTGGTATGGTATTCTAAGTGGAATGTTGTGTGTGTCATACAAAAAATAATTATTTTTCTTATTTTCCGATTCCTTGTTATGAAACAGGTTTTATCCTTATCATTATGCCCCCTTTGCATCTGATCTGAAGGGCCTTGGTGAGCTTAATATTAACTTTGAGTTGGGTACTCCATTCAAACCATTTGATCAGCTTCTTGGAGTTTTTCCCGCTGCAAGGTCGATTGCTATTCCATTTTTTCCATTAAAGTTGTAACTTAAACTAAACTTGAAGTTTCTGTAACATGGAAAATATGATTTATCTGCAGCTCTCATGCGCTGCCTGAGCCGTATAGGAAACTTATGACTGATCCAACCTCGCCAATTATTGACTTTTATCCAATAGGTATGTCTATAATACAGTGTACACTCAATAAGTTTTAGAAGTTTCATTGAATTGTCTGTATTGCTCCTGTATGTAATATTTGATGTTGTGTGTCAGACTTTGATGTGGACATGAATGGCAAACGCTATGCTTGGCAGGTTTGCCTCCTCGTTACATTTGCTTTTATCTGTGTTTTCAAACATGACAGCAACAGTTTCTAATAAAATCCTTCTTTCTTAGGGTATTGCGAAGTTGCCTTTTATTGATGAAGTGCGTCTTCTTCAGGAAGTTCGGAAAGTCGAAAACTTGTTAACAGTAAGCTCATTCCTTCATTAAGTTTTATCAGCACACATTCGTTCACTTCAGTTCATTGTTCTCAATTCCTTCCCCTCCTGTTCACACCCCTCTTATCATAGACTGATTTAGTTATATTTTGTTTTCCCATGTCTATTCAAAAAAATAATAGCCGGAGGAAAAGCGACGAAATGCAATAATGTTTGAGATGCTTTTTGTGAATTCATGTCATCCTCTCTCTGCGTGCATTAGTACACTCGACAACAAATGTAGAAACATGTCCAACTCTGAACGTGCTGATGTTAAGGAAAAAATTGACCCCGTTGAAAGGTTGGTGCACAGCTTTTCAATTTTTTTAACTTGCTTTTTGAACAAGAAAGGATTAAATTAATATGCTTATAATCCTAATGGTAAAGTAAAAAAAAAAAAACAATTGTTTTGAAACCTATGATGGCGTATTGTTCTTTTTTCAAACCAAGGACAAAAAGGACAGGTTGTATGCATCACATTATTTTGTTTGCATCATATGTTTGATTTATAAATTATAATGGCAAATTTAAGATCTTGCTCGATTACTTTCTGATGTTATTTAGGGATACATGCAGTGGTGGAATGAATGGTTACATATCCTTATGTAGTGGAGAACCTTGCCCTCCCATCTTCAGGTCCCCTATTGCAGGCATGGAAGACATCATGGATAATCATGTCATGTAAGTTTGCCACCGATGAATATATAATAAAAGCATTATTTGTGATCACGAATCTGATGAGGAATGCTAGCAGCCCTCTTTTGATCACACTTTTCAGCACACACCCGTTACGTTTGCTTCATTTTTTTATTAAATAACACTAAAGTTATGTATGTTTCTTATTTGCTGCACTGGTGCTCAGATGTGCAATATATAGACTTCCAGATGCACATGAACATATAGCTCGACCACCACATGGAGTTAAGTTTCCAAAGAAGGTATTAAATTTTCTACCTGCTGCTTATTAATAGTGCTCTAACTTCCTCTCCCTGGTTTCCCTTCTCGGGTTCATTGCCCAATTTCAGTGGTTTAATTAGCAAGACCATACTGTGTTCTACCTAGATTGTTTTGTTTCATCTGTTCATATACTGTCAGTATTGCTGAAAATAAAATAAAATCATGCTCCTTTTCTACAGACTGTGACAATTGGGGATCTAAAACCTGAACCTATTCCATGGCATGAAGATAATGGGAGGAGATACAACGAAAGTGGAAGGTAGGACTTTCATTTATTTGTGCTAAAAGACTTGAAGTTAAATTTGTTATTTACCATTGAACAACATGGAGTATTTTGTCACCCTTCTGATCAAAATTGTTAATGGGGCTCGGTTTTCTATTTCAGGAAAAACCCTCCGGGCTCCGTTTCTGGTCGCGAGCTTGGAGAGGCAGCACACAGACTCGTTGCCAATTCCTTACAGATCAGGACGGATGGAAATAGATACCATCATCCTAATGGATCAACGATGCCTTATAATGGACCAAGGGGTCACAGGCAATCATGGCCTCGTAATAACTATGAATCACACCCTGGCTATAACTATGAATCACGCCCAGGCTATGCTGCAATTCCACCGCCTTTATCAGCTCCTCCACAGTATGTACCTTACGCTGCTGCTCCTACTGCGCATTATGGTTATAACCAACCATACTCTCCACCTGTAATACCTAGTCCTCATCAACATCACTCGAATTCCTTTCCAAGAGGTGACCAAAACCCCAGATCACATCATTCTGATAGAAATAGCCACCATGTTAATGGCGGAAATGCAAGGCATTCCTCAGGAAACAATCAGAATCCCCGGTTTTCGAATACTCAAGGTTCATTTCCCCGTCAAGGTCACCATCACGACGCTGGTCGCCACAATCAACACTTCCAACCATATAGAGCTGACCAGCATTGGACTCCACGGGGTAACCCTAGTGGGTACAGGGAATATGGTCAACATTCAGCCAATCAATATTCTCTATTAGATAAAGGAGCAAGTAGGAAGCCAATGCCTCCACCCGGTCATAATCACAAATAAATTGTAGGGAGTATTTTACTCCGGCCTTAATTTTAGCATTGTTGTACCATATATTTTTTTACTTAGATTCGTGTTTGAGAGTTGTACTGCTAATTTATTTTTGCCGTCCAAACATACGATAATGGAGTCAGTATCCTACCAATTAAATAGAGGGACAATTGCATAATCTTAGGACTCAAATTTGTAACAGTATTCAATTTGTAAGGCCTTTCAATTATTATTTATATTATTGAGGTTCCCTTGTTTGCGTTGATTTTGGAGTTCATGAAGTGCACAATTATTATCCTCTGCTCTTGGTGCTTCAATGGGTTTAATAGACTTCAGAAAATCTTGCACATCTATTAATCAACAAAGTACTGTCGTATTTTACTGGAAAATCAAGACATTCCTTTCTTACTGTGGTATTCGATGTGATTATGTTTGTTTGGAGAAAACGCCTATAAAAAGATGGTGAATATTGTGGTATCCATGATATTTGGTGGGTATTCTTTCAAAAAAAAAAAAGGAAATTTGGTGGGTATGTATCCATCATCAAATCATTTAATAATATTTTTAAATTTTAAATGAATTTTGCTTACTGAGATTCTCTGTCTAATTAAACTCCAAGATGTCTAACAATTTAGCTAAAAAGATATCCATCGATTTTGAGTAGTAATAAAAGGGGATATTGAAAACCTCGAATAATAAGTGAGTGATATGGGAAGCTGGTTTTCATTTTGAGCATTGGGTGCTTCACTGCGTGGCATATAATGATGATTGATGCATAACAGAAGAAGAGTCTATGAAGACTATATTTATGTTAGTGGCTAGTGTAGGGTATTTAGGAGTAGTCAGAAATGTTTTTAAATTGGATAAACTCACATGTATAACCGGAGTTGTAAAATTGTATTTGGCATCGAAAATATTTGGTCTTTATTTATGACATTGTGGCAACGAATAATCGTTATTATGATTTTTTTTATCAAGTTATTCGATTTAATCTGATTAAATAAAAAACGAACTAATTTGATTGAAGGTGTTTGGAGAAATGTCAGGATGATCTAATCACACTCTCACCCCAAAACAACGTTTTAAATACCACCTTTTGTTGCTCAAACAACGTTTTAAGGACACTTGTTAGTATTTTTCATAAATCAAATATTAGCGTTATGAATATTATGTGTAAATTGCATTGAAAATATCCGTTGGATAGATAAGTCTTTATTTCAATCTTTCTCCTTTGGGGCGCCACAACTCGAACCCATTAACACATAGTTGAAGAATTACCATAAACCTAGTGATCTACCTTGAATATGTCCTTTTATTTTTGTCGTTAACTCGTTAAATTGAGAAATGCATGATCTTGAATCTTGACTATAAATAAATACTTGCATGATCTTTGTCATATATTAAATCAAAATGTGTCTTAACTCTACACTCCTTTTCAATATGAGAAAATGATTCACATTCGTCATCAGTTAAGAATGTGAAAAAGACGGAATTTATTATTGAAAAAAAATTCAAACCTCCTATAAAATAGAGATATGGTCGACAATTTACAAGTAGTGACATCCTCATCCTTTTAAAAAAAAAAGTAGTGACACTCTCATCTTACATGTTGGTTTTTTAAAGATGATTTAAATTCAATAAAAAAACATGATATAATATTAGAGTCTATTTATTGAAGGTCATCCATCATTCATATTCACACACCAAGTCAAATAGTGAAGGACGTGATAAGAATGAGTGTTTGAAAAGAACGAACTCTCTATAATAGAGAAATGTTATGATTAGCGTTTATTAAGAGTGTCACCCTTCACATTATACACTAGTTTTTTAAGGATGAGTTCAACAAAACAGTTAGGCTCAAGTGATTAATGAGTTTCAACAAAGAACGAATTATTTAGGAGAACTAAGTTTAATTCCTCGGTGGAACAATTCTTGGCTAAACTTTACTTACCTCTACTAGACTGAACTCCAGATTTTCATGACCCATTTTTCATGAAAACTAGGAGGTTAATACAAAAAAATAAAACAAAACTTACCGTAGTATCATAGCCTATCAATTTCGAGTCACCCATTATTTATATTCACACATCAAACTCAATAATGTTTGGGTGTGAGAGTTTATTGGAAAAAGATGGTCCTACATAAAATAGAGAAGGCCTAATTAAAGTTTAAAAGATTGTACCCTTCATCTTACAAACAACTCTATAAGGATGGATCAAACTCATTCATGATCACTCACCATTCATATCCGGGAACAAGTTTAGTTGTGTTATACTTGTATATGATGATGCATATTAAGAAAACTTTACATATCGGTTTAAAATGAGTTTATAAAAGGGACACTTCTCATTTTACAAATCAATTTTATATAAATGAGTCATTCGACCTAATATTAACCAAACACTTTTTTTTAATAGTAACTTAGGAGAAACTTACATTATTAGAAAAAAAATCTAGTAAACTTGAAACTAACGCGAAAAGGTTTATAATTAGTTGATAATTTATCTTTTTTATCTCAAATTTTGTTTCTTCACTCCTCCTATATATGTTTACTTGACTGTTCGTTTTCAACCAACAACAAAAAACACAAACAATCGAAAGAACATTGCGCATAGTAGCGATATCAGAGAGGGAAAGGGTTAGGAATTAGATTTAGAGACTGAGATTTTTGTTTGGCTACCACAAAAATCACTGATGCTATTTGAACGTGAATTTTAAAATTAGTTTAGAACTTTCATTTTTTTCAGCTCAATATGAGTTTGTTTTCTTGATTAGTTTTTTTTTTCTTTTCCAAAAGATAACGTTTGTTTCATTGACTCCTAATTTGTCGGTTAAATTTTTGTGTACTTATAAGTTACTTGATTACTGCTTCTTATAATCAAAACCCTAACAATTGAAAAAATTGAGCATAGTATAGATGGTGAGTTTAGGATAGATTTAGAGACGGAGATTTTGGTGTGACTTCTTCTAAAGTCATTGATTCGTTTTAGATGTGTTGAACGTTCTTGGAATGATCTTATTCAGAAACCTACCTTTATGAAAAGAAGGCAGATGAACATGTTTGATAGCCAGCTCTTGATCCTTAACAAAAAAGAACCCTATGTAACCCTTCTCTCATATGTGACAACCTAATACACTCTTACTAATGTCAGACGCCTATGTCCTTCTAGATATAACACTCTTGTTAACGGCGTTTATCATTGGATTACAGACAATTCACTCTACTATAGCAATGATGGTTTTGCGAATATTCTATATATGCTTTGACTTTCGCAACAACCAGTTTCACGAACTCAGAGGGCCAACCTTCTCAGTTGAAGACCGCAAATTTCTACGCGATGATGTTGCCGAGATTAAGGGTTCCCTTGCTTATGTTGTGCAGCATCACTTCGATTCTCCTGTCGTTTCGAACATTTGGGTAATGGATCAAAGTGGATGGCACAAAAAGTACAACATTATTGGCCCACCTGTGTCAATGTCTCGTATGCTCGGCCTTTGGAAGAATGGCGATGAACTCCTTGGAGGAAAGTTTGGAGAACCGCTCAAATCATATGACCATCAAGGCAACTCACTTTGCCAATTTCAAATTGATTTTCATAAGACTAAATATTAAGAGTATGTGCCAAGCATAGCCCCCTTGTCAACCAAGATAGGTAGGACACCAAACTAGGATCAATATATTTGTGTTAATTTAATTTCTCTTAATTATTAAGAAGAACTTCTGCAGGAGTTGTTATCATTGTTGATCAACTATCCTTAACTAACATTCTATCAAATTTATCTTTTAGTACTGTTTTTCGATTATTTAATAGTTATTACCATATAAAAATGCAACAAGAGAATACGTACACAAAAGTTGATCTGGTTAGAAAAGAGTCCACTCAAGATGAACTGGTTAGAAATTAAGGTCAATCCATTGCTTTGAATTAGAAATTGTTAAATATTGGGATAAGAACCATATATTGGAGTCAAACTGTATAGGGTGGTAGTTATTTTTAAGCTTACAAATATGTTATTTCAGGTAGTTATTAGAAATTTATTGTTTTTATGAACCAAATATTGTTGTTTTCGCACATTTTGTAACTAGCAGGTGTACACTTTTGTATGTTTAATAACTTTGTTCTTTTCATTCTTGCCTCCTTGTTTTTTATTCCTATTATTGGTCAAGTAACAAAAATTGGTATATCTAGAGACTTTATCCTAAGGGATTTGTGTGTAATTTTAACATGGAAGCCGAAGCAAGTCTCTACGGAATCACTCCGACAGTGCTTGACAGAAGCAATTACCAACTTTGAGCAGCATCGGAAGAAAATTATGAAATCCCTATACTTCCGAACAATCTCGCCATGACTTCCAAAGCCATGCAAGTTGACTAAATATTATTAAGTGTAATAGTGATTGTGTAATTAAACTTCAGCCATATTTTAACTATTATAATAATAATACCCCTGCATGTGAAATTATGCTTATTCGGGAAATCTTGGTTAGAATATGAAATATCTAGAGAAAGTTTCAGTAAAAAAGGAATGGAAAGAAATTAAATTAGTTGGTAAACACTACAGCATAAAAAGCACTTGAATCCAAATGAATCGTGAAATATCACAGGTTCTTCTTCTTAGTGATGAGGGAAATAACTTTGTCCTCCATAGTTTTATACATGGACTCATGATGTAGATTTTGGACATGCAAAGATTAAAGTCTAAATCTTAAAAACGTTGATGCCAAATAAATTAGAAGAACATTTCTATGTCCTTTCGTTGTTATATTTATTATCACGTCTTAGACAAATTGCTACATCGTTCAATGTTTGAATAGTTTCACATAATACTATAACCCGTTCATTTGGATTTTCTTTCAAGAGTTCAACGACAGTGTGTTGAAATGTGCTCGAATTTCATCAGTTTCCATGATCTGCAAACATGACAACCTATTGTAATGTCACCACCACACATGTCGGACACATACGAGATGGAAGCATGGTGTGCATAAGACATCATTTCAATTTCTGGAAACAACTAGTTTATGAAAAAAAAATAAAAAAAAAATAAAAATTAGTACAATGAAGCCGGTGTATCACATTGTACTACAAAGTTATGTGATAGATATAAATTTTCTACTGCTATGGCATTCTTGTCTTGGTTTATTTCAAAAGCTTGATATCTTTTTAATGTTTGGTTTTTAGTTTTACCTTATTTGTAAAAAATTTATCTTGCTCCTTGTTGATAAATATGAATGAAAAGGCTGCACATGACAAAACCATGATTTCTTTGGCATATATTCATTCATTTTCTTGTAAACAGAATTTTTATGACAATAGGGACAATATACTACTTGAAGAACTAAATGTATGATTTTTGGTAAGAAAAAAATCTAAATTTTTAAGTTTAGGGGGCATTTTGCACATAATTACAAAATTTCAAGGGGTATTTGATCATAATCGTAAACAGTTAACAGAAAAATTTGACGGAGGGGTAAATTGATTAACGTTATACAATTTCAGGGGGGTAATTGACGAAACTTACAATTTCAAGGGGAAAATTGACTATTTACTCAATAATAGTAACAACAATAAAATATATTAAATTTGTAATTATTCAATTTTTAAAGAGAATTTTAATATCTTCTATCAATTTTCACAAAAGGGTCTAAATCTTCTATCAATTTTTAATTTTACAAAAGGGTCTAAAATGTACTCCCTTATAAGCAAAAATAATAAAATCACACTTATTAAGAAAATTAAAATATAAAAATTTGAATTATAGTTTTTTGTGTTTTCTTTGAATTTTTTTTTTTATAGAAAGATGTAAAAATAATTTTTATTGACTATTGGTTATGGAAAAAATAAAAGAGAGAGAAAATTGAATGTAATTTGCATTTGTTATAAATATTAATAGTGAATGTCCAAATAACAAATGTGTTAGTGGACCATACTACTAGGTTATTAGGCTTAGTTCGTAAGCTACTATATTTCCCTATAAATAGAGCTCATTTGTAACATTGAGATACACATTAGTGAATAAGAATATTTCCTTATTCTCTCTTCTTCTCATTTTCTCTATTTACTTATATTCATAACACGTTATCAGCACGCTCTAATCACTGAAAATGTATTAATATAATATATTTCACCAATTTATAGTTTGTTTTCCCTTGCATATCATGTAGCTGTGTATATAAGTGAATAGGATCATTAGAAATTGGTTTTTTTATGTTGTGCCTATTTAATTGTTGTGATAATTATACTCTTGTATCGATGATTATAGGTTACTGTTATAATTTCATCAAATGGAATCAGTACCTTATAGATACAACAATTTTTGTTATGCAAATTATAGTATTTATTTATTTTAATTCAACATTCATGCATCTTAAAAAGAAATAAAGAAACTCTAAAACAGCAAAGCAACTCCTCACTTATACGTGTCTCTATCATTTCAAACCATCTCGCCTCATTTGGGTTCACAAAGGAAATGGCAACTCCAGCAGGAGCCCGTCCCACACGGTGCATATAATCCTGTAGTACACAAGGTCAGGAATTCGTACCATGATTTTTGGATTTGGGTTATTTAGATGTATTGTCTATAAATAGCCATGAGTAACAATCAGATTCCTTACCATTACATGAAACCAACCGTGAACTTCTAATTAATTAATCTTTATATAGTTTGATAATATTACATTTTATTAAGCTTTATATACTACTCCTCTTCATGGTGTTAACACAAATTATATTTGTGTATGACATATTGTTTATACGAAGAAAAATAGTCATAAGCTTTATATACTACTCTTCTACATGATGTAAACTAAATTATATTTGGTATAACATATTGTATATTAATTCATACAAAGAAACATAGTCAAGTAAACATATATATGTTTTATTATTATTAATATAATAAAACATGTCAATAAAAGTCTAAAAGCATTGTATACCACATCTTACTCTGGGGTCGCTGGGTATGTCGTAGTTAATCACCATATCTATTGCTGGAATATCTAGTCCCCTACTAGCTACGTCATTACAAAGGAGAATTTTGCAGTTCCCAGACTTGAACGCATTCAAGGCTTCAAGTCTTTTTGCCTATAAAAAAAACGTAATTATATTAAGAATTAGGCATATTTCTTATTGGCAGTTTAGAACAAATTACAATTACAATACAGGATTTGCAGTGCGGTACAATTACCTGACTCATAAGACCATTGATTAGGATGATTTTGAAACCAAAATCCCTAAGGCTTTGTTTGCGAGTTTTGAAGGGAAGGAAAGGAAAGGTTAAAGAGGGGAAGGGAAGGAAAGGGAGGGAAGGGAGAAAGGAGGGAAAACCTTCCCCTTATTTGGGAGTTAAAAAGCCAATAACGAAAGGAGATTGAGGGCTTATGTTATAATTTTACTATTTTACCCTTTTTCCTCTTAAAATCAATACATTGTTATACTTCGTAATTTAACTTCTAATTTATTCAAAACAACTTATCACATGAAAAACAAATTATTAAGATCTATTTTTAAAAAACAACTTATTTATAAAAAAAAAAAAAAAACTTATTACAATCATTTTTTAAAAACAACTTACTTATACAAAACAACTTATTACGGCCTCTTTTTAAAAAAATAGTTTATCTTATGAAAAACAAATTATTAAGATCTTTTTTTAAAAAACAACTTATCCAAAACAGTTTATCTATACAAAACAGCTTATTACGACCTCTTTTCAAAAAACTTGTTCAAAACAGCTTATTTACACAAAACAACTTATTACAATCTCTTTTTCAAAAACAACTTATTCAAAACAGCTTATTTATGCAAAACAGCTTAATACGATCTCTTTTTCAAAAACAGCTTATTCAAAACAGCTTATTATACAAAACAGCTTATTACGACATCATTTTCAAAAACAGCTTATTCAAAACAGCTTATTTATACAAAACAGCTTATTACGACCTCATTTTCAAAAACCACTTATTCAAAACAACTTATTTATACAAAACAGCTTATTATGAACTCATTTTCAAAAATTGCTTATTCAAAACAACTTATTTATACAAAACAGCTTAATATGACCTCATTTTCAAAAACAACTTATTATGCAAAACAACTTAATACAATCTCTTTTACAAAAACAGCTTATTACGACCTCATTTTCAAAAACCGCTTATTCAAAACAACTTATTTATACAAAACAGCTTATTACGACCTCTTTTTCAAAAACAGCTTATTTATGCAAAATAGCTTAATACGATCTCTTTTTCAAAAACAGCTTATTCAAAACAGCTTATTTATACAAAACAGCTTAATACGATCTCTTTTTCAAAAACAGCTTATTCAAAACAGCTTATTTATACAAAAAAGCTTAATATGACATCATTTTCAAAAACCGCTTATTCAAAACAACTTATTTATACAAAACAGCTTATTACGACCTCATTTTCAAAAATCGCTTATTCAAAACAACTTATTTATACAAAACTGTTTATTACGACCTCATTTTCAAAAATCTCTTATTCAAAACAATTTATTTATGCAAAACAACTTATTATGTCCTCTTTTCAAAAAATAACTTATTCAAAACAGCTTATTTATGCAAAACCGCTTATTACGATCTCTTTTATTAAAAAAAAACTTATTCAAAAAACACTTATTTATGCAAAACAACTTATTACGATCTCTTTTTCAAAAACAACTTATTCAAAACAACTTATTTATCCAAAACTTTTTTGTAAAAATAAGTTGTTTTAAATAAGCTATTTTTTGAAAAGAGGTCGTAATAAGTTGTTTTGCATAAATAAGCTGTTTTGAATAAGCTGTTTTTTGAAAAGAGGGGGATAATAAGCTGTTTTGGATAAATAAGCTGTTTAGAATAAGTTGTTTTTGAATAATAGATTGTATTAAGCGATTTTTGACTAAACGGTTTTTGAAAATGAGGTCATAATAAGCTGTTTTGTATAAATAAGTTGTTTTGAATAAGCGGTTTTTGAAAATGAGGTCATAATAAGCTGTTTTATATAAATAAGCTGTTTTGAATAAGCTGATTTTGAAAAAGAGATCGTATTAAGCTGTTTTGCATAAATAAGTTGTTTTTTAAAATGAAGTCATATTAAGCTGTTTTGTATAAATAAGTTGTTTTGAATAAGCGATTTTCGAAAATGAGGTCGTAATAAGCTGTTTGGTATAAATAAGCTGTTTTGAATAAGCTGTTTTTGAAAAAGATATCGTATTAAGCTGTTTTGCATAAATAAGCTGTTTTGAATAAGTTGTTTTTGAAAATGAGGTGGTAATAAGCTGTTTTGTATAAATAAGTTGTTTTGAATAAGCTGTTTTTGAAAATGAGGTCGTAATAAGCTGTTTTGTATAAATAAGTTGTTTTGAATAAGCTGTTTTTGAAAATGTGGTCGTAATAAGCTGTTTTGTATAAATAAGGTGTTTTGAATAAGCGATTTTTGAAAATGAGGTCGTAATAAGCTGTTTTGTATAAATAAGCTGTTTTGAATAAGCTGTTTTTGAAAAAGAGATCGTATTAAGCTGTTTTGCATAATAAGGTGTTTTGAATAAGCTGTTTTTGGAAAAGAGATCGTATTAAGCTGTTTTGCATAAATAAGCTGTTTTGGATAAGCTGTTTTTGAAAATGAGGTCGTAATAAATTGTTTTGCATAAATAAGCTGTTTTGAATAAGCCGTTTTTGAAAATGAGGTCGTAATAAGCTGTTTTGTATAAATAAGTTGTTTTGAATAAGCAATTTTTGAAAATGATGTCGTAATAAGTTGTTTTGTATAAATAAGTTGTTTTGAATAAGCGGTTTTTGTAAATGAGGTCGTAATAAGTTGTTTTGTATAAATAAGTTGTTTTTAAAAAAGATTGTAATAATTTTAGTAATGTCTAAAATTGGAATTTTGAATTATTAAGAGGGCAAAATTGTCAATTTGTATGTTTAACTCTCCAATTTGGGGGAACTTTAAAATTGAACAAATGAATCCATTTAAAACCCCCCAAAACCTTTCCCTTGTTTTATCAAAACTCGCAAACAAGGGTTACCACTCCATAAGCCTTTCCTTCCCTTCCCCTCCCCTCCAAAATCCAACTCGCAAACAAAGCCTAAGAGTCAAAGCCAGACGAAGCAATAAATCAAAACGCCGAGCGAATACCAATGATGTTTTACCAGCCATTTGAGAGAGAGTGTACGCAAGGTAGCAATCCTATGCAAGAAGCATGCAATGGATGAACACGATCAGCGCAAGCATAAATAATAATAGTTTCCGGTTCATAACCCAAAACTAATGGATAAAAAATTGATTTGCTTGTTTTCACTCGAAATGGACAATTTGTTAGAAGCGTTCAATATAAACATTTCTTGTATATCCGAGTGCTTTCGTTTGTGCATCAACTACGATAACCCATAATCTTATTCGGTATTAAATAAATAAAATACTTCTAGTATGCTAAATCTGTTGTATTTGTGCTATAAATTCATGATTGTATTGTATATGTCTGGTCTAACACAAAGCAAGCAACATATATTTTCTTATTATTCCAACTTATGAGATTTCTACATCTACATAGAACCAAATAACCTAAACCAAAGTGAACCACTTTTTAAGTCATGTTCTGTTATACTACTTTTAACCGACATCAAACATAACTTTTTCTAATTTGTTCTCTTCTAACATGTGTATCAAGAGCCACCAGTGACCAATCCATTCACAAATTTTTCCATAGTATCAAATCAAATCTTTGACAACCTCGCCAAGACACATTTACAAAGTCTAACTCACTTTAGGGAAAAGAATAATACTAGAAAGATGTCATTTGAAGCAGGGCAGTAAAACATGTGTGAAAAACATTGAAATATGAAATGGCCTATAAACAACTTCTGTTCGGTTAAGAATCCGATAGTAAATAAATTCAACTTGCAATTCATCAATCAAATAACTAATACATGCATGAATATTAAAAAAACTGGGGAAGGAAAATCCAACGAACATACCAACTGCTGTTTCGTTTTCTGCGCAGAGCAAACGAGATATTTCCAATGCAAAATTTATTTATGATTTCCTTGCCCCTTTAGAATGTATCTCTCTCGTGTTTGAATTTTTCTATACTAGGATGGAAACCCGTGCTTAGAATTTCTTGAGAGAGAATAGTGTGGCGTATCAAGTGTCCATTAAAGCCCAATATTTGGTAAAATAGTGGAAGTGGAACAGCAAATAAGTGAACACACTCGTGTACTTGAGCGTTAAATTTTTGGATGAGGATGTGGTATCATTCTCGCTTATATGATTGTTCCTTCATTAATATATCGATCAACACCAGTGTTGGTCTCACACAATGCTCAACGATGATAAACTCAATGTGTTGCCATGGATGAAAAATTTATAAATGTACCTGGCCAATCCACGAATAAGAGGACAAAAGAAAACCTTCAAATAAGGCCTTTATTTTGCCAAGGAACCCTGCAATGGTACATCGTCATTGCCAAGGAACCCTCCAAGGAACATAATTCCTCCCTTTGTAAAGTCTTATGAGGCCTTCTTGAATCTTCATTCTTTATCTTCTCAAGGACCACATAAATCTTCAGATGTCTTTGCTTTGCCAATTTGCATGATTTCTTCGTGAATTACATCAAAAACATCCTAAAATTGCTATGTTTACAGACTCAAATATATATATATATATATATAAAACATTACAAATTGCTAATAGATATTTAAATATAGAGAAATGTTAGCCAATACCAGAGACACTAGATAAAGAATCAAATATACTTGAATTACATTGGAAATTGTGTAGCCAATGTTTAAGAAGTCTAAAAAGTGTGATTTTCAACTTAAAACTTTTTTTTTCCTTTCTTAACAAGTGCCCTAGAGGCACCGATTAACATACGCTTAAAGATATTAAAGATCACTGTCTCGATGAAAATTTTTGAAATATAAAAAAAAGAAAAAAAGAATGCTAACTAATGCCCTAAGGACAATGATTAAGCATCTAAAAGAAGTAAATTTTAATATCTTCTATCAATTTTCACAAAAAGGTCTAAATCTTCTATCAATTATTATTTTTACAAGAGGGTCTAAAATGTATTTGGTAGATTAGTATGGAGTAAATCAGATATCCCTCATGCGCCCAATTGAAGAGACAATTCATTAAACCAAATAACACTGAACAACCCAAACATTATCTAATTATTAACTTCTCCAACTATGATCACTCAAATATGGTTTTTACACCATTCTAACGTCTAACTTCTTCAAGAATCGAAGAAGAATATATTTTAAGATCATTCATAATTTTTGAAGGGACATTATACCGAAAAGGGACTATGATCTTAAAGTATTATTCATTCCGAAGGACATAAAAATATCGGAGGGACTCTGAACTTAAGACCATTCTTAATTCTGAAGGGACATTATACCGAAAAAGGGACTATGGTCTTAAGAACACTCTTAATTCCAAAGGGACATAAAAAAGGAGATGAAGAGAAGAAAGACTCGTCAACACAAGTTAAGAAAGGGAGAAGAGAGAAAGAGTTCTCGACAACTCAATAGAAACTCTTTGATGTGATCTTTGAACTAGGTGAGCTCTCCTTTTGCAGGAGAGTTTGTAACTAATTTGTGCTATTCGCTGTTCTCTCTGATCTTTCTTCTTCCAAAACTAACAAAGTTGTTCCAACAAACTGGTATCACGAGCCTCTAGGTCGATCTATAACAAACTTCAACAATGGCGACACAATCAAACAAGGCCAATCGCAGCAAATCTTCCAATATTCAAGGGACATAGTTATGATAGGTGGGGTTCGTAGATGAAGGTTATATTTAGATTCAAAGATGTGCTTGAAATCATGAATGATGGTGTACTAAATTTGCAAGAGAATGCAACTGAAGCTCAGAGAACTGCAAATCAAAAATTAAGAAAGAAAGATGCAAAGGGCTTGTTTCTAATTCATCAGTGCATTGATCCTAATATTTTTGAGAAGAAAATTGATCAAGAATCTGCAAAAAGGACTTGGGATATTATCAAGAACGCTTATGGTGGTGATGAAAAGATAAAGAAGGTGAAGCTGAAAGCTTTAAGGCGCCAATATGAAATGTTGTAGATGTCAAATCAAGATTCAACTGCTGATTATTACTTCACAAAAGTGGTAACTCTCACATATCAAATGAAATATAATGGTGAAACAATGCAATGAAGTTTTGTCACAAGGCATTGGAAATATCTTGGTTCAAAGAAAGATGGACATGAATCTGTCATAAGTGATGCGATGTTTGTTCCAAGCATGAAGAGTAATTCGATAAGTCTTGGTCAATTACTTGAAAGAAACTATTCGGTGAAGATGAGAGGTAAAGAATTAAATGTCATTGATGAAAGTGAAAGATTGATCTTGAAGGCACCTCTATCCATAAATAGAACCTTCAAAATAGAAATTGAAGTATTGATCATCATTGTTTAGCAGCTACAGTTTTGAGTGAAAACTGGACATGGCATCACAAATACGGGCATCTAAACTTTAGAAGCTTGTGCATAATGAATGCAAACGGTATGGTAAATGAACTTCCCCATATCAAAGTACCTAAACAAGTTTGCAATGAATGTTGTGAAGCAAAACAAGCAAGAAATCCCTCAAAACATGATTTATATATGAAGGACGCTGTAACCAATGATGGAAATTCATAAGCAACAAAACCCATCAAATTTAGTAGTATTTGTGTCTTCTGTGGAACCAGCCCGGGCAACATGCTGCTATTCAACTCGCTGAACAACTGGTATAATATATAGTATTCTATATACTCAATACTTTCAATTTTTCTCAATTATTCTTCACATAAACCAGGTTTCTTGTCTCCAATATTCATATTATTATACATACCAGAATTAGAGTGTACTTTGGTGGTCCTTGTTATATTTCTATAGATGGTTTTTTAGTCTTTAACTCTCTGATTCTTAGAAAAAGGGGTCATGACAATTAACTGTTTAGCCAAAACGTAAGTAAAGCTTGACAAATAAGTCAATATTTGAACTTGAATTTTTTCGAATGATTATGTTTAATCATTTGGTACATGGAGTATGAAAGAATAGATGATAAATATTACCAAATATTACAATTGAAGTAAATTAAGATGAAAGTTGAAATGATATTTTATAATCATGGAAATTGAATGAATTAATACAGGTGGAGAGGAATATTGACTTGGTATATGGAGGAGGAAGCATTGGTTTGATGGGTTTAATATCACAAGTTGTGTTTGATGGAGGAAGCCAAATCATAGGGTAACTAATCCACCTCCACCCTTTTCTCTGCTTCTTTATTTGTGATTATGATCAATTTTCCTATTGTTGTAGGGTCATCCCTAAGACTCTTGTACCAAGAGAGGTATTTTGTTCAATTTTATTTTGTTTTAACCAAAAAAATTATGGCTATGTTTTTATGAGTATGAATGGAACTCAATATCTCAAGATTTACGATATCCGCACACTTTGTACACCAACTACTTGCGTTAAACCCTGTGGTGAATCATGACTATGTTTTTTTTTTAAAGGAATTATTAATTAAAATTTAATAACCATAATACATTCCGACAACATAAATAATTGGTCCCTTCAATTATGTTTTATTTATATCTTGTGTTACATAATAGTAAATACTAATATTACGAGGAGTCAGATAATAGGGGAGAGTGTAGGTGAAGTTCGGGCTGTATCGGACATGCACCAACGCAAGGCCGAAATGGCTCGACAGGCCGATGCTTTTATTGCCTTGCCAGGTTACTTTTTTCTCTTCGTAGCTCTAACATGGTAACTCAAGAAAATGATAATATTAATAATTTATTATGATGGAATTGTTTTCATAAAAAAAAAAAAAAAAAAAAGAAGAAGTTAATCTTTGGTCACAAATGCGACTTTGAATCAATATATAATAAACAAACAAAGTGGTTTGGCTTTACTCTTTTATGCAAAGTTACTAACTTAAAACGTACGTTTTATCTCATTGCAGTTTTTATAACAATAATTTTCCTATTCTTATAGGTGGATATGACACCTTGGAAGAACTATTAGAAGTGATCACCTCACCTGGGCTCAACTAGGAATTCATGATAAACCTGTAAGCATATACTCTCAATAGAAGTGTAATGGAATGTTTAAAAAGTATCTTAAAGTAACATTTGACATGTTGGGGCATATATTCAAACTCACAATACTCATGTTCTCTACACTTTGTGTGTGTGAGTTTCGCCACTAGATTCTTTAACATTAAAAAATCTTAATAAATGAAAAAATGGATTGATTGCATTATATATTGCAGGTGGGATTGTTGAATGTGGATGGTTACTATAACTCATTGCTGTAGATGAAGGTTTCATAACACAGGCTGCTCGTCATATTATTGTGTCTGCACATACTGCTCAGGACCTCATGTGCAAGCTTGAGGTATACATGATATTATACAACTCAATTCCCAAATTTTCAAATTAATTATTGCATCTCACTTGCTCCAGCTAATATTAGTATTTAATTTGTCTAGTATATGTTTTTTATTAGCCCTCTTAAAAAGAAAGTTTTTTAGTATTACCATTTCGTTCAAATAGTAAACAACATCTTCTAACTCACATATAAATACACATGTTTATAATACATTCAAATTAATCAACTGAACTACAGGTTTTCAAAACCTCAGCATTACTAAACTCCCAGCTGAACTACAGATTTTCAAAACCTTTTTTCCTTGAGAATTGAAGATTTTGATATAAAAGAAGAAGACAAATTAAATTTCTATACATACATAATAAGTATTCATTTGTTAACTCATTGCTAATTTTACCAGGAATACGTCCCCAAGCACTCTGGTGTGGCCTCGAAGCAAAGTTGGGAGATTGACCAGCAGTTCAATAACAAAAGTTAGCACCGTAACATTAGATATTTCTCTACTTGATCTTTCTTTTCGTTTTATAGATAGATCTTAGTCCTTACCTGGCGCATGCACCAACCAAACACCCTTGAGGTCTACTTTTTTGCGTGTTTATTAAATTTCGACTTCAACGTTGGAATTGCATTAATTGTAATTTTGTTTACACCAAAATCATATAATCTTACCTGTTGGAAGTATTTGCTAAGACGTTACAGCGCAAACTTCCTGCTGAATCTCCAACATGGGTAAGGAACTTTTGGATGTCAATGTTCTTTTCTGCAGCTTTGGATTTAACTAAGGACAAAATAGTTGACTTATGTGTCAAGTCATCTATAACAAGTTTGGCATTCTCCATCTTATTTGAGTATTCTGCGACCTTCTCAACAATAATAATATCAGCTGCCTTGTCATGGTTGAATTGGAAATCAGCTGTTGAAATAGACGGAAATGCCAGAGTCAGAGTATCATCAAGAGAAACTTGATTGTGACAGAAAGCAGCGGACTTATCAGCTTGCCCTTCTATTTCCTTTGACCCTAACTTGGAAGTATCATGCGTTGATGGAATGTTTTCCATATCTTTGCGGAGGGAATCATTTTTCCTTTGGACCAACAAGTACCAGTTTCAGTACCGATAGATTTATAAAGTGATGTTCGAAGGGATTATTACAAGTGCCTAATAAAACTAACAAAAACCAGGTTTATGAAGTTTCAGTGAATAAAACTCACTTTCATTCCTTATAATACAAATTATCCTCAATCCAAACACATCTAAAGTCCTCAAGCAAACTATAACTAGAACACCCATCAACTGCTTAGGATCTTTCAAATATAGGTGTATATGAAAATATCCAAAATCAAGATGATGATCAAAATGCATAACTCATAAGTATAACACACACAAACCCTTGATTCAACTCAGGGTTATCAAACAAACTAAAGCAGCGTTTAATAGACACACTAGAACAAGAAAGAAAATAACTCAACACGCTCTTTTTTATTTATTTAATTTTATTTTATGTTTGATGCATTATTATTACAAAAACAATAACAGAATGGAACATAAAATTAAGAAAAAGTACTACATTTTGATTCCAATGAAAAAGTCGAACCAAAGAGATTAACACAATGTAATTCAAACATATTCTCTATTATCGGTTAAAATTCATGAAGTCCCATATAAATTTTAACCAATAAAAAAAGGTGTGTGTTGCTAGCATTAATCTTTGTTTCTTGTTCTAAATGTGAAATTTCATTCAGTCCACTTTCATCAATTCCCTCACTTATTTCAACCTAACGTATAACCAACGCTTCAAATTAAAGACGTGTCCAGTGACCAGTCCAACACATGCCATCTCAACACTCATTATTACAAGCAATCACTTCTATAAAAATTTCACCAATGTCTACGTATGAGTGGGTGTAATGTGCTTATACTTGATAGTTTTCAACTAATGATTATGAGTTACCATTTCATAAAAAGGAAAAAACTTGAGTGGTTTAAGTGAAAGCCAACGAGGCATTTAATGAAACAGGTAAAAGGCAAAGTTTTAAAACCTGACAAACATGAACCTAAAAAGGGGGAAATGAAAGAGTTAACCAAGTGACTTATAGTATAGTCGTAGATGCACCTTCAAATGTGGTTGAGATCCATGTTCATGTTCGAATACTTGAAATTGTTAAAAATGGAATATTTGGAAAGAATGGAACACTGCCTTTTATAAGATAGATGAGTCAGTGTCTCCCACTGATTCAGGAAACGGCAATGCGCAATGTAATGTTGCATTGCATCATTTCTTTCTTTATTAACTGTACAAAAAAAAATCTTAGGTTGATAGGATTTTTTCAAAGCTGAATTTATATCCTATTTCTTCGTTTCCAATTCATGTATTCTTATTATCGATATCACCAATTCGTAGTTTTTTCATTTGTTTGTGTTCTGCTTTTCCTTTCCGATTCAGTTTTCGGTTATCATAATAATTGGGTTTCTGCTTTTTCCTTTCTATTAGTTAGATTTTTGTTTATGTGTTTGGATTATTATTATAATTTATGAAAATTCCACACTCGTAAGCTATGAAGCACATACACAAACACCATATAACACACTAACACACATACTAATTTTGAGAAACTCGCATAATTTAATGTAATCACAAGTGTCGGTGTCGGGTGTTGGACACCCTCCAATCAGAAATGTTTATGTAAGTTTTAATGAAAATTTATGTATTCAATTGAAAACTATTTGACTTTTTCAATGAATAATTTATTAATTTGAAATCCAACACTCTTTAGCAAGATCCTAATATAACATATCATACAAACACAAATACATGTTATAATCATAGAGGTTCTGTGTTGAATTTGCAGATTCATTCAAGTTTAAGGACTAATGAGTAGGCCAAAGTTTCCGCCCCCGGTTCCTCTTAACTTTCTGTTTATTGGTCATGTTGATTCCGGGAAGTCAACCACTGCTGGTCATTTGATCTACAAGCTTGGAGGTATTGAAAAGGATGTCATCGAGAAACTTGAGAAAGAAGCTGCTGAGATAAACAGACGTTTATTCAAGTATGCTTGGGTGCTTGACAAACTCAAGGCTGAGCGTGAAAGAGGTATCACAATTGACATTTCTCTTTGGAAGTTTCAGACAACCAGCTACTGCTGCACTCTCATTGATGCCCCCGGACACAGGGATTTCATCAAGAACATGATCACCGGGGCGTCTGAAGCTGATTGTGCTGTTCTCATCATTGATTCCACAACTGGTGGTTTTGAAGCCGGTTTTTGTAAGGATGGTCAGACCACTGAACATGTTCAACTTGCCTTCGCTCTCGGTGTTTAAAAAATGATCTGCTGCTGCAACAAGATGGATGCCACTACACCCATATACTCCTAGGACAGGTATGAAGAAATTGTGAATCAAGTTTCACCCTTTTTGAGAGAGGTTGGCTATAAACGAGTTCCAGTGCTTCTTAATCTTCAAATGTTTTGATTCAAAGTCTGGGCTAATAACATGCAAATGTAGTTGACGCATGGACGGAGCCTGCAGAACGTAGACATGTCCAGAAAGTTCAACATATATGTATATCAGTGGTGTTATATCAAGTGAAACATCATTTCACGAAGCATCACGAAGCCTTAAATTAAAAGTTCAAAACCGCTTGAGTCAGGACTTTGGAGGAAAACGCGGTAGGAAAACATTTTAAATAACCAATCATATTACTTGCAAATGCACCTTAACCTTACAATAATATGATTGTGTTATTTTATATTGGTTTTTTTAATATGTGCAAATATTCAAAAAAAGGTAATTACTTAACAAAACAAAAAAAAGATCATGAATATAAACTCTGCATACCAATGATATTCTTCGCAAAATAACAGTGAAGCATTTGATACGAAGTCCCTCCACATCATTTTTTTCTTTCTTAACTTCTACTTTATTTGCTCTTTCTAATCCTTGCTATTCTTTTCCTTGGAAACCACTGGCTCAAGGGCACCTAAGCGGCCTTCTTTTGATGGTCTGACTGTCCGTCGGGGAACTCTTGGTGGTTCATCCTGGCTCTCAGCCTAGGAGGATGCATGTTGACACCACTAGTGGTGAGGTTCATATGGAAACGGGTTCCTGCCTCCTGGCTCTCAATTTTTCAAAGTTAAAAATATGAAATTTTAAGCGCTAAAATTTCATATTTAATTCATATTTTGTTCAAAAATTCTAAATTTATATGGAGAGACTGATATAATATTCTTGACATCTCTAAAAAATTGGTTGCAGACTTGACCAAAAAAAAAATAATGGTTAAAGAAAATATAAACTGCTCCTAACTTCTAGGAGGGTGGTTATTTGGATTCTATAGTTATGAATTGTGTCATTCTAAATTAAATTAAGCAAGGTTATTAATCACTTTCTATAAGTATTCACGTTCAAGAATTTCTCAGCCCATTTCAAACCCACTGCATGCATCCTTAGCAATACTGAAAGCTGCTCATTTTTGACATCTGACAGGAAATTCTTTAACTACTCTTCTCTACCATCTTTCTCCTCCCCGCGTCCATCGCAGCTTCCTTCGAAGGTACGTAAATTCCTCCTATTTTTCTAATTCATGTATTCTTATCATCAGTATCACCGATTCGTAGGTTTTTCGCACAATTTAATGTACCTTTGTTTGTTTGTTTTCTACCTTTTCTTTTCGATTAGGTGTTAAGTTATGATAATAATGCTAGGGTTTATGCTTTTATTTTATTTGTTATATTATAGGTCAATTCTATGATGCACAACCAAGACAAGTCTTGCATCATGCACAAACTAATTTTCACCCTTGAATCAATAAATTTCACCACTAAATTAAACAAAATATGACGTGACTTATTGATCAATGGTGAAAATAAGACAAAAATAAGACAAGTATTGCATCATGCACAAAGTAGTTTTCACTATTGGATCAATAAATTTCACCATTAAATTAAATGAAATATGATGTGACGTATTGATCGGATAGTGAAAATAACATTTGTTTGTGATTGTTGCAACACCATTTTGCGCTTGTGCATGTTTGACAAAGCCTATATTATAATATACCATATTATATAAATATACATACAAACATACATGTGATAATGATAGAGGTTCTGTTCAGTGTTGAATTGGCAGATTCAAGTTTAAGGACCAATGAGTAGGCCAAAGTTTCCTATTAACATTCTGTTTATTGGTCATGTCGACTCCGGGAAGTCAACGACGGCTGGTCATTTGATCTACAAGCTTGGAGGTATTGAAAAGGATGTCATCGATAGATTTGAGAAAGAAGCTGCTGAGATGAACAGGCATTCATTCAAGTATGCTTGGGTGCTTGACAAGCTCAAGGCCGAGCGTGAAAGAGGTATCACAATTGACATTTCTCTGTGGAAGTTTGAGACAACCAACTTCCGCTGCACTCTCATTGATGCCCCTGGACACAGGGATTTCATTAAGAACATGATCACTGGAGCGTCCGAAGCTGACTGTGCTGTTCTTATCATTGATTCTACACTTGGTGGTTTTGACGCTGGTTTTTGTAAGAATGGTCAGACCACTGAACATGTTCAACTTGCCTTCGCTCTTGGTGTTTCACAAATGATCTGCTGTTGTAACAAGATGGATGCCACTACACCCAAATACTCCAAGGATAGGTATGAACAAATTGTGAGTCAAATTTCACCCTTTTTGAGTGAGGTTGGCTATAACCTAGGTAAAATTCCTTTTATCCCTATCTCTGGTTACGAGGGAGATAACATCATTGAGCGCTCTTCTAACCTTGATTGGTACACGGGTCCCACCCTTCTTGAAGCTCTTGACCAATTCAGAAGGCCTAAGAGGTTAATATTCAGGCCTCTCCGATTACCACTTCAAGATGTCTACAAGATTGGAGGAATTGGAATTGTGCCTGTGGGACGCGTTGAGTCTGGTATCTTGAAACCTGGAATGGTGCTGACTTTTGCCCCAACTGGGCTCCAAACTGAAGTGAAGTCTGTGGAGATGCACCATGAAGCTCTCACTCGGGCTCTTCCTGGTGACATTGTGGGATTTAACGTTACGAATGTGTCTGCTAAGGATCTCAGGCGAGGCTATGTTGCCTCAAACTCCAAGCGTGGCCCAGCTATGGAGGCTGCTGAATTTACATCTCATGTTATCATCTTGAATCATCCTGGCCAGATTAGAAATGGCTATACACCTATTCTCGACTGCCACACCTCCCACATTGCTGTCAAGTTTGCCAAGCTTGTTAGCAAGTTTGACAGGAATACTAATGTTGAATTTGAGAAGGAGCCCAAATTCTTGAAGAATGGCGATGCTGGTATTATTAAGATGATTCCCACCAAGCCCATGGTGGTAGAGACTTTTACTGCATATCCTTCACTTGGTCGTTTTGCTGTCAGAGACATGCGTCAAACTGTGGCTATTGGAGTCATCAAGGATGTGAAGAATAAGGATCCTGTAAGGTCAAACTATGGCTATTCGAGTCATGAAGGATGGGAAGAACAAGTATCCTGCATCATGGAGGAGGGATGATCCCTAAATTGGCATTGAAAAAGTGAATCTTGCAAGATGATCTATCTAGGGAAGTCTATTGTCTTTATTACAATAAATGGTCCTTGATCCATAGGATGTCTATTTGTCGTCTAGTAAACTTGCTTTGTAGGTTAAGTGTGATGTCTGCACCGTCATCTAGCAGCTTTTGTTCCTAGAACTGGCTTCTAGATCGGCGGTGGCAGGTCCATTTCTTTTTTGTTTTTATGCTATGATTATTGTGTCTAGTGTGAATACTTGGATTTTGTAAGCAGAAAGTTTCCAGGCCTGCTGCTTTTCTTTTAAATGTCAACTATTTATTTGCGTGTTTATTCCTCGGTGTAATGTTTTTAAGTTTTTTCTGGTTCATGTCTCTTATTGCTCTAGGCTATATAGTTTGGCGAGAATGCCAGGAGCATTTTTTATTTTTGAATGTCACATGCTGCATAATGCTCTGATCATTTGTTATTTTTGTCTAAAACTTAAATACCTTGGTATAATATTCAATCAAGTTATTGTTGCTTTACTTAACATCCTCAACTTTACCTGATGCAATGCTTGCTTTATATTTCTTTTCGAGATAAATTTCTTTTTTAATTTGTGAAGCATATACTACGGTACAAGTGCATCTTCTCTCTTGCCACAGAATATTTAAAGCAGCTTCAAGTTCCTAAGTCCAAGTGAGTTTTCGTTTCAACTATGCCATGCCTGTTGTAATATTGCAGAAAAATATAGACCCCTATTAAACAACTTATATATGTATTTATAGTTTCTTCTTCAGCAACTTATGTACATGTACAAATTGATGCATGATTGAGTTATGTTCTATACCGTTTAGTTACTATATTTTAAACTCTGTTGGCAGAAGGAATGTTCATACTTGGCTTTATAATTTCATTTGTCAAATTTTCTCTGCATTTTTCCCTGGAATTCTCTGAAATTCCTCGCTTCTAGCTCGCCCAGCAAATGTATTCTGCCTCAGAATCCCGTGCTTTGGACTAATTCTTGGTCATCAATCTCAAAACCTATATATATTAGATTAAATACTTACATCAAATTGGGTGTTTTTTACTAAGATTACTTGCAAAACAAGTCAATAAGTGCTAATGAGCTTAACATGATTTTGGCACTTATCATTCATCTTTCAATCTACCAGGTAAATATATGTACTTCTTTTCCTCTAGTTTGTCGGAAAAAAAATTCATCTCAACTGTTTCCTTAAATTATATTAACAACATTTTTTATTCACCTGATCTGTATTTGATTGAAAATCTCACTAGTCAGGTTATTGTTGTATATTGTAATCAAATGGATAGATATATGTATAGCTTTCTATAGATATTGGTATAGGTTGCTATGTATATTTTTGAATAGATATAAATGGTATTGATTTTGATTTTAATTTAGATTCTGAAAGTTCTAGTTTTATAATTATCACATATCTCAAGTAATCAATTATGTCATGATTTTATATTTGTTTGAGTTCCTTTCCTCACTGCTCATGGATTTGAAGAAATTTTCATTGATGTAACACTTAAGTTTCATAGGATAACATCTCAAGAATCTGTCAACCTTGATGATGAAGACCTTGAAATAGTTTAGGATCATAGATCTTGAAATAGTTGCAAAAGAAAGCTCTCAAGCACAAATGCCACTTATTCATGTCAATCAACTGTATGATGCAATAACATTGAAACCAAGCATCTTTATATGATTTCTGATTCAGCTTTCCTTCGATAGCCAATGCATACTTAGGAGCTGTCTGTTATTTAATACTTTCATATGGCCTTCCATGATCATTCTTATCATATAGTGGTTTTATTTCCAATGTTTTGTTAATACAAGGGATCTTAAATACTACATGCTAGCAAAATATTCACTTGTATATCTACACAGGTGATCAACTAAGTCTCACCACTATGGTGGAAGAAATTTGCATGCATGTCAGTTGAATGGCCGTGCCATTTTTGTTGATCTTCAAACATCATCAGATCCAGCAAAACATGTTTTTGAAATAATTCGGATTCCTATTCTTACACGGGATGAAGACATAACTATTGATAAGAGTGACATCTTTCTGTTGATCAGCTGATGAGAATCTCAGCAAATATTGAACCTCGTGTAAAAGTAAAAGGCAATGAAGCTAGCACTTGAATTGAAAGAGACTGTGAGAGAAGTGCTGAAAATTCTTTGATGATCTGGCAGCTGATAAGAAATTCTCCATGAAAAATGTTTAGAATATGCTGATAAGTTAATGTTACCTTGCAAAATAAATCAAAACTTTTCCAACAAACTTATGTTACCTTGCAAGATAACGCATGTAGTAAAACGATTCCATATGACAGGAAATGTTCCACAAGTTACTCATGAATTACCAACACTTGGCAATATTAAAAATTATAAGTACTCATTCAAGGAAAAGATGGGTTTGAGTCACATGGCATGGAAAAACAATGAGCACCGGTTTTACCAGGCAAAACAACCACCATAATGCTAAAAGTATTTTTAAATTCGTGTAAAACACTGAAGCATTCAATTCTAGAAAAGAAAACAACTACTCACAAACAAACAAAAAATACAAATGCCTTGCACAAAGGTTCCCTGCAACCTGATCATCCTCAAATCCATTTACACACCATTTTGATTCCCTGCACCATTTGCATTGTTGTCATGAGCAAGACCATTTGCGTTGTCGAAACAAATGATGGAGTTGCTCACAATGTTGAACGAGTCTTTGCGCTGCAGATTCTGACAAAGTATGGCCTTGCCGACAACAATGGTTTTGCTCATGACAACCATGCTTTTGCTGCTGACAACGCAAATGGTGCTGACAACAATGGTGCAGGGGCTGATGACAACGCAAATGGTCTTGCTCATGACAACAATGCCTTTGCGCTGATCTGCACAAAGGTTCCCTGCAACCTGATCATCCTCAAATCCATTTACACACCATTTTGATTCCCTGCACCATTGTTGTCATGAGCAAAACCATTTGCGTTGTCATCAGCCCCTGCACCATTGTTGTCAGCACCATTTGCATTGTTGTCATGAGCAAGACCATTTGCGTTGTCATCAGCCCCTGCACCATTGTTGTCAGCACCATTTGCATTGTCAGCAGCAAAAGCATGGTTGTCATGAGCAAGACCATTTGCGTTGTCATCAGCCCCTGCACCATTGTTGTCAGCACCATTTGCGTTGTCAGCAGCAAAAGCATGGTTGTCATGAGCAAAACCATTGTTGTCGGCAAGGCCATACTTTGTCAGAATCTGCAGCACAAAGACTCGTTCAACATTGTGAGCAACTCCATCATTTGTTTCGATAACAATATTGCCATCAGCTGAATTTTCAGAGTTTTCGGTCACCGAGATCATTTCCTGAATTGAAAGAGACTAGCACTTGAAGCTAGCACTTGAATTGAAAGAGACTGTGAGAGAAGTGCTGAAAATTCTTTGATGATCTGGCAGCTGATAAGAAATTCTCCATGAAAAATGTTTAGAATATGCTGATAAGTTAATGTTACCTTGCAAAATAAATCAAAACTTTTCCAACAAACTTATGTTACCTTGCAAGATAACGCATGTAGTAAAACGATTCCATATGACAGGAAATGTTCCACAAGTTACTCATGAATTACCAACACTTGGCAATATTAAAAATTATAAGTACTCATTCAAGGAAAAGATGGGTTTGAGTCACATGGCATGGAAAAACAATGAGCACCGGTTTTACCAGGCAAAACAACCACCATAATGCTAAAAGTATTTTTAAATTCGTGTAAAACACTGAAGCATTCAATTCTAGAAAAGAAAACAACTACTCACAAACAAACAAAAAATACAAATGCCTTGCACAAAGGTTCCCTGCAACCTGATCATCCTCAAATCCATTTACACACCATTTTGATTCCCTGCACCATTTGCATTGTTGTCATGAGCAAGACCATTTGCGTTGTCGAAACAAATGATGGAGTTGCTCACAATGTTGAACGAGTCTTTGCGCTGCAGATTCTGACAAAGTATGGCCTTGCCGACAACAATGGTTTTGCTCATGACAACCATGCTTTTGCTGCTGACAACGCAAATGGTGCTGACAACAATGGTGCAGGGGCTGATGACAACGCAAATGGTCTTGCTCATGACAACAATGCCTTTGCGCTGATCTGCACAAAGGTTCCCTGCAACCTGATCATCCTCAAATCCATTTACACACCATTTTGATTCCCTGCACCATTGTTGTCATGAGCAAAACCATTTGCGTTGTCATCAGCCCCTGCACCATTGTTGTCAGCACCATTTGCATTGTTGTCATGAGCAAGACCATTTGCGTTGTCATCAGCCCCTGCACCATTGTTGTCAGCACCATTTGCATTGTCAGCAGCAAAAGCATGGTTGTCATGAGCAAGACCATTTGCGTTGTCATCAGCCCCTGCACCATTGTTGTCAGCACCATTTGCGTTGTCAGCAGCAAAAGCATGGTTGTCATGAGCAAAACCATTGTTGTCGGCAAGGCCATACTTTGTCAGAATCTGCAGCACAAAGACTCGTTCAACATTGTGAGCAACTCCATCATTTGTTTCGATAACAATATTGCCATCAGCTGAATTTTCAGAGTTTTCGGTCACCGAGATCATTTCCTGAGTTTTCAGAGAACAAAATTATCAAAAATCTAAACAGCACCAGATTGTAAACGAGAAAATAAAAGATAAACATCCTAAAATTTGCAGATATATATACAAGTCGGAGCTAACTATAATTAAATTATCAAAAATCTAAAAAGCACAAAAGTAGTGTATCAAAAGGCAACATAGTGACCATCCATTCATAAATATCACTGTAGTATAACATCTTTGACAAACTCACAAAGACACATTAACTAAGTTCAACTCAATATAGGGAAAAGAATAATAATACAGTGATTTCGTGATTTTGTTTGAAGCATGCATGATGCCAGTAAAAAACATGTGTTAAAAACATTGACATATCAAAGAATTTTCCCCTCAACAAAGGTAGAATGAAATAGCCTTCAAACAGCCTCTTTCGGTTAAGAATCCAATAGTAAGAAATTCAATTGCAATTGATAGCTAACCCACATAATTGAGATACACACATTTTTAGACAAGGGAGAATATTAACCTTTTGTTGCTGCTTCAGTGTCTCCAACACTTCGGGAGATACAAAAACCTACGTAGAATAAAAAATTATGAATAACATCAGTGTGCATACGGGCAAAATACACATCTTTCCCATGAAAGACGCTTAAAATAATACAGTTCCCTCCAGATGAAATAATATGCGACACTACAGCCCATTTTAATGTATATAAACCAACTGGTGAGCAAATCACCTAAAGCCATTTTTTTCTTTTTTAGAATTGTCAATGTATCATCCAGAAAATCTCACTCGAACACCATATTATTTTATTTTGGGTGTGGAGTTGGTTGGGTTGCACAACTAGTTTGAGCTGAGGATTAAAGTTGGAGGCCCCGGGTGCAAACCCGTGTAAAGGAGAAAGATACCAACAACCAATTACTAACATTGGCATTTTAAACAAAAAAGAAAATTAGGACTTCAAAAGATTAATAAATTTCAAATTATCTGCTTTGGGATTTCTCCCAAAACCATCATTTCATTTTCTACATCCCCAAATTGAGTTTAAAAACTATTTGGCATTTATTTATACTAATTAAAATTTCCCCTATTTGTGAGCTGTATTTTCCTAATAGTCTGTAAGGCACTAAAACCAACAAAAGAAAGAGTAAGAAATAATATTACTAAACACTTTGTAAACATTATGGTGTTACCTTCACATGATTCCTTGAAAACACACTTTCGATCTTACGGACCTGAAATCATAAGAGTGGAATTTTCTCTATTATTACAACTGTAAATTTAAAGATAAACAAACTACATAATCAAGCATGTTGTGGTATATAAGATGTACGTAGAAGATGTATTATTATAACAAAATATAAGATATAGTATATAAAATGTATTATTATAACTAAATATAAGATATTTAACCTAGAATAATATGATTGACTACTTTTTAAAAAATATGAAGTATAAACTACCGACCAGAATTTATGTTCATTGGAGTTTGACGAAATAAAGAGAAACGAAAAGATATTATATAATCAGAGAGAACTATGTCTATAAAGTGAATATGAAAGTAAAAGAATGATTGATTTAGTCAGTGTAGTACATCCTCCTCTCCTAAATATCCTCCACTCCTCCAACCGATAAGTCTTGGTCAATTACTTGAAAGAAATTATTCGGTGAAGATGAGAGGTAGAGAATTAAAGGTCATTGATGAAAGTGAAAGATTGATCTTGAAGGCACCTCTATCCATAAATAGAACCTTCAAAATAGAAATTGAAGTATTGAATCATCATTGTTTAGCAGCTACAGTTTTGAGTGAAAACTGGACATGGCATCACAAATACGGGCATCTAAACTTTAGAAGCTTGTGCATAATGAATGCAAAAAAGGTATGGTAAATGGACTTCCCCATATCAAAGTACCTAAACAAGTTTGCGATGAATGTTGTGAAGTAAAACAAGCAAGAAATCCCTTAAAACATGATTTATCTATGAAGGACGCTGTAACAAATTTAAGTCGCTTAATTTCAAATTGACGATTGAGATGAACTACAATGTGAAACCACCTAAAATCCATACAATAGAAAATCTGGTTCCAATGGTAACCACTCCCTAAATTGAGACATGATACATTAATTGTAGGCAATAATAATATAAGTATATGATACTACTATTGTTGTGTGTGATGTAAGATATGATGTATCAGATTCTCATGTTATACAAGAGAACTAATGACACCAAAATTCTTATAGATTCCCTTCACTCACTTTTGGCCATTTGTTTTCCAACAAACACCCCTACTAGAAATTTACCTAGGATATCTAGCATGTGTGTTAAATTTGGCATTGGATACATTAAAATTACAATAATAAAGATTTCCTTTGAATAAGATATAGAAAATTCTCGTCTTATACCTCTAAAATAACACTACTGACGTGAACTTCCAGCGACTTATGCTTCTTCATCACGAACCATGACGTCGTCTAGTAACTTGAATATCTGAAATAAATAAAAGGGATTGGGGTGAGACAAGATGTCTCAGTGAGTTCCACCTATCCTAGATTGTAGGCAATCTCAAGGAACCTAGGATCGACATTTGTTCTAAACTCAACCCATTTCGGATTTATACAGTCTTTATCCTACATAATAAAAGCTCATTTTGCTTCTTTCTGCTTTTCTTTTGGTTAGCACAAGAAACACGTTTGCCTATTCTATTCTTCTGTCTCTCTCACCCTTCATTATATTTATATTCACATATCATAACATAACCAATTCAAGCAACAAAATCATAAAAATACTTTTCCCTATTATGGAAATTCATAAGCAACAACAACCCATCAAATTTAGTAGTAGGTTCAAACGTATTTGTGTCTTCTGTGGCACCAGCCCTGGCAAAAATCCCATCTACCAACATGCTGCTATTCAACTTGCTGAACAACTGGTATAATATATAGTATTCTATAGACTCAATACTTTCCATTTTTCTCAATTATTCTTCATATAAACCAGGTTTCTTGTCTCCAATATTCTATTCATATTATTATACTTATCAAAATACTAAAAGTCAAACCAAAATTTTTGGCCTCACAATGTTTGCTTCAAACTATCTATATATACCAAAATCAGTGTGTACTTTGGTGGTCATTAATATTACTATATATGTTTTTTATTCTCTAATCCTCTGGTTCTCAAAAAGAAAGAAGTCATGACAAATAGCTGTTTAACCTTTGACCAATAAGTTAGTATAGTATGACAAATAACTTTTCAGTCAGGATTTGAACTTGAATTTTTCCGAATGATTTGGCGTTAATAGAAACTCATTAACCACTTAAGTCTAACTACTTGATTTTGGAGCGCGAAAGAATAATGCTAAATATAACTAAATATTACAATTGAAGTAAATTAAGATGAAAGTTGAAATGATATTTTATAATCATGGAAATTGAATGAATTAATACAGGTGGAGAGGAATATTGACTTGGTATATGGAGGAGGAAACATTGGTTTGATGGGTTTAATATCACAAGTTGTGTTTGATGGAGGACGCCAAGTCATAGGGTAACTAATCCACCCCCACCCTTTTCTCTGCTTCTTTATTTGTGATTATGATCAATTTTCCTATTGTTGTAGGGTCATCCCTAAGACTCTTAGAGCACCCACATCCATGCCACCTAAATGGATCGTATAAATGGGACCCACATAATATATTATATTACTTTATACTTCCCAATTATTTAAACCACTCAACTACATTTTCTAAATATCCATACCACTCCTCTAAAACTCTAAAATGGGTCCCACTTATCTTACAACTACAACATACTTTAAATTATATTTTACATTAATATATAAAATGTGTAATGAAAATATATAAAATGTATCACGCAATATGCTCAAAATGAATCAAAATATCTAAATAATAAATAAAATAAAATGAAAATTATACGAAAATATATTAAATAATTTACTACTTGACACAAATAAGTTATAAGAAAATATATTAATAAAATTATTAAACGTTGAAATAAACTACTACCTCCAAAAAGTACCACCAGAGAGAACAACATAATTTTTAAATTTTAACATGCATGATACCCTAAATTTTTAAAAAGGGACGAATTAATGAAACCATTGAAAAACAATGACACTTACAGATAAGAAAAGGTTCATCCCAGTAAGCAGTGATTGTGGACAGTTTGCAGTAAAATTAATTGAAGGTTGACCCTCAAGAACGATAACTTTGTCAGCAAGATAATTTGCCATGATGAAATCATGCTCAACGATAAAGGCTGTTTTCTTTGCATGAAGAATAAACCTCTTAATGACTTTTGCAACTACAATACGCTGTTCGGAATCAAGATATGCACTTGGCTCATCTATCAGATAGATGTCTGCAGGCTGTTGTTGTAGAACAATAGCAACTGATTAAAAAACTATAAATACTATTTAGTTTAAAATGAATAGATGTCTAAAGTAGCAAAATCAAACACACAACAAAGCTGAGTGATATAGTTCTAAAAATCTTGCTACAACATCATCACAAATTGATGTCTGCAGGCTGCTATAGTAGAACAGTAATAGATCGTGAATTCAATTAATATTTTGTTTGAAGTAAAATGTATTACATTAAAGAGATATAAATAGATCAATCACAACAAATCCAAGTTTAAAAAAAAAAAATCAACACAGGTTGAGCTTTTAACTTATTTCCGTTACATAATTTGAAAAAAATCCAGCTGACATCACCAACAAAGATTGGGCATCTCAAAAGTGAGGAAAGTACAACATCTCAACCATAGAAAAAATAAACAGCAGTTGATGAACATTCATAGCAAATCACAGCAGATCATAGATTGTCATCAATCTAAAGTAAATAACTCACTCTGAAAGAGCAAAATTCCACTGGTATATAGGAAACTAAGATTGTATTCAAGAATGTAGAAGGGAAAGAAAAGACAGGGCAGACACAAGAACTAAGGTGCACAAGCAATCCCAAGGATGAAACATAAAATACCTTTCCAAGACAAAGGCATAAGGCTACTCTTTGCAACTCTCCTCCAGAAAGATTCTTAACGTCTTTGTCCATCAACTGTTCAATAAGTAGTGGCTTCATCACTTCTGATATAAACAGGGGATGAGTATATACATTACGGATTTTTTGATGTAGCAAGTGTCTAACAGCTAATCGGGATTTTGGGCTAATTTTCTGAGGTTTGTATGATACGTTGAACTTGGGCATCTCCACATCAGATCCACCTTCTATAGTATCGGGTTTCAACAAACCAGCCTGAATAAAAGAAGAGGGTGAATAAATATATGAAGAATTATGCAGTTTGATAAAGAAATAATAAGACTAAAAGAATACCAGCATACGAATGAATGTTGTCTTTCCTGTCCCATTCTCACCCAGCATCACAATAATCTGTGAATCTGTAAATTCTCCTTCAACTGCATGAAGCCTGAAATTGCCTTGAGTTTTAGTCATGGTTGGGTATTTGAATCGAGCATAAGTTTGAGCTTCCTCGGCAGTTTTCTGTGGAGTCTCTGCAACCTGGATAAAAGATTAGAGCAAGGTTAATTCGATAAAGTTTATTTGTTATTTCTACCCTTAGTTTTTGGTGGGTTAGCAACCTGTAGGATTTCTCTGACCCTTTCACGGTTCCCCTGTGTTCTTCTATTCATAAACGACTTCTTTTACTTCAAAACATATTCAAATCATCAATAATTATATTTTCAAGTTCTACTTCTACATCCATCGTTGATGTTCCAAACGAAGCAGGATAATACATAATCAAGATTCCCACAATTCCCTCAAATCGTTCCACAGCTTCCTTTTTACTTTCATTTTTTAATAATGAGAAACAAGCTGCGAGAAGAGGGTTATAGAGCTTTGATGGGTTAAAGGGTTCTTTGAGGGAGAAATCAAGGAACTTGGCAGATTTCGTTGCTCCTCAAGGTTGTGTCATACTACCATAGAAGATGCTCATGAGATCTGAAACTTTCTAGAAACATACAATTCATGAACTCACCCAACAAATTGTTTAACAAATGATTAGAAATCCATAAAAAGGGTTGATTTAACAAGTATTCAGACATAGTGAAAGATGCAATCAATGGTCATGTTCCATGGAAGCAGTCATGTAGATGACGTGAACGAAGAAGTAAAGCACAACCTCATTACTCCAAAAAAAAATACTTTTTTTTTTAATTTTCAAGTATATATAGCATTTTTTAATATATATTTAGTTCAATGATATATACCTTATCATGCGGGTATCAAGTGTCGGACAAACAAATGATATGATAAAATAATGTTATCGTATTTATTATCATGTTTTCACCAAACAAAGGATAGAGTAATGTTTATCTTGTAACTATCCTATCTTTTTTTTTTTTGGTCAAGTACCCTAGTGGCTAGAATTCACATTTTTTAAGGTCAATAAGCGGGGTGTCCCGGGTTCGAACCCCAGCCCCTGCATATAACAATGCATGTCCCTACCAACTGAACTATGCTCACGGGGACATAACTATCCTATCCTTATCCAATTCATTATCATATCTTGTCTCTATCCTATCCTACGCACCAAACGCGCCCTTAACGTTTTGTAAAAAGTTAAAATCACTTAATTAGTTCAGGTACATCATCTAAGCTTTTAGATAATTAAATAAATAATTATAGTGATAAATGTATACATATATATATAAATTTTAGCAAAATATAAGGACTAACAATATAATTTAATCTTTTTTTAATGGCAATATAATTTAATCTAATATAAATGATGCAATGTAACCAAAAAAATATAAATGATGCAACACAAACGGAAATAATTGTGATCTGTTCATTTAAATGGGGAAATTTTGCTGAGTATATTCAGAAACCAAATACTTTCAGCACTTCACTCATGTATGTTTTTGATATGTTGAAACAAACACCATTGGAACAACGGATGGGAGGTAGTAGATAGATTATATGTACCTTGAAAGTAAGAGAGACCTCCCGAAACCTAAGATTTTCTGTTGGAACAAATCCGGACAAGAAGATATTAATTCCTTCTCTGACTGAGAAAGGGAGTGTCACAACACCGTATACATCAGGTTTGCCATACAAACAGCAAATAAAGTCTGATAAGTAGTCCAAAACACTAAGATCGTGCTCGACAACAATTACAAAGCGGAAAAAAAGAAGAGGATTTCAAATAAAATAACGATTCTTGATAAAAATCAATGACAAATCACATAGTGATATCAACAATGTTTAAAGCAGAAACTACAAAGGAAAGGAAACAAACCTATTAGGCCTGAGCAATGACCGAACAACTTGCGCAGCTTTCAGCCTCTGTTTCACATCAAGATAACTGGAAGGTTCATCAAACATGTATATCTCAGCATTTTGGATGGCAACAACTGCAATGGCAAACCTTTGGAGCTCACCCCCTGAAAGATCACCAACATTACGATCTATAACTTGATTAAGTTCAAGATCAGCACACAAAGCTTTTCCTTCATATCTCTCTCATTTTTTTGGTCTAGCACTTGCCCCACGTTCCCTTGCACATGGTTTGGAATGTCGTCAACATATTGAGGCTTGATGACAGCCTGTATTGTAACGTATAGTGAAATAAGCAAGCCGGAAGGAAAAAGGACAAAAAAAACATCTGTAACACACTACCTTATCAATACAAATTTCAAAAACAGCTCAATTTAAATGAATGAACATTGAAAAAAAAATGAAGCACAATTGATGTTAATTTTTTTAGGTACAATTGATGTTAAATTGTTAGGCTATCAAGTAAAGATAAGAATGTTTTTCATAAATAAAGGATAAAGAACTCTGTAGTGATTATTATTATAACGAATGCAACATTTGCTTCCAGTGCAGAATCGGTGCTGAAACATGAAATCATATATAACTAATTATGGATTATAATGTCTTAAATTTTTGGGTTGAGCCTAAGTCAATCTTAGACTTTAAAGGCAAGGGCTATCCGTGCTTTATAAACACTACACATGCCATATCTCTGAGAAATGTGGGACTAAATCCACCCCTTTCACACCCAACACAATGAAACTGCCGGAGGATGCAATGAAGGCAACCCAAATGCCACAATTAGGCGGCTAGGGGGGACTGCAATGAAGGAGGAATTCCCAACATAATGCTTACAAACAATTCTTATATTATGTATTACAAGGCTTTCCAATTTGTATTAATGTAGTATCTCGATGATAATATGGTTAAGGTTATTGAATAAGGACATAAACATCACCTTCAAATCACCCTCTTGAATGTGAGTAAAGTAATTCTGCAATTCAGATCCTTGAAAATGGGTCAAAACTTCCTGCCAATCAGGGGGGTCCTGCAAAGGGAAAGAAAGGTTAAAAATGAAAGCAATGAAACCTCTCAAACATGTTTGTTTTTTCACTGTTGATTAAAAATTGTGGTAATTTCTTACAGTGAAACGACCCAAGTTGGGCTTGAGTTTTCCAGCCAAAATCTTAAGTGCAGTGGACTTCCCAATTCCATTTGTCCCGACCAAACCAAGCACTTGCCCCGGCATGGGAACCGGCAACCTGCAATTACAATTCTTGGATTGGAATAAAAAGCAAAACATAAAAACATAAGTCACAGCACACACACCTGCGAAGCATAAAGGTATTAGGACCATATCTATGAGTGATATCTTTGTTAAAATCCTTAGTGTTGATAATTTCGATGGCTCCAAAAGGACATCTCTGCAGCAAAATCACCATCACATAAACAAACCCATTATTGTTATTATTATTAACAAAAGCGAGCATCTTTAAATAAAATAAAAAATAAAAAAGTGAATGAATAATGAATAAATAATACCTTAACACACATACGGCATCCAATGCACAATTCCTCAGATATGTAAGCAATCTTGGACTCAGGAGTAACCTCAACACATGATTTTCCAATTATGACGACAGGACAAATCATCTGGCACTCTTGATGACACTTTAGCGGTCTGCATTTGTCGTTGTTAACGAAGGCAGTACGCATCGATCGTTCATCAGACATGTTGCAGCAAATAAAACCTAAATCCCAAATTACAATCAGAAAATGAATCGAATTGAATTGAGAGTAAATACAAAATTGAAGAGCTTACCGAATCGAGAAAGGAATGGGAGCGTTAGGGTTTTTTTTTTTGAGAGATAGAGAAGGACGGGGTTTTTTACTTCCAACAAGAGTAGCGTACAATGTACTAATGCTGATGGTTTTGATAAGGAGAAGCAAATGGATGGTTATGTTAAACGAGGTGTGAACAATTTCCCTTTGACGGTTAACTTGAAAACTTCGACTCATGTGACGGGTCTTGTGAATGGTGAAAACCTTAAAGGCTATGAATGGTAGGGGGAATGAGGCATCTCAAAAAATCCTTCATGATAAAGATGATAATTATGAGATGGAAGACATTGTTGTGGAAACTCCCAATATACAGTGATAAGTGGTCTCTGGTTAGTGAGTTTTTTTTCTTTCTTTTTCATCTACCTTTATCAATGATTGTGTTTAAAGATTTTTCTCTTATTTTTTGGA
Organism: Medicago truncatula; assembly: GCF_003473485.1. Taxonomy (NCBI): domain Eukaryota; kingdom Viridiplantae; phylum Streptophyta; class Magnoliopsida; order Fabales; family Fabaceae; genus Medicago; species Medicago truncatula. Next base: position 7,979,450 of record NC_053042.1, read on the forward strand.
ATGTTCGTGGCTTCGCCAGTAAAAAGAGTAAAACGCATATGCGTGAGCTATTAAAAAGGTTTAAACCTGATTTGTTGTTTATTTTCGAGACTCATACACCCTTTGCTTCCTCTAAGCAATTTTGTGATAAAGAGGGATTTAAATGCCTTGGAGTGGAGGAAGCCCAAGGTCATTCGGGAGGTGCTTGGGTTGTGGTTAATCAAACTAGCCGTTTCTCATATGATGTTATGGATACTATGCAACAATGTATCAGCGTTAAGATTTCCTTTGGTGTTCATTCTTGGGTTTGCACAGGGGCTTATGCTAGTCCAAACTACACAACTCGGTGCCTTTTCTGGGATTATTTGGTGGACCTTAGAACTCGAATTGACCAACCATGGGCCCTTATTGGGGACCTTAATGAGATCTTACTTCCTTTGGATTTAATCAAAATCAAAATTTCATAAAAAAACATCGTTCATAATTTCAAATGTTAGTGCAATAAAAATAGCAAAACGACGGGTGTGCCCGTCTTTTCGCTATATATACAAAGAGAATACATGGATTTGTGATGTTTTTTCACTTTCAATTAAACAAATTTGACTATAAGAATGTTGTTTTATTGTTCACATTTAAAAGATAAGAATTTATATTATATTTTTTATATCATTAAAAAAAGATAAATATGATTTATATTTTGATGGTGTCATTCAAAATAATTTTAATCGAAATTTCATTAATAAAATATTATTTGTAATTTACACGCATTAGCGCAATAATAAAAGCAGACATATACAAAATGCTCGTTTGAGCATGTCTAAACGTTAGTATATATGCTGATATCACCAGTTTAATATAGTTAAAATAGGTAATTAGTTTTCGAATTCCCTATATTTGAATTAAATTAAAAATTTTAAAATATTGAGTTAATATAGGTTTTGAATTAGATTAAAAATAAAAAATTATTGAATTAATATAGATAAGATATGAATAGTTAAAAAGTCATCCTAAAGTCTTCTATTCTCTTTATATATAGTATACAATATTATTTTTTTGAACAAAACAAAATGAGCTATATTACTCGAACAAAAAAGTCTTCCTGCACAGACGTGCAAAAGAAGAAAACTTAAGGTTGATACACAATATAAACAACCAAAAGCAATAAAAAAAATAAAAAATAAACTACTATATAGCCGATATGCAGATAATATGATAACGCCTCCAAAAATTGTAGTCAAAATTAAACATAATATAACCCGGTTTCAACCACAAAAAAGAATGAAACTTAACATGTTCGTTCAATGAAAGAATACTTTCTTCCTTGTACTTTATTTTTAATTATAATAAAAAGGTTTGTCCAATATGCTTAAGGCTTTGTTTGGATTGATGGAATGAGGTGGAATGGAATAGAATGGGGTGATATCTACATATATTCCCTTGTTTGGATTTCTACATAATGTATGGAATGGCATGGAACATGATGGAATGCATTCCATCCCATACAACCCTTTTACTCTATTTTTCATTCCTTCCAAATTGGAGGGTATGCAATGGAATGGAATCTCTTAATTAGATAATTACTCTTTTACCCTTTTTAATTTTGGTTGTCAGTTTTGTACTCCATTGATTTTCTTTTATCGTGGTCCTGCATCTCCTTCGTCACACATAATACATAACACGACAACCTTGTCTCTTCCAGCAAATACATATTTCTTCCTAGCTGTATTTCATTCTATTCTAATGAAAAAGTTCCAGTAATTAAAATTGTCAAAGTTGATTATGTTTCTCACGGTTTCTATCATTAGTTAATTGTATGTGTTTTAGTCGACAGAGATGCATCGTTTCATGATGATTAGGTTTATGAAGACAAACTTTGTCGTATTAACTTATATTTGATATCATTAGTATGTTGTATGTGTTTTGGTATTAACTTATATTTGATATTATTAGTATGTTGTATGTGTTTTAGTTGACGGAGATGTGTCATTTTATGATGACTCGGTTTATGAAGGCATATTTTGTTGTATTAACTTATATCAAAGATTTTCATTGTCAAAATTTGAGTTTCAAGTTCATTTTTAGTACAATTAGGTCATATATAATGTTAAATTTGATTTTATCTGATATCGTTTGTCAGTTGGATCTGTTTCAGTCGACGAAGATGTTCCCTTTTCAAGTTGACTTGATTTGCAAATGTATAGTTCGTCGAGTTGACTTATACCAATGATTATGATTGTTGAAAGTAGAGTTTCATGTTCATTCTTAGTTTAATTAGGTCATATCGTACATTTAGTTTGATCTTATTTAATATCATTAGATGTTTGGGTTTGTTTCAATAGATAAAGAAGTGTTGTTTCATATTGACTAGGTTTATCAAGGCATGGTTGTTTGAATTAATTGATATCTAAGGGTTCGATCGTCAAAATTAGAGTAATTGATTTAAAGGGGTAATCGGTCGAACCATAAACCAAAGGGGTAACTGGCCTTGTATGGCTATTGGATCAAGTAAGTAATTGAATCAAAATAGGAGAAAATTAGTGAACCGAGGGTTTCGGTAAACCGGGAATATATTCCTTCAAATATATAGACACGCATATTACTCAGAAATTTTGGTTGAATATTTATACATCATTCAATTATTTATGTTATATTATACTATTATATTAAAATAATTTAAATTTTAAATGAATTTTAGCACCCAATCTAGGATTACATATTATGCATACTTAAGAATTTATCTATATATACTCATAACAATGCACAAGAGAATACATCTTTTTGAGTTGAAGTATTTCTTCTATTTTTCTATTTTATTTAAATTATTTTATCATTTCTATAATATTATGTAAATTATAAATAAAATAATTAGTTAAAACTTATTAAAATAGAGACAGTCTATAACAATACGAACGAACCATAATAGGCAAGGTAAAAAAAGCATTATTTTGACCCTGTATAAAAAAAGTAACGTGTTTTGGTGTAAAAAATAAATCTTTAATTTTACTTTTCACTTCAGTATTTTTTATCATTTGATTGTTTGTTTGTATGTAATAAAAACGGAAGGAGATGCATATCAATATTGATGCAATAATTGGTATTTAGCACACAAACTCTTAAAAGATAAACTTTTCTCGAATGTTCTTTCAAAAAACTCTTCTCAAATGTTGTCCTTTTGCTTTTAACAAATATAAATTATTAGAAAAATGTGATAGGATAATAGGGATGTATTCAAGACTAAGTTTATGATGCGAATAGAATAATAGTGTCAATTTTTTTTTTGGCAAAACAATAAAGACTATGTATTATCCCATCCTAAACAACAGTTTAGTAGTTTTTTTGGGCTAATTTTATTAGTTCAAGTTCATTTTTTATTTTTTTTTGACAAAATTAGTTCAAGTTCATTTGTAACCTTAACAATTGTTAGCTACCAATTTTCTTTTAACATTTATTTTTATAGACATTTTTTAATCTTTATATAAGATAAATTAACCAAGTGATTAGATGCAAAGTAATTAATATCCTTCAGTAAATGTCAATTTGTTCTGATAGTACCAAAGTTTAATCCCTAACTGAAAAAAAATTTAGTTAATACTAAACTCTTAGCTGAATTACAGATTTTCAAAACCTTTTTTCTATGAGAATCTAATAATTGATAGAAAAAGAAGACAATACGAATTAAGTTTCTTCTATACATACATAATAAGTATTCATTTGTTAACTCCTTGCTAATTTTACCAGGAATACGTCCCCAAGGACTGTGGTATGGCCCCGAAGCGAAGTTGGCAGATTGACCAGCAGTTCAAAAACATTTAGCACTGTAACATTGGATATTTCTCTATTTGACCAAGGTGAGTCTACGTATATATTTATCGTTCTTTTCCTTTCATAGATTAGCACTTACTTGGTGCAGGCACCAACCAAACGCCCGTTTTCGAGTAGGTTAGCAGGAAAGGGTGCTTGACAGCTACTAATATGTGACTTTAAGCGGGGTATGTTTGGATGTGCACTTTTACATTTGTGGCACCTCAACTCCATAGACAGTAGCTTGTCATCATCTTTCAATGTTGCTTTTCCATGAATAGATACCTCATCAATTATATCTACTGAGTCGCGAAAGAAAGCAGTGTTAAACGAGTTCCAGTGCTTCTTATTCTTCAAATGTTTTGAGTCAAAGTCCTGGCTAATAACATGTAAATGTAGTTGTCGCATTGAAGGAACCTGCAGCACGTAGACATGTCCAGAAATTTTAACATATATGTATATAGTGTACACAAAAAAGGGAAAATAAGATTTTACAAGCCATGAAAATTTTAGTTTACAGATAACACCTAGAAGCATGCCCAACAACAACAACCAAACCTTATCCCACTAAGTGGGGTTGGACCTAGAAGCATGCCCATAAAAATTAAAAAAAACTTAACCATGACTTAAGCTACTTGTAGATGCACCTTCTCAGCATAACAATAGTACAATCGAGTTATTTCATATCGGTTTTTCCAACACATGCAAACAGATGATTAATAACCGAAAAAAAGGGAGCAATTAATGATCCTTAGAGTGTGCATGCTGAATTATCACTTAATTGTAGAGTTATTGAGATAATGACGAAAATATGCCCAGCCACAAAAAATCATTTTCAACCTCAATTCAATTTGAATTCAATTTGGCCGCAGCTAACTTAAATTTGTTTTACGGTTAAAAACATGCTAGAGTCAAATTCACTCATTAACCAAGTGAAAAAAATAGGTCTTGAATATAAACTCTGCATACCGAGTGATATCCAAGGCGAAATACCAGTGAAGAATTCTCACTCAAGAATTTCTCAGCCCATTTTAAACCCACTGCATGCATCCTTTTCAATACCGAAAGGTGCTCATTTTGGACATCTGACAGGCAATCGAGACCTCCACTCCGTGCCAACACCAGAACATGTTTTTGTGCCTGCAAAGCACATAGAAATTCAGTGCAATACATTTAAAGAGTCAAGCATGTCAGAAAAAAGTGAATAAAAAAAGATGAATTCACCTTAGGATACATATCATTCAATACAACAATGTCCTCTGAAATTTCAAGCAAGTCATCCTTATGCTTTTCAGGATGCATAGCTATTAGATGAAGAGCTTGAGCCCATGATCCCCATGCCTTCTTTGTGCTCCCATCGGTTCTTTTATGCTCTGAATCTACCTTTTCATCTCTAGAACCCGTAAAGGTCGTGTCAAAACCATCATGGGTTCCCTTGTATTTCTTGCTTTTTTCCAATTCGTGATCAGCATCTCTCTTACTCTTTTGATCGGTATTTCTGGAACACTGTTCAGACTGATCTTGCAACTCCAAAGACTTTTTTCCAAGGTTTTCATTTTGATGTACCGTGTTCCTAACAATTGATGCAAAACCTTCAAATAGTGATGCATAAGCATCCTGGAGAACCTTGCAGCCTCTTTCATAATCATTGTTCAGACAATTTGGTCTTTGTGGATTCATATTAGGTCCAAGGACGTGTATGACATGGGTCACACCTTCTCTGGTGAACAAAGGAGAAGATGAAGGTAGAGGGACAACAACAGCATTCCCAGGTGAAACAGTCTTCGCTTTTTCTTTGGTTGCAGACTCCAGTTCAGGACCTGCGGCATCAAAAATTGATGCATTAACACCTCCACCGCCAGGTTTCAGTCGCCTGCAAATGTTTTTTCATTTCAACCAAGAGAACATGTGAAAAATGACAGGTTTAATTGATCGAAAACATTATTAAAAAAAAAACTGAAAACATATTCTATCCATGGGAAATGAGTTAAAACTAATGAGATTCAAATCAATAAGCAAGCTTAAGCATTGGCGGTAGAAGATGCATCACATACGAAAAAGTGATAGGCGTTAGTCTAGAATTTGATTGTAAAATTACAGTTAACAGAAACTTCCTAATGTGGTATCAGACAGCTAGAGATCAAGGAAATCCTAAGGCTTTGTTTGCGAGTTTGGAGGGGAGGGTTTTTGAAAAAAGGAAGGAGCAAGTGGAAAAAATAGAGAACTTTGGGAGAGGAGGGCTTTGGGGGGTTCATTTTTCTTCATAATATAGAACCCTCCTCATTTTGGGGGATTCAAAAATTGTATTGGAGGAGGGTTTTGGGAGGTTCTGGAGGGTTTACATGAATTCTTCAAATTTAATCCGCGTTGTTATAATATTCTTAAATTAAAAATATATATATTAATCATAAGCATTAATTTATCACTCTAAAAAAAATACTCTTTCAAATTTTTAGCATTAATTTATCACTCTAAAAAAAAATACTCTTTCAAATTTTTAGAAAGATTTCTCAAATTTTCCCTATATTTCCTACCCCCCAAAGCCCTCCCCTCCCCTCCCGTCCAAACTCCAAAACAAAGCCTAAAACACACAGCATATCATATAAAACTCATATTTTTCACACATGCAGTTCTTTGAGGTCTATTTTATGCGTGTTTATTAACTATCTACTTCATTCTCACCAGTTCGCAGCATTTGCAATGACATTACAGCGCAAACCTCCAGTTGAATAAAGGCGAGTGATGTCTCCAACATGGGTAAAGAACTTCTGGGTGTCGACGTTCTTTTCTGCCGCTTTGGATTTAACTAAGGACAAAATTTTTGATCTATGTGTCAAATCAACTAGAACAAGTCTGGCATTCTCCATCTTATTTGAGTACTCTACAACCTTCTCAACAATAATATCTGCTGCCTTGTCATGGTTGAATTGGAAATCTGCTGTTGAAATAGAGGGAAATGCCAGAGTCGGAGTATCATCAAGAGAAACTTGATTGTGACAGGAACCAGCAGGTATATTAGTCTGACCTTCTATATCTTTTGACCCTAACTTGGAATTATCATGCGCTGATGGGATTTTTTCCATATCTTTGCAGAGGGAATCATTTTTTCCAGAAGTCTGGGAAGTAGAGTCTCCAATGGTATTTTCTTTAGATGCAGTATCAACTGGTACCTCTGCCTTTTTCAGGAATTTCATTATACTAGATTGGATTTTGGAATCTGGATTTTTCTGACCGAAGCAGCCATGTGAAAGGTTCTCCAGTGGCCCAAGTTTTTGATATGTATCAATAGCATCTTTGACATTACTCTCACTCTGACAAAATGTTATTCGGTTAAAGCCTTCGCTTAATTTGGGCAACTCTTTACTTTGAAGCATTCTATTCACAACTGCAGCAGCTTTTCCACCTTGCAAATTTCCTTCATGCCCAGATCGTTTAACAGATCGAGAAATACACAGCTTGGCAGGAAGGTCGAGTACAACTGCATGGATATCTATTTGGGATTCACCCCGAAGCTTTAAAAAATCTGACCGCTGTTCTCTATTAAGATTGCACCTGTCAATGAATACACTCTTCCCATCTTTCAATCCTCTAGCTGCACTACTTAGGCATTGAGCTTTACTTCCTGCTTTACCGTTTCCAATAGTGTCCTAAAGCAATAGAAAGTACAACCAATATTAGTAAAGATTCAAAACCAGCTCCTGCAATCAAAGCACGCAGATTTTTCACATCATGCACCAAGGGATTATTATAGTTGCGGAGCTGCCTAATAAAACTCACAAAAACCGAGGGTAAGAAGTTTCAGTGAAAATTCCTCACTTTCGTTCCCTTCATAATACAAACTTCCAAACAACAAGAACCAAGCCTTTTCCCACTAAGTGGGGAATGAATAATTCCCTTATCCTCAATCCAAAAACACCTAGAAGCCCTCAAGCAGACTAGAACTAGAACACGCATTAACTGCTTAGGATCTTTCAAATAAAAGCATATATGAAAATTTTCGAGATCAAGATGAAGATCAAAATGCACAAGTATAACACACACCCCTTGATTCACCTCAGGGTTATCAAACACACTAAAGTAGTGTTTAATAGACAGGTTAGAACAAGACAGAAAATAACTCAACACACATTTTTTTAATGTTTGATGTATTGCTTTTTATTACAAAAAAAAAAAAAGATAACACACCTAAAGGCTAAAGCCCTCGTGCAGACTAAAACTAGAACACCCATAAATTGCTTAGGATCTTCAAAATATAGGTGTATATGTAAATATCCAAGATCAGGATGAAGATCAAAAGGAATAACTCATAAGTACAACACACACCCTTGATTCAACTCAGGGTGTTATCGAGCAAATTAGAGTAGTGTTTAATAGACAGATTAGAACGAGACAGAAAATGACACAGTACATGTTTTTCTTCTATGTTTAATGTATTATTATTACAAAAATATAATTGAATGGAACATTTTGATTCCGATGAAAAAGTGAAACCAAAGAGAAAAACATAGTTTAATTCTTCAAGTAGTGCTAGAAACACACACTTTCTAACACATTTTCTATTATCGGTCAAAATTCACATGGGTCCGTATAAATTTGGTGGAACCCATGTGAGCTTTAACCAATAAAAAAAGTGTGTTGACAAGTGTGTGTCAAAGGGCACGTTGCTAAGATTATTCTTTTTTTCGCATGCCAGATGTATAATTTCATTCACTCCTTTTTCATCAATTCCCTCACTTCTTTCATTCTAACATAGAACCACCCCTTGAAATCAAAGACGTATCCAGTGTCAGCCAGACACAATATTACAAGCAACCACTTCTATTTTTTCAAACTATTGCAGATGTCTACGTGTCAGTGTTGAGCCATGTAATGTGCTTATGCTTCATTTGCAAATGAAAGTTGTGTACAATGTCCTATGAAGCACGGACACTCCTCGGATTAGGTGTGTCCTGGTGTCAGAAACGTTGACACGACACTGACACATATAATTACACTGAATTATGTGATTTTCTCAAATTATTAGTGATGTCAGCGTGTCATTGTCTGTGTCGTGTCCGGTGTCCATGTCTGTAACCGTGCTTCATAGTACTGTCATGTAATGTGGTTATATACTTCATAGTCTACGACTAATGATTATCAGTTACCATCTAAAAAAAGCATAAAACTTGAGTGGTTTCGGTGAAACCCAAGAAGCATTTAATCAAACAGGTAAAAGGCAAAGTTTCAAAACCTGACAAACGCGAAGCCATGTGCGAGAAGAGGAACGCATAACTTCTTCACAGAAGGTGGATTTCCCGCTTCCAGGTGCACCAACTAAGATTACCAAAATGGGTTTTGCATCTGCATTATTAATTTTCATGATTCATTCGCATATATGCATGAATAGAGAGAGAGAGAGAGAGAGAGAGAGAGAGTGATGAAGGTTATAGAAGGAAACCTTTGTTGTTGTCGAGGTCCATGTCCATGTTCGAATACGAGATTCTTCTTGTTTAGGATTCTATGATCTGAGGAGTTGTGTCACTTTTTGGGTTCAAGACAACACGTCACACCAAAATAATAGTCTATCACTATGCAAAAATCAAATTTTTAAGTTGATTCATTTAAATGATGTAATTAGTCAATAGTATAAACCAAATACATCATTTATGCATGAGGATGCGTGTTTTTGCTTCTGGACCAAATGGATTGTTTATCTAAAACAAAAAAAAAAGTAATGTTATTTGAACAACCCTTTCTTGTGACAACTTGTTAGACAACCAAATTATACAAAGAAATTTAGGTAGTGGCACAAAAATCAAAGTAATAGAGAGATAAAGTAGAAGGACAATATGAGTATGAGAGAGAAAGTTGTCACGAAAGTTATCAAAAATTGATTGTTCAAATATCATTTCTCAACAAAAAATGATCTTTATATGTATTCTTTTTATCTTGATTGGTGTAAGAAATTTAAAGGGAGTGATGATTAAAATGAATTTATGTTTATCTCTTTAAAAAGAACTCAAAATATCAAGTATCTCTTATTTCAACGGTCGTTTTTTGTTTTTTATCGGGAAGGTGAATGGGTTCTCATTGTCTCTTTAGTTGTGGTGGTGTTTTTAGATATCATAGTATTACGACTCCTAACTTCTACGATCCTTTTGAACAAACTTTGAGATTGATTTACGCTGACTTTGATAGGGATAACAATAGGCACCATTTGGACCAGAAATGTTCATCTCCATATATGTGTTAGTAAAAAATTACTCATGCTCTCGACCATGGTGGATGATAAATTTAGTGTCAATCCTCCTATATATTTTTTTTTGTTAATCTTTGAAATGGAACCATGACAATCTAAAGTTTGGTCAAGAGATAAGTAAAGTTTAAATAAGAGTCATTTCACTCAGAAATTGAACTAAAGTTCTCTTAAACAATTCGTTGTTTGAAGGAGCTCATTAATCCTCATATCATCTAGGTACCGAGGTGCTTGTACTTGTGCCCATTTTCCACAATTTAACAAAAAAAAAAAAAAAGACAATAAATAACAATAAAACACCACATTGTAATTAAAAAATGATCTAAAATATTTTAAATCAACTTATAAAATATTACATATTATGGTATTTAGCTATTAAAATCATCTGATCGTAGCATGATCGTAGCAGGAAGGATAACAATTTATGTTTTAAGAAATGTTCATGTTAAAGTTTAAATACATGTAAAAAAAAGTTACTAAGATATGTTTATGTGTGCGGGTTGTGGGTGAGTTTACACGAGAGTATTTGTACACATATCGATTCAAATATTTAGATGCACAAACCTAAGTTTAAACTCATAAATGTATTAAGATTTCTCTCCATTTATCTTATTTAGAGAGATAAAAACATAAAGGAATTTGGAGAGAAAAAAAAAATCCTCAAAAAGAGTTTGTATAGCAAAACTCATTTAGTGGAAGAACTCATTATCTATTTTTTTTTTTATTTATATTTATCTATCTTAAAATGAAATTCTCTAATTGTTATCGTAAAAAGGAAAATGCCAACAATTGCATTGAAACACTAATTAAGAAATCAAATATAATAGTATTTGTATTTAAAATTGTGCAGTCAATGCATCAAAAAGTTTTAAATTTGTCCTTTTCATCTTAAGATTTCATCTTTTAGTTTTCTTAATCAATACTTCCGAAGACGCCGGTTAACATGACCCGTATAAAAAAAATAAAAAATAATTTTAATTATGTAACTTGGTTGGTAACTTAACTCAGAACATCCACTTATTTTAAAAAAAGAAAGAAAAACGATGTTCTAATCCTAACACTAGAGTTTGTTTTCTTCCATATACATTACTGAGATAATAAAAGAGGGAGAATAAAAAATAGGTGAATAATAATAAAGCACTGAAAATAAAAATGATGAAAAGTGAATATTCAGTCACTGAGTCACGTTCTCTGCCAAATTGAAACTGATTGATAATACGTACGACACACTCGGATTCATTCAAATTCAACAACTCGAAGCGAAGCTGTTGAGCGAGGTATTGAATTTCAAAACCTTCTTCTTTATTCTATTCTATTCTTAGTTAGGGTTTTATCTTTCCAATTTTTAATTCAATTCGATTTCCCTTTTCATTTTATTTTTTCTCAAACATTACATTACTACAATAGATAGATACACTCACACAATGCTGCTGCTTATTTTGCTTCTATTTGAGCTTTGTCACCCTCCTCCTCGGTTTAGGCATGTCCTACACAACACTGACACGTATAAATTCATCTAATTATGTTGTTATCTCAAATTATTATATGTGTCGTATCCGGTGTCCGTGTCTGAGTTTGTGCTTCATAGCCTTGAAATGCATAATAAAGGGAATTCCTTGATGTAAAGAAAGATGCTCAGCATTAGTTTAGTTGATCGATATGTAGTGGTGAAAGAGGTTTCTTTCCCCTTCACCCCTTGTTTTGATGTTTTTTGGTTTGTCTGTGTTGGTCTTTTGAATTTCTTTTTTCTATTTAATTAAGTGAATCGAATGTTGGTGGTCTTTTATATAGTATAGCAAACAGCAATTCCATGATATGAATAAAAAGATGTGGAATTTGAGGCTGTAGATCTTTCTTTTTATTTCCTTTCTTTCTGCATAGTTAACTTGAGTGTAACTGTTGTTGAACTGATTATATAGGATGCTAGTTAGTGGGGTTAAGTTCTAACTCATATCTGCAAATAATAGACTCTTAAATCAAACAAAATTTGGTGGCAGTTTTTGTTTTAGTTATGGTGCCCTTTGAGATAGTTGTGACACTTATGTAAAAATGCTATTGTTGATCATGACAAGGGTAGGTATAAGCTTTTAGCAAATATAGGTGAAAGTTGGAGATCATATCTTACCACAAGTTACACGATTTATATATCTTGGATCCATAGTACAAAACGATTGAGAAATAGAAGGAGATGTAAACCATCGAATTCAAGTTGGGTTGTTGAAATGGATGAGGGTCTCAGGTATTTCATGTAATAAGAAAGTGCTGCTCAAGTTGAAGGGAAAATTTTCCTGAACATCTATAAGACCGACAATGTTGTATGGTACAAAGTGTTGGGTTGTAAAGAACCGACACAAAAGATGGGGTAAAACCTATAGTAGAAAAGATGGTGGAAACTAGGTTTATGTGGTTTGGACATGTAGAGAGAATACCTCGGAATTGCAGTAAGGAGAGTGGAATTGCAGTAATGGAGGACAATTAAATCACTAGAGGTAGATGAAGACCTTCAAAACTATAAAAGAAACTAGTAAAAACGATCTAGAGATTAATGAGTTGGATAGAGTATGGTATATGATAGTGTCGTTTGATTATGTAGTTGACCCCACTTAGTGGGATAAGACTTGGTTGTTGTTGTTGTTGTTCGGTGTAGTATATGTGAAAGGTGTTTTCAAGAGAATCTTATTGAGCAAATTACTGAATTTTAAGCATTCATGCAGGTGCTGATGGAACTTGAATCCAATAATCAACCCAAGCAAGAGCGTTCAAGGACAAGATGGACAGCATCACTTGACAAGATATTTGCAGACTTGGTTGTTAAGCAGATTCAACTGGGGAATAGACAAAACGATACTTTTGACAAGAAAACGTGGAATCACATCCGTGATGAGTTTAATAGGAAAACAGACCTTAATTTCAATAACAATCAATTGAGGAAGCATCTTGATGTTCTTCGGACGCGCTTCTATAATTTGAAATCTACTAATGATCAAAGTAATGGCTATGTAATAGATGATCCCCTTTACATTGGCCTTGAACAGTGGGAAGACATAGGGGTAAGTTAAGTTCCTTTCTCTATACCTAAATTTCCTTATGCATTATACTCTAAATTGAATTGTTTACTTTAGAAGAGTCAAATCTAATTTTAATATGAATTTGTTACGTTTTCTATACAGGCACAGCCTAGGAATGAAACAGTTAAAGGGAAAGATTGTCCGATATATGAGCAACTCTGCGCAATATTCACAGACTTGCCCGCTGATGGGAAATACGCTCAATCTAGTCACTATGGAGAGTTAGATAAATCTTTCGGTATCAATGCTGCTTACTTGACTTCATATCCAGAAATTGGGGTCTCTCATGAAAATCCATCATCATCAAAATCCATTCCAAGGAATATCTCAACAGTTGAGAAAGTGACCAAGAATACTCTTGATAGGAAAAGGAAACGTCCTAATGAGACACAAACTACTAGTCTAGATCAAGACACATGCAATGCTATGGCAGAAGCCATGTTAGAGATGATTTCTGCGTCGAGGTTAAGAGCAGTTGTTTCGAGTGTAAGTGATGATAAATTTTCCATAACAAACTGCATCAAGGCTCTGGATGAAATAAAAGGCATCGATCAAAATCTTTACTTTTCTGCATTGGACCTCTTTGAGAATCCTAGTTTCAGAGAGACATTCATTTCTTTAAAAAGTGTCAAGATAAGGTTGACATGGTTGCAAGGAAAGTGCAGTAAAAGTTCCTTCCGTTAGTATAGGTTTAAGCCATTTTGAAGTTGGCTTCATTGACTTAGGCTATGGACTTAGCATACCCTTCTTTTTGTTTTGCTGTAAGTAATTTTGTTTTAGCTCTTGCAACCTTTCTAAACTGTTCAAGTGCCATTTGATCTGAACATGATTCCTATAGTTATTTCTCTAGATATGATTTTGATGATCCATTTTATCTACACTTATCTTTGATACCTATTAGTTAAATGTAAACAAATGATATCCTTTGCAAATTTTATTGCCATGTTAATGATTTATGACTCAAACCATTTTATATTGAATTTGTAGTCCATTAACTTCATGTATATTCATTTAACCTGCAATGGTTGAAAAAAAGAGAAGACTTCTGTTGTACTTCATTCTACTGATAAAGGAATCCAACTGTTCATGTATCTTCTCTTCATTCAGAAGTGTTGTCAACAAATCAAAACCCAAGGGTATACACCATGATTCTTATGGGTCAAGCTTGCATATATTAAGGGAGATACTTTTCCCAACCCCTAAAGTCACTTCAGAAATACACATTCCAAAAAAAACACAATGTCTGTGTCATCCGGATGTGTACTTCTGGACAAAAGCATATTTTATTTCCCATATGAAAGATGAAGATCACTTCTAAAATCATGTTTTTTTTTTTTTTAAAAGACGCTCCAAATATTAAACCATCTTTCCTTTGCTAATAAAAATACAGTTTTCAATATAATGGCGGCATTAGTGTCTTTTAACTTTTCACTGTGGATGTATGCATGATAAAACCAATTCTAATCTATCTTCAGTAAAAAGGAGAACTTGATTTCACATTTCATTCTTAGAGCTCTAAAAAACACTGACAACGAATTCAAACTTAAAGCTATCCTTAATCCCATTATCACTTTTGCTGCTGCAATCAAAAGCAAAACTGACATGGCTTCTATTAATTTCAGGCAATAACAAAGAATTACCTCTCACTTAAGAAACTAATTATGCTTCTAGTATCGTTGTTACAGTGGTAATACAAAATTTGAACAAATAACCTTGAGCAATTTAGTGAGACCTCTCAGGCTCTCACCCTATCACCATTACTAAAGCTTATTATCCTTCTGAATTCTAATATTGTTAAAGAAACGATGATGCCAGCCATTAAAGATAGTAAACTCATTTACAAGAACAGAACTAACAACGGTGATAGTTATGTAAGCATAGTTACTTTCACCTGGGGCCATATACACAACAAAATTCAATCTTTACAACAGGACATTCAATAAATAATGTCGACAAACACCAAAATTTTACATAGATAGGTCATGAAAGGGAGTGGCCTAATATCACTGGTTAAAATTGTAAACCAAATGAAAGCATCAACATGATTTTGATAGTTGTATGCGGTGTGTACAGAGACAAGAAATGGAACGAGTACATTAACATCACGATTAAATCCAAAATCAGTGCCCACAATCTTAGCTTCTCTCAGTCATCGTCTTTGAATTCTCTGATCAAATATTAAACACAAAATAGTGTTAGCAATTTTCATGGTTATTGCAAAACGTGTGCCAAATGACAAAATTACCATGGTATACATAATGACTAAACTAATTCATTATTAAATTATTACAAAGGGGAAAATAAGATTGAACACCGTACCTACGATCAAGGTAACGAGGTTGAATTCCAGATCCTTGACAAGTTGTGCATGTCAGTGAACCCGCACCATCACAATTGATGCAGCGAGAGACCTCCGTCTCAGCTCCACCAAGTTCAACAGTCACATTACCGGTTCCCAAACAAAATCTGCATTTCTCTGGCAAAAGTGCAACATTTTCAAAGATAAGATTGGTAAAGAAATTATCAACCTGATGTGGATTTGAACTGATTACATTCACAACCTAATGTCTAGTAACCGGCACAAAGCAACCAGACACAATCATAAGCATCGCAAAAAGTTTCAATAAAAACAAAATGGCAATAACCTATTTTATTATTCTTGGTATAGATAGAAATGAATCGGATTTAGTCTAGTTGGAATAAATACTGATTAATATTATGGAAAACAGTGGTAGTGAGAAGCAATTAATATAATTTTCTTTGCAAGCAAATACTATTCGACACTCCCTTTGACTTAAACTCAACAAACACTTGTCCTCGTGAGCTTAGCTCAGTTGGTAGAGACAATGCATAATATATGAAGGTTCGGGGTTCAAACCTCGGCCACCACCAAAAAAAATTGAACAAACACTTCTAAAAATAGAATTATTAAAAGAATCATACAATACCAATAAAAAGTTAAAATAATAACTTCTCATCTAAGTTGAAATGAAATTCTGCATTTTAAATTCTTTTTCTTACAGAACTTATATAATTTAACTTATCCATAAACACTACCTATAAGCAATCTTTAACGAATGCTGCTAGTTTGAACAATCATTGATTAGACTTTACCTAACAATTAACTCCCAACCAAACTCCATATTACGAGTCTCTTTTCCTCGAGATAAGGATTAAGACAAGAAATAACAATAACTATAAAAAAAAAACTTATCCACAAACACTGCTTATGTCAAGAATCATAGACATATTTTAATTGAGAAATTCCAATGAACTAAAAGCCAATTTAAACTCGGATGAAAAAAAAAACTAATCTATACGTTGGCCTTGCACATTACACTACAGCAGCAACAATAGTTATGTACTAAAAGTAAAAATTACTCCAAATTAACAATAACTTGTGAACTACCTCCATAATGCTCCATTCATAAAAGTATAAAGTGTGATGATGAAATTGAAGAGAAAAAAAATGATACTTACGAGCTCCAGATCCATTGCATGGGAAGCAGGGCTGCGTGTTATCTCTCTTAGCCTGCAACAAATTCCAAAAAAAAAAAAAAAGGTACATGTATACCATATATAACTAAATTTTAATCCAACACATTATTATATTATATGATATAGTAATAATTAAATGGTAAAAACACTTTACAGCATTATCAATTTGTGATTCATAAAACACTGGTATGCCAATTCCAACAGCCACACTCAAAACACCAACAGTTATAGCAACTACCTGAAAAAACAAACACTCACATATTTATCTTAAGATTGATAGAAAATAAAACATTGTATTAATGAATAAGAAATAGGAGGAAATTATAAACCGTGTTTTGATCAAGTTCAAGAGCTCTAATACGTGGATAAAATGTGGGTTTTGGTTGAAATTTATTTCTAGCTAATGGTGTAGTAGATAAGGATTTAAGAGGAGAAGAAAGAAAGGATGAATGTAATTGAGGAAGTGAAAGTGAACAAGATATTGTCATTTCTCATTCACTTCAACGAAGTGTTGAATGTGTTGTTAGGCAATGAAATGAATGAAACTCTCAATCAACAATGCAAGTGAACATCATCAATCATCATCCATTCAGTGGTGAAGCTGTCACAACCACATGACATGGTTATGTTTTTCATCTTCCACGTGGCTCCATTGTGGGCATTTTTTTCAATTTCTTAATTTCTCCTTTTTTCTTTGTTATTTCTTTGAGAAAATTGTTTTCTCCCTTTGTTTTTACTCATTTCCACCCCGATTTTTCATAAATAACCCCAGTGTGAGTTAACATGCGCTGATTTCTTGTGTGAGTACATCATTTCTTGATAGAGATGGTGTTTTTAAAGCTTTTAAACGTGCATTTTTCACAATATTCATCATCGACCATCATTACATTTATTTAACACTTTCATTCATTCACAATACCTTATGTTTATTTTTTTAATTCCCAATCATTCACTACTTTTTTTTTAAAAAATCTTTTGTTTGATGGTAAGCATGTCTTAGAAAGATCAATTCATTCATTTTGAAAATAAATCCTAACTAAAAATAAACAAGTACGTAAAATATTCTAAAGCAATAGAATGCGACAAATTAACATTTAATGTTTAATTTCATCAGGAATGAATAAATGGTATGAGACTCCATATAAGATATGTGACTCTATTGATATATGATGCAAAGACATTAGACCCATTAAGAAAACTATTTCTCGAGAGTTTTAACAAAAAATCAAACCACACAAGTACTTCTAATCAAATCACACAAGCAGTTTGGGGGCCTGTTTTTTTTTTATTGGTGTTTTTGTGGTTTTTGGTGGTGCCTTTGGGCGTTTTATCCTTCCCCGCTTGTGGGGTCTGGAGTTTACCCTAGGGGTTTTGGTGTTGGGCGTCTTCGGACGGTTTTTTGGTGTATTTGTACAGTTATCCGTTTTTTATCTTTTATATATATATTTTGCCATTAGAAAAAAAAAAATCTAACCAAATTTCAATTTCATTATTGCCATGGCACGAAGGGCTTCTATTACGTGTCATTCAACAATTTCACTCAGAAATCTTATAACTAATACAAATATATGTTGTTCTAACGGTACAAATCCTTAGAAATTCCAAAGTCAAATGCCAGTAAAATAAGTCTTCATTATTGCCATGCCAGTAAATTCCGAAACTATGGATATGTTTGGATAAACAACTTATTCACAACTTATAACACGAAGCTCTTATCCCGATAAGCATTTATGTATAACTTTGCAAAAGCTATTTTATAACAAAAAATAAAATAACGTTAAAATGTTTGTGTATATGCTATAAGTTGTTTATTTTATTTTTTTTTGACAAGACTATAAGTTGTTTATATAAGCTATACTGGAGAACTTGTTGAAAAAAGCTTATGACAATTGTCATAAGTTGTATTCATAGGCTCTCCCAAACAAAGTCACAAAATTTATGTCAGTAGATAAGCCGAAATAAACCATCCAAACATAACCTATGTACATTGCCACACTTCACCTTCCTACTTGCTCCTGCAATGAAGTTGTCATCAAGAATATATATTAAGCACAATTTGTTATGTTGCAGCATTTGTTTGAACTACTACAAATATTTGCTTTTGAAAATACTTCTTGTATGTTGATGACAACTATCAATTTCACTGCAAAGTAGAATTTAAATTTAAAATGTTATTGTTAACCAACTAAAGTTTCTGAAAACAAGTTAATACTGTCTGTTACACTTAATCGTGAAGACCTGCTATACAGAGGAGCCGATGCAAATATCCATCCCATCATAATATGATTCCATAAAAAAGTGGCATCAAGCTACTACGATTCCGTGCCTAGACAAATTCATATTAAAAGAAAAAGAAATAAAATGAAGCAACAAATCCGAAACCGTTACATAACGCTTTAAAATGTTCCAACTACCCTATTTCCGGCTAAACATCGACAATTTTGTGCTACTGGGTTCCTACTGATCTGGTTTTTCTTAGTCTTCCCCGTGTAACCCGAATACTTTCTTCCATTCTGGTCTCCTCCTTTACAAGAGATTTTCCATTTTCAGTTGCTGAAGAGGAGGATGTTGCTGTTGATTCAATATTCTTTGGGTTTGACTCTGTTGATGACGAAGATATGATAATTGTTTCAGATGAAGGATTAGACTTCTGGGTAATTAAAACTGCTGCAGAAGATTTTTGAGTAGTTAAACCAGCTACAGGAGGCTTCTGGTTATTTAAAGAAGCTACTGGAGGCTTCTGGTTATTTAAAGAAGCTACTGGAGGCTTCTGGTTATTTAAAGCAGCTACAGAGGATTTCTGTTTGTTTAAACCTGCAACAGGAGGGGCTACTTTAGGAGCTTGTGGAGAATCCAGTAACTCCTCTTTTACTTCCTTTTGGAACTGACTTGAAGTTGTGCTAGAGGCAGGAGATGGGGGTTCTTCAACTTGTGGTTCTGTAGCAGTGGCTGGTTGGCCCTTGGCAGGTGCAGGTTTACGAACTCTCACACCCGGTCCCGGTCGTTGCTGCAATTTCAGGAGAATTTGATTGTTAAAAGAAAGCATGCAAGAAGAAGAGTTAGATATGTTAAGAGAATAAAATAGTTGATGTAACATTGTTAGTTACAAGTTAATTAGGTTGCTAGGTTGTTGTTGTTGCCATAATTAGTGTTATATATCATTTCTTGTATCAAATTTGTTCATATATTGAATATGAATTATGATTGCGTGATAAAGAGTTATTTCCCTTTCTCCCATTTTCCTCCAACAATGAATACTTTCAAGATGGAAGAGAAAGGAAAGGATATATACTGCTCGCAAAGAACACTTTCCTCCAACGATGAATACTTTCAAGATGGAAGAGAAAGGAAAGGATATATAATGCCAGCAAAGAACACTACCATATGCATACTAACGATCGATCAAATGTTAATCTACAAAATTTCTAGCGAATAACAACTTTACGATGTCTAACAATACAAACACATGAAATGAAATATATTCAACGGTATAAATGAATAAAATATGAGAGTCATTTTGCTTATCAGAAAAAGAAAAAAAAAAGAGTCATTCCAGTTATTAGTTAGTTTCCTTGTTCAAATCCCCCTAGATTAATGATTTAACAGGTATGTATTAAGTTGTATGTGGCTTTAACTGTGTTTTGATATGCACATCCATAAGTACTTATATCCAAAGTTAAGTCAAACTCAAATGTAATAGCAAACAAAACCAATGCATAATCATAGTGAACTACCTGAGCGGGATGAGGTGCTGGTGTTGATTGTGCTGAAACAAACTTCAAAATGTCATATATTCTAGTCTGACCATAACTAACAGCTCTTTGAGAATACACAACTACATAATCTCCCGCCCTTGTCCTTAGTTCCGACAAGCTCCGATCAATTTCTGGCTCATGTTTTGCAACATATGGTCTAAAGAAGGAATCATATACATATGTTGTTCCCTAACACAAACGTAAACTTTACCATCATATTGAAGAAATGCAAATAATATGCTTATATCAGATTCTACCACAGAAAATAATTATATACCTTTGTTTTGGGGTACCACAAAAATATGAAAAATGCCAACTTAGCTTCACAATACATTGGGACCCTTCAAGAAGAAATCAATTCAAAAATAAGAATCCATGATAAACTGTATTTGAAATAGAACAGAAACCTTCAAAGATAGAGTCATCCACCATGATACAAAAGTATCTCCAAATCTCTCACACACTGTCATAACAGCAACCAAAATCCTGCAACATGGAAAGATAAAAACATGATCAGTATCATTATTCACCACAAGTTATCAAATACTACACGTTTAGCATCAAGGATCAAACAATATTGCATACCAATACTGGCACCAAAATCGAAGTTGTTCAATTTCTGGCTTATTCTTTTCAACTACTTTATAGCATTCATACGCTGGATAGGCATAGCCAAAAACACTCCTGCCATTACACCAAAGGACAAATAAAATCATTAAATTTCAAATACCACAATGCTAATCATTAAACCAGACACAACAGAAACCAAGTCTTATTCCACTAAGTGGGGGTCAGCTACATGGATCAAACAATGTCATAATGTTCCATCACAATGCTAATCATTATCACCATATAGATTCGAAAAAATTGGAGAGTGTGAAACATACACAAGCGCCCAGGTAAGAAAGGATCCTATCATTCTGTATCCCTGAAATTAAAAATCAAAGATAACCTGTTAATCCAAAGTCCAAACAGGATATACCAAAGCATCCAATCCAAGCAACTGAAACTAAAGAACAATGATACTGTTAATATAATTAAGCTTGCAAATTCTAATTCATAACTAAAATAGTTCTAATTCCCTGCTCACTAACGTTTTAGATATGATACTATGATACTATCCAATGGATTGTATCATAAACTATTTTACATTTTGAATGAATTGATTTTACTTAAAAGTGAGTTGTGATTTATGATTGAATACATTTACGTGAAAGTGAGTTGAACAATAAATTTCAGTTTACCTCTCAAAAAATAAAAATAAATAAATTGTGTAAAAGCACGTTTAGACTCAAAAGCTACAAATTCTAACTTGGAAGTTAGAATCAGCTCTACTCGTGAGCAACCAAACATGTCAGAATCAATTTCAAATTCAACTTGTGGTTTTCAGTTTCAAATTGAAAATGCAGTGTTCATAGGAGGAAAAAAAAACCACTCCTCAGGAGTTTTATTCAGCACAATGCTCATCGAAAAACAGAACTATATTCTAAATTAATAAATCCAGGGCGAAAAAACGATGAAACTCAACAAAACTATGACATGTAATAATGCATTGAAAGAATTTGATTAGATAAGATTTACACATCGCAAAATGAAACAGAAAACAAGCACTTAAACATGCAAAAAATGAAAACGAAGAAGAATAAGAAAAGTGTTAAATCTAAAATGATAAGAGTTTTACGAGATGAGGTGAATCTGGCGGTGGCGGTGGCGGTGGAAGATCGGCGACGGCGACGGAAAATGTTGTTGTTGTTGTTGTCGGTGAGAGATGAAAGGGGGAAAAGTAACAGAAGAAGGTTTTGGAGAAGAGCCGTTAAATTGTTGCTTTTCAATTTGCAAATGCAAATGTCACTTTCTTCTTCTTCTCTTCATTTTATGCTACCAAGTAACTCTACTACTAGTGACCGAGTGAGTGAGTGATTAGGGTGACCAAATTACGGCTTAATTATAACTAGCCTTAAAAATCGTATTAAATTTGATAGGATTTTTTCAATATCTTACCTCCTTACTAAACTCGATCAGATTTAATCTCATTTAGAGTTGCCTTAAAATATATGTACTGGATCGTTGAATCATTATCAAACAAATTATTGAATCATTGGTTGAATTGTATCACTTAGATGAATAATTTAATTATACAAACACAACAAATTGTATTAGTTGTGTATATATTAATTTGGATAAAAAAACGACAATATAAAGGAGTCGAGAGAGTGAGTAATACTCTTCAAATTAATTTTATGAAAAAATTGCGTTGACATTTTACCTAAAATTCCTTCTAGTTTTCAAAATGCACTCACCGCCTCTCTTATCATTCACTATATATATGATATGACTAGAGTTTTCACTTTAATTTGTAGAGGTATGATCACATACATCTTATATATGCAATTTGAAAGGTATGGTAATGTTCCTAGTGGCACAATGGGTGTGTATTCTAGTGTCTTTTTGGTGAATGACTAGAAAAGTAAGCATGACAAAAACAAAATGATTGGCGCAATTGTTTTTAGTAAGTATAGATAGAGTAGGTGAGTTCATTTTGAAAACTACAGGGAAGTGAATGTCATTTAAAGAGACTTAACAGAAGGCTATTACAATTCTCTCTAACTTTAGTGTTGATCCTATTTCCATTGTTTAAGAATGAACTAATTTGAGAGAATACTTTCAATTTACAAAAGAAGAAGAAGATCTCCATTAGTTTGTAAGTGTTCAACATGAAGTATTTTGATCAATATGATCGGGTTCGAGTGAGTATAAATAAGAAGGATCTACTACATTTGTGTTTGACAAAACAGACGAATAAATGATTGATTATTGTCATGCTAAAACGATCGAATGGTATGAGACTCTATATAAGATATGTGACTCTATTGTTATATGATGCAAAGACATTAGACCCGTAAATCCCTCCTCACTTCCATATATAAAGAGAATGTTTTGTTATAATTAAAACATCTCTCATATCCACATTTTAATATTCAATTAAAGACTAACTTGTAAATTAAGTAAAATAAAACTTGTAAATGAAAAGAATAAATGAAAAATTCAAAACTTTAAATTCTAAATAGTTATAGTTTGGTGGTGAAGGTACATGTATGAATAACCACAAACAAAATTGCTTTTGATCAAAATCAAAGATGTAAATTAGTTGAGGTGCACAAGTTGACTGTAACTGGACCCCAAATTAACCTTCTCATTTCATCAATTATTTGTCACATTCAGTGTCGTTAATTGTTCATTTTTGCATGGTTGTTTACTTCACACAGCAGATAAGCTTTACATAATTTCAAATTAAGTTGTAAAACGTGGAGGAGGACAGCATGAGCAACACATTGCTTTAAATAAAGTTTATCCGTGAAGTCTCCCATTCTCATGTGGATCACTTTGTCTTCTTTTTTGTGCCAGAATGCATGCTGCAAATATGTTCCAAGAAATCATGTGGCACACTTAAAATACTATAATGTGTACAAAAAAATACCAAAACTATATAATATAATAATTGGTTCAAAAATCTTGATTATAAATAATATATTGGAAATGCGTGATGTTTGGTTATATATTGGGATTGCTTCTCCATTGTCCCTTGATAGGATAGAATAGTTGCAAAGAGAAGCAATGGATTAGGATCACTATCTTTTAGTTGGTGGAGTGGAGGGCACGGGTCTTTATTGGAAGTTTTTGTCAACCACAAGAAAGCTAAACAACCATGGTGGATGGATTATTGGCATCAAAAGCAAAAGGTGAAAAGAAATAAACTTGTCATGTAATAAAGGGACCTTAATAAAATGTTATGTATGTGACTATCATCATATAAAATGTACATCTAAAGGTCCAAAGAAAACAAGCGAAAAGGATGTCATGTGTTGGACAAGGTGATATATATGTTTCCTCTTAACAAAAGATAAAAAGGGTAAAAATATTGTACAAAAAAGGGTAAAAAAGAAAAGAAAGAAAAACCTTGGATTCTATTATATGTTATATGGGGCATTGGGAATGTCCAACATAGATGGTATGAATATAATGCACCATACCATGATGCTAATCGCCAAAATTCAAAATCATGATGACCAATATTGTTGCTTATTCCCTCATGTGCCTCCTCCTCCTAATCATTCTATTTGTTAGCCTGTCGCTGTCAATATCTACATGTAGTTTTTCTTCCTTCAATTAATTAATCGCAGTGGAATTTATTTTTTTTTGACTCATTATTTTTGCATCATTTTCTTTAGCTTCTATGAAATAAAAAATAAATCAAAAAACACTGTATTTGACATCTATATTTTCTTTAGAGATTAAAATAAATAAGTAATATCAATTGTTAAATAAATTAATGTGTGATATTACATGCACATAAAACTTCACAAATGATTACAATATTAACCTCTTAATTTTCTCACTTTACTCACTATTAAATTTATGTAAACATTTTGTAAAAACAAAATTATACACATAAATTTTTTATTACCCTATATTATTACGCTATACTCTACACATGAATAATTAGTATAGAAATTAATTTCCAATCAATTTTAATAAATGTACATTGTTAATTTTATTTTATATAAACAACTAATTACCAATATTGAAATTATTAGGTTGAACATATCCGTATGAGTTTAAACATGAAATCTTACAATTATACATGGAAATTTCAATAGTGTACCACTTCGTATATATTGACAAAAACTAGTTATCTTCTCGCATTATATAATTATGTTTTTAATATATGTTAACACTCACAATGACAAAGCAATGAAATTATAGATTTATATGCATTCGTATAAAAGAAATTTTATTTACATCATGAATTTGTAAATATTATTAAACTCGATAAAAATTATATATTCAATCCATGATCACTTGTATGTAATGACATGAGTCTCTTCCAATTTAATTAGTGTTATTTAATTAATGTAATGCAGTTTGAACCGATCGTAAAAGAATCAACATTGATGATATATGTTAAAACTCTCGAGAAATAGTTTTGTTCATGTGACTCTACTTAGACTCAATAAATTGATCTCCTCGGTTGCTGGAGATATTCAGTTTAAGCCTAACTGTGAAGATGGCTAGTTAACAAACAATACTTGAATATGCCATCACAAGTCACAACCCACCCAGCAAAAGCAGCAAAATCTCGAAGCAATCTGCTCTTCCATATGCATTTGATAAATATTTTGATTCCAAATATACACGTAAACTTAATCTTTAACATATGTGGGACAGGGATTTAAATGGCCTAATTGAACCCGACATTCACAAGATAGCATGTGACTCACATAGCTATTCGGTATAGATGTGTTATTTGAACATCAAAATAAAAACATTAGATTTGACTGTCTTTTTATTTTGATGTTCAATTAACATAGTTGCTAACAGAAAAAGCAGGTCATTTTGGACTGTTCCATTATTTGATGTAAGGAAAAGGAAGCTATTAGTTTTGTGGAGGTAGGTAACTAAGATTTAAGCAATAACAGTGACCGTTCTTCTATTAGAGATTAATGAAAGCAAGTAACAAAAAGATTTGAGAAATGACAGTAACTATTATTTAGTTTCAGGTAAAAATGAAATAAAATAGAAAAGCTATAAACTACAAAAATCTTGTTG
The DNA here is from genome assembly GCF_003473485.1 of Medicago truncatula. Taxonomy (NCBI): domain Eukaryota; kingdom Viridiplantae; phylum Streptophyta; class Magnoliopsida; order Fabales; family Fabaceae; genus Medicago; species Medicago truncatula. Next base: position 8,005,393 of record NC_053042.1, read on the forward strand.
CAGCCCGCAAAAAAATTGAGGTAGTTAAAAGGTTTTTTTCTTTGTTATTTCATGTTCCAGGCTTTCCTCAACGCCGGTTTCGATCCTTGTATCAGGAGGTTGGAAGGACTTGGTTCAAACCATTCCCCACCAGGTGAAACCGTCGAGGTAGTTAAAAGGCTTGTGGGCAGAAAAAACAGTAAAATATATATCTAGTGAACACTGGCCATACTTTAAGCCGACAAAATTTGTAATCAAGGGAGATGGTTGAGCTGGAATCAGCTGCTGCAGATCTTTGTCCCACTGAGAATGTAACCCCCAAATGCACTCATTTGCATGCATGGGTGAGTTCTTGATGGAAGTACCTACAAAATAAAATATACCATTAAATAGTTATCAGAGATTTGCACAGAATTGGTAATTGAAATTGACGTGTGATTAGTTTTCAAGATAGATAAAATTAAGTTATTTGCCCTTTTTATTTACTTTTATGAACAAAGGAATTCAAAATACCAATAATTTCATAATATTGATGTTGACAAGAATAATTAAGTACCTGGTATTCACGTAGCCAAGGCTCAGTTATTTGCAATCCGATGGCCATTTTCTCAAGCTGTAGATTGTGCATGCAAGTTGCTAGAGGCTGCAGTTTATACAGCAAACAAACAAGAAGATTATGTTAACAACTGAGTGAACAGAAGCATAATCTATTTGGCATTCAGTGCCAAATGAAGTATTGAAAATTTTCAACTTTACCCAAACCTACACATGATCTACAATCTCCAGGATACATGATAGTTAAATTGATAATATGTGCAGCATTGTGTAATGCCTCTTTAAGTATACACATATGGATTTGATTGAAGTCTAAGTTGCAAAATGTTTGATCTCTTACAAATTTGCTACTATTCATAATCTATCATTTATATGTTTGATCTCTTAAAAATTTGGAACTATTCATAATCTTATCTTTTATATGTTCCTAAACTTATAACCAAAGCTACCCAGAACAATAAACTTTTGATCCTTAACATGAAAGAAACAAAAGAAAACAAATTAATTGAAAATATTATCATGCACGGATACCTTTATAATAAATCGCTATTCATTAAGCTTGAAAATTGAACCAAAATTACCTGAAGATATTGGTGATAAATAGCAAATGGGGCAGAGTTTGATAAAAGTGGTAAGAGGTCTTTAATCAATGTCCAAGTATCCAAGTCTGGTGCAGCAATAATTAGGCTGTGCAAATTATAAAAGAAAAACTCAATTTTATGATTTTTAGAATAGTGAAGTGAGTCAAATATGTAACTTTGATTGAAGTTTAATTACCTAGAAAAACCATTTTCCTTCCACGAGTCAATGATTTCTTGAGATGCTTTTTCTCCAGCCTTTATAGCTTTGCAGGCTCTTAGAGCAGGAAATGTGGAACTCTCAATATTTTCAGCATTGTCAGCTCCAAGATCAGAAATTCCATTTTCTGACGAATGAGAGATTTCCTCCATGCTGACTGATGCACACATTTGATTCTGCAACATCGCAACATATGATAAATTGTTCGAACAGTAAGATAGAACCAATTAGAAGATCAAGGAAGTGCAATTTACATTTAATTGGCTTTCCACACTGCCGTCATCATGTTTTGGATTTTGTTGAGATGATTCCTTTTGTGACAACAAGTCAGAAATGGAAGACCTTACAATTCTGCAATAAATAAAAAGATGTTAATAACACCAGACAAAAGAAACAAAACTTCAGTTCATGCACATTCAGACAAGTTGTATAAACATTCTTAGATAGTAACAGAAAATTAACTAAATGATTCAGAGGATACTTCAATTTTGTAAGATGATTGGTGAACATGCATATCACTTTGATCAATATTCCTAATACCTACTAATTCAACACATGGCTATCCCGATAGAAACCTATAAACATTTCTCTTTGATTCCTGAGCTATATATATTATAAAACTATAATAAAAAATGCATCTAGAGCTACTCATTTGGAAGAAAAAACTAATCACGTCGATAATGCAAAAGATATCCATGCCAATACAAAGAGTGATCCAAACTTTTTCTGAAAAATGAAAGATTTAAAAAGGATAATCATTTCTCTTTCAGTGCATCAACCGAAACTTACTTCAGCATGAAGACTGACAAAAAAACATTCGCATGATTTTAACTCAAAAATAATTGGTAAACTGCAACAAAACATATCAGCTGACCTCTTGCAGATTTCGTCGCTTAAATTAAATATCCTCACAATATCCATGGATGGTGCCTTTCCAAGATATGAATTGCATACAAAACCAGTGCCTGTAAAACATTAACGTTAGATTGTAAAACTTAATGCATGTATTAGCTCCTGAACTATGAAAACCAACACTATCAATCACTAGACCCAGAGATTGTTAAGAATGGAATGTGAATATATCTATTGATCAACAGTATAACGACAACTTTTTACGTCTCATTGTTGTGATGATTCAAGTTTATCGCACACCATATTTAGAAAGAGTAAAATCTAAATGACCGAAACTTAGTTTAAATTTATATCACACCTCCTAAACGCTCTGCCACAGCACCAGTAAGAAGGCCACCAACCATATCAACAACGAGAATGTCAGAATTTGAAGAAACATTAGCCATTGAAAGTAGAAGGGACAATGTGTCCACACGCAAGAATCTGAATCAGTTATAGTTAGTTAGAAACCAATTCAAGGATATATACAAAGAGAGAATGATACTACAATTCAATAATATAATAGCCACACACATACACACCCCTTCACACTTTTCAGACTATAAAGATGCCACACATGATGTACATGTCCAAAACGCAAGAAAAAATGAACTCAGAATACTTACATCCAGAATAAGTTGTTTGGATACTGGATAAAGTTTGCGGTTTACAGAAAAGCACAAAATAGCAGTTTCCATTTTTTTAAGGTGTTATTTAGCATGGGAAAGTAATAAACTTCCCTTCCCCACCATGGTCACGTAGGTTTTAGACCATTAGATCAAATAGAAAACACAGTTTTATTATAGAACCTCATCACTAGATTTTTCTCTGCACATAGTCTACCACCATTCCCCCTACATTCCCCCCCACCTCGGCGTTTTCTCATAAACCATTGACTCTAACTGTAGCTTCTCGTTACACACCTTTCACCCCACAAACAAATTCGTTAAACATTTTTTTTTTTTTTGACAGGACAAATTCGTTAAACATATTCATTGATAGAATCAGCAATTAAGCAAAAATCAACACTGGGACATCAATTTCAACATAATAACGCGGATCCTAAAATCAGCAATTTCCACACCAAATCAACATTTTAAAAACTAATTTTGATCCAGTATAAAATAGCATGCATCAAATTCACCCTAAAACCCCAATTTGAGCAGAGTTCAATTCTTTTCCCATAAATCAACTTCCCTCTTTTTATTAGAATGTCCCAGAAAACCTATTTTAATTCTTTCTTTCCTTACCGACACGCTTTGGCGATATTATACAACTCTGTCATCCTTTTTCATCAACAAAAGTGAAATTGGGTGTATTTTTTATTTTGTTTTTAAATAGAAAAAAAAATTACAATTTTACGGTAATAATGTCAACGATGGGAAGTTGTGAAACTGTTATAGAACATTCGGATTCAACAATTGCGTCCCTTCTTTCATAACACACGTGGGGTAGAATGGCGGTGGAAGATGTATGGGAAAAAAATATAGTGGTGAGGGTCTATGATAAAAATGTGTTCTCTATTTGATTTGATCTAATGGCCTAAAAGTCTAAAACCTACTTGACCATGCGGGGAAGTTTATTATTTCCCCATGCTAAATGGCACCTTTTTTTAAAGCCTGTGTATCAATTCAAAATTCTTATACATTTAAGGTAGAAATTTGCTCTTTTATATTCTTATTATTTTTTCTTTTCTCTGCACCACATACGGACATTAAAGATGTTAAAATGCTATATATATTCATGGTTTACATCATGCTCCAAAAGAATAGCTCAAATCTAACAGAAATAAATGTGTATGGTAAAACATCTTACCCAATTTTCAATGGATGCTTCATGAAATAAGCCTCACATATACTGGAAAAAAATAAAAAGTAATAACCATAAGACATCGAGTGGATACTCATAATATATAAAAATGTATATATAAGATATTGTAACACAAAAAGTGGAACAAAGTGAAATCAAGGGTACATTTGTGTAGTTATTAATGAAAACAGAAAAGAAAAGAAAAAAATCAAACCAAAAAGCCCTCAAATTTGTTTAGAGATTGTTAGAGATGACTTTTTGCTTGCACTTCTTTTTGTAGAATAGTGCCAAAACCCAAAAGGCATGATAGCATGTAGAGATCACGCACTGAATATCAATTACCATTATCAAAGAAAAAACCAAATGCTCCAAAGACAAATAAAATATTTATGTTTTCTTAAACCATATCATCTACATATTTGATTTTCAACGCACACCTCAGAGAGAAAAGAAATGTAAAGCTTTGGCAATATTTGAAAATAACAACAACGATAACATAAAAATAAAGGTCACCTTCGAGCAACAGGACGTCTTATAAGTACTTTTGGTGCATATTTCTTCTGTTTCTTAAGTCTATATTTCTCCTGCACAGATATAGTGAGCTTCAGTTCATTCGCTAGATAAAGAGAGTAAACAATTTGGTCCATAAAAGATGCTACATCTTGTATTTGGATCCCTGAGGGTTTCTGTCTACACAAAGTCATCCCCAGAGTTGCCGCCTTGCTGAAGAGTTCACCCTTCGATTATTTGGTATCATCCGTGAGCCCTTGTAAAGAAGTTGAAGTAAAACATTAAATGCACACATCTAATGCCCTTATAAGTAATGTTTTACACTCGCTCACTATCACCAAATGCCGGAAGGGTGGACTTGTTAGCAAGTCCTGGAGCTCATTTGTATAGACAGAAGAGGATTAAAATAACACAAATAACATTTATCAGTAGCCAAATTACATCTTCACTCTAAATTACAAACTACATAATCTCTTTATACATTTAGATATATACCTGTGAGAATGAAGTTTTCTTATCAAATGTTGCGCTATTGGCAATGAGAGCTTCAATTATTTCATCACCCTTAGCACCTTGCCTGCATATATAGAATAGCATAATTTTCACTACTGAATCCCAAGCATACCAAGGAAATAATAACTAGACAGTTTGTTCCAGAAAAGGAAGATGTGGATTGCAGAATTCACATTGACAACAATGGTAGTATGGTACTGAAGATATGTTTATTTATACGGCCCATCTATATCAAACATATAGAACCGAAGTACACAAATCCAGAACACGTGAAACTTTATCATTCTTTTTCATTGAATCTCAAGAGACAACATTAACATTGAAAATCCAAACAAAATAAGATGTCCTCACCTTCGCATGTCTTCTATATCTTCACCAGTGAGGCTTTGCGCAGTATTATTGTCGATCAACGACCGGTTGTCCCTCAACTCACCGGTGAGTGGACCATCTTTTGACTCGGCTTGGAATCGACCATCTTTTATGTCTTCAGTGTTATTAATATTACCTATATGGCAGATCGAGATGTACCATGCTGGTTAGAATGAGAGTAAAAGCGAAGAGTGCAGGTGAAGTACAAAGAAGCCATAACAAAGCTATTATAAAAACAAGCTACTGGGATTGGACTAGTTGCTTTGCCAAGGGGTTATGATAGTTCGTTGACGCAATTTATTACAACAAACAAAAAATACCGTTAAGAACTAATAAATGGAAAATTGAAAACAAAACACTTGCTGCAAAACAGTTGTATTTCAGTTAAAAACGAATTTAGTGTAAATGAAGCAAAAGGAAAGCATATATTATAGACTGAACAAATAAAAGTAAATTTAATAGTAATAATATTTAAACAGAAAAAAACAAGCAAATAAATAACTATGACCCTGTTTGAATAAATAACTTATTTGCAGTTTACAGCACAAACGATCATTATGATAAGCGCTAACATATAACCTATTCATATTATATTTGAAAACAAATAAGCACGTAACATTTATGCTCAAATAAGCACTTAAACATTGAAAATTCAAATAAGCTTGAATGTCGATAGATAAATAAGTCAATCCAAACGAACTGTATGCAGTAATTAACGATACTTCAGATTGAACTTGAAGACAGATTTCGACAAATTTAATTACATACAAACAATTATATTCTAATTTTCATAAGCTATTTCGGAGAACTTATGAAAATAAGTTGAAAATAGCTTCGGAACAATGTCATAAGCTGTTTTCATAAATTCTTCCAAACAGTCTCACAAAACTCACGTTAGCAGATAAACTCAAATAAACCAATCCAAACAGACTGTATGTAATAACAATATTTCACCTCAAAGGCATATTTGGACCAATTTAATTACAAACAATCAATTCTATACTATTTGTGTCAGTGTTGTATCAGGTATCATACCTTTAGGTTGAAAGGGAGATAGAAAAGGAGCGCCATCGGAAGAAGTGTCAAGTTGAAAAACAGTACCGAATGGACAACCGATCAGTGGCTGCAGTGAGCAATTCTTATTTCCAATCTTCAATTTCCTGAAAAGTTAGTTATTATTATAATTCAATATTAACATTCATAAATTGATTGCAAATATATTATATTAAATTAAGTAAAGAAGAAGAAAATTAAGGATGAAAAAGAAACTGACGCTGCAGGAGAAAGACGAGCAAAAACAAGACGATCACCATCGTTGATATCAAGCAAGACGCTGCAACCTTCCCATGTCACTCTTTTCTTATTGTTTTCACTTGAACACATTTTTCTCGATCCTGAATTCAATATTATTTTCTCAATATAATAAGATGATAGATAGAGATTGCAGTGAGTGACCACTGAGAGATTCAAAATTGAAAAACAATGATGATGAAATCAAATCAGCATACACTACTACACTTTCTTAACCGCCGCCAGTTATATTTGCTCATAGATTCTGATGAGACCATAAACCCTCAAGGCTCAAACTAGGGTACAATTTTAATTTATTTTTTTTACCCACACCCCAAAAATCTCAGTTACACCCAAAATTAACTATTTTTTTTTCTCTTCATAATACCGAACTCAGAATCGAATATAATTAAATTGAACATTGAACATAATTGAACCCAAAGGAAAAATCAAACATAATCGAATCTAGTCAGAAAAACACAGCTTTCTTACTCGAATTGAAAGAGGTGCGCTGGAAGAAACAAAACAGTAGATGGAGGTGATGAATGCGCGGTATGACTTGAATGTCTGCAGGGTTTCGATCAGTGTGACAAACGTGGAGTAAATAGACAAAAATTGGTAAGTTTCGTCAATTACCTCCTCCGCAACTTTTTGATTGAGGATAAATTGATTAACGTTATGAATAGTAATTAGAGTTTTGTTAATGTCATTGGTAATTACCTAATTACTCGACAAAGATTTATCGGGTGTAACTAGAAATAGTCTTTAAAATATTTTATAAAATATTTTGAGTATTGTTGTGGACACATTTGATTTGGCTGAAAAACATGAGTAAATTACTCAAATTTTCCTCGGCAGTTAACTGCCAAAATTTAAAAGAATCGGCTGCAGTTAACTGCCGAGGAATTTCAAAATTAAATAAGGAAATACACCTAAATTTTCCTTAATTAAATTTAATTCTGTAATCCTTTTAAAGAATTAAACATAATTATTTTTATGATTTCATTCATATGATTTTGTTGCCATAAATGAAAAAATATGAGAGATGAATAATATCTGCAATCGGTAGTTAATGGACTTAAAATGATGATTCAATAAAAAAAATGCAACAACAACAACGTTACAAATGATAGAATAATTATATTTGTAATTATTAGTAATTAATTTCATTGATGTATGTCATTATTTATATGTTTGGCTAACATATTATTCCTTTATACTAATATTTCAGATATTATTACTTTAATTAACATGAAAAACACACATCAAAAAATAAAAATGTTTCCATCGGTAATTAATGAACCTAAAATGATGATTCAATAAAAAAAATGCAACAATAAAAAACATTATAAATAAAAAGAGCATTTAAGTCCTCAATAAACATTTCAATAAGTGTAAAAATTAAGCATTTGAATATTGTTTTGCAAATTATTTAAATAAAAAAAAATCTTTGTGCACAATTATTTTAATGTAGAAAATATAACAACATATTATACCTTAAAAAAAATCGTTGTGCACAATTATTTTAACGATTTATTATTATTATTTTTATTTAAGTAATGTGCAAAACAATATTCAAATGCTTAATTTTTACACTGATTTAAATGCTATTCTTATTAAGATATATACGCATAAGTATAATACTGCAATTGTTTGAAACGTACCAAAATAATGATTGAAACATTCAAAATCAATAAATATTATTAATGACAATTTATGGTTTTTGTCAAAAAAAAAAAAAAAACGTTTGAGGTTTCCTCGGCAGTTAACTGCCGAAGTTTTCAGTTTTCCTCTGTAGTTTACTGCCAAAGTTTTCCTCGATAGTTAATTACAGCCGATTCCATAATTCGGCAGTTAACTACCGAGAGAAATTTGGATAAATTACTAGTGTTTCTCAGCCAATGGCAATGTGTCAACAACAATTCTCAGATATTTTCCTTTAGTTTATTTATAAGAAATTGGAATTCGAAATGGAACTCTTTGCCTAACACAATGTCATTGTCAACTTACTTAAACTCACGGACGCATTTTTTTTTAGCAAATAGTCACTAGTCCCTGATTTTGCAACTCGCTGTCACATAGGTCCCTGACTCAAAATTAAATACAAATAAGTCCTTGACTCTGCACTTTCGTTATCAATTTAGTCCCTAACGTTAAAAAAATATGTTAAGTGATAATATGGCGCATATGAGGTGTCACATAGACCAAAGTGAAAGTAGAAAATTATCACTTTGGTCCCTGGACCAAAAATCAATATCCCCAAATTGAATATCAAATCCCTAAATCTTAAATCCTTAAATGCATGTCATCTAATTATCTTTTTTATTCAAAATCAATCTTCCATTAAACACCAACCTATTGTTAGTTTTTTAGGTCTCTGAATGTGCATACTTACTATCAGTTAGGTCCCTGACAGTAAACATGAAATTTCACTAAAGTCCATGGCTATTAGGGACCTTTTTGGCTTGAAAGCTGATCTTGAGGCAATGATATGTTGGGCTAAGGTTTGGAGTTTTATAGTAGTGCCATAGTGTTGTGGTTCGGTTACCTCTTTCTCCCTTTAGTATAAAATGGCATCAGGATTACATATATAGAGAAATTAATTATGAATGGTGTGTTTAATTATAATCCCTGTAAGTATTTTAAATTCATAGCTTGATTTTTTATGTGTCTTTCAACAACAATATCCAATTTTTGGTGGAGAGATTTGAATAAGTAATGCATAAATTCACTTACTAAAATATACAGGCTTGAAGTTGCATGTTGTGATTATTATTACCATAGTTTAAGACATTGTGCATAGACAATGACATTCAGATTTGTGCAAGAAGGTGATTTGTACAAGAATGTGTTGATTCAATAATATCAAATATCATATTCATGCTATTAAATTACATGAAAGAACTTATGCTTTAGTTGCTTTAACTTCTCATGCATGAAAGAAAAAATTAAAGTGAAAAATTTGATAATAAACTTGAAAACATAAACAACTTATGTTAGATGTAGCACTAATACCTACTGAGTAGAACACATTTTGAGTTAGAAATTTTGTTAAAAGAAATTCAATAGAAATGAATTATCATTTGAAAATATCTTGAGCTCTTGATTATTGTATGCTCAGACTTACGGGGTAAAGATATGAATTATCATGTGAATATAACAATAATCAAGAGTAATAGATGCTAATGGATTTCCTAATTCATTGTCAGGGACCTAACTGATAGTAAGTATGCACAGTCAGAGACCTAACAATAAGTTGTGTTTAATGGAAGATTAATTTTGAACAAAAGAGAGAATTATATGACATTTAGGGATTTGAGATTTAAGAATTTGGGAATATTGATTTTTGGTTTAGGGACCAAAGTGACCATTTTCTACTTTCACTTTGATCCTTGTGACACCTCATATGTGCCACATCATCACTTAGCATATTTTTTTAACGTCAGGGACTAAAGTGATAACGGAAGTGCATAGTCAGAGACTTATTTGTATTTAATCCTGAGTCAGGAACCTATGTGACAGCGAGGTGCAGAGTCAGGGACCAAAATGATTATTTGCTCAATTTTTTTTTGTAATATAAAAGTTTAGACGAATAGGATTGCATGAGAGTTAAACTTACGCATTTGTTAAATATGAGCTCAACTCGTTATCAATTGAACTAACATTCATTAAAAGAGTTTTATTCCTTAATGTCTATAATATAAAATTTGATGATGCTTGTATGACAAAGAGATTAGTGCTAGTTTACACATGAATTTATGATCTCCATCTTCATCAAAACTTGTCCCACCTTTTTAGGTGTTTGTTTCATGTCTAAGAATTCCATCCCTAAGAAGCAGATTTCCTATTGTAACAGCAGGGTGCTTTAAAGCATCTACATTGTCCGATTAGAATTGTACGGTCATGATCATTTTTACAGTTTTTAATTTTGACCGTTCGATCTAACGAACGACTGAGATTAAAAATTACGTGCATTTGCTACAACATCAAATGGTGTTTTTGTATTTAAAATCTGGATGAGTAAAAGTGACTTTTTTGTTGTTTGAATTCTAGAATCTAAATGTGTAAAAAAAAAAACATTTTCGTCACAAGAGGGGTTTGAAATAGATAGAGTTCGGGTTCTAAAATGTGAAAGTGTAAGATTTTTTTAACTGTTTAGATTCTAGAATACAAACGTGTAAAAATCCCCGAAACAACAATTAACAACGATTCAACTCTGACTAAATTGAACTTGGCAAAAAATTTTCTTTTCTAAATGATTGAGAAAGACACTTCAAAATTTAAAATACAAAATCAAAGTGCATTATTACGAATTTCACAAGGAGCGTCAGATGTATTTGAGGGAAAAGAATTTCTGAAAGGTTTTTTTTTTTTAACGTTAAATTTCTCAAGAGATAGAAACTAGTCATATTTAAGCCCACTTCTTATTAATCGGCGTGGACCGTTTTTCTTTAGGTACAACAGTGGAGGCCTTTTTATTTTTATTTTTATATAAATTGGGCAAGCGCAACACAACAACACAACAACAACAATAATATATTGGGCAAGCGCAACACAACAACAAGACGCAAAAAGCACAACTTTGCACAATAGAGTTTTGCTCAAGAAAGAAAGAGTGGGAAAACTAGAGAGTTTTATATAGTGTTTATTTATGAAAGAAAATTGTAGCAATATTCCTTAAGAATGAAGTTCTAGTATTTCAATTATGGTTATTCATTAACCCATTTGGGGTCGACCTAGTGGTTGGCTTGAGATCTTGAAGTTTGCTCCTCCAGAGGTCTCAAGTTCGATTCCCTCTGGTGCCAATTTCGGTGGGCTAAGTCTATACAGAGCTTGCTCTCGCTTTAAATGGGGCCCCGCAAGTGGGTGGTGAGATTGGTCCCCTCAGATTATTGGATCGGATACCGAGTTTTAAAAGAAATAACCAAATAATAATGTTTATTCATTACACACGTTGAAAAGGTTTTTCCCACCAAAAGATTTCTTGATAAGTTGATATTATTCCCGTCCATTTTTTATGTTTTCACTAATGCCTATATTGAGTTTCACAAATGGGAGAAACTATCGATTCATTTCTCAACAAAATAGAGATCGTAGATAGTGTTAGGAATCTTGATTTTTTTTAGGAATGTGTTGGGAAACTTGATAGAGGGCTTGGAAGAGATTAAATGATTAAACTGAAAATATTTTGTATTGATTGAATAAAAAAGATGATTACATCAAATAATACAACGAGACTTTTATGATCACTACAATACAACAAAACTCCTGATTAGTGTAAATAATGTATAATTAAAAAAATTCTTGTACGTCAAATATATAGTTTAATAGGTGAGCAAACGGATGATATCCTAGTGTTGTAGTTGTTAAACTAATTTTTAATTATATGTTATGTAATGACTAATGAAAAGAAATGGATTGCATAATTTGTTAATGTAAAAGTAGCTTATTGTATGGTTGGCCAAATCCATATTGTCTGATTTAATATAACGACTCTCATACTTGATTCCATATGTTGTTTGGTTTCCCTTCACTAATTATTATTTTAATTGATTTCTCAACCTTTTATGCTTTGTAAGTTGAATCTTAAGATATTATTGATGGGATATGATATGGCATTTGAGAAGAAGAACATGCATTTGCATGCTATTTCAAGCTTGTACTTGTATACTACTTGCTAGTCAAATATCACCTTCAAGACATAAACGGTGTAATAGTTGGAAGGCACAAATTGCCATATGGATGCTTATTCTTTCATGATATGATGCCTTCTTGTCTTTGCTTATATGATTTTAGCAGCTTGTTTTACGAATCTTGGCCCCGTTAGATAGTGATATTGTTTTGCAACTTGTAAAATTAAATTAATATTAGAAAATATATTGGACTGGTCTCAGTTTTAATAGAAAGAAAAAAACTTCAAATTTTATGTTGTTTAATAGGAAAATTAACAAGAGATTAAAATAACACTAGAATAAATACACATGATTTCTTGTTATAGTACAAATTGACGTGACAACACATCATTTAACGTATGCATGTAAATTAAATAAACTCAATTGTAATCGCCTCGGCCTCATGTGAAAATACCTAGTCAAAATTAATGTAGATAGTATAAATCAACAAGTCATATATTTTTTTATTATTTGCTTAATGTGTAGCAACCGCTTCCTAGAAATTAACACATCCGATTCTAGTGCCTTTGTCTGCGCTTTTGTTCATCTAGATATACTCTAATATATTGTGCAGGTTTCACATTTGTCAAAGGTTTGTTTTTGAAGCAATTCTCATCGTAATAATAAGATTGTCTGTCTCCATGTACTATGAATTTAGAGAATAGATATTGAAAATTAAAAGGCTTGGTCAGACATCTTAGTTAAATTATGGTAGTTATCCCAGGTTAATTAGCTTTTCTTCCCCGGCCCGTTTTTGAGGTAGAGTGACCAGCTCCTGCAAATTAATTAATAAAAAAATGTGTAGAAAACGTTAATCTCTACAGTACTAATAAGATAGCACATGCATGGATTATCTTAGTGACATTGATTAATTTAAAATAAAAAAAAAGTACACGTATTATTGCATCATTCATGTCTTTGTGTAAACAAAACATAGCAGAAATATTAGTACACAGCTCATTAGTAAAATTAGCTTTGTAACTTCAAGATACAAGTTCAATTTCTGATTAATATCATTGTAAAATGACTATTAATGACACTTGAATTAATAAGAACACTTAAATAAATAAAAAATAATTCCTTCCCCAGTTTATGAAAGAGAGAGAAAAAACATATATTTAAAAATTTGGACATAACATCCTAACAAAAGATTGTCAAACCATCGACTCTAATACCATTGTTGATTCTTAAAAAAAACCCAAGAAATATCACATTTAATTAAGAGCAATCACGCAAGAAAGTTGAACATCACTTCTTGACACAAAACTTTAACTTTAATTTATTAAGTATACAATTTGTCTTGATGATACATTATTTAACGAGAGACTTCTAGCTCATACTTGAAATACCAACAAAAACCAAGTTATTAGAAACACAAATTAGTGTTTTTTCTGACTTTAAACAATGTCTCAACAGGTAGACGATAAAATTGAACTGCTCAAATTAATCGGTCTTTATATAAGATATCGAGTTTTAAAAATAAATTATAAACACAAGTTAATTGTTTTGAGTTTTGACATAATTCATAAATATTATTAATCGCGTCCATCATAATCCAAATTCCGAACAAGAAATGCAAAAAACAACTAAAAGAGAAGAATGATAAATACTCCATGAAGAAATGGCGATGATAAAAGTATATGGATGTTGTGCAATGGCCTCATTTGTATGCATTTTTTCTCCTATCTTTGGCTGTCCTACAGTGAATTGTTGTCGTAGAACAATAATGTTTTGCGTAGAAACTTCAGTTTTTTGGCTAAACTAAGCATGTGGTTGTAGTCTTGTAGATGTGTTTTTTTCATCCAATCAATAATGTATACTGTTGTCTAACATGGAAGTTAACTAAGATTCAACGAATAATTCTCATCTATGATTCCTTTTTTGCATAATTACAATGGTTCGCATTTAGACTTTTTTTAAGGTTTATATTATGTACATCCATAAAATAAATAAGCATAATTTTTTAGGAGGAAATAAGTGTAATTTTGTAAAGAAATAGTTAATGCATGATGTAAAACGAGTCTTATAAAAAAGGATATATAAAATTTGTAAGGCTTAGCACAAACGGTCAGTAAACCCATGTTGTTAGATTGTATATATTTCGTAATTTTGGATAATTTATTTTGTATGTGTGAGTTTATACTTTATAGTGATATTTTCCACTTCAGTATATATATAAAAAAAATCAAATATAAAAATGCTTATATATTTACAAATATTTACCGGTCCTTTAACTTTTCTTCATACGTCTTTATCATTTTTATAAGGTGTTTAATTTTTATGAACAAGCACAGAGACAAGTAGTTAATTGAAACATAGTATCAATTTGATTTCTCAACAGTTCAACAACGTTTTGTCATGGAAGGTATTGTTAGAGTGAAGGTAACTGGAATGCGGGACTCATTGGTCCTTTTGTTGGAATCAGAGGCTGGTGCGGTCGCGAGAGTGGCGAAGGCGCATGAAATGTGGTGGAGAGGCATATTTCTTTCTGTGAAAAAATGGTCCCCTCAATGTGTTGCTGGAAAACGAAGGCTATGGCTGAAAGTGTTTGGTATTCCACTACATGTTTGGGATGAAGAGCTGTTCAAGGCAATAGGGAACTTTTTTAGTGAGTTTTTAGACTTTGATGAAGACATTATTGGGAGGAGGAGGTTGGATTTTGCTAGAATTAATGTTAGAACCTCAAGGAGAGGATTGATAGATGAAGAAATTCGGATTAGGGTGATGGGGGCGGTTCATAAATTATGGGTGGTGGAGGAGTTTTGCGGTGGTGAAGGGTGGCAGAGGGCGGTGAATGAGGATGAGGATGACTTGCAGTCTGTGGGGTCTAGGGATGATGTCATTCCATAGGTAAGAGAGAAGGAATTTCTGGTGGAGGTAGTGGGGCCCGAGATAGGGGTATCTGTTGAGCAAAAGGAAGGGTCACGTGCTAGCTTCTATGTGGGTATGTACAAGAATGAGGGATTGGTGGATTTGGGTTTGAAGTCTCAAGTTAGGATTGGACAAGTGCCCTTTGTGCAGGAATTGAGCAGCGGCGTGCAGCCTGTGATGGAGACAGAGGCCTGCGCTGCATAGGTTTTGGTGGGTCAGCGTTTGACCTCTTTGGGCCCACCTGTTGATTGTTTGGTGGAGTTCCCTCCTCTAGAGAAGACTAATGGGCATGGGCTTGTTCTTTTGAGGAGAGCAACTAAGTCTCTGGATAATTACTCACATTCGGATGGGCATAATGGAGCTGTTGTTAGTGATTCTTTTTTTTTTATTTTTTTTTTTATCACTAATAAGGTGGATTTAATTCATAAAGGGGTGCAATTTAAAAACAAGCATATTAGATTCAAGGATGATTTTGACGGCTCGGATATGAGTGACTCAATTGAAGATTTTGCGGATGAAGAGGAGAGGATGTTGAAACTTAAAAAGAAGCTTCGCCTTAAGAAACAAACTTTAGGGCCGAAAGGTAGGAAGGATGTGTTGGCTAATTCGGCTTCAACTCCTCCTTCCGGTATTGCTTTGATTATTCAAGATCATGATGAAGTGGTGCCGGAGACTCAAGATGATATTCGTGAGGACATCAACTTGGACGTTTTGGCGAAGTCAAAAATTGAAGCCATCCCACAGCAAGATTTCTTTGGTTGTTAAGTAGACTTCTAAGGTTGTCCAATGATAGTATCGTCCTTTAATATTAGAGGACTAGGAGGGGGGGGGGGGGGGGGGGTGAAGAAGAGAAGGATTAGGAAGTTGGTGAGACAAAATAAGGTGGATTTCTTAGCTATTCAAGAAGCTAAATTAGAAGATATTTCATCGGCCCTTTGTTATAATCTATGGGGTAGCGATGATTGCCAATGGTCTTTCCGTCCATCAGAAGGAAATAGTGGTCGAATTCTTTCCTTGTGGAGGAAGTCTTGTGCTAATGAGGTCTTTTGTTTTGGCGGGGAAGGTTATGTTGGTGTCTGCTTTGAAAGTGGAGTGCATATACATAAGTGTTTTGTCATTAATGTTTATGCTAAATGCGATTCCTTGTCCAAAAGAAGGTTGTGGGAGGCCATTTTGGAGGAGCGCCGTAGGAGAGGGAATGGTGCGTGGTGTGTTCTTGGGGACTTTAATATTATGTCTAACAGAGATGAGCGGAGGGGTGTTCATGATGAGTCATCTTCAAGTCAAGTGGTTGATATGGATTGGTTTAATAGGTTCGTGTGGGACATGGATGTGGAGGATCTTAATGTGATGGGTCGCCGGTTCACTTGGTATCATCCTAATGGGATCTCTATGAGTAGAATTGACCGGGTTCTTATTTCGGAGGAATGGATGAATATATGGGGTGATTCCACCTTGTGGGTGCTACCTAGAGATGTTTCCGATCATTGCCCATTGGTGTTGAGGAATGGGGGCCTAAACCTTTTCGTTTTAATAATTTTTGGTTTTCGAACTCGACTTTTAAAGGGGTGGTGGAGGAGGAGTGGCAGAGGGATAGTGTGAATGGTTGGATGAGCTTCGTGTTGAAGTAAAAACTCAAAAGCCTCAAACTTCACCTTAAAGAGTGGAATAGAGAGGAATATGGGGGTATGGAAGAGAGGGTGGAAAGGTTGGTGGGTGATATCAAGGAGTTGGATGATAAGGGTGAGGAGGTGGGGTTGGAGGAGGAAGAGATAGCTAGTAGGAAAGCTAAGTTTGGTGATCTTTGGAGAATTCTTAAGGCTAGAGATGCTTCGATTGTTCAAAGATCAAGAGTTAGAAGGATGAAGGAAGGGGATGTGAATTCCAAGTATTTCCACTCGTGTATTAAAAGGAGATCTAGTTCTAATTTTATGAAGGCTCTTAAGGTGGGTGATGGATGGGCGGTTTCTCCCACCGATGTCCGGAAGAGGTGGTGGATTATTTCACAAATCATGTTGCTTCTCCAGTGGTTAATAGGCCAAAGTTGGATGGAGTCCCTTTTCCATCTCTCACCGAGGAGGATAATGAGTTTTTGATCGCTCCATTCACTTTGTTGGAAATAGAGGCGGTGGTTAAAGAGAGTGACGGGGATAAAAGCCCGGGTCTGGATGGGTACAATTTTGCGTTTATTAAGAAATTTTGGTACTTGATAAAAGATGATGTTAGGATCATGTTCGATCAATTCCATGCTAATGGAGTTTATCGAGAGGTATGTTGGCATTTTTCGTCACGTTGATTCCAAAGGTTTCTTCTCCGTTGGAATTAAAAGATTATAGGCTGATATCTTTGTTAGGGTGTCTTTACAAGTTGCTTGTGAAGGTTCTAGCAAGAAGATTGGTCGGGGTTATGAACTCCATCATTTCATCCAATCAATCGGGGTTTCATAAAGGTAGAAATTTGGTGGATGGAGTTGTGGTGATTAATGTATTGGTGGATTATGCCAAAACGGCGAAAAAACAATGTTTGATCCTTAAGGTTGACTTTGAAAAGGCTTATGACTCGGTGGATTGGGGTTTTTTGGAGTACATGTTGATGAGAGTGGGGTTTGGTGATAAGTGGGTGGGTTGGATGAAAACATGTGTTTGTGGAGGTAGTATGTCTATTCTTGTGAATGGAAGTCCTACGGAGGAAATTAATATTTGTAGAGGCCTTAAACAAGGGGATCTGTTGGCGCCGTTTTTGTTTTTGGTGGTTGCGGAGGATTTTAGTGGGTTGATGAGGAACGCAGTTAACCTTAACTTGTACAAGGGTTTTCGCTTTGCCGGTAGCTAGGTGGAGGTTTCTCATCTTCAATATGCAGATGATACTCTTTGTATAGGTACACCTTCGATGGAGAATTTGTGGACGCTTAAAGCTTTGCTTCAAGGTTTTGAGTTGGCTTCGGGTTTGAAAATTAATTTTACTAAGAGTTGTTTGATTGGGGTTAATGTTCAATCCGAATTCATGGATATGGCGTGTAACTTCTTACATTGTTCTCAAGGTTCTCTTCCTTTTGAATATTTGGGTCTCCCAGTTGGGGCTAACCATAATAAAAGCTCAAATTGGCAACCTTTGGTTGATCTTTTGGATCGGGGATTAAATTCATAGGGCAATAAATTTATTAGTTTTGGTGGTAGTATAGTGCTATTAAATTCAGTGCTTAATTCTATTCCTATTTACTATTTATCTTTTATGAAGATGCCGGTAGTGGTGTGGAAGAAGATTGTTAGATTGCAAAGAGAGTTCTTGTGGGGTGGTGTTGGAGGAGGGAAGAAAATTAGTTGGGTAAAGTGGAAGACCGTTTGTCAACGGAAAGAGAATGGTGGGTTGGGTGTGCGGGACATTAAAGTCGTTAATGTGAGTCTCCTAGCCAAATGGAAATGGAGATTGTTGGTTGGGAGTACTTCTTCGTGGAAAGAGGTTTTGATGGCTAAATATGGTGATAATATCTTTAGAATGGTGGAGGGAGATTCTTATTTATGGCCAAGGTTTACTTCGTCTTGGTGGAAGGAGATTGTTAATCTTGAGGTGTTTGGCGGGATTCCGTGGTTCAATTCGGAGGTGGTTATGAGTGTGGGAAACGGTAGGAAAACGAGCTTTTGGAATGATAAGTGGAGAGGTAATTCGTCGTTTCGAGCTAAATATCCGCGGCTTTTTTCTATTTCTAATCAAAAGGAATAAAATGCGTGGGCGGTGGAGGGAGTTCTTATATCCGGGTTGGAGTGGACTTTTGATTGGAGGCGTAGGCTATTTGTGTGGGAGGAACAATTGTTGTGTGATCTTAGAGAGAATTTGGTGGGTGTTCGATTAGGTGCTGAGGAGGACGGCTGGAGGTGGAGGTTGGAGGATGAAGGGTATTTCACGGTTAAATCCGCGTATGAGAAGTTGGAAGGCTTGGTGTTGAATGATGATTTGTGGAGTGATGAGGAGAGGGTTGTGTTTGCGCAAGTGTGGAATAGCCCTGCACCTTTGAAAGTGGTAGCGTTCTCGTGGAAGCTGCTGCTTGATCGTATTCCAACGAGGGAAAATCTTGCTGTTAGGAGCGCCCTTCCTTTGGAGGTTTCCACGCTTTGTGTGTTGTGTGGCAATGGGGTGGAAACGTCGAATCATTTTTCTTCATTGCACGGTTGCGTCGAGAGTCTGGATGGGAGTCTTAAACTGGTTGGATTACAATTTAATAATTCCACCCAATCTGTTTATTCTTTGTCTGTGTTGGAATGGGTGGGAGAGGAATAAAAAGATTCGGCGTGGCCTTTGGCTTATTTGGCATGCTACCGTTTGGGTGCTTTGGAAAACTAGGAATAATAGGATTTTCAATAACTAGATATTGAACATTGAGGATATGAGTGGTGTTGGAATCTTAAGGAATGTCTTAAGCGTGATTTTTTGGGCTAGTTTTTTTCTCAGGAGTTTTCTGTTTTATTATGTTGTTGGTTCATCAGGGTGGAGGTGTGCTTGGTTAGCTTTTTTGGTGTTCCTCAAGGGCGCAGGTGGTTGGAACTTCTTCTGCTATCTGCTATTCTGTTTCTCCTGCTATCAGCTTTGTTTCTTTTCACCCTATTTGCATTTAGGCTTCTGTTGTGTTTGGTTCTTTAGTGCTGTTGGCTTTCGGCAGCTAGTAGCACTCCTCCTTTTTGGGTTTAGGTTCCTCTTATATACGGGACGGGTTTTGGTTTGGTGCTTTGGCATATATTCGGCACCTTATAATTAATCCCTTTCTTCTTGCTTGGTGTAGCTTATGCCGG
Source organism: Medicago truncatula (assembly GCF_003473485.1). Taxonomy (NCBI): domain Eukaryota; kingdom Viridiplantae; phylum Streptophyta; class Magnoliopsida; order Fabales; family Fabaceae; genus Medicago; species Medicago truncatula. The sequence continues at coordinate 8,025,434 of NC_053042.1, forward strand.
CTTGATTTAATAATATTCGTTGTTTCAAAAAAATAATAATTGATTTCTCAATAGACATGTCGAAAAAAATGTGTTTAAAAATAGCTGAAAAATAACACGAATGTTTCATTACAAATCAGTTTAAAGAGGAAAAAAAATCAGTTTAAAATAGAAGATACAAAACTCAAATAATAAAATAATATCTAAATGAATAATGGATAGGTTGCAACTAGGGTTGGAAATGAGTCGAGTCGAGTCGAATCTGTCTGAGCTCGACTCGACTCAATAAGAATTGGTTCGGCTCGAAACTCGGTTCGAGTTCGAAACGAATCTTTTTTCTAGCTCGAGTTCGGCTCGTTTAAAGTTCACGAACCACTTGGTTCGACTCGTTAGGTTCACCTCATTTGCTCAAATTGCATATTTCAAAACCTTTTTTTTGGAAAAAAGATTTTTTTGTCAAAAATTCATGTCTTTGACCTAAAAATACAAAACCTTTAAAGGAACAAAAAATATAATACAAAACCTTTAGAAAGGTAGCAACACTTTATATATACTACCTGTAGCATATATATACTACCTGTATTGGTTTTATATGTTGTATTTGTAATGCACCGCTTGTATATATATACTTCTCATCTCTAATCTTTTACAAAACTCCACAATGTGGGACAATTTTTATGCACAACTTTGTTTTAAAGCCTTTTGAAAGCATTAACTTTTTTCCCTCTTTCTAGTATTACAATTATCGTTGATTTTTATTAAATTAGCAATTAGTAATATTTTATATGAAAAAATGCATAATTATTAGAAGAAGTTTGTAAGAAATCCTATATTATATAAAAAAAATTGTGTATGTATATATGTCGAGCTTGTTCATGAACCAAACGAGTCGAATCATACTAAGTTCAAGTTCAACTCATTTATTTAACAAGCTTAATTTTCAATTCAAGTTCGACTAATTTTGTTCATGAACCAAGTCCAATGAACCAATTATCGAATTGAGTATCGAACTATTTTCGAGTTGGTTCGGTTCATTGCCAACCCTAATTCCAACGAGTCCACTGGTTTGTTCTTTGATCACCTTGGAGCAGTAGGCCATACCTTCCTAGCTAAAAAATCAGAGCCATCTGATGAAAGTGTTTTGGTTGAACGACCAGACATGACTCATGATGAGTCACCCCACATAGTCAATATTATTACAGATTTCGTTGTAACATTTATTACATTTTAAATTTCAAAACTCTATTAGAACACTTAAGTTTCAAGTTCTTATTCTTGCGTAAAAAAATTATTAGTAATTTCAACCTCTATAAGCAAAAGAAATATTAAAAGTAAAATGAATTTGGTCCAAAAATTAGACTAAAACTTTTGACATTTTTTTTTATCCATTTATTTATAATTAGGTTAAATATATGTTTTATCCATGTAAATATAGGAACCTTCATTTTGAATTAAATTTGAGTTTTCTTTTTACAAAGGAAGTTATTATTAGATTCTTGCGGATGAGAAATTGAATTTAATAGAGGTCGGTTGAGATTCAGTTTCTTCAAACGATTAAGAAACTGATAACATTCTTGTTGATGAAAACTGAATTTAATCGAGGTTGGTTAAGATTACTCAAGTGTGGTTCTCTTTCTTCAAACAATAAACATTGAGGGAGAAACTTTGTCCCCTAGTTATGAATTTCCTAGCTACTTTAACCAAACGTTAGATATGGTTATTTTTAAATTTTTTAGTTACACTAAAAATTGCATAAATAAAAGTTAAATAGAGAGGAGTTTGCTAATTTTGATCGGAAATTATATGTATTTGGTCAATTTAATTAGTACTCATTCCGTCTTAAACTAAGTGTCTTTAATACAGTTGTTAAAAAATGATTATTTGTGTTGATTTTAAAGGTAAAATATGTTTAATTTACTAAAATACCTTACTAATTATAATTAATGGAGTAGTTAGATAATTGAAATACAATAAATAAAAGTGTGTTAGTGAAAAAGAATAATAAATACTATATTAATATTATAAAAAATACAAATAATTTAAGACAAAGAAAAATAATAAAAAGAACACATATTGTGTGAAGGAGTAGTACTAAACTAGTAAGTGTAAGAAGCGTAGAAAAAATTATTCCATCCGTCCATATATCTCAACACTCATTTGACTTTATTTTTGTTCTTAAATGTAAACCCCTCTTCAAATTACTAGATGCATTTATTTTATTTTTTTCCTAAACATACCCTTAATTAATACTACTAATTTATCTTAAAATACATATAATCAAATTTATAAGGGTCTTACTAACCAGTACCCTAAAGGCAATGGTTAAGGACCGGCTTACAATCACATACAGAGACACTACTAGCATTTGAATATCATTATAACTTGTCCAAAAAAAAAATGTCATGATAAAAAATTAATAATGCATTAAATTGTTAGAAAAAACATTAATGAATTAAGACACTGTCCCACCACAAACATCACTCTGCATCCACATTTATGACACATCTGGCATCCTCTCTCATTTGTATCATTTACACAAACTCCTTCAAAAAATTGTTGAAAATGGAATAGCTATTTTCCAACCTTTTCTTTAACCTCAATTCTCTCCCTCCCATGAAAGAGAGAGTGCATTTTTCCTTACTACTTCCATTCTAGCTATTTTCCTAATGGCTCTTCTTAATTCCTTGCCTGAACAATCCCACCCCAAAACCAAAACAACACTCCCAAAACACAAACAAAAGAACCAACAACAACAGAAACAAAAACCACCTTCTTCATGGGACCAAATAAAAAACCTCCTAACATGCAAACAGATCGAAGTTTCAAGAGTTCATGATCCTTCAAAACCAAACAACAATAATGGTTACTCAAAATTAGGTTCTTCTTGTAGCTCCATTTGTAGCTTTAGAGATGTTGTTCATGGAAACACTAGAGTTGTTCATAGGTCTGATAATTCATCACCAGAGAGTAGTATCTTGGGTCAAGAAACAAGTTTACTCAAAAGAAAACCTGTTAATGCTTCATCAACTCGCTCTGCATCATGTTCTGGGAAATCATCCAACGGTGGAGGAAACTACACATCATCATCATCTTCAAGAGGAATGCAGTTTAGGAAGCTATCTGGATGTTATGAATGTCACATGATCGTTGACCCTAGCAGGTTAACATAATGTTTTTGTTCTCTTTTCACTGAATTCTAGATTATAATTAATAATTATTCATTAATTAATGTTTTTCAGTTTTTGTTGAAAAAGTCTTTTTTAAAAATTTATAATTATATTTATTTAGGAAAACTATTGAATTAGCTAGTTTTTTAAAATCTGATATATGCATGGTCAAAGTACACACAATTATTGTAGAACTAATTTACCTTGGTGTGAAATATCCAATATCTTACTTTGTAAAAAATTTACCATTCAATTATAGTGAGTTATTTTCTCCAAACCACATTTTTCAATTATAACTTTTAATAGTACTATAGAAGAATACTCGTAATAATGGTAGATTGTTCATTTTTCTATACAATTATTTGTACATAAACTTCGAAATTAAATATAAGAAAAAAAACTTAAAAAGTTGGATGTATTTGCTTTTGAAGTATTTTCATTTCTAAAGGATCGATTGTGATATTATTATGATGGAGAACCTATGAAAATGAATTACTTGTATTAATTATTTTCATACTCAGGCTACCAATTCCTAGGAGCACATTATGTCGTTGTGATCAATGTGGAGAGGTCTTCCCTAAGATTGAAAGCTTGGAACTTCATCAAGCTGTTCGACATGCAGGTATTTCTTTTCTCTTTTTATTTTTCTTATCTACTTTTTCCTTTTTCTTTAAGACAAAAACATGCAAAAACGTTATTCCTTTCGTATCGCATTTACTATGTGAAATACATGGACCACTACTAGCAAAGCTAATGTTTTCACACTTTGTAACAAGAATTTAGATCTGGTGATTTTGTTCAAGCATATAGCTAGCTAGTGTTGTTGTGTTGTGTTGTGTCTATCTATCTCATCAAAAATATCTTTATGGGTCTAATTCCCTTTGTGCTAAAATTGAATCATGTGTGTGGGGTTATTAGAACTTAAAAGCATCTTCGAAATTTGAAACAAGGAGGGCAAAAAGGACCACCTTCCGTGCATGTCATTATCTTAGTACTAATACTACTTGCTTTACAAGTACTGTTTGTTTTTCTAGTTTTCTAGTTAGAAATTATGTGCTATATATTGCTAGAACTAATTAACATTGGTTAATGAATCTTGCAAAATTTGTAAGACTTTCACAACAATTAACATGGTACGTATTCGTATAAGTTAGAATAGTATATTTTGTTATATACTAGAGGAATAGCCATGCATCAGCATCACCGTTTCATTCAAAATTTATCAGTGATGCAACCACCAAAACAAGTGCATTTGTTATGAGGCATATACGTACGTTACACAAGTAGTTCCCTGTTTCATTCACCCAAAAAAAATAAAAATAAAAATAGTTCCTTATACGTACGAGATATCACATTCACAGCTGTATGGTGTAAGAAATTATTAATGACCTGCCTCCACAACGTGACAACTCTTGATTTCTGGACTCCATCCACATATATGAAACTGACACTATCAATTGTAAATCACAAATACACTACTACAATAGAAAATTTCCATATCATACGATAAAAAAAACAACTAATATTCTTATTTTGACCAAGTTATCATTAGTCAGACACTACATTAAGTTGACACTATTAAATGTAGCTACTTCTCCATATAGAAATTCAAACCAAGGTAGCCAAGTTGTAGGACTATGAATCTAATCCTTTTTCAGGATACTTTTCATGCAAGATCAATCAATAGCTGAAAAAATATCATATCAATTGTACTTGTCATCTTCAAAATATTATTATTATTTTACCGAGAGGGATATACCATTATTATTAGTACTCCATAAAAGTATCACTCCATCATAACAAGGTGAATTAATATTCTCTTTATATATGCATGTTTTTTATTGTTAAAAAATTATATTATATATAAATAAAATGAAACAATTTAATCTTCTTTTGACATTTAATAGTGAATTTAACAAGGTGAATTAATATTCTCATTTTTATAATTAGAAACTTTAATTATGAATAGAGTTTAATGGAGATGTATTGTCAAATAAAATAGTTTTACGTTGACATCCAATAAAAAATCATGATATACGTAAGTTTAAAACTAATTTACACAGACAAAATGCATGTCTAAATCTAATTTGTAAGAATTGTACTTGTTAAACAGTTTCGGAGCTGGGTCCAGAGGATTCAGGTAGGAACATAGTAGAGATAATCTTCAAATCTAGCTGGTTAAAGAGAGAGACTCCAATGTGCAAGATTGAACGGATACTAAAAGTCCACAACACACAACGAACAATCCAACGGTTCGAGGAATGCAGAGACGCAGTAAAATCCCGTGCATCCAACACCACCAAGAAAAATCCCCGGTGTGCCGCGGACGGCAATGAACTCCTCCGTTTCCACAGCACATCGTTATCGTGTGCACTCGGTGCAAGTGGTTCCTCCACCCTTTGCGCTGTGCCTGGATGCGGTGTTTGCAACATCATCCGCCACGGTTTTCAAAAGAAAGGTGGAGTGAAGACCAATGCTAGTAGTGGTAGGGCCCATGACAATTCGGTTGGAGAAGATTCTAGAAGGGCAATGCTGGTGTGTCGTGTGATTGCCGGGAAAGTGAAGCGCGTGGCGGAGGAAGGTGCACGGGTAGTGTCGGAGGAGGAAATGGTGTGTTTTGATTCTACTGCGGGGAATGCTGGGAGTTACTCAAATCTAGAAGATTTAACTGTTTTCAATCCTAGAGCTATTCTTCCTTGCTTCGTAGTCATTTACGAGGTGCTTCCATGACGAACGAATATTGTGCATGTTTAGTATCACAATGAAATTGTCATAATCACAATCTATGTGATTTTGACAAATTCCCTGTCAATTTAAACTTATAAATTGTTTATCATTGTCTTGGATTTGGAGTTATTACTGTTAATTAAATTACTACTATATAGTGATAAATTACTACAAAAGTACAATTTTCGTCCCCAATCTTGATACGCGATCGAATATTTTACCTTAGATGAAAGTCTTTGATCACCTATAAATAATGTAGGGGAATTTGTATTGTTTGTATTATATTGGATTGAGAATTAATGAGAGGACGTATTGTTAAGATTGACGACGAAAATGGAATATATTCTATGCTTATCACTAGCTAGTTTTTTACTATTCTGAAAATGTTTAATTAAATATATTTTCAATAAGTCTCCGTAAGTTTAGCTCAGTTGGTAGGGATATTACATTTTACATGCACACTTCACTTTTCCACAATTAAATTGTGTGAGCTCTAACCACTAGGCTATTTGACCAAAAAAAACTATAAATACATGTTGATTACTACTCTGATTGTTTGTTAAATCATCTTTGCTATTATTATAAATTTGAATCCAAATATGACGAAAGAGAAACTATTTATATAGGTTGGATTAAGGTGTCAAATATTGATAGCTAGGTGAGTGAAGTTGTTAAAAAAGAAATGATTACTATTGAGTCAATGTCGATAGAATGAAAGTCATTGTAAACATGGTTTCTTGAAGGGTGAAACAATATTCAGATTGTCTCATGTTGAGTAAACAAACGTGTTTAATACATGCATAATCGATAAGATTTTCACATCTAATAGACTAGTTTTTTGAATTGGACTTCTCTAATGGACTTAAATCTAAACAATGTGGCGTGAAATAATGTGAAGTTAGCTTAATAATCAACTGAAATATTGATTAATGGTTAGATTAGTTTGTGTGAGGACAAAAGAGAGCATCTCTTGAGCACACAAGTTTCTCAAGATAATTGAGATTTATTTAATTGATTGATCTCTCTCAACATATGTTGTTAAGAGATTAAGATCAAACTCCTAAATAAATGGTTTAGATGTTTGATTTCACGTTCTATCATTGTTGTCGTGCGACCCCTAACTTTCTACCGTAAACAAAATGAGAAGCTACAAATTGTAGTTTTAGGATAATTAGCTCATTTCCGGCTGGTTTCTACCTAGAAACAAAACCGACCATAAGATACTCAAACATCTATCACTTGTGTCATATAGATATTTATTATATTAGCTTGCATGAGAGAGATGGGAGTTAGAATGTTGTAAAGTATACCTTGTTGTGCAATGCTCACGCGTGACACCCAAAATGATGATCAAAGTGTGGTGGAAGGTGGAACCCAATTTGATGTCAAACTTTGTGTATGGATCCCACCTACTACTAATTGTATATGTATATGTGTGTGCTAACTTCTGATCAATTATATTTGCCAAGATAATATTCATTTTTGGTTATTTAATCAATGGAAAGGTAGCTGAAAATTAAAACTTTCTGATTGTCCTGAACTTCTAGTGACTGGCTGAAAACTAAAGATATTGACCCTTCATGTGTGAATGAAACATCATCATACCGTGGAATAAATTAAGGTGGGTGTACAGCATTGAAGTATCGATTCATACCAATTGCCACATTGATATATATGGTTGGACCTTCTACACACATTTTTCTTGATTTGGATTGAATTAAGTTCATAATCTAATAATGAATAAGTCATCCGTAAATCCTCAATAAATTTATATGAAGTGTGTTTTCTCTAATCTAATTTTTTCTCATATAATATTGAAACCTAAAATCTTGCACTTGTGTATGAGTTTCGATGATAATTATTGATTCGTCTATTAAAAAAAAGGAGAGTAAACAAGTTAAACATTATCCTATGGAGGTCAAAGTGACTAGGTGTATTCTGCAATAATTGAAAGATAAATAAAATAATTATAAGAGAGAGGAGAGGATGAGGTTGAGGTTGGGACGTGATTAGTTTTGCTTGTCCTTGATCAGACAACACATTTCCTATAAGGCATAATGAAGAAGAAGGTAGCTTTCTATTCCTTTTTTTGTTTCTTTTTGAATGTATGTATCTAAGCTTTTAGCATAGTTGAATAGAATTACACAAGATGATAATTGCGAACACATGCTCCGGCACATGGAGATTCATTGTTTTATTACTTTCCCAAGCACTTGGATTTTTGAAGAATTCATCATATACCAATGTATAAGTTCCCATCGAATTTAACATCCCACGAAAAAGTGGTTGTCAACAACACTTCGTTCACTTATAAGATATTGACTCATACTCAATAAAAATGTGAGTTTAACTTCTATTATTATCGTAAAAATCTTTTTGATGTGCATGTTTGATCTCAATATCTCAATTAACGCTTACCCTTTTTCTAGTAATCAAATAAAATTCAACTCATTCAAACTATTGAATAAAAAAAAGGGTTCATTGGGAGTTTCATTTTCTTTTTCTTAATCATGGGTTTAATGCTTAGTTCATTTTTCGTTTTCTTTCCTCTCTTTTTTTTACTATTTTTCAACAACAAAAAAACGGAAATTTGGGTCGATCGTTATTTTTTAAAAAATAAAAACGACACCTTTGGAGGCTAATTTTTTACTCATAGTAAAAAATCCCCCTCATTTGGAGGAACTCAAAAATTGTATTGGGGGAGGGTTTTGGGGGGTTATGAAGCGTTTATATGAATTTTTCAAATTCAATCTATGTTGTTATAATATTCTTAAAATTAAAAGTATATTAATCATAAGTAGGCTTAAATGCTCTTTTGGTCCCTTAACTATTTATTTGGTATCGCTTTGGTCCCTTAACTAAAAAAAAAGATTGTTTGAGGATTTTATCTTTATCTCCGTTACCTGTTTTGGTCCCTTCCGTCAAAAAAATTCAAAAAACGTTAAGTGAGGGCACAGGTGGCAATTTAGGGTTGATTGGGCATGTTAGTGAGTCAGCAGTATATAAGGCTTCTATTTTTTAAAGGATTTCATCTATGTTCATCTTTTCCCCCAAAAATTAGGGTTTGTTCTTCAACTCTATCCCTCTTATTCAATCTGATTGTTCCAATCGAATTTCTTCTTCTTATTTTAAGGGTGATCCAAAATGTGACACTTTGGTGAACAATATGTCTGAATCATTTAATTCAGTGATTGTTGGTTCAAGGTCAAAGCCTGTTATCACTATGCTGGAGGAGATTAAGGTTTATTTAATGGATAGATGGGAGAAGAATAAACAGAAAATCCAGAAGTATCCTGACAGTGTTTTACCAAATATTAAGAAGAAGCTTGAAAAGGAGACTGAATATACCAGCAATTATGTAGTCAGGTATTTTTGTAGTATTAAAATGGTCCCTTAACTTTTTATAGCAGTATTAAAATGGTCCCTTAACTTTTTATAGTAGTATTAAAATGGTCCCTTAACGTTTTATAGTAGTATTAAAATGGTCCCTTATCTTTAAATCCAAAAGATACAATGCCAAATGCTACAACAATCTTGCAAGATTTCCTACTATTCATCAACTCTTCCTTTAGAAAGCAGACACTTTGTTTCAGCTTGCCAATTTTCTTCTTCTGTTTTGCAATCTTCACATCACGTTCATCTACAACATCATCTTCATTGTCTACCCATTGGAAATGGTTGCAGCCATTATCAATTCGGTTCCTCCAATTTCTACAGCCCCAAAACTTTTCACCATAGTTAGGGTTAGTTTCATCAGTGATAGTTCGCAACACCAAGAACTCACCACATGAACATTTTCGATTTCGTCTTCTTACCCCAGAACCCACAGATCCTGATAACCCCCTTTCACTTTTCAACCCAACTTCGTTGTTGCTTCTGCGATTAAAACGAGATGTTGTACTAGACATGGTGAATGTATAAACTGAATACAAAGAAGAAGAAATTCGATTGGAACAATTAGATTGAATAAGAGGGATAGAGTTGAAGAACAAACCCTAATTTTTGGGGGAAAAGATGAACACAGATGAAATCCTTCAAAAAATAGAAGCCTTATATACTGCTGACTCACTAACATGCCCAATCAGCCCTAAATTGCCACCTGTGCCCTCACTTAACGTTTTTTGAATTTTTTTGACGGAAGGGACCAAAACAGGTAACGGAGATAAAGATAAAATCCTCAAAGAAATTTTTTTTTAGTTAAGGGACCAAAACGATACCAAATAAATAGTTAAGGGACCAAAAGAGCATTTAAGCCATCATAAGTATTAGTTTATCATTCTCTAAAAATCTGTTCTTTCAAAAAAATGTGAATTTTTTATCTATTTTTCTATATATTTCCAACCCCAAAACATTCCCCTCCAAATTTCCAAAAAAAGTCTAAGTGAATAGATTAAAAGAGTTTCTTTTCACTACTTCATGAGGTAAAAAATGAAAAAGATAGATAAAAATGATGTGATTTAAATAAATAAAAAGTGAAGCTTTTATAATTTAGGCCAAAAGGGCCAACCTGTCCTGCTTCATCACTTTTTTTTATATTTTTTTTTTATGTTAATTAGGTGGGATGAGCCAACTTATCGAAAATACGTGGCTCGTATAATGTTATCATTTGCCAAAAAAAAAAATGTCATCATGAATTTATCCTAAGTAAATCAATAAGAAAACAAAATTGTTGTTGACATATTTCATAAGGTTGAGGCACAAAAGTAAAATACATTTTTGTCTTCCTCTGTAGTTAACTGCTGAGAAAATTGATTATGCAGACAGTGAGTTCTGCATAATTCTAAAGCACTTCCAAGCCATTTTTCGGCCAGTTTTTACCTGTAATTTAACCAGAGCATTTCCAAAGGCAATATAACTTATACAACATTTAAACTCAGTCATAAACAAGTAAAATACAATATCTTTTTACAATTGTCCATAATTAAATCAAACCGACATTTGGTTCAAAATACACAAAAGTTTGAAATTCATCAAAACGTTACATAGTGTCCATAATTAAACAACACATTACATTTACACATCATTAAATTAAATCCCTACTTACATTCAACGCAATTGCATATGGAACGAACATACATATGTAATATATTATCTTCCACCATATTCCGAAACATAAATCTGACGTCGCTATCGTCGCGAATAAGCAAGGCATATAGCTTGCCGTTTTCCATGCGTATTCATCTCTATCTTCTCCTAGGTCTATGCATGGCATTTGACCAAACAAGTGACGTGTATATTGATTTTCACCAAGATGCTCAAAATAAGTGTTACGTTGTGCCTTCAAATCATCAAGAGAGTCCGTCAGCGTTATCATAACCTTAATTAACTTTTTAAAAGCGGAGTACCTAACACGGACTTCAATTTTTGCAACCTCAGACATGTTTCACTTGACAAAAGCTTTAAGAAATGAATCATATATTAGAACAAAATTAAATGAAATGTAATAACGAATAAATCAAGTGCGTAAATATTAATAACAAATAAATAAGTATTGCACTAGTTTCACCACATAAAAGTCATATTATAATATATATCAATATAAATTACATAATGTTAATTATATATTGGCCACTGAAAATTGACGTTACAATTTCGACCCCAAAATATATGTCGGTGTAATATCTACCAAAAAAAAGACTAACACTGACAAAAAAATCACTCATTAAAGACCAAATGATTGGGGAAGATCAACTGAATTAGAATCTTCCTCATCTTCCGCAATAACTTCAAATTGTTGTTTTTGTTTTTCGGGAGTGTCTAACAAAATAGACGCCGTTTTGTTTGACTCCTTTTGTGGTTTCGGCGATTTGTTTCCTCCTTCAATAGTCATGAGCTTTCGGAACAACTCATGTTGATCCAAATACTCATCTTCCCAAGTCACCGCATCTTCTTTCTTGTGATTGTGCCACTCCATAGATGATGGAGGTAGTGGACAACCATTTTTCAAATAAATAAGCACGAAATGATTCGGAATTGCCCTAAGGCACATGATGGCAGTTTTTTGCTTACCCAGCGATGGTGGCCCTCTTAGTGGGAAAAAAGATTATGAGTTTCCAACTTCAAGATTTGTCAACACGACCACACACCTTTTGTAATAATCAGCAACAATGTGCCCATGTTCGGAAAAGTCAACCACTTATCAACAAGATGTGCACAACTTTTCGTATTTGCGGGAGGATGTAAGCCATTTAAAATGTAGTTATACGATCCTCACCCGCAAATACTTCAACATAATCATCTCTATGATATTTCAACTCTTGAATAAGAGGTGTACGAATCATGATATGATTTTGTTCGGTCAAGCCCATGAACTCGGCTATAGCCCGGAATCCATAATGTCCATCGCCAATAACATCCACCACTTTTTCAATAAATGGAAGCATGAAGCGTGGCATATAATCAATAGTCCTCATAACCGGGATAGCCTTAGGCTTTGGATACCGAGAAGGTGGTGGAAGTGGGGAAAGTGATGTTTTACCAAGAGGAGCACCTTTTTTTTCTTTTATATGATAATGTTGTTGGTGATGGTGACGGTTGACTATCCGGATTTTGGAAATCAACAACCTCCGACGAAGAAGGGATCCGACTAGTCGATGTAATTTTTCCTTTAGACCTCGCAATGTCCACTTTTTTCTTGGCTCCCTTGGTTGGTACTTTTCGTGGTGGTGGAGACATCATGGCGGTTTCAGGAAATGCCAACTGCCGCAAACCCTCTTTGACTTCAAGCTTCATTTGAAAAGGGAGTTTCTTGAGACGTTCTACAATAGCCTTCAACTCAACCTCAACACAAAAACCAACTTCATTACTTTCTTCGCCCATATGTAACCTGTAACACCCCGTTTTCCCGACTTAAAAATTTCATTTAATTAATCAGAGTATTCAACATGTAAACGGAATGCTACACTTCATAAAATCATAAATAAGTTAATTAACTAATTTATCCTTCAACATATTAATTCAAACTTTGCAGCGGATTAAATTCATTAACATAAAAAGTCTTGGCACGAAGGCCTCATCAAAACATCTCATAAAAATCCAATTAACAACTTAATCATGTAAATTTATAAACAATACGTAAGGAATAGAAAAGCATGCAACAAAGTTCCCATCCCGTTACGTATCAGAGCACCTAAACGACTCAGTGAGGGATAGCCACTCACGACAGCAAAAACACAGCAACCTACTCTTGATCACCTGCAAGTTACTCATACGAAGAGCAACATTTTCAAGCAGAAGGGGTGAGATTCACAATCAATAATAATAATATATAATTCATCAAATGCATCTAACAACTTAAACTTCATCAATTAGTAATAGTAATTCTTTTAACGACTCCTAAACCATATCATGTACTCATCATATCAACAGTCATAACTCGATAGCATAAACAACATCATAACAACATCATTTAACTTCATAATCAACATCTTAATCATAATCATATAACGTCATACTTATAATTCATATACAACATGACAACTTCATAATCAATGACATAAACAACGTAACAACATCATATTCATAGTTCATATACAACATAACAACATCATTAATTCGTATTAACATTCTCCACCAAGCACTTTATTAACAACTCATGAATAGAGGACAACTTAGCAACTATACGTAACATCATCATTTCATAATAATAATTATTCATCAAACATTCCATTAGCAATTCATGAATAAAAGACAACTTATCAACTTAACATAACCATCATCAAGTACATTTAACAACTCATAGATAACATCACATAATCATCATCACAACATTCATAATCATTATCACGTAACATCATAACAATCTCATATTCAACACCATAAACAGTCATCATAACATCGTAATCAATATCATAAACATCTTCTCATAATAATATAAACGACACGACATAATTATCACATCATAACAATATAAACAATTACATATATTTAACAATAATGTTCTTACTTCTTTAACTTTAGTAACACTTACTAATTCAACCAACAACGACGATAACTACAATTATCCAATATATGTATATATTTCTTAATCAACAATATCATCAATAATAGATATCTAACTCATCAATTAAATCTATCACCCTGTCATAATAATAATTCATCAATATATAAGTATATCATCATTAACAACATCAACCAAATGATAATTAAAACCATCAACAACGACTCATGCAACAACTCGACACCACCGCTAAGACTCATGCAAGACATGACAACTCCACTAAGACTCCTCAACAAATGCAACTATGCATGTGGTACCAAAATCAGGGCCGTGACCCACACCGCTGTCGAATGGTTAAAGCATTCTCATCAGGACATAAGTCCTCACCACTAACACCACTTTGAGCAACTAGTGCTCCACCACTTTGAACGACAAGGCGTTCCAGAGCCGAAGCTCTCCCACTGTTATGCTCATGCAACTGACCCACTTGAGTATATCTACATACAATCCCACCTAAGCATATATGTATATATGACTCACCACTCCAATTTACAACATTCATGTAAAACTTAATTAAATAAAAGCATACATCCAGCCAGCATCCATTCATCAATCACAACCAAATTAGAACATCCAGAGAAATACATCAACATACAAGCCATGCTTAATCAACAAGATAAATCAACCATCAACAACAGAAGTCAAACCAACAAAATTCTGGGCAGCTCGCCTCGCGAGCACATCTGCTCGCTATGGCGAGCTCCGGAAATCAGGTACTCGCCATGGCGAGTTCGAGGCGAACTCGAGGCGAACAGAAATATGGTGCTCTCGGGGAAAATGATATTTTTCTCACTAAATCAACCATTCTAAGTTCCCTAGTTATCTTTTTAACCTAAAACTTGCTCCAGTCATCCTTATAATCATCTAGGTACATAGTACTACCCAAATTACGGCTTATAACAACATTTTAAAAATCCAGATTTTCACAAGGATACTCGCCATGGCGAGTTGTCTCACTCGCGAGGCGAGCGATGAAGTTGCTCACTCGCTATGGCGAGCATAGTCTACTCGCGAGGCGAGCGATGAACTTCAGTACGGGCAGAATGCAGGTTTTTCCAAAAAAATCCCATTTTCCTTCAATTCACTCCCCAAATTAGTTTACAGATATGCAATGAAAGGTTTTATGCACTCAGAACCCATTTCTAACCCCAATTCAACGATTCCTACACTCAGAACCCATTAATCAACAAAACCTAACTTTAATCAAATATTAACCAACATTTCCCACAACATTAACCAACAGATGCATCTTAGTCAATAATAAACAGCAGCATGGCAGTACACAAACAATCTCAAGATATAACAACATCAAATGGTAATTAACATCTTAAAACATCATATATACATATAACCCTTCATCAATCATTGACAATATCGTATTCACAAATATATACATACATATATTAATTCATCAATCATAAACAATTCTTCACTGTGACCTACGTGCAGTAATTTGACCATAGCTCAAGTTCTATGAATCCTTTTGAAGTCAAACCAACGGCAATAGAAAGCTAACATCCATACCTACAACTTTCGTGCTTACACCTAAGACCAATTCTGTATCAATCAATACCAGTTTTCATTTCAAATTCTGACAAAGTTGTGCTGAAATTCATAAAAATTCACTAAGACTTCCTTGGAGTATTTTCATCATATCTCATAAACCAAAAATCATTTTCGAGTCAAACTAAAGCCATTGGAAAGCTAACAAAATTATCTACAACTTTCATGTTTACACCAAAGACCAATTCAAAACAGAAACATGTGAAAAAGACGGAAGAACGCGAAACTGGTGATGCTGTCTCTGTGCAGCTCGCGAGGCGAGTAAGTTTACTCGCTGTGGCGAGTTGCGACGAACAACCCTACGGGAACAGACCCGTTTTCAGCCAAAAACCCAATTTTTCATCCACCCAAACCCCAAATTTGATAGGAAACTTAACCTATGTTTATTCTACAATCTGAACATCGATTCTTAACACAATGGTCATGATTTCTACACTTTTCAATCCAAGAATCATACTCCAAAAACCTAACCCCCAATTCCCAATTTCAACTAGAACTATGCTAAATCAAAATCAGAATTATATAACCATTATCATTGAGAGATAGTCTCACCCTTACCTGAATTCAATTGCACAAACAAAGCTACAGCAAAATCGATCCCCTCTTGCTCTTGTTCTCCCCTTGGCTTGGTTTTCTCTCCCAAAACTTGTTTCACGTAAAACTGCTTCTAACCTTTTCTTTTCCTAACTCCCAAAATATAACTCCTCCTTTATTTCATTAAACTCCTCTTAATTCTATTAATTCCTAATTAACTCCCCAACCTCCAAAATAATATTAATTCTCACATTATTCTAACTAATATTAAAATAAACTATATAATAAAATAATACACACCACATAATCAACCAATATTATTTAAAATCACATAAATTATATAAATATATCCTAACTCAATAAAAATAATTAAATAATCAAATAATTCAAGGAGGGCGTTACAACTCTACCCCCCTTAAAAGAATTTCGTCCTCGAAATTCAAAGCAAAAGAAAATGAATTCAGTTATTGCATAAATACCCTTAAACTACATATAGCCAGATAGAACCTTCAATCAAAACATACAAACCACATTAAGTTAATCAATCAAACATAATCACTTAATAAACATAACCATTTATCAGGAAACACAACAAACAACAATCACGACAAAACAGACAACATTAAGTTGACACTCTAACCTATGTGGCTCAACACGACTCTACTACTTGGTCAGACGGACCAACCTGCTCTGATACCAATTGTAACACCCCGTTTTCCCGACTTAAAAATTTCATTTAATTAATCAGAGTATTCAACATGTAAACGGAATGCTACACTTCATAAAATCATAAATAAGTTAATTAACTAATTTATCCTTCAACATATTAATTCAAACTTTGCAGCGGATTAAATTCATTAACATAAAAAGTCTTGGCACGAAGGCCTCATCAAAACATCTCATAAAAATCCAATTAACAACTTAATCATGTAAATTTATAAACAATACGTAAGGAATAGAAAAGCATGCAACAAAGTTCCCATCCCGTTACGTATCAGAGCACCTAAACGACTCAGTGAGGGATAGCCACTCACGACAGCAAAAACACAGCAACCTACTCTTGATCACCTGCAAGTTACTCATACGAAGAGCAACATTTTCAAGCAGAAGGGGTGAGATTCACAATCAATAATAATAATATATAATTCATCAAATGCATCTAACAACTTAAACTTCATCAATTAGTAATAGTAATTCTTTTAACGACTCCTAAACCATATCATGTACTCATCATATCAACAGTCATAACTCGATAGCATAAACAACATCATAACAACATCATTTAACTTCATAATCAACATCTTAATCATAATCATATAACGTCATACTTATAATTCATATACAACATGACAACTTCATAATCAATGACATAAACAACGTAACAACATCATATTCATAGTTCATATACAACATAACAACATCATTAATTCGTATTAACATTCTCCACCAAGCACTTTATTAACAACTCATGAATAGAGGACAACTTAGCAACTATACGTAACATCATCATTTCATAATAATAATTATTCATCAAACATTCCATTAGCAATTCATGAATAAAAGACAACTTATCAACTTAACATAACCATCATCAAGTACATTTAACAACTCATAGATAACATCACATAATCATCATCACAACATTCATAATCATTATCACGTAACATCATAACAATCTCATATTCAACACCATAAACAGTCATCATAACATCGTAATCAATATCATAAACATCTTCTCATAATAATATAAACGACACGACATAATTATCACATCATAACAATATAAACAATTACATATATTTAACAATAATGTTCTTACTTCTTTAACTTTAGTAACACTTACTAATTCAACCAACAACGACGATAACTACAATTATCCAATATATGTATATATTTCTTAATCAACAATATCATCAATAATAGATATCTAACTCATCAATTAAATCTATCACCCTGTCATAATAATAATTCATCAATATATAAGTATATCATCATTAACAACATCAACCAAATGATAATTAAAACCATCAACAACGACTCATGCAACAACTCGACACCACCGCTAAGACTCATGCAAGACATGACAACTCCACTAAGACTCCTCAACAAATGCAACTATGCATGTGGTACCAAAATCAGGGCCGTGACCCACACCGCTGTCGAATGGTTAAAGCATTCTCATCAGGACATAAGTCCTCACCACTAACACCACTTTGAGCAACTAGTGCTCCACCACTTTGAACGACAAGGCGTTCCAGAGCCGAAGCTCTCCCACTGTTATGCTCATGCAACTGACCCACTTGAGTATATCTACATACAATCCCACCTAAGCATATATGTATATATGACTCACCACTCCAATTTACAACATTCATGTAAAACTTAATTAAATAAAAGCATACATCCAGCCAGCATCCATTCATCAATCACAACCAAATTAGAACATCCAGAGAAATACATCAACATACAAGCCATGCTTAATCAACAAGATAAATCAACCATCAACAACAGAAGTCAAACCAACAAAATTCTGGGCAGCTCGCCTCGCGAGCACATCTGCTCGCTATGGCGAGCTCCGGAAATCAGGTACTCGCCATGGCGAGTTCGAGGCGAACTCGAGGCGAACAGAAATATGGTGCTCTCGGGGAAAATGATATTTTTCTCACTAAATCAACCATTCTAAGTTCCCTAGTTATCTTTTTAACCTAAAACTTGCTCCAGTCATCCTTATAATCATCTAGGTACATAGTACTACCCAAATTACGGCTTATAACAACATTTTAAAAATCCAGATTTTCACAAGGATACTCGCCATGGCGAGTTGTCTCACTCGCGAGGCGAGCGATGAAGTTGCTCACTCGCTATGGCGAGCATAGTCTACTCGCGAGGCGAGCGATGAACTTCAGTACGGGCAGAATGCAGGTTTTTCCAAAAAAATCCCATTTTCCTTCAATTCACTCCCCAAATTAGTTTACAGATATGCAATGAAAGGTTTTATGCACTCAGAACCCATTTCTAACCCCAATTCAACGATTCCTACACTCAGAACCCATTAATCAACAAAACCTAACTTTAATCAAATATTAACCAACATTTCCCACAACATTAACCAACAGATGCATCTTAGTCAATAATAAACAGCAGCATGGCAGTACACAAACAATCTCAAGATATAACAACATCAAATGGTAATTAACATCTTAAAACATCATATATACATATAACCCTTCATCAATCATTGACAATATCGTATTCACAAATATATACATACATATATTAATTCATCAATCATAAACAATTCTTCACTGTGACCTACGTGCAGTAATTTGACCATAGCTCAAGTTCTATGAATCCTTTTGAAGTCAAACCAACGGCAATAGAAAGCTAACATCCATACCTACAACTTTCGTGCTTACACCTAAGACCAATTCTGTATCAATCAATACCAGTTTTCATTTCAAATTCTGACAAAGTTGTGCTGAAATTCATAAAAATTCACTAAGACTTCCTTGGAGTATTTTCATCATATCTCATAAACCAAAAATCATTTTCGAGTCAAACTAAAGCCATTGGAAAGCTAACAAAATTATCTACAACTTTCATGTTTACACCAAAGACCAATTCAAAACAGAAACATGTGAAAAAGACGGAAGAACGCGAAACTGGTGATGCTGTCTCTGTGCAGCTCGCGAGGCGAGTAAGTTTACTCGCTGTGGCGAGTTGCGACGAACAACCCTACGGGAACAGACCCGTTTTCAGCCAAAAACCCAATTTTTCATCCACCCAAACCCCAAATTTGATAGGAAACTTAACCTATGTTTATTCTACAATCTGAACATCGATTCTTAACACAATGGTCATGATTTCTACACTTTTCAATCCAAGAATCATACTCCAAAAACCTAACCCCCAATTCCCAATTTCAACTAGAACTATGCTAAATCAAAATCAGAATTATATAACCATTATCATTGAGAGATAGTCTCACCCTTACCTGAATTCAATTGCACAAACAAAGCTACAGCAAAATCGATCCCCTCTTGCTCTTGTTCTCCCCTTGGCTTGGTTTTCTCTCCCAAAACTTGTTTCACGTAAAACTGCTTCTAACCTTTTCTTTTCCTAACTCCCAAAATATAACTCCTCCTTTATTTCATTAAACTCCTCTTAATTCTATTAATTCCTAATTAACTCCCCAACCTCCAAAATAATATTAATTCTCACATTATTCTAACTAATATTAAAATAAACTATATAATAAAATAATACACACCACATAATCAACCAATATTATTTAAAATCACATAAATTATATAAATATATCCTAACTCAATAAAAATAATTAAATAATCAAATAATTCAAGGAGGGCGTTACATAACCTATGCCAATGGTGGTGTATCTCATCCAATAAAATAGGCTTCTCTTCAAGGAGTTTAGTAGCAATTTTGCATGCACATAGTAGCCCGTAATATGTCCTTTGAACACAACCACAAATTTCATTGTCCATGCACAATGTTTCCCTACAACGTGTCTCTTCCAAAGCAATGTTGTCCAAAGCATATCTAGATACATGACCACCTAAGCTGGAGTACAAAATGACATCTTTGAATCTATGTTCCAACACGGTAACGCTCTGACAAGGTTGTTTGTATCGCAGTGAACTGAAGCACCAACATGTCATGTATTTTCTCCCAACAAGTACCCAAATCACCCACACTATTGTCCAAATATTTCTTCACTAATGCATGAGCTGATTCGACCATGCTGGTGGTCCTGCAACCAAGATGCAACACATGGTTTGTCCATGCCCTCACTATTTTCTCCTTCACTTCATTCAAGGTGGTCATGGCATAATTTTGGAAAAGTGGGAAATCACTACATGAATCTTGGAACTCAACTAATGCATTTGCATATAACTCTTGAGTGGGCGATTCAACCATAGCTTTCCATGCCCTTATTATCTTCTTCACAACATCGCTAGGTTTCACCTCTTTCCTATCCTTTCTTCCCAAAGGATATTTACAATCTAAGACGCACCTTTGTTTAACATTTGCTTGCACATGAAAGTAACAACTCATTGCATAACTTTCGGGGAAAACATTTGCAACCGCTTTCATCAAAGGCATATCCCTGTCAGTCACAATCACCTTAGGCATATTCATATTTGACGTAAGAAGTTTACGCAACATTTTTAAAACCCAAACAAAGTTTTCCTCTTTCTCATGTGTCACAAATCCAAACACAACCGAATATGTCAAATCGGTCGAAGTGACCCCAACTACCTCAAACATTGGCATCTTGTACATGTTGGTTTTGTAGGTGGAGTCCATAACCAAAACCGTTGGAAAATTGTTAAACAACTTAACGGATGTTGGATGAGCCCAAAAGATATCTTCGATTGTAGTACTTTCACTTTGTGTTCTTGAGTAATAAGTATAGTTGTGCTCCTCCAACTTCGAGATTAGATATTGCAACGGCTTCTTGTCACCTTTATTTGCCTTCCATATTTGTTGACGTTCATTGTACACTTGCTTCACATTTGTCATGCAATGTGGTCTTTTGTTCTTCAAATGTATCAAAATATTTCTTGGAAGCATCTTGCTCTTGGTCAAGTCACGTACAATCTTCTTGTCATCCTCCTTTAATCTACCGGCAAGAATGTGTCCTTCTAAAGCCGACTGCATTGCATGGTTGTGAACTCCATTAAGAATGTTCAATCCCCATTCCTTTGTTTGCTTACTTTGATATCCACTAATCATGAACAAACACCCACATTTTCTTGAGCCCGTTCTCGCATGCTTCGGTTTTTTTTCGGCACTTTGTGAGCTACACTCTTTTCACACACTAGGAGGAACATTAGATTGATCAAGCTTGAACTTTGTGTAACAATTGTAAATTCCGCCTTATTTGCTTGACGACGTGCCCACTCAAGCAATTATTCTCTATCTTTCGACTTAACGTCGTCTGAAAAAAAAATCTAGCCGTGTCAAATTCGTGGGCTTGAAGTGGGAGGACACCGGAGTCAACATATATTGAAGCTCCATTAATGTTTGGTTTCGCTTCAACCTTAGGCGGTTTGACATCTCCAGAAAATTCGACAAAATTTGGTTTTGTCTCTCCCAGAACATCTTCCGCATTCTCTACCATTACTATAATTAAACAACACAAAAATATGAATTAACAACTAACTAATGCATAAACATCAATGCCATAATAAATTAAAACAAAAAACAAAAGAATTTTTTTTTTGGAAAAAATGGTTGTAGCTTCCATTTTTTCGTTGTGAAAATTTTTCACAAGTATTCCTCAGTACCTTACTACCGAAGTTTCCCATGACAGAGTTATACGTAAACTGACGTAAAAATCGATAACAAAGCCAAAAAAATGAACGGATTAAAATGCTCAATACCTGTTTTTTTACGTCAAAAGTGTGTTGATACCTTGATGCTTGAATGATTTTGGAGCAAGATTTGATGATTTTTTTTTTTTTTTTGGATTTGGGGTTTGGATGGAAGTGGTATGGAAGTTGATGATGAAATAGTGTGTAGGGGGAGCAGGTGGTTGTTTCATCTTATGAAACATAATTCTCGGCGGTTAACTACCGAGGTTTTCCTCGGCAGTTAATTGCAGCCGATTTTTTAATTTCTCGGCAGTTGAGGGAAAAATTGTATTTTACTTGTGTTCCTCAACCTTATGAAATGTGTCAACAACAATTTTCATAAGAAAATAACGTTTGAATATTATTCTAATTCTCGCAGCTAAATTGTGACCGACGCGACGCGCAAATGTTGTTATATTTTTTAGGCTTAAATGCAATTTTGGTCCCTCTATTTATATATTTTTAACTTTTGATCTCCTTTTTTCAAAACCACTTTTTAGGTCCCTCCATTTAGAAAATCAACAAAAATATTTGGTCCCCTCCTCGTTTGATAAGTTGGGAAAAATAATTTCCATGTCATTATTGTTGTAATTAGTATTATTGTTTATTTTATTTATAATCAAAATTTTAAAAACTAATTAATTTTTTTTATCATTTAATATCATCGTCAATATCATATTCTTCACCATGGTTTCCAATGACAACAATAACCATCGTTTATGTTCTTAATGCCGCATCTATTCACCATCTTTTTTTTTTTTTTTTTTGGTACATCTATTCACCATCTTTAATAACTAACAAAAAAGAATTAGAGTGTATAACAAGTGAACTAAAAAAAATTATTATCTAAGATTTAAGTGGATGAAAAGGTAAAAAAAGGAATGAAAAAATAGCGAGCCTAGAAGAAATGTTAAACAAAACATGCAAGCGAATGAAAAAACTAAAGAGAAGAGAA
This sequence comes from Medicago truncatula, assembly GCF_003473485.1. Classification (NCBI taxonomy): domain Eukaryota; kingdom Viridiplantae; phylum Streptophyta; class Magnoliopsida; order Fabales; family Fabaceae; genus Medicago; species Medicago truncatula. The sequence goes on from NC_053042.1 coordinate 8,048,735, forward strand.
TTAGTGTTACACCGTAGTAGTTTTTTTTTAATTTCTCGTGAATTGTTGGGGAAATGCTTTGTTTCATTTTATTTTCAGTCTCTTTTCAATTTAGTGTTTGTGTATGTCGTCATCCCTAGTTAGTTGAAATTGGATTAAATTCAAACAATACTTTCATTGTTGTGATCTATGATGGAAATTCATTACTTTTTCTCAGTTTGTGAATATGTTTATCTATTAAGAACCTGGTAGTATGAAGGCATGTTTTTCTGATGTTCACTTGTTTTATTTAAAGTTTTAACCTTTGGATATTTCAATGTGAAAGATCTTTGTGAATTATCTATTAATTGAATACATATTTTATGCATTCTTTGAAAGTGATACTAAATGATGATTAAGGTTTTTATTATTTTTTTTATCACAAAATTTGAAAAACAAAATATTTTTATTTCTCTGACGTGTTAGAAATTTCTTTTTTCTTTTATTACATTCAACCTGTGAAAGACCAACATAAACATACACATAATAGTCTCACATGACACCAAGAGACCCGAGCTCATTTCCGTGTTCCTTAAGTTTCATGTTTCTTTTATTACCGTTCAAGTTGTGTTAGAAGTTATCTGTTTCTTTCACTCATCTATTGTTTATTGTTGAAGCAGCAAATGGATGAGAATTTGCAGAAATCAAAGCTCGGTATGTTATGTACATGCGTTATTTTGGTGATATCAATGCAATGTTGAAAGATGAACTAGATGCTCATCAGTTGAAGGAGGTATGACTGCGCCATGGCTACGCAACTCAGCCCTATTGACATGTTTTTGGGAGAAGGTCGGCCATGTGTGCGTTTGTTGATTTTTCGCGGGTATCACGTTGGATCCGTCGGACCATCTTTTATACCCCTTTATTCATAGTGGGACTGTCTTTGGTTCTAAGGTCAGTTAAAGAGAAATATAAAGATGTATTAATTAACATGACAAATTAAAATGTTTTGATTAGTAACGTGCAAAATTGTTTTGAACTGTCAATCCACCAATATTAAATTCAATAAAAATTTATAAATTAAAAAAAATATTATTTATTTACATAAACTAATTTTCATAAGGTAAACACCAGCCAGCCATCCAAACAGGGCTTTATGTCTATTTACCTTTTTCTCTTTAAACCTCAGCCGTTGTGAAAAGAATAGGTTAAAGTGCACTTTTCTCCCGTAACTTTCAACAACTTGCAATTTTGGCCCCCTATGTATCAAAACCACAATTTTGCCCCCCTAAGATTTATCCCCATTGCAAATTTCATCCTTTTGGTCAATTTTGACCCGGTCAACGATGATTTGGCACACGCTGTCAGGCCACAATGGTATATATTGGTTTTTTATTTATTTTTACGCCACGCCAGAAATTACCAGAATTAAAAAAAAAAAAAAAAAAAGAAAATATAAAAGGCTTTGCCACGTGAGAGCTTCTCATTGTTTCTAATTCTAGGATTAAGTTTGGGATAGCGATTTTGACCCCTAAAATCGATCTATCTTTCTCAATCCAAAATTCTACCAAATCCAACTCTTAATCAGGAGTAAATTCTAACCAAATTTGATTGTTCATACCAAAAACGAAATCCAGAATCTAGGTTTTAACTATTCGTTGGAAATGAAGTGGGTCGAAAATCATAAGTCGAAGAAGACGAGTAAGAGTTCGGTGAAGACGAGTTCGAAGAAGGCAAATGCAGCGACGGCTAAGAAGAGCACATCAAAAAGAACTGTAGGAAACCTGCCAGATATATTGAATAGTGACCTTTTGTTTCTTTTGGTTTGTTTTATAGCTAGAAAGCACATGCATACTGTTTATTTGTGAATAAAATAGGGTTGGTGGGTGTATTGAATAGTGTGTTAAATTGAAAACCTAAACCCTAAAATGGAAAATGACAATTGTATATTCCTTTGTATGTGTAAAAACGTATGACCAAATGTATGTATTTGTGTGTTTTCTGAATAGCCAGTATATATATAGTATTAGTAAACCGTATGTATACTGTATAGATATACATTATGTATACAGTTACATACAGTATTACAATATAGTATAAAAATATAGTATAATATTATAACTTGAATGAAATAATAATATAACATTTATTCATTCTTTTTTAGGGCTGTTGAGAACCACTATTTCAAGATAAGGTTTCACTACAATGGCTACTTCATTTGTGACCCTATGGTAGCTTATAAGAAGGGTGACATACATGAATTTTGGGGGTGAGTGGAACACTGATGAGGTGAACTTAAGAGATTTAGACAAGCCGATTAGAGAGATTGGGGTGGTAGGGGAGTACAAGTTATGGTACATATGTCCAGGTTTTGATATAGTTGATGGTCTAAGGTTGTTGAAAGCTGATAGGGATGTGGTTAGGTTCATAAATGAACATAAGGAAGCAGTAGGAGCTGAGTTTTATGTTGAAGCCAAAGATGTGGATGTTACTGACAGCAGGTATGATAGTGATGTTGAAGAGGTTGTTATAGTTGGCAAAGGGAAGCAACCATCTGAAATTGATGAAGACTCAGGTGAGTCTGATCCTGATTACAATGGTAGTGAGGAGGGAGAGGTTCCTGAGTATGAATTAGAAGATGAGGATGGAAGTGTAGATGGGGTTTCTGTTGATGATAGTGATTTTAATGAAGAGTGGGATTGGACCACTGTTTTGCCTAACCAGACTGTGAACCCAACCCTTGGTGGTCATTCAGTTAACAATAATCAATCTTTAGTTGGTGTTGAAGAATCTAGGAACCCTGAAGTGACTGGTTTAGAAGACTTTGAAGATGAGGACGAAGACTCGGATATACTAGAAAGTCTTGATGCATCTGAGGTAGAAGAGGGATCAAGAAGGAGGAAACTGAATAGGTTTAAGTTGGGTACTAATGATGAACCTGTAGTCTTTGAGGAGGGTCAGATCTTTGCCACTGGTCTTTTAGTTAAAGCTGTTGTGAGGGAGTATGGTTTGCAGAACAAGAAGAATGTGTACCTAGAGAAGAATGAGAAGAAAAGAATTGTGGTCAAGTGCTCTTCAGGTTGTCCATATCATATTAGATTTAGTAGGGTTCCTCCTCAGACTCATTATGTTCTTTCTAGCTTGAAGTCCACTCACAATTGCTTTCCAATTGGTAAAATTAGAGTGTTAAATGGGAAGTTGTTGGCAAAAAAACTGGTTCCAATACTTAAGCATACACCTACTATGACCCTTAAGGCTCTGAAAGATCATTGTAAGCTTAGGTGGAATGTGATGTTGTGCTCTTTCCAGGTCCATAGGGCAAAATTAAGTGATTTAGAAATGATTCATGTTGCTAGTGAAAAACAGTATGCTCATCTAAGAAACTATAGTGAAGAGTTGCTAAAAAGCAATCCTGGGAGTACTGTTAAGATTCAAACCAGGCCTGGTGTTGGGGTTTTTTTTCCCCAGAGAATGTATGTTTGTTTCAATGCTTGCAAGAGGGCCTTTGTGAGTAACTGTAGGCCATTGATAGGATTGGATGGATGTTTTTTGAAAGGGAGGTATGGTGGACATTTGTTATCAGTTGTTGGTAAAGATGATAACAATCAAATGATCCCCATAGCTTTTGCTGTTGTGGAAGAAACTAAAGAAAGTTGGGATTGGTTTATGGATCTGCTTCTATCATATTTGAATGAAATTGGATTCAAAAGGTGGTCTTTCATATCAGACCAACAAAAGGTAATATTTAATTCATGTAATTTATTTAATTCATTTAATTTTAATTTTGATTTACATAAATTAATTTTAATTTGTGTATGTTTTTTTAAGGGTTTGGCGAATACCATAGCTGCTATTGGTGAGAATGTTGAGCACAGACTCTGTGTCAGACATTTGTATGGAAACTGGAGGAAAAGGCATGCTGGAGAGAAGTTGAAAAAAGCTTTGTGGAGAGCAACAAGGGCCAACACAATGCCTGAGTTTAACAAGCTATGGAAAGTCTGAAATTGTTAAGTGTCCCAACTTGGGAGGAAATGAGACAGTATGCACCAGGTATGTGGTCTAGGGCAGGATATAGCACTCATACAAACTGTGATACATATGATAATCTGATTCTTCCTTCAAATGGCCCAAAATTATGGCTAGAAGTGAATGCTGAACCAATACTCCCACCTAAGGCTAGAAGGAATGAGAATGATGAACCCAAATCAACTAGCAAGAAGGGCAAGAGAAATCAGAAAACTGTGAGGTGTACAAGGTGCGAAGAGTTTGGACATAATCAAAAGACATGTGGGGGAAAGACAGGTGCTGATAGAAGGATTCCACCTGGAGGGAACAAGGTATTATTGTTACTTATTAATTTGTATTATAGTTTAGGCTAAAAAAATTACCAATACTTACATGGGTAACAATTTAGGACCAAACTGCTATGCAACACCCTGAAGCACAAACTGGCACAACTAGTACTCCACAAACTGGCACAAATGCACAAACTGGCACAAAGCTGGCACGACCAATGTGCATTCAACTGTCACAACAATTGGTGCTGCAAAGGGAAGCAAAGCAATCTAGAAAAGGACAAAAACTGCTGCTGGAAAGAAAGCCACTGAACCTGCTACAACTTCTGCCCCTGTAGTTGCAACCAATGTTGTTAATGCTACTACAAGAAACCCATTTGGATCATGCAGAGGTGCCAATATTGTTGTTGGTGAGGTTTCACTATTTGTGCCTACAAAGTCTAGAACCACAGGAGTTAAAAGGACAATTGATGAGGTTGGAAACATTGGGACACAACAGTCAGTGAACAAGACTTAAGCTATGAAGCTATGAAGGATCATGATGAGACTGATGTTACTCTTAATTATATTTTGGTGTTGTGATGTAATGTCAAGTACTCCTAATTATATTTTGCTTATGTTTTAGGTTAAGTACTATGCCTATAAAGTACTCTTAATTATCTTTTGGTGATGTACTCTAAATTTAAGTACTCTGAAGTACTATTAATTATCTTTTGGTGATGTCAAGTACCCTGTTATGTCAAGTAATCTAATTATCAAGTTTTTTGCTATGTTAATGTGATGATCTGTTTTGTGGTTACATTATGCTAAGTACTCTTTCAATTGGTATGTACATTAGTTTTGATTGACGGCAGTATTTCAAAACATTACATAACTTTAATAGGTCATTACATTATAGCAACATTGAACATATGTTTACATCATTCCAACATTGAACTTTAATAGGACAATAGTCATTCAGACTTAGATCTTAAGTTTTCATTTCATTTCTTATATCATAACAACAACTTACATCATTCAAACTAAGAACTTTAATAAGTTCCGATTACATAATAGCAATGTAACATCAATACATAACTTATCCAAGCTTAATGAAAATCACCAACACAGTAACAAACAACAACATTCCTAAAATTACAATAGTCAACACAAGCCTTTTTTCCTTATTCGTCAATGCATCATTCTTCTTCAACATGCCTCTAATTATTTTCTTCTGCCTTTGAGGAACTTCTGGATCGAACCAACGAAAAAACTACACTTTCTTCTCTGCAAATAATTCCCACATCCATGGAACCTCCTTCCTGGGTTTTGGTCAGTCCAAGCTGTTACTAGAGGGGACTCAACGCCACAGTAACATACCAACTTCGTTTTGTCCAGACATGATGACCCACTCACGGTTGAAGTTGATGAATATGGTTCACCCATTTTTTTCCTGCAAATCGAAAGAAGAAGAAAGGGTGATGAACTGAAATTCCAAGAACAACAAAGGAACGAAAGGAAGGAACAAGAAAGAAAGAATCGAAAGAAGAAAGGAAGAAGAACGATGGAGGAAAAATGGAGATTGGGGAAAAAATTGGGGCTTTTAAAACTCTAGGATATTACCGTTGAACTCTCTCACGTGCTAAAACTATATATTTTTTTAAATTATGCTAATTTCTGGCGTGGCGTAAAAATAAATAAAAAAACCAATATATACCGATGTGGCCTGACAGCGTGTGCCAAATCATCGTTGATCAGGTCAAAATTGACCAAAAGGATGAAATTTGCGGGGCCAAAATTGTAAATTTTTGAAAGTTAGGGGGAAAAATGCACTTTGGCCAAAAGATGATTTTTAAAAGTTTTTGAAAGCTAGTGAACGAACACTCGACCTCAGTTACTCACTACCCTCTCTCTGCTCCGCCGCAACTCCGTTTTGCTTCAACCAAGGTATCTCTCTTACTTTTTCTGTTATCTCTCTGTTTTGATTCTACGATCTCTCCATTTGAAACTTTTCACTCAAAACTGAAGAAGAAGATGCAAGCTGTTACTTTTTCACTATTTTACTTATACTGTTCTGATTTATAGTATTGATTTTAGTTTACACAACTGTATTAACTGCTCACTTTTCTTACAAACTTAGGTTTGTGCGTTTTTTTTTTTTTTTTTTTTTTTTTTTTTTTTATGTTTAAGCCGATTATATGCACTTTGAGTTTTAAGTTTAGTGTATGAATTTAATTGGTATGCGGTATAAATTTATTTTTGCACGTGTATCAAATCTATGAAGCACATAAACTCCTTGGACTAGACATGTCATGGTGTTGAATACGTATTGTGTCCGACACCAACACTTATGATTACATTGAATTATGTCACTTTCTTAAATTATTATCAGTGTCGACGTGTTCTTGTTCGTGTCTGAGTCTATGCTTCATAGGATCAGATGCATGTGTGGAAAAGTTTTAAAGTGTTAGTGCATACCAATTAATCTTAGAATATTTAAAACTTGTTTTGGTTTGCAATGTTTAAGCCATGCTTTTGCTTTCTCTCTATCTGTTGCCATACATTTTTGTGTGATTTTTCTAATGACAGATTATTTGAATAGATTTGACTGTGTTCCTATTAGGTGTCTTTGGGCCCTGTAGTTTTAAATTATAAAAAAAAATGATTTTGATTTTCAATAATTATGGATGGAGATATCTTACCCTTAATCAATTTTTGAGTGAAATGTCTCCATTCATAGTTATTGAATTGAGTGGGTAGCGGTAAGATAAGCACACAACATCTGAAAGAGATTTTGTATTTCTCTTTCTTCTATTAAAAGTGATTTTATTCAAAAGCTAAACAAAATAAATATTTCGTTTGCAACATAAAAATTGGTTTTTTTAACATGGTTTTTGAAAATAACTTGCACACAAACATAACTAAAACATCAAAAATGAATTTTTTGTTATCTTAAACAAACGGGCCCTAAGCACACGGCACAAAAAGGGCCGAAGAACAAACTTTTTTCTCAAGTGCAGATCTGACATATTTTTGTTTTTGGTAGATGTAATTAAGGTTCATTTGTAGAAAATATTGTTTGAGATAATTATGGTAAAAATGATTGTACAATAGATAATTGATTTCTTCACAAAGAATGTTTGCTGCAATTGTTTGAGCTATTCACATTTGTACCAACTTGAACTAATTGCACTTCACTTTTATATCGCCTATTGTTTGTGCAAATTGCTTCCTTTGTCTCGAGTTTCATCGCTGTGAGTATATTTGGAAGGTAGATTTCATTTTTTTAGACTTTTTTGAAATTTTAGTCCAAGAACAAATTTGGAGTTCCTGTTTATAAGATGTGAAAGAACAGATTTTTTTGGGTGAAATGGCAAAGTGGTATGGAGAATGTTGCTTAGAATGTTTGATAATGTTTTGCTTGATTGAAATATGGTTTAGTATATTTACTTTTTGTTATTATACTTTATGAACCCACACTCTACGGAACCAAGTTCTTATAGAGTATGCAATGAGGAAGTTTGAGGAATAATATTACAAAGGATAATATTCCAATATTGCCCCAAAATTACCTACGTTTACCAGTCGCACAACACAACACAACACAGACGGAGGCAGATATCGTTCAAAACCCCAAATAAACCCTTTCTTCTTCACCGCCGCATTCTCTCTCTCTCTCTCTGCACCGTCGTCTTCCATCAGAATTCAGAAAGAGATTGAACCTGAAAGAAACTCACGACAACGATGCTCCTCCAAATAACAAGCCTTCCACCGAATAGGTATATATATTCCACACTACTTAACATTTTCAACTCAGCTTTCAGAGTTAGGAGTTATCACTGTTTCTGTTAAATTTGATTTTTCATTTTTAATATCATGGGAAAAGTATTCAGTATGCTTTGAAAGTCTTCAATTAAGCTACGGGAATATAATATAGCTTAAATTTGGTCAAAACTTTATATCATGACTCCTGAGCTGTATGAACTAATATCTATCTAGTGATAAATTTAGAAGTTGTATTGTAGTGACTGCATACTTTTCCGACTGCAGTGGATCCATATCCGATTTTAAATTGCAATTTTGTCGGGGTAACTCAAGTTGCAGAAAATCTATATGGTTTCTGCTTGCTGGTTGTAATTTGAAATCATGTTGTAGGAATTATCTTAATCTATGATATCATCTATGATGTGGGAGTGCTATAATGAAATCTTTGTTATCATATCTCTTTAAGTGCTTAAAATTTTAAGTCAAATACTTGAATATCCTTTGCATATTTACATTCTTACTTCTTTAGATTTTTCAATTGATGAGTATAATGCGCACTGAATAACACAGGTTATTTCTACAACAATCCCTGTAACACACTCAAAAGGGAATATTATTTGTGAGGAAATGGCGTCATCATCATTGGTGGAATCTCTTGTTCTTCAACTCCATGAGATATCAGCTGTGAAATTCGGCAACTTCAAGCTCAAATCTGGCATCACCTCACCGATCTACATTGACCTCCGTCTCATCATATCTTATCCTTCTCTCCTACAGCAAATCTCTCAGACCCTAATTTCATCAGTCTCTTCCACCTCATTTGATCTGGTATGTGGTGTCCCTTACACTGCCTTACCCATTGCCACCTGCGTCTCTCTTGCTCAGAACATCCCCATGGTCATGCGTCGTAAGGAAGTCAAAGACTATGGCACTGCTAAAGCCATTGAAGGTGATTTCAAGCCTGGCCAAAGTTGCTTAATCATCGAGGATTTGGTTACCAGTGGAACATCAGTTTTGGAAACAGCGGCACCACTACGTTCTGTGGGGTTGAAGATCAGTGATGCGGTTGTCCTGATTGATAGAGAGCAAGGTGGGCGGGAAAATTTGGAGGAGAATGGCATCAAGCTGCATGCAATTATTAAATTGACTGAAATGGTGAAAATTTTGAGGGTTCATGGAAGACTTGATGACGAGATGGTAGGGGTTGTTACAAAATTCTTAGATGAGAATAGGAAGGTTGCAGCTCTGGCAAAGGTTGAGAAGCCAATAACCAAGGTCAAGTCTTTATCATTTGGGGAAAGGGCGAATCTGTCCAAGAATCCAACAGGAAAGAAGTTGTTTGAGATAATGGCTCAGAAGGAGAGTAATTTGTGTTTGGCTGCAGATGTTGGAACTGCAGCTGAATTGCTTGAAATTGCCGAGAAGGTGAGATATTGTTATTCTTTTGTGAAGCCTCTCATGTAAAAGAGGAATTCACTTTTATCTATTCTTAATTAGTCCACAGAAGTTGTTTTCCCTCTTCTGTACTTGAAAGAGTCCTGAGTCCTGTATTCTCTGGCTTATCATCGTCAACTAGATTGTAAGTGGAAGTTTGGCCCAGTGTTGTTAAAGAGAAGCTATAGCGCTATTGCATTGCGAAATTTGAACAAACCACTATTGTTCCGTGATACGCCATTTAGTACATAATATTGTGAAATAGCAGCTAGAGTGGCGCTATAGCAGTGTTGCTTAGTGGAATTATAACAAACCGCTATTTACCGTGATCTGCAATTGACAACACTGGTTTGGCCATACCTATTATTTGTCTTTTAACTAATTTGTCTCATTTTTTCTGGCAGGTTGGACCTGAGATATGCTTGCTTAAGACTCATGTGGATATTTTGCCAGATTTTACTCCTGTTTTTGGCTCTAAGCTTCTCTCGGTATATTCCTAAGAGAAACCAATTTTGTTCTTTTTTTTTGCCTTTCAATATTACAGTGGATACTTTTCCATCCTAATATTATTGACAATTAGTCTACTAAAAGATTTCCTAGCATTTATTGAAACAGAATTAATGATCTCGTGTCTTAATCTGTGGTAAGAGTTATATATGTTTGTGACCATTACATGTTTGTGTGAAGTTCTAAGGAATCTTCTACATTTCTGGTTTAGTGGTGTCTAATGTATGCTTTATCCTATTGAAGATTGCAGAGAAACATAACTTCTTAATCTTTGAGGATCGTAAATTTGCTGACATTGGTAACACAGTAACCATGCAATATGCAGGGTATAGTTTGCTCAACTATCTTGTATTCCCTTTCTTTCTAGATTCCTCATCTGTATCTAAAGCCAATATGACATTGTTCTATTTTAATATCTACAGAGGGATCTTTCACATATTGGATTGGGCTCACATAGTAAATGCTCACATAATCTCTGGTCCTGGAATTGTGGATGGACTAAAATTGAAGGTCTGTATAGATAGTCATTATCATTATAATACTTATTATATTATTTTTTAATAGCAAGAATCTGATTGACAGTGCAACATGTTTCTTGAACCATACTCAGGGTTTGCCTCGTGGCAGGGGACTATTGCTGCTTGCTGAAATGAGTTCAGCCGGTAACCTTGCCAAGGGAGATTATACTGCTGCTGCATTGAAAATTGCTGAGGAACATTCCGACTTTGTAATTGGCTTCATATCCGTCAATCCAGCATCATGGCCAGGGGCACCCGTAAATCCTTCTTTCATTCAGGCAACTCCTGGAGTTCAAATGGTTACCGGTGGTGATGGTTTAGGGCAGCAATATAACACTCCATATTCTGTAAGTTTTTCCATGTTGCCATGAATCTTTTACTCATGTGCTTGGGATAAGTGTGATCAAAGTAATATGGTATTGTTATTATACTGAAAGTAACTCATTTGGATGAAAAGGGGTAAGAGACAGGGCCACTGTACCATCTTAAGATCAGACAGAGGCTGAGGTAGGCCTCTGCATCGACATTGAAATGAAATAGAATTAAAAAAAGTGTTGTTGAGATATTCTGTCCTTCACGGGCTAATACATAAATATCACCATTCGGATAGGAAAGAAAAGAATCAAAATAAATTCTTCGTTTGCTGGCTTACCATGTGAAGCCAATTTGTTTCTCAAGCCTTTTTAAGTATCAAGACTATTTTTTCTTTGTTCTGATTATATTTCTGCAGTTTAGAACATCTGTTTGTGTTTAAACAATTCTATCACGTGCTTTAGCTTTTTGATTTTATGTCTTATATTTCTCTTAAAACTTGGTTGTGTTGTAGAGATGGTAGTTTTCCCACCCGACCCCTTAATTTGTGTTGAAATTACATTTCAGCTGCTACTTTTTCCATAATTTTTCTACTCTTTTCAACTGTTTTCTCCCATATTTTTGTTTCTTTTATTCAAGCAAAGTGTTATTTTCCAGGTCGTTCATGATAGGGGAAGCGACATTATCATTGTTGGACGTGGCATCATCAAGGCAGCAAATCCTGCCGAAGCAGCTCATGAATACCGTCTACAAGGATGGAATGCATATTTGGCCAAATCTGCTTGAGGTTTTCATTTGAAGAATAAAAAGACGAGTCAAATCATGTTTTTGTCGGACATTTAATCTAATTTCACTGTAACCCAGAGGAAGGCCTTTGGTACAGTATAACGTTGAAAGACTTTTTCCAGTTAGTAACTTATATTGAAGTGGCTTTTTGATGTTCTTGGTTATTTCACTTTAGTTAGTGAATTTTTTTTGTTCCATCCTAAAGTTGATGAAACATGCAAGCATTGTTTGAGGAGCAACTTTCCCCACCTGAATTTTTTATTTTTTTTTATAAAAAATAACACCACTTGATTTCAGAAGTATAATTTCGTACGATATATTTTTCTTAGAAATGCACTTCTGAATAGTACAAAAGTTACGTTTTGTTTGAATGTGTACTTCTAAAGTGGTGTTTGGGGGTGTAGAGAGTTCTTTTCTTTCTTTGGAATCCAAACATGTTAGATAATCTTCTGTTTCTAAAGGCACTGCTAAGTGCTAACTATCATAAAGTTGTTTGCCAAAAGAGAACCATCATATAAGCTATTCAAATTTCAAAATGATAGGACAAACAAAACTATGAATGTGATGAACTTTAGGAATCCCATGTTTGGGTTTTTCTTAAAACTGTTTCATTTTTTGCTTTTACTTTATTCTTAAGTGTTTTTTTTTTTATTTTTAAGATTTGTATATATAATAGTGAAAATAACTTTTAAGTATTACATAAATAATGTATATATAATAGTGAAAATAACTGTACCCATAAAAGCCTTTTTAAAACAAAACAGATCCTATTATTCTAAAATAAACAATGATCTTGTATGCATGAAGCTTTACATAAAGAGAATTATGCATATACAGGATAATGTTTCATGATGTCACAAACATGTATATTTTCCTTTTTTGGATAAGCATGTCAGAATTGTATAAGATTTGACCAAAAAAAAAAAAAGAATTGTATAAGATTAAAGACAAGGAATACTAGCTTTGTCATTTTTGGACAAACATGCCCTACTATTTTTATTTTTTTTATTTTTAAAAGTTTCTAGCAACTATGGTTACAAGTATCATCACTTTGATTTTAGTAATAAGCAAAAAAGCATCATCACTTCGAGAAATCAAGATCTATTCGATTTAAGTTTCTAAAATCACATATATTATATAGGTTTAACGAAATAGTGAATTATGATCATACTAAACATTAATATGGTGGCTGGTCTATTGTAGTACGAGTTGAAGATAGTAAAGTGGAAGATAGTAAGGTTGAAAACAATGAGAAAAGGATAACAGTGCTGTTAGACTATAATAAAATCTGTGTTTTTTTTTTTTTTTTTTATCCAGGTTGGAAATGAGTCGAGTCGAACCTGTTTGAGTTCGACTCAACTCGATAAGAATTGATTCAGCTCGAAACTCGACTCGAGTTCGAAACGAACCTTTTTTTAGCACGAGTTCAGCTCGTATAAAGTTTACGAATAGTTCGATTCGACTCGTTAGGTTCAACTCGTTTACTCAAACGGTATATTTCACAAACTTTTTTTGTCAAAAATATGTCTTTCACATATTTTTTTTTTAAAAAAAGTATAACTTTTAGTAAACTATGAAACGTACATTACTACCGTAGCACAATCCATATACTACATATATAGCTTTGACATTATAATTGAGATATACTTCTCTTGTATATATATACTCCGCTCTCTAGTATTTTGAAAACTCCTCAATGTGGGACTATTAGCTTTTACATTATAGTGCATATGTTTGTTTAAAAGCATGCATAAGGCTTCTTTTTTTCCTCTCTCTATTAGTAATTTTTTTTGACAAAAATAAATTGTATTCATTCATTTAAATTGATAGTACATCGGTACAATACAAATCCAAATTCGCTAAAAACAAAAAGGATGAATCTGTGAACAAACTCACAACATCCATGTTAATAGCATAAAATGATAAAGTACTTATGCCTACAAATATGACTAATATGACTATATTCATGTCTCAGAATCTGCAACGTTGACGACGCCAAAGTCATTGTCATTGATCGGATATGCACTTGCTCAAAGCTAATCTTTCAACCTGAATCAAATAAACACCACACTAAGACGGGAAATCAAAAACACACCGCACAAAGACGAAAAATCAAAACAAACAGAGTCATTCAGAGACGACGATATCACAAAAAAAAAAGGAAGAAAACAGAAAATATGTGAAATCACTTATTCAATTAGGATAGAAGGAAAAACAATTCGGAGAGGTGATTTTTGGGTCAAAATTGACCCTAAATCACCCCTCTGAAAAAGAAGAAGAAGAAGAAGAAGAAGAAGAAGAAAGGGACGACGTCTAAGATTTGAGAAGGAGAGAAGAGAGAGGGGTAATGTTCGTTAATTTTTAATCAAATTTGTATCAATTCTTATGAAAAAGTACATAATTATTATTAGAAGCAACTTGTAATAAATAAATTACATATCATATAAGCACACATACATATAGATATATATTTTTGAGAGAAAAAAAACACACACATATATATTGGGCTGAAACGAGTCGAACCATACTTAATTCAAGTTGAGCTCATTTATTTAACGAGCTTAATTTTAAACTTAAGTTCGACTCATTAGGTTTATGAACCAAGTTCAACGAATCAATTATCGAATCGAATCTCGAACTATTTTCAAGTTGGTTCGGTTCATTGTCAACCCTATCCAATAGTAGAAAGTTAACTTTTTCTTAACTTGTGCATGATGTCCAAATTTAACATTTGTGCTGCAGTAAATGCTGCCTAAAATTTTGGTTGGCAAAGCATCTTCACTTGTCTTTCGGTGGCACCTATTTCTTTTTTCTTTTATCTTTGCAAGAAAAGTGACACCTAACTTGAACATATAACCTTTACAAAGTAAAATTCCATTAGAAATAAAATGAAGGTGCCGCTACATACTATTGAAGAAACGGACAAAAGAAAATCAACATGAACAAACGAATAAAATAAAAATAAAAATTAAGAGTTAAAGGTTGACCTCTTTAGATGGAATGAACGAGGGTGAAAAAAAAGGTTCAACTTCTACTGCTCTTTTTAATCTTGATTTTTCTTATACTCATTCACTCGAAGTCTAAAACCGAGGTATTTATAGATCTCAAGGTAGTATGAATAGGTTCTTAAGATGAATTGGTTTTATACGATGATAATAAAAGGTTATTCTTTAAGAAGGGCTAGAATTCTCTCCAAAAAAAAAAGAAGGGTTAGAAAAATTACACTTGAATGCAATTTTTAGCGGTGTCCGAGGTTTGAACCTCAAACTTTACATATATTATGCATTGTTTCTACCATTGAATTAATCTCACGATGACAAACATGAATGCATTGAACAATAATAATGGTCCCAAAATTTATCAAGAGAAATCCTAAGGTGATATCAAATGATCTCTCTGTGCATTTATATACCAATTTATGGATATATGTTTACATGTTTGAGTTTGGAATTATATGTTGCATGTAATTGTCATTCTGTTAATTGTTTTTCAATCAACGGTGGATTGAAGAGGAATCCTTAACGAGCCATCAATGTCAAAGATTTTTCTTCTATAATATGTAGTCTCATATTTTTAAGCTTAATATACATTTAAAAAACATTAATATTTTCTATTTAAAAAAAGTAAAGTCTAACCTTAATCTTCTCAAAATATGGTGTAGGTTTTGGTGAAGCCTACATTTCCTTTGATGAATAAGAGATAATTTAACTATAAGGACAAATAAGATTTAATTTTGAAACAAAGTAAATGGATATGACATGTTGAATGAAAGAAATGAAGAAGTTAGATATTATAGAGATGAAAATGGTAATTGATACTAAGAAAAAATCATATCGATGAATCTACATTTTTTCTTGATGAATTTGGGGTAATTTACTCTCGTATATTTACCTGTTACTCTACCCATACCTAACTGGGATGAGAAATTTAATCCCATCACCGTCCCCAACGGGTCCGGGTATCTCCGAGTCATTCTCATCCCCGTAGTGAATATTTTTTTTTTTAGTAAAAGTAAAAATATCTTTCAGCCCAGCATAATGTATTAACGCATTACTCAACAGAGAGATGATGTTGATCGATGACTATGGTGATAGATAAGAGAGGATTGAAAAATATTTTTCGGCCCTGAGCACAATGTAGTAGATGTGTGTCATCTGAAAGGCTGATACTCTGATTGTGTAAATGAAATGATTCAGTGTTTGAGTTCTATTTATATAAGATGAGGGGTGGTTTTGGGTTAATTTTTGATCTGAAATCACCCTTCTTCATCTTTTTCTCTTTATTTCAATCTAAATAAGTGATTTTCACATAGATCTAGGTTTTTTTTTCTTTGTAATTTCATCATCTAAGTGTGGTGATTTGTTGTTCGTCGTCTTGTGCGGCGTTGTTTGATTTCCCGTCTTCGTGCAGTGTTCATTTGATTCATATTGAAATATCGATTGTTCAACCAAAGATTTGGGCGTCAACGTTGCAGATCCGGAGGCAATGAATATTCCGGTCACTTTAATTTCATCATATATTTTTGTAGGCATTATGCCGTTATATGTTATTAACTTGGATGATGTGAGTTTGTTTGCAGATTCATCCTTTACGTTTTTAGCGGTGTTGAATATTAATATCATTTTGTTTTTGTAAAAAAAAAATAATTTTCTACGTTCAAGACGGGTTTGAGTATTATCCGTCTCGTTCGGATAATACATCTGTCAATGAGTTTTGTTGTCGTGCTCGGTATATGTATAGTAGTCGAAAATTTCTTTTTTGACATTGAATAATTCATATTGACACAGGTAAATGACCAAATTACCCCCAGCAGGAGTTAACTGCCTCCGGCATATGCGCCGGCAGTTAACTTTCGCTGGCTCCTCTAGAGGCAGTTAACTCCCTTTGGCTTTGCTGTTTTTTATTATGGTTTTACGCGTTTCGTTCGAAAAATCAAAATAAATCGAAATTTATTCAGAATTCTACGAAACTTTACACACACCTCTATAAAAATACATATAGATGATGTGAAAATTTCGTAACATTCCGAATAAGTCTCGATTTTTTTTTATTTTTTCGACCAAAACACGCAAAATCGCAATTGAAAAAATAAAAAAAATCGACACTTATTCGGAATGTTACGAAACTTTGCACATCATCTATATGTATTTTTATAGAGGTGTGTGTAAAGTTTCGTAGCATTTCGACTAAGTCACGATTTATTTTAATTTTTCGACCGAACCATGTAAAATCGCAATTTTTTTCAAGTGCGAGTCCGAAAAAGTGTCATAGAGGTTGAACTTTTTCACGCTTTTTTGCACTCATGTTTAGAACAAAAAATTAACATATCCCACAAAAAATTTGAATTTTTCGACAAGGGACGGATTAAATATGAATTTTTAACGCGCCTAAAATTTAAGACACGAAAACATCAACCTAAAAATTGAATTTTGAGTTGTTTTTTAGGAGACACCTCTATAAAAATACATAAGAGGATCTGCAAATTTTCTTAGTATTTCGAGTAATCCTCAATTTATTTTGAATTTTTTTACTGAAACGCGTAAAATTGCAATATTTTTCCAACTGCGCATCCAAAAAAATTATATAGAGGTTGAATTTTTTTCATTATTTTTTGTACACATATTAAGAACATAATAAAAACATTTCCCTAAAAAAATTAGAATTTTTCGACAACGGATGGATTAAATATGAATTTTTAATGCGTCATAACTCAAGAAACCAAAACATCAAAACGTCGACCTAGAAATTGAATTTTGACCTAAAAAAATATATATAGAGGGTCTCTAAAGTTTTGTAGAATTCTGAATAAGTTTCGATTTATTTTGATTTTTTGACCAAAACGCGTAAAATCTGATAAAAAGCAGAGAAAAATCAGCGGCAGTTAACTGCCGACGCATA
This sequence comes from Medicago truncatula, assembly GCF_003473485.1. Lineage (NCBI taxonomy): Eukaryota > Viridiplantae > Streptophyta > Magnoliopsida > Fabales > Fabaceae > Medicago > Medicago truncatula. Next base: position 8,066,187 of record NC_053042.1, read on the forward strand.
TGCCAGAGGTAGCTAACTATCGTTTGGGGTATTTGGTTATTTACTTGTGTAAATAGTAAGTATTCGATGTGGAAAAGTAATTTTCTAGTATTCCGTCATATTATTAGCCCATGCAAAACTATCGTGCTTCCGAAGAAGAACCCTAACATTCCCATTCCCTCGATTCGATTCTCGACCCAACTCCAATCCTTTCTGGATTCAGCGAGCACTTCAATTTTGTATTCTCTCTCAATTCAATTCAATTCAATTCATTTTCTGATTGTAATTTGGGATTTAGGTTTTGTTTGCTGCAACATGTCTGATGAACGATTGACGCGTATTGCCATCGTTAACAACGACAAATGCAAACCGAAAAAGTGTCGTCAAGAGTGCAAGAAGAGTTGTCCTGTCGTCGGAACCGGAAAATTATGTGTTGAGGTTACTTCTGCGTCCAAGATTGCTTACATTTCCGAGGAATTGTGCATTGGATGCGGTATTTGTGTTAAGGTATTATTATTCTATTCATTCACTTTTTTAAAGATGCTCGCTTTTGTTAATACTTAATAATGAATAATGGGTTTGGTTTATGTGATGATGATATTGCTGTAGAAATGTCCTTTTGGAGCCATCGAAATTATCAACTTGCCAAAAAATTTGGACAAAGATACCACTCATAGATATGGTCCTAATACCTTTAAGCTTCACAGGTGTGTGTGTGTGTGTGTTGTGACTTATGTTTTTATGTTTTTAAGCTTTTTAATCCAATCGAAGAATTGTAATTGTAATTGCAGGTTGCCGGTTCCCAGACCGGGGCAAGTGCTTGGTTTGGTTGGGACAAATGGAATTGGGAAGTCCACTGCACTTAAGGTTTTGGCTGGAAAACTCAAGCCCAACTTGGGTCGTTTCACGGTAAGAAATTACCACAATTTTTAATTGTGACAAGACAAACAAACATGTTTGAGGTTTCATACTTTTTCTTTCCCTTTGCAGGAACCCCCTGATTGGCAGGAAATTTTGACCCACTTTCGAGGATCTGAATTGCAGAATTACTTTACTCGCATTCTAGAGGATGATTTGAAGGTGATGTTTATGTCCTTATTCAATACCCTTAACCATATTATCGGCCGCCTAATTGCGGCATTTGGGTTGCCTTTTCATTGCAGCCTCCGGCACTTTCATTGTGTTGGGCGTCAAAGGGGTGGATTTATTCCTACATTTCATAGAGATATGGCATGTGTGTAGTGTTTATATAGCATGGGCAGCCCTTGCCTTTAAAGTCTAAGGTTGAGTTAGGCTCAACCCAAAAATTTAAGACATTAATAATCCATAATTAGTTATATTTGATTTCATGTTTCAGCATGTAGCATTCATTATAATGATCACCAGAGTTCTTTATCCTTTATTTCTGAAAAACGTTCTTATGTTGTTTTTGAACTTTGTATTGATAAGGTAGCGTGTCACACATGCCTTTTTTTTTTTTTTTTTTTTTCCCCTTCCGGCTTTGCTTATTTCAATATACGTTACATCACAGGCTATCATTAAGCCTCAATATGTTGACCACATTCCAAAAGCTGTGCAAGGGAACGTGGGGCAGACGCTAGACTCAAAAAATGAGAGAGATATGAAGGAAAAACTTTGTGCTGATCTCGAGCTTAATCAAGTTATAGATCGTAATGTTGGTGATCTTTCAGGGGGTGAGCTCCAAAGGTTTGCCATTGCAGTTGTTGCCATCCAAAATGCTGAGATATACATGTTTGATGAACCTTCCAGTTATCTTGATGTGAAACAGAGGCTGAAAGCTGCGCAAGTTGTTCGGTCATTGCTCAGGCCTAATAGGTTTGTTTCCTTTCCTTTGTAGTTTCTGCTTTAAACATTGCTGATATCACTATGTGATTTGTCGTTGATTTTTATCAAGAATCGTTATTTTATTTGAAATCCTCTTCTTTTTTTCAGCTTTGTAATTGTTGTCGAGCACGATCTTAGTGTTTTGGACTACTTATCAGACTTTATTTGCTGTTTGTATGGCAAACCTGGTGTATACGGTGTTGTGACACTCCCTTTCTCAGTCAGAGAAGGAATTAATATCTTCTTGTCCGGCTTCGTTCCAACAGAAAATCTTAGGTTTCGGGAGGTCTCTCTTACTTTCAAGGTAGATATAATCTATCTACTACCTCCCATCCATTGATCCAATGGTGTTTGTTTCAACATATCAAAAACATACATGAGTGAAGTGCTGAAAGTATTTGGTTTCTGAGTATACTCAGCAAAATTTACCCATTTAAATGAGCAGATCACAATTATTTCCGTTTGTGTTGAATCATTTTATTAGATTAGATTATATTGCCATTAAAAAAAGATAAATTATATTGTTAGTCCTTATATTTTGGTAAAATTTATATGGGTTTTGCTAACCAGTGCCCTCAGGGCAATGGTTAAGGAATCTAGAAATAGAAATTTTATCTTGAAAATATAAGATGTTACTTTTGATAAAGTAATGATTACACAACTTTTACATGAAAATTTACTTGTTTTAGATGCTTAACCATTGGCCTTAGGGCACTCGTTAGCATTCTCCAATTTATATATATGTATACATTATTACTATAATTTTTTATTTAATTATCTAAAAGCTTAGATGATGTACCTGAATTAACTGAGTGATTTATCTTTTTACAAAATGTTAAGGGCCCGTTTGGTGCGTAAGATAGGATAAAGACAAGATATGATAATGAATTGTATAAGGATAGAATAGTGACAAGATAAACTTTATTAACATTATTCTATCCTTTGTTTGGCGAACACATGATAATAAGTAGGATAACATTATTTTATCATATCATGTGTTTGTCGGACACTTGATATCCGCATGATAAGATATTATTTAATCAAATACATATTTTTTAACAAAAAAATCCTATATTTACTTGACAAATTAAATACATATTTTTTTTTTTTGAGTAATGAGGTTGTGCTTTTCTTCGTCTTCGTTCTTGTCATTTACATTACTGCTTCCATGGAATATGACCATTGATTGCATCTTTCACTCTATTTGAATACTTATTAAATCAACCCTGTTTATGGATTTCTAATCAATTGTTAAACAATTTGTTGGGTTAGTTCATGAATTCTATGTTTCTAGAAAGTTTCAGATCTCACGAGCATCTTTTACGCTAGTATGACACAACCTTGAGGGAAACGTGGGAATCTTGATTCTGGATTATCATGCTTCATTTAGAACATCAATGATGGATGTAGAAGTAGAACTTGAAAATATAATTATTCATGATTTAAATATGTTTTTGAAGAAAGAGAAGTCGTTTATGAATAGAAGAATACAAGCAAACCGTGAAAGGGTCAGAAAAATCCTATAGGTTGCTAGCCCACCGAAAACTAAGGGTAGAAATAACAAAGAGTGAATAGGAGATAATTGATAATAGGTTTAATTTATCATATCCTATTGATGCAAGGGATTTAAATAGGATAGGATAATCTTATCCTATTCTATCTCCCTATCATGTGCACCGAACGGGCCCTAATAAATCGTGAATATAAGGCAGACCTACATGGTAATAAGGACATATAAGTCACTTATATAAAATTTAAGAAAGAACATACGGTGTCATTTTTATTTGACCTTCATATGATTATACTTTCTGCACCTCAAAATGAAAATATTTTAATAAATTAGATGCTGGTGCTTAATTTTCATTACTGTAAATTTCAGTTCTCTATTTTAAATAAAACAAATAAACTTTATCGAATTAACCTTGCTCTAATGTGTTGTCCAGGTTGCAGAGAATCCACAGGAAACTGCTGAGGAAGCTCAAACTTATGCTCGATTCAAATACCCAACCATGACCAAAACTCAAGGCAATTTCAGGCTTCATGCAGTTGAAGGAGAATTTACAGATTCACAGATTATTGTGATGCTGGGCGAGAATGGGACAGGAAAGACAACATTCATTCGTATGCTGGTATTCTTTTAGTCTTATTATTTGTTTATCAAACTGCATAATTCTTCATATATTTATTCACCTTCTTTTATTCAGGCTGGTTTGTTGAAACCCGATACTACAGAAGGTGTATCTGACGTGGAGATGCCCGAGTTCAACGTATCATACAAACCTCAGAAAATTAGCCCAAAGTCCCAATTACCTGTTAGATACATGCTACATCAAAAAATCCGTGATGCATATACTCATCCCCAGTTTATATCAGATGTGATGAAACCACTACTTATTGAACAGTTGATGGACCAAGAGGTTCAGAATCTTTCTGGTGGAGAGTTGCAAAGAGTTGCCTTATGCCTTTGTCTTGGAAAGGTATTTTATGTTTCATCCTTGGGATTACCTGTGCATCTTAGTTCTTGTGTCTGCCCTGTCTTTTCTTTCCCTTCTACATTCTTGAATACATTAGTAGTTTCCTATATACCAGCGGAATTTGGCTCTCTCAGAGTGAGTGATTTACTTTAGATTGATGACAATCTATGGTCTGCTGTGATTTGTTATGAATGTTCATCAACTGCTGTTTATTTTTTCTATGGTTGAGATGTTGTACTTCCCCGACTTTTGAGAAGCCAAATCTTTGTTGGTGATGTCAGCTGGATTTTTTTCAAATTATGTAACGGAAACAAGTTAAAAGCTAAACCTGTGTTGATTTTTTTTTTGAAACTTGAATTTGTTGTGATTGATCTATGTCTGTCTCTTTAATGTATACATTTTACTTCAAACAAAATATTAATTGAATTCACGATTCATTACTGTTCTATTTGTGATGATGTTGTGGCAAGACTTTTGGAACTATATCACTCAGCTTTGTTGCGTGTTTGTTTTTCCTGCTTTAGACATCTATTCATTTTAAACTAAATAGTATTTATAGTTTTCTAATCAGTTGCTATTGTTCTACAACAACAGCCTGCAGACATCTATCTGATAGATGAGCCAAGTGCATATCTTGATTCAGAACAGCGTATTGTTGCTGCAAAAGTCATTAAGAGGTTTATTCTTCATGCAAAGAAAACAGCCTTTATCGTTGAGCATGATTTCATCATGGCAACTTATCTTGCTGACAAAGTTATCGTTTATGAGGGTCAACCTTCAATTAATTGTACTGCAAACTGTCCACAATCATTGCTTACCGGGATGAACCTTTTCTTATCTGTAAGTGTCATTGTTTTTCAATGGTTTCATTAATTCGTTCCTTTTTAAAAATTCAGGGTATCACACACGTTAAAATTAAAAAATTATGTTCTCTCTGGTGGTACTTGTTCGTATGATATGTCTAATCTAATCACTGTTGCAGCATCTTGATATCACATTTAGAAGAGACCCAACTAATTTTCGCCCAAGGATCAACAAACTTGAATCAACAAAGGACAGAGAACAAAAGAATGCTGGGTCTTATTATTACCTTGATGACTGAGTTTAACAATGGAGGTCTGTCTGGGTAACAATGGAGGTCTGGACGATGATCTGGGTAACAATGGAGGTATGGCTAACAATGGAGGTGGTTTTGATGGTTTCAATTTTGATGGAGCTTATGCAGAATGATTAGTATTTTTTTTTAATTCACCAGATTTACTTTTTTGCTCCCATGGTACATGTTGGGAATCTTGGTTTAGCTTTGTTTTTATGTTCTAGAAACATGGTTAATTACTTTGATTGTTGATAGTTTATATTCAAAATATAGTAATGACCATTATCCTCTCCGAAGAAAAGTGAGTACGTTGATAAAACGAATATAACGAGAATAATAACATTTAAATAATTTCCTAGATGTGTCATATTTATGATTGGGACTTTTATACTCCAAAATTTGTACGGAAATGATGTTTTACAGCTATTTATAATAGTTTTGGGACAAATCTTGTTATATTCTTTTATTAGATTGTTACTGTAGGCTTTTTGTAATAGCATGTAACTTGTCAACTTGATATCTTGATTTATATCGTATCTTTTATATTCTATTTACTCTGTCTATGTCAATTTTTATTTGGCATGCTTTCGAAATTTTGTAATAGCATGTAACTTGCCAACTTGATATCTTTGGTTTAAATTGTATTTGGAGAGCATTATGTGATATATTATCTGAAGTGTATTGGGTAGTTGTCACTGATTTGGCTTAGTTATAAGTTAATGAATTGACTAGTTTCTATTGATATTGGGATGTAATTCTAATTAATTTTCATTGAGATGAGATGATTAGAGTATCCACAACCTACCTTACGGGTATGGGAGAGATTGCTCCCCCCAATGATTTCAAGTGTATTTTTGTGGGTTAAAGGGGTCATTCATATAAGAAACCCCAAAATCTCTTTTCCAATTGCTGTTGATGGTGGTTTCATACCCGTCATATCCCCCTATAAGGATGAGGTTGGGACGTGATTAGTTTTGCTTGTCCTTGCTTGACCAAACAACACATTTCCTATAAGGCATAATGAAGAAGAAGGTAGCTTTCTATTCCTTTTTTTTGTTTCTTTTTGAATGTATGTATCTAAGCTTTTAGCATAGTTGAATAGAAACACTTGGATTTTGGGAGAATTCATATACACCTATGTATAAGTAAGTTCCCATCGAATCTAACATACCACGATGCTATGCTACAAGTGAAATAACCAATTTCTAATGAATGTTGGTTCAATTATTAAAAAGTTGAATACTAGGTTGCAAGAGTATGAGTTCAACTTTCACCGTGGTACAATTATTTTTGTGTGAATGATATAGAAATAATAATACCTCTATTTTATTTGAACTTTTGAATAAAAATAGTGGTTGATAGAAAGTTTTATTTTCTTATCATAGATTATGGATTGTAACCAAAAAAAATCATAGATTATGGAAAACAGTTAGTTCTTTTTCTTTCCTTTTTGTACCTATTCGTCTCAAAATAAGTTATTTAATTTGACTATGTGTATTATTCACATGACATATTCTGATTATTTTTCAACATAAAAAAATGAAAATTTGGGTGGAAAACAATTAAAATATCCCGAACCATTAATAATTTGGTGGAAAACAAATAAAATATCCTCAGAAGCTGATTATGGCTTCACCGTTGTATTGTTCATGTGAAAAATGACATTAGAATTAGAATTTAGAAATTTTCAAAGTATAATCACTTATCGCAAATTTACAAAATTTATATGCTCCCTGATAACATAGATTTATATGCTCCCTGATAACATAGTTAAAAATAAATAAATTACTCAAAACTGAAGTATCACAAGTATAAAAAAAGCAGAAACAACAAGTAGAACATGAAATGAAACATAAAGAAGGAAGAAGAAAAGCAACGGTATGAAATAGAAGCAGATTATCAACAAAATGAAAGAGAAGCAAGAACAGGGAGAGGAAGAAGTAAAGACAGTAAGAATCGAAATAAAATTAAAAATGAGCAATCCTTTTTTTTTCTTCTTCTTGGAAACTTACATTGAAATATGGCAATGAGAATTTATAAGTTGTAATGCATTTAGATTAGGCTTTAGAGCAATAATATTTGTCTACATCACAATAGGTAATATTTGCTTGCCGTCTTGAACATGTTTTGGAGGTTCAACCGAATAAAAATGTCATTTTTGAGAGGCATCAGTTATTTTGACTCTTTGCACACAATTAAATCTTAAGTATTGTTTAAAAGAAAACAAAGTTTTAGTTTTTTTTTTACATGAAATAATTTTTTTTTTTAAAAAAACTAAGTCCTAATAAAGGACACTTCAATAATAACCTAATTGGATTGGCTTGTGGTAGTGGTTTGGGATCTTATAGTGTATCCCTCTCAAGGTCATAGGTTTGATGTTCTTCGTTATCAAATTCGATGGTCTAGTTTGACTTTTAAAAATAAAAATATTTTTATAATTTTTTTGTTGTTGAAGGAATCTATATCTATACTATACATAAAGAAAACTATCCCTTTCAGCACTTTTGGGTTGAATTTTTCTTTTCAAAAATACCCTCAATTTTCAATACAAAATAACACATGTAACAAATAGATAAGAATAAATTTAAATATTAAAACAAATGCAACAAACATTTGTTTTTATAACTTGTATTATTGTCGGTGCCGTTGACACAGATAATCATGGTCAGTTTAATTTTTTATAACTTGAAATCAACAAACATTTACATTTTTATTAGTTTTAATCAAAATCGAAATTTCATAAAAAAAAACAAGGTTCATAATTTTCAAACGTTAACGGCGCAATAAAAACAGTGGAAAGACGGGCACATGAGCGCCCGTCTTTTCGCTAGTTTTTATAAAGTAAATGTAACCTAATTAACTTGTTATTTTTCCTTTAGTAAAAAAAAAAAAGTTGATGATGTTCCTTTTTGTCCAAAAGTATTTATATTTAAATCAATTCCCATTTTCTTTGTTTTTCCCGAATTTTTTTTACTCAAATAAATTTCCATTTAACTGAGTAATTAGTATTGAACATTTCTTCAAAATAAAAAAACTAATGTATTGAACATGTTAAATAGCTAGAAAAATAAAGAAGACTATCATTAGGGAAATGTTAAATGTACTGAACATTTTTCTTTTTGGTGTTTGATGTACTCAACATTCGAAGATGCAAGGATTCAATTGTCACTTTCAACAAGACTTAACAACACTAATATTTATTCTTTTTAAAAAAGCATCTTGCAAGGCCGATGATTTAACTTTTAAAAAAGAAAATAGAGAAAGAGAGTTTTCTTTATTGATTAAAATGACATTAATTGTCATTTTATAAATGTCTGCGAGTTGGAACTTAATTTCTCGAGTTATAAGACTAAACTCTTTCCTTCAAAAAAAAAAAAAAAAAGACTAAACTCTTATATTTAGCTAACACATCAAGTGAGAAATAAATGTTTATTAGATGTTAGATTAATGTTATTACTTTTACACATAGCAAGACAATAAAAAATGTTATTACTTTTTATACAATAGTGTATAATTTTACCATAATGATCTTATTAATTTAATATCTTCTTTCATATACTTCTCTCTCCACAATAAATAATTAAGAGTAATATTGATAAAACAACATTTAATATTGTATTGATCTTTAAAAGTGACAGTTAAATTGAGACAAATTTTTTCTCCAAAAGAGACTTAAAAAGGAACCTAACTTTACAGAGATAAAATTTGACTTAACTTTAAGTGATGGAATATAACCTATCTGTCTTCGTGCATGACACTCCACTAATTAATATATCATGTCTTCTTCACTTAGTTATTCTTGGTGTGAATACTATGTTGTTGCTGGTGACTGCATGGATTTGAAGGGAACACATATCCCATTATATATGTTTGCTGAAGGAAATATTTGAGAATCATAACACCAAAGCCTTAAAATTGGAAAGTGTAGTTGGAAGTGAGGCTGAGAGAAATGACCACCAAACTTATTGCATAAATGTGTTGATCCGGTGTTTCTAGAGCCCCTATGGAACCTTAGTACACTTAATGGGTTGCTACGACGCTAGCATTTCTATATCACTATTTGGCTAATTAAGACTACTATATATTCTTCGATAGGGTTGATGATAGGTGGATGTTGTACCCTTCTGCGGGTAATTATTTGTACTTTAATAGGTGTTTGTGTTTGTAATATGTGTTTCTATTTGTGTTTGTTTTTCAGACCTGTACTATGGAGTATTTCATTTGTATATATCCTATGATATCCACCTCAACTATTACGCCACGTGGTTCGCGGTTCATTCCTGACAAAGATCATAAACTATCAGACAACTACATGACCTATTTTTATCGCCTAGAGGTCGACAACATGATCTTTAACTCCAATTATAAACATCGTCAGACATGTCTATTCGATGAAATTTGTTGGAACTCCAGTTGGATAAAGTGCGACCGCAAGATGGTTTATCAGGAGGGCTAGGACTATTTGCTTGGATGAGATGAAAAATAATACTTCATATGACGACCTACATGATACTCTGAATCGGATTGCAGATGAAATGAAATCGGCTACTCAATATCTAATTGCACTAAGGAGGGAGCGTTTGTTTTTTATTTTATTTTATATTTTTTTTTGTTTCATGTGAATGATGTATGATGTTGTTGCAATAAAAATATGTTTTTGTTCCGGTGTAAATTTTTAATTCAAGCTAACAAGAGTTTAAAGGAAAGAAAGTACAAGACATCATCATAATGCTTACTAATCAATCATGATTGCCTCAAATCTTTCAGGTCAAATGATATACGATTCTCAGACATAATACTTATCATTCTAGTTCCTATTCATATCTTCACATTTTGCAGCCCCTTAGTAATATCATTAGAGAATAGTTCTAAGAGAGTTTATAGACCGAATAGATCGGAGGAGTGAAAGTTATGAGTTAGTTTTTTATAATCACAAGACCAAATATATAGTGGTTAGACACACATATAAAGAGACATTTTTTGTAATAATAGAAAATTGGTTTAATAGCAGTTTTAGCCTTCAAACTTTTTCGAAGTTGCGATTTTGGCCTCTAATAAAAAAAATTACAAAACCGCTCCCGAAGTTTTGCATCTGTGACAGTTTTGACCACCAAGACCAATTTTGACTCGTTCTACGCTGACGTGACACCTCACTTAATTTTTTTTTTACCAAAAATTGGCCTTGGGGGGCCAAAACTGTCACAAATGCAAAACTTAGGGGATGATTTTGTAATTTTTTTCTTCGGGAACCAAAATTACAACTTCGTAAAAGTTAGGAGGCTAAAACTACTATTAAGCCTAAAAAATAAAGTAAAATAAACATTTTGGGTACAAGTTCATCATTGTATGTGTGCCTAAACACTATGCATTTAGTCTTGTGACCAAATAAGTATTTCTCGAAAGCTATTCCCTCCTCCCAAATTACAATTCACTGTACTATAGAAGAAAAATAATGTTATCTCTCTCATTTTGCTATAAAGAAAATAGTTTCAAATATGAAGTACGGATACTCCTCGGATTAGACGTGTCAGATACATGCCGTGTCTCACACCGACACAACATCGACACTTATAATTATACTGAATTATATAATTTTTTCAAATTATTAGCTCTGCCGGTGTCAGTGTCTGTATCCGTGATTCATTCAATTTCTTTTTAGTGCAAGTACATTTCAAAAATAAAAATTGGAACACATTACGTGTCAAAATACACCTACCAACCAGCTTCCACACATGAAATCCATTCTTAACGTTAAACCTTTGCGATAAATTAAAGGGGGGAAATTAATAAAATTGGATCATCATTATAAGCTTGCCTTTTATAATTTCTTCCTATAGTTTTTTTTTAAAGGAAAATAAATCATTCTTCCTATAGTTAATAAATAGTCACATATTGGAACCATATTATTACTTTAACACAAATAGGGAACAGAAAATCCCAACAGGATAAGGAAATATTATATAAAACGAAATTTATTGAATGAAGAATCGGAGCAAAATCATTTACTTTAACGTTGGACATGTTATATATGGGTTCCACAAAGGTTACAAATGATTATAGTTGGAGATCCTTCAAGGTTTTATATGTGGAACAAAGTGATTCCATCATATCATTCATTCCCTCTTGGTCTCTTTTAATTAATCTAGTTACTAAACTTGAAATGATTATCAGATTTTAGTCCTAAATCAATTATAATTGATATTAATTGAACATAATCAAGAAAACTTAAGACACAAATTAAAGGAAACCAGTTGAGAGGAGGACAAGAGAAGGCCATGCCAATAATTTGGGCACATGGAACTTTGCCTTCCAAATTAGAATATAATTTTTTAACCTTTGAATGACCACCTTTTTTAAAAGGAAAACATACTTTACACTACAAGAAGTTTTCCAAATTACATTTCTTGTTAAGAAATATGATTGAGCCTATTACTAAAATGTCTCGATTGGTATCATAGTAAAAGTACTTTGCAATTTTATGCAGTAATCAATTTCGACCATTGATTTTAGATTGAATGAATCAAATTACACAATAAAATTGATTTTAAACGAAGTCGAGCAAAATCATAAGATCAAGATTTGTATCTTGGGACATACTTACTAGGGCCGACAGCTCAAACTAGAGTTATATACCTCAAAATTTTAGGGAGAAAAACCTTTAAAAGTGTAATTATAAATAGCAATAATAAATAAATTATTGATGTTCACCCAACTCAATTAGTCAAGATGTATTTTTTTTTTTATATCCTCTCTCGCATAGGTTCATTTTTTGTACTCCCACGCGAAAAACACATAAGGAAATTATGGATTTGAGGAAATTATGGATTTGAGTAGATTATTATGGTATTTTTGTTTTTTGAATATTTTAGTTATAAAGAATATTATTGATTTTAGTAAATTATGGTAAGTATAAATATATTTAGATAAAAATGATACGGAATTAATACACCTAATAAGAAAATGGATATACCTAAGTTATTTCCTTTTAATCACACACTCTTATTTTATTCACACCCCTTTTATAATTTTTGAAACATTTGAAGTTGGTCATTCTTTTTATAAATACCCTTAAGAAACCAAACGACAAACATCATAACATTACAGTTCCCGGTGGAGTCAAAGGAAGAAAATGCACAAAACACATAGCAGCTTTGTCATACAAATAAAAGCAGCCACAAAAGAACAACAAAAAAACCCTAGTAGTAAATTCAAGTTAAACTTTTCAACAATGAAAATCTTTCACCGTTTACGTAAGGTTCTTATGCGTTTTGTATTCTCTTCTTCTCATCATAGGTCATCATCAAGAGATTCATCATCAAGGCACAGAAATTCTGAAAGGTTTGAACCACCAAAGACTTCATGCAGTTCATATTATTCATCTTATTCTCATTACAATGAAGCCATTTCCGATTGCATTGAATTTTTCAACAAAGAGGGTGTTTTGGATGGTCGAAAATCATCAGATGTTAATAATGTGTAACACTCTTTCTCAACCATATGCTTCATTATGCATCTATGGATACCATATACTTTGAATGTAAATTCATTATTAAGCCATGGATTATCTTTGTCATTAAATTTTTATTTTATTTGTTTTGATTATGCTTCCACCATTGTCATTATTTTCATGTGTTTTGATTATTGAGGGAGAAGAATAATATCAAGTTTTTTTTTTCCTAGTTCTTTATGATTCGACATGTGACTATCAGTAATTAGTACTCCTCCGTCCCAAATTGTATGACGTTTTGAGCATTTCACATATATTAAGAAATGTAATTAATATTGTGTGGAAAAGAGATATTATGAGTTGTTTTACAAAATTGTTCTTAATAAATAATATGGGAAAAATAAATAAAAGACTTGAAAGAAGAGAGAGTAATAAAATTGTTTCATTGGTATTGTAAAGTGACATATTTGGGACAAATATTTTTTCTAAAGTGACATACAATTTGGGACAGAGGGAGTAGTATTCATGAAGAAGCGAATATGCTTTTTGCGCCTCCATAAATCACGAGTTTTTTTTCTTTTCTTTTCAAGTTGAAATCGTAATTAAAATTATTTATTAACTAGTATCTTCATTTCCTAATTAAAGTTGATTGTATATTAAATTTATTAAAAATTTATATATTATTTTTCTAAATTTAGCATTAGAAAATAATGCTATCTTCACATCATGTTATTTATTGATAGTTATAACAATAAATGTACAATAATCAAAGATAATTTGGTGTCTCAATATTTGGGACGGTCTTGCTTACCCCCCATTCACTAGGAGGCAATCAAACCTTATTGCTCTTAATTATAAGGGCATTAAGGTCTTACTATAGTTCCTAAATTTATGAGTTTATAGTATCATCCTTTATTTTGGATATTTTGAAATGAGATAAGTTTATTATTGTCACACAAAATTTAATGCAGTTAAAATTTTGGTATATTAAATACGTTCTCTATTTTAAAATAAATGACGTTGAAGATTTATATATACACACATATACAAAATTACTAAGAAATTGAAAAAAAATAGTTAAAAAGTGTGTGAATCTAGCTACTAGACTACTCAAAAAAAGAGAGCAAATAGAAAAAATAGTTACCTTATCAAATTATCCTTTCCTTTTTGACAAAATTATCAAATTATCCTTATTATCTATGCAATGTTTGTTGTACCAAACAATAAAAAATTATACCAAAAAATAATTATTGCTAAGTTTGTTACTGATATAGATGAAAAGTAGAAGGAAATAGTGTTTTGAGTGGTTAAAAGGTTTCGGAAAAATTGTCCGGAAGAACCCGAGTTATACATAGTAATAATTATATGATACAATTGAAAAAAAAAACTATAATGTAATTAAAAAAGGCATTCATTTTAAAAATAAATATATGATTAAGAGATTGGAAGTGGTTAACGAGTTTCACCAAAAAACGAATAGTTCAGAAAAATTCAAGTTTAATTTTTGGTAGAATAATTATTGGTTAGAGTTTACTTGCTTTGCGACCGAATTTCATAATACTAGAGTCTTTCTTAAAAACCGAAGGGTTAACACAAAACACAAATGACATTCATTTTAAAATAAATATTTTTTTTATTAAAGTGATGCTCATTGTGAAATGGACTAAGTGTGAGAGTGAGACCCGTGTCAAGTCAAGCATGAGAAATCATTTGCTTATAAAATGATATATAAGATCTCAATATTTTTCTTCAAGTTTTAGTTGATTGATTTAATATTCCCACAACCGATTCTTCTGAGCTTGGAGTGTTATCCAAGAATACCAAGATTGCTTGGCTCTTAATGTTGTTTATTGTCCTAACTCAGTTGGTAGAGTTTTCTGAGATAAGTGAATGTAGCAACTAATAAATGAAATAATATGAGAAAATTATGAGTTTGATTGTCTAAGAAAACGTTATGAATATTCTGCTCCATTCCAATGATTAAATACTAGTTGAACAAAATGATCAATCTTGTTAATACATGGAATTTGAAGCTGCCAATAGAGCACCTCCAATACCAGAACCATCTTTTGAATGTTCTATAACAACATTGTTTGACTTTTCTGTTCCTAATAGCTCCTTTACTGAATGTTGCAAGTAAGTCCTGTATTGAGGATAATTTTCATACAAACCCCCATCAATGGCAACAACGCTTCTCTTTCCAAAGATAAGACCTTTTGAGTCCTCTTCCATTTTTTGCAGAATCCCGACAATTCCTGCACCAGCTAAGCTACCGCCTCGCTTTACAATTGTATCACAAACCTCTAGAACTGTTTTTCTTTCACTTAGATTGGATTCAAGCTGAAGGGAACAAGTGAGTGTCAAGGAAACAGACATTTTAAACTTAGTGATTGAGGTTAATATGTACTTTCTTGGGCAGATAATGTAAAATACTAAGGTTCTTCTTTCACATTTTAATATCATGAAAGAATGAGTTTTCAAGAGTTTACCCCTGCTTTATCATAGAGGAGGGACCCAACTGCTTGTAAATCGCCAGAATTATCTTGCTGCATGGCGCTTAGATCCGGGGTTCTATTAAATTTATATGTAAATTGTAAGCATATTTTGGTACTAATAATAAATCTCAAGAATTAAGCTGAAGATATAGGAACTTACAAACACAAAGTGTATCTCAGAAATAAAATATGAAAAGAATTTTTTTTCTTATGTCGAAAAGAAGTAAAAAAATAATTGGGAAGAAAAGTGACACATATCTGTTAATAATATAGAATGTCCCTGATTCTAATTTCACCAAATTATATTAGCAATCAGAATTCTTAACATATCTACTGTCTTGCTAGCAATTTTCCTACTTCTATATATGATTTGACGGAAGAGTTTAACTTTAGAGTGAAAATTTACCCGAGTATGAAAGGCATGGACAATTTTTGAGGGACAGATATCCCAAATAAACCTTCCTCTTCAGCCATATTGACTAGCACTCGTCTCACAATTTCACCTAGATACATTCCTGAGATTGTCTTCTCAAAAATCTGTTCGATGATATTAGAGATATAATTAGTTACTCGCTTGTTTTCTATATAACGGATGTAACTTTTTGATGAACAACAACATTACGACATAGATGGTGCGAAAACTTACATGGTGACCAGGATTGATACTAGCAGCATCCATTTCTCTATCAAATACAGTTAAAGGGAGACCATTTGAGAAAGCACCCCACTCAGTACTAATGATCTGAATCAAGCAATGTTTTTTCTCACATTAATAAAGATCAGCTAATTCATCTATATTATTTGAACAAAGAAATAAAGGAAAGTGTGCCACTTTTACTAACCATTTTACCAGAAGAAGAAACATGGCCTTGTAATTTGGGAATGGCACTTAACTTCTCGATATAACAAGCATTAGTTCCAGTTCCTAAAATAACAGCAACCTTAGCATCATTGTCGTAGTATTCTGCTCCGGCTAGTGTTCCAACAGTATCATTAACCTATTAGGTAGGAAACTATTAGAACCATTTATACCAATACTGCATTTGTATATTTAAACTTGAATGAAAGTATTATGACAATATTAGTAACATCACAACAACAATACCAGAGCAGAAACTCGCATATCTAGTCCTTGTCTTTCCAAAGCCTCGTTCAAACAAGCAACTACATCTCTTCCAACCTATGTAAAGAGTTTGAATTTTGTCACTATCTAACTATACCAAATATAGAACTCTAATTAATGGCAGTGATTAAAGAACTTAAACAACAACCAAACAAACACATACAGTTCCAGAAACAGCAAAACCCTTGGTCCACTTGATTAGTATGCCAGAGTCAATAGAAGTTTGTTTGACAGGAAATGAAAATGTGAAACCAATCTCTCTCTTTCTTCCTGGAGGAAAATGAAATCTACTATCTTCTTTGTCCACAAATTTGGCTAGCCCCAAAGCAATGAAATCAAACAGCTCCTGTGTATATTATATCATCATCAAAGCTTTAACATGCAAAGCCATTTTAATTTGATTTGCAGATTATAGCACAAGCCATTTTTCTATAACAAAAAATAAAATGGAGTTATTGTTTTCATATGAGTTTCTGTTATCTATCTTGGAGAGCTTAGGAAAATAAGCTGAAAACAAGTTATGAACATGTCATAAGTTCTCCCGGACAGTCTCATAAATATTCAAGACAATTGATGATAATCTCAAATAAGTCAATCAAAACAAACTAACCTCGGACGTAGCAAACATTAGATCATGAGGTATAGCAACTTGATCAAAGTCAACATCAATGACACGATCATCTTTGCCACCTAATTGTACCCTCAACACACGAAAGTTTGTTCCTCCAAGATCCAATGCATAAAACAACCCTTTCTCATTCCTATATCATCATCATCATGTCAATAATAAAAATAACAAACAAGGAAGAGTGGATCATCAGAGATAACATATTTATTAGTGTATGACATACGACATACATACCCGGAGGGAAGAGTGTGGACATAAGTTGGTATCATGGGAAGCCCGGGCCCATCAACGGAGGAAAGCCCAGCCCGCATTTCAGAAGACATTGCATCAGCAACATGGTGAAGAAGAGGTAGAGGAGTTGCACAGTCTTGTTTGAGTTTCGTTAATAATCTCGTTGGTCCAACTGAAACCTTGTTGGATCGGACGGCTGTTGTTGATCGCCGATGGGATCGTGGAAGAAAGGGTCCCACGGTAGAGGTAACAGTAACAGTAACAGAAACAGAAACAGACATGTTTTCTTCTTCTGTGTTTATTTGGAGAGGGATCTTCTCCTTTCTTGTTTTTTGTTTTATGATCAACCGTTGTTCTGTTACAATCCTTTTTTTTTTTCTTTCGCGAATGATAATAGTTTAGATAAAAAAATAAAACAAATAATACTTTATTTTAAGGAAATAATACATATGTTTTATCTAGCTACATCTTTATAGAGAAATACTTTAATATCATTTAAACGCACGCATGCAATAGTAATAATATATATCTTTTAATTATTTTAAAAATATTTATATTTATATTTTTATTCAGTTGTGCAATATGGTGCGACGAGCACCACACGAATTGCACGAGAGAATGGCGGACCCCACCATCCAATTTCCTTTTTATATTATTTTTTTGATATTAACATTAAAATGAATAAATAAATAAGTATATGGAAGAGACAATCACGGCACACGTTTTGATTTTGAACAATCACTGCAGTCATAGAGCTTCTGTGATCTCAATACCATTGTCAACGATGGAATTGTAAACTGACCAATTTTATTCGGTGGGTAACATTTAACTACGGAGATTCGAGTGTAAATCTATATGATTTGCCCATTTTCCCCCAAACAAATCAAATAGAGAAAGAGAAAGATTATCAGTGTGGAAATTGAAAATTGAAACCTAAAACAAATATGCAGAACAAGGAGAAAGAGACTGACGGTGGAAATCGAAAATCAAGCTTCTTGTCACAGAAGAACAGAACGTGAGACGTGTAAGGTAATTTTACGATGTGAAGATCTAATTCACGGTTATTAGTAGTTTAACAAATAAAATAGGGGTAAATTGGACATTTTATGTCATTCGCGGGATACACACGAGAATTCTCTCGTGTCGTTCAACATTTTCCTTTATCATATTTTATTGTGCGGGTATTTTATGATGGAATAGAATACAGCAAATTAAATCTGGATAGAAATATGAACAAACAAAATAGAATGAGATGAAATGGATTTCACCACTTTTAAATGAGCAGAAATAGACATAAATAAAGGGAAGAATTAGTAATTTATAACACTTAGGGACGATTGCAACCCCACCAAAACATGAATCCAAAGTGTTGATCTTGAATTTATGGCCATAGTCCCATATTTAGACACACAAACCAACCATGTCATTATGTTAACGACTTCCTTAATCGATTTAAGTAAGACTTCATTCATTCATATTCAAATGCACGTGACATGACTAAACATATTTTCATTGTTAAAGGTGCTTCTGAGATGTCAGACTATAAGATTTCCATAGTGAGTGGTTCAGGTGCAAGATGTCTCTTGGATACCACCTACTGATGATATAGTCAAAGTTAATTGTGATGGCTATGTTTTAGGATCTTCATCTGGTGCAATTGAATTTGTGTTTCGAGATTCACATGCTAATTTCTTAGGTGGATTTTCTCAAAATATTGGTTATGCATCTCCCTTAGAAGCTGAGTTTAGTGCCTGCATGGAGCCATTGAGAAGGCTAAACAACTTCATTTTACCAACATTTTACTGGAAACTGATTCCTTGGGAGTAATCAAAGCTTTCAAATCATCTATTGGTGTTCCTTGGAGGATGCTTGCCAGATGGTATAACCGTATGCAGTTTGGTGATAGTTTTAGATGCACTTGTTCGCATATCTTAAGAGAAGGAAATATGGTTGCAGATGCTTTGGCTAAGAATGGCCAAGGTCTTTCCATACACTCCTCCCAATGGTGGACTATACCTCCCACTTTTATTTTGCACCTTTTGTATAGGGATATATAGCGTTGATCTATCTTTTTCTAGACTTGTAATGGATTAATTTTATAAGGGGTTCAGGCAGCACCTGAAGTTTAATATCATTTAGCCTTATCAAAAAAAAAAAAAAAAAGAGTCTAAGCTGTAAGGACAGCTTAACCGATATACTAGTGATATGTCCGGTGAGGAATTGATGAAGGCAACGTTGGTGGAAAGTGCTCCGGTACGGTGGCGATGAGTCTTCGTGGTGGGACGAAAGGTATCTACAGGCACGTTAGCACTACGACGCTCAAGTCAGTATGGGAAATGAGATGGAATGTGCAAAAAGTAGGGGAAAAGTGAATCATACCTTGGGGGTGAAGCTATGTCACCCTTATATAGGCGTGTGTGAGAATAACCGTCTCCGTGATGCGGCGCCTCATCAAGAGGTCGTTGAAGGACACGTGTACGGTGCCTGATGTACGTGGGCGTGCTCCAGTGGAGTAAGGTGCATTGTTGCTGACGTGCTCCTTCAAGCGATGCGCCTTGGTCTGGTGGACGTTTGGTTCACGTGTCAGTGTTGGATTGACTTTCTAGCCGATCTAGCTAGAACAACTAGGATCAAAGATCATTATTGGTGAGTTAGAAAATAAAAAAGTTAAGTAAAAGATAATAATCTAATTATAATCAAAATTCATTGTAATTTGTAATTATTACTTATCCCCTATCTTTATCTCACAACGAAAGAACCCAATTCACTTGATAACTATGCATGAATTAATTTCATTTCCTCTTCATTCATTTTCCTTTCAACAACAACTACACAGTCAAAGTAGTCAATAGTACAACAAAGTACAAACAAACAACCTCATTCCCCTTCTATGTTCTCTTTAACTGTTCTCTCTCTCTCTCTCTCTCAAACAAACTCACTTTCCTCTTCAACTTCACTTCACAACAAAAACACACTACCTCTTCCATGTTTCTTGCATTTATCACTATCATTGTTAATGTGATTGTGATCAATGATCATATATAACTGATAAATTCAAAGTGTAGTTATTAGTACTTACTTAGTACCTTCTTAGAAAGTAGAAATGGACAAGACTCAAAACATGAAGCGTGGAGTTAAGAAGCAAAGACACACAAATAAACTCTTGTTTGGTGGTAAACAACTTACACATCATAAACTCATTCTCGTTTTTTCTCAGCTACCAAACAAAACTCATTTGTCGTTTTTTTTTTATTCTATCTCTCTTTTCTTTTATTATCAGATAATTTTTTCTAGTTATCTATCTTACTTTCTTTTCTTTCTGACACATAGCTTTCCAATTCTCAAAGAAACCAAAGAAGCAAGAAAAAGTTAGAAGCTTAAGTGCTGTTACTGAAATGAGTTGTCATGTTTCTGAAAAACAACAAGAACATCCAAAGAGATTTAAGCTTCACAATAATGTAAGTATATTGTGTTCTTTTTTTTTTTTTTCATTTCTAAATTTTTGGGGACTTTCATGATTATTAATTATTTTTATATTCTTTTAACTTTTGTTCTTAGTTTTTGAATGGATGCTATGGTGCTTCTGTTCCAAGGAAGCTACGTTCAGGTGAATATGATTTTCTAATTCAAAATCAATGCTTTTTATTATTATTATTAGTTTCTTTATATTTTTCCATAGGAACTCTATGAGTGTTATGATTAATTTCTTCACTTGAAGCAATCTTTGAAGCTTTAACTTTTTCTTTGTCATGATTGTTACACACTTGATTCTGTCTCTTTTTCTTTGTTTGTCAATTATTATTGCAAGATATTATATGTTTTCAGAAATATATAGTGTAGCAGCCTTTAATTAACTAAAGGGCCATTTTTTTAATGCAAACATTTTGGATAATAAAGTTTACTTAAGGTTTCATATCATTTGAAAAATTCATATTTAGCAGTTAATTTCATTCAATAAGCTGTTCATGTTTTTGTTAGTATGTTATAGGTGTGAAATATTCACTAACTTCACGAATAATTTTTGTTCGCGGATAATGTTATTTTCTATTTACATGGCTCGAACCTGAAATCTTATTTGTTTATGTTTATTTGCAATGTCAATATTTGTTTTCTATATGTAATTATAAAATTTTAAACTGTATGGGAGAAGAAGGACTATAAGTTACGAACACAATTAAGTTGTTATGATTACTTACAAAAGTGCTTTTGTCGATAAGCTTTTATAAAGCTCACATGTCTTGTTCTTTAATCTAATCTATTATCATGATTTTTTGTTATTCTGCTTGCTTAAAGAAGTATGAACTTTATTTTTACTTTTCCTTTTGAAATTACAGCCATGAAGAAGCGCGGTCGCGAATCCATCTTACATGATAAAGAAAAGGTGAACCATAAGATCGATGGAATAGAATCTCTAGAAAAGGATAATGTAAAGAAGTCAAAAGTGAGTATTGTAATAAGACATTTGTGGTTTTAAAAACTTGACCTTTTGCTTTGTCTTCTAAGTATTTGTTTTTCACCTTTAACTTGGAATTTTGCATTTTGTAGAAACATGAAATTGGCCAAAACTGGTCCCAAAGAGGAGTTTTTGGTTCCATCACAAAAGATGAGGAAGAGGTAGCTGAGACACTGTATGCCTTGGCTGCAATGTTTCCTCGCAGCGGCTCCAATGATATTATCAAGGAACTTGATGGAGAACCTTTCATGGAAAACTCCTCAGTTCTGCAGGACATGAAGGAGAAGGTTAATGCTTCTCTTGAAGGTTATTTTCACCCTTCTATATTATATAAGAGATTAATTTTAATGCACCATCAGCATAAAACTTTTTAAACTGTCAACCAATAAAAAAAATTATTATGTATATGACTTTTAAGGTAGATCTAGTTAAAGTCAAATATTTGTAATGATTCAAGGATAATGATTAAACTGACAGTATAAAAATTCATTACACTGACAGTAAATATCAACTACATTCATTACATAACGATTATTCTATCTTACACAATACTTTTCTTTATTCATTAACTCGTTCATTTCGATTTCCCATTTTCTTTTGGCATATATTCTAGCCTCGGTAATTATTCAAGGCGAAAGTTTTTGTTGTGAAAGTTGTTTACTTGGAGAATCTTCAAAAATCACGAATGAAACTATTAATGGTCAAGAACTCTTTGAGAGGGCAAAGTTATTGGTGGGATCTCATAGCACAGCTCCATCTACGGATCTTCAGACCATGCCTGAGACGGTAAAGCACGAATGTCGCAAAAAAGTTGCATTGGATGACTCTGAGTTATGTCTAGCAATGGGGTAAGTATTTTTTTCAGTTCCATTCTGAAATCTATACTTTTCACCTTTGTAATTATTAACATGTTTTGTCATCATATTCCAGATTAAATATGACTGGAAAATCAAGAATTTTACAATGCGAGAGGAAACCAGATGTTGAATTAGACGCGGTAGGCATTTCAATTTTCACAGTTTGAGCAAAAATTCTGTTTGTGAGCTAGTAGTACTGATGTTTTTGGTAGCATGCGTTCGCATTTCAGGCCAGAAATTTTGATAGCAAGCAAAAACAGCAGTCGATGAAGGAACAAGTAAAAAATGGTATGCTCCCACAAACAACAAAATGTCCGAAGTGGTAAATTCTTATTTTGATGATAAAAGCACAGGCTGAAGACTTTTACATCAATTTGACTAATTCTTAGTCATCTTTCTGTTGTTTCATCAGAAGGTCTTGCATTGTGGCCAGGCTTGTCTTCGGTGTCATATGATGTTAGTCCTAAAAGATCACGTAAAAGATGTGCAACTCATGTTTACATCAGTCAAACAATTCGGAGTTTAGAGTCGCCAAAACAAAGAGTTATCAAAGAATCCAATCTTCATGGGTGTCATGAAACGAGAGCAAGCGAAAGATCAAAGTATGGAGTTCTTTCGGAAGTACAAAACTTGAACAGAATGATAAATGGAGTAGTTACTTGTGATACTGCGAGGAATCCTTATGAAAGTAAGAATGGCATTCTTTTGCAGCAATGCCACTATGGTGAAATATCACAGGCTGCTTCAACATATGGAGTATATGGTCCTCAAAAGCAAGTAAGATCAAGGTTTATTTTGGTAAAGATGCTTCCCTTTATCCCCTTTCATGCCCTGATAACTATCCTTATTATGCAGAGTTTCAATCTCTTGTCCTTGTCAACTGGAAGTTATGGATTAAAGGTCGATGACAATAATTATAATAAAGTTCGAAGTAGGTTGGAGCCGTTGTCAAATATGCATGTACCTTATTTTCAGTCACTAGCACAGCAACAAAGGGTAATGCCAATTCCTACATATCAAAGTCGTTACGCCTCGACAGTTTACCTTAATCATATGACTGTTGGAGGACCACAGGTATTGATTAATTTGTCTTTGTTACAAGAGAACTATACAAACAAATTCTAGGTCCCAACTTCCATACTCTTTTTAATATATGAAATGATGCTCACAATGAACTTAATAAACGACTCTAACAACCAAATAGCATAGACATGCAAATATCCTCATAAAAATATCCCTTGATCTTATTACTACACTAATGTGTCTTTCCATGATGCTTTAATTGTCTGCAGCTTCAGTTGCAACAACCTCATTATTATGGTAGCCAATTATATGGAACTCAATATAGTTCAACAGTTTCAAATAAACAAGAGCAACAAAAAAATTTGGGGATGCAACAAGCAGCTCAAGGTAGGTCATCTGTAAATTGGAATATTATGAGGACCCAAAATCCTAACTGGCAAAGTGGAAGAAACTACTATTCTGCAATGGGTCCATGTGCCCCCCAAGTCATCTTTCCTCATACCCCTACATCACAAGAAATATTTGGATCCAAGATTACTTCAATGGTTGGACAACAGCAGCAGCTCATTTCCCCCATCCATGACAAATGGGCAAGATCTTCATCTCAATTCTATCTGTGAAGAAATTAGGGACAGATTCCAAAGTACTGGTGTAATAAGATTACTATTTTCTTTTTTTTTCATTTGTAGTTGTTCCTTAACAAGTGAAATGAGCAAGTGTATCACTCATTGTGAGACGGGGGAAGTAAAATTATACAGTTCTATATCTCTGGTGTTTTGCTAACTACAAAGAAGCACAATGGATTGTTTTAACAGAACACACAGATAATGAAAAAGGGGTACTTAAAACCCCAACTTTCTGAATGTCTACAATATATTAACACGAGATTTAAGAAACCTTGGAAGTGTACATAATACATGGCTCAAGGGTGGGAAAAAAGTCAAAATTCTGTATCACAATTAAAATACAAGAATCGCGCCAATTGCAATAGCAAATCATCATAGTCTCCCTGTCGTGACTCTGCTGAAATGTAATGTTTCACTCTAGTTTTTCAAGCTCCCCCATTCTTTCAATGATAGCCTGCAAACACAAAACAGGTTAGTTAAGGAATTGTGGTTTTCTTCATCATAAATTTAGTTTGTGATTAAATTTACAATCAAGACGCAATTGTCGTAAGCAGAGAAATATGCCCAAAGAAGCTAAGGAAATCTACAGTTAAGCCTTAAATCATAAGATGCCTATGCAGCTCAAGCCTTAAACAAGCAATCACATGTCAACAGTATGATAACATCAAAACAATACATACCTTCTTGCTTGTTTCTTGCAGTTCACCCGCTAGAATGAATTCATCAAGTATAAGGTAGACCTTCAAGTCACAGATAAAATTAAATGAGCAAGAAACAACAACTACAATAATAAAAATATTCTTCAGAAACAATACCATCAATATTGTAATCAATAACCACTCCAATCCCAACCCTCGGCAATCACAAACTTCATTTGGAAAGAAAACATAACACATAGAGAACAGTAAGACTTAGGTTATATACATATCTACCGCTGTATGTTAAATCAGAAACAATGAATGAAGATGTATTTGAGAATGCCCAATTAGAAACTCAACAGATTGATGAATTATTTCCAAAAACAAAGGAGAGAAGTGAAATATATTATACTCTAGATCTTTGTTACTGCAGGCAGTTGGATCTAGTATTTATATATTTATACTACTAGCAAGGATATTTTCAACTCAAAAAAAGTTTGTTGATGCTGTGACTGTTATTGATGCTGCTTTAGATCAAAGTGGAAATGGGGCAAAGGAGATTTTTTTAGAACTAAAGCATGTGGACAATGTGTTCTACAATTGAATAGTGAGTCTACCAATTTATAATATATTAAATTAGCCCCGCCAATTCTAATTCTGACACCTCAGCTCTTTTTGTGCCATCATGTATTTCAACTTTTGCCACATCCGACCATCTTCTGATGTGGCACTCCTAAAAAAACACTCAGATTCTTCTCCCTACTCCATATCCACCCATCCATCTACCCTTTTATATTCCACCATTATTTTGTATCATAAATCCTAATTTATCTCGATTTCCGAGACATCGTTTTCTATAAATCAAATGAAAGTCAGTAACAAAACACAATCCCAATATCATCATAGCATTACCAACAATACAAAGATAGATAACAAGAATGTTACTCCAATGTTTTGAATATCTAAGCATGCTCAATTAGAACACCCCTACATGATTACTGAAAAACAAAAAGATAATGTGACAGAATAACAAACCTTGTGGAAGTTAAATACCAAATCGAGTTCACAGACATTGCTGAAGAAGTGATCCAAGATTTCAACAAACAAATGGATGCACTCTAAATATGCCAACTCATTATCAGTGATGTCAACACAAAGTGAGAAAAACAGTCCAGCATATCTCCGGTATATTACCTTGTGTGTACGAAACTGCAACAAATGTTACCCATTAAACGGTTATTGTTTAACAAATGAACAAAAAAGCACACCAATAAATAGAACTAAAGCTTCATCCACTTTAAAACCTGCATCACATTAGTTATTTATTGGAACCCAAACCAATACTGACAAAATGATTTATTAATTATGTTTCCAAGCAGAAAACATAAATTTTATATTCATTTATGAGCAATATGTTCAACTTCTGATGCGGTATCTGTTAAAATAGGCATTGGATGTACATGAAGTAAAAATGGCAAGTAAAGTGGCAGTAGTGTTACACGCCACAGAGAAATTACTGTTGACAGATGATGGAAAAATCAAACATGAGGAAGCACGGAAAAGAAAGTAAGCTTTAACGGATAGATTTCGAACCAATTAACTAGGGAAACACGGAGGGTATTTGATGAGGACATAGGAAGCATAAATAACCTAAGGTTGGAAGCATAAAGGACATTCGAGATCTTGGAATGACAATGACAGCAGAACGTGATTTAGCTCTAATTTATCCCACTAAACAACTAATTAAATCTGTTTAAAACAATGATGAAAGTAAATATGCATTATTGATACCTCAACGAAATTAGTGTATTTGGGATCTCTATTTACGACAAGGCGATGAACCTCGTATTCGACCTTGTGTTTCTCGGAATCTTCAAGAGGAACATAGTATTTGGCTAAACGGGTTTTACCCTGTCTATTCTGCAACAGAATGAATCGGATCTGCAAAAACAAAAACAAAAACACGATCCAAAAAGGGGAAATTAATTTATCAAGATGAAATTATTTATCAGAGGATAAAAGATTATGATGAAGTAGAATGAAAGAGTACCATTTGATTTGAATTGCGAATAAGGAGAAGAATGTTAGCTCTCAGCTGAAGAGAAGAAGAAAAACAAGATTTCAACAATGGAGTACGATGACGTTATTATTATTGTTATTGT
The DNA here is from genome assembly GCF_003473485.1 of Medicago truncatula. Classification (NCBI taxonomy): domain Eukaryota; kingdom Viridiplantae; phylum Streptophyta; class Magnoliopsida; order Fabales; family Fabaceae; genus Medicago; species Medicago truncatula. The sequence goes on from NC_053042.1 coordinate 8,093,264, forward strand.
TATTGTATTGTGGTGCTCACTTTACTTTTTTTTACTTTCAAACCGCGTCAAACAACCAAATAGTACTGTCTTAAAAATACAATGACTTTTTTTTCTAAATTACCTTTGAAAACTCATGGGCAATTTATCCACACCAATCAAAATTTTTCATGTGTATTCCATTAGAATAATAATATTTATTATTTTATTTTGCAAAAATTTAGCATGTATTTGCATATTCACCCCATCTTAAATTAATGATTATTTACAATTTAAACCATCGTAATAATTAAATTTCTCCTCTAATCCAATCACTCTCCTTTTTTTTTTTATCAAATTTGGAATTTAATGCCAAAGATCATGCATTCATTCAAATTTAGTTGAACGACTTGACAAAAATCATTAAAAATTAAAATTATCACTCGTGGGAATCGAACTTGAATGCACCCACTTATTTGAAATGTTTTCCCAAACCACTTGACCAATACATTATTTATGAATTAAATTGGAATGCAAAAATATGTTATTAGTGAGCAATTTTTTTTTTTTTTTTTTGCAGTGACTTATGATTTAGCTTTAGTAAAAATAATAATAATCATTTTATATGTGTATATTTATGAAATAGTAAATCTTTTTTAAAAAATAATAATAAATTCATTCAATTGATTTTTTATATTGTAAATATCTTTCTTTTATATAAATTCATACTTCTATATAGATTCGATGAACTACAACAATGTTTCATTTGTGATCAACCAAATTATGATTTATTTTAGATAATATCTTTCATTTGGATCAGATAAATTGTTTAAAGGTATTAATTTTTTTTTTTTGCAATGTCTTATAAGTTATAACTTAGCTTTAGTAAAAAAAAAAGGCTTATTTAATTCTTTGGTTTTATTTTGGTCTCATAATTAATAAAACTCACGTTTTAGTCCTTTACTTTTCCCACAGTTTGCAAATAAATTAACTTTAACCTCAAATATCTATGGTGAACCCACTGATCCACTATAGATCCTATTATTTTTTTTAATATAAACCGTTTGATCTTTTTTAATAAAGAAGGATTGTTAGATCATGCATGTCCACTGTATCTTACTGTGAACCAACAACATCTAGCATTATATCCCATACTTCATCTTCTTTCTTTCCCTCATTCATCACCTTCATAAAAAAAAAATCCAGAGAAAATCCAGATAACCACCATCAGAACCTCTTTTTCAAAACCACCATCAACACCGTTGTCTATATATTCATCATCTCAATCTCTCTCTCTCTCAATCGAACCCACGCACCCCAAATTTGAATTCGAATTCGACAATAAAAAATTGAAGCTGGGATTGATTTTTTATTGAGAAGTCAAAAATGAAAGAGAAGGAGGAGAATGCAATGAAGATGATAGAAGGGGAAATGATATCCGATGGAGAAGAGAGAGCATGAGAGGTAAGGAATAGTTTAGGAAAAAAGGGTTTAAGGGGATATAGAGTAGATCGGGATTGAGAGAGATAGATTGGGAAAAAAATCAATTTTTTTTAAGCATTGTCACTGAGAACTATTGTGATTACATCTATGATTCTGGAATTCTTCTGCTTAACAGTCCTTCTTGGTTCAGCAAAAACGATGCAAATCTATAGGAAGATGAATTGAGTTAAAAATTGGAATAATAAGGAATGAATGAATATGAATCAGAAGAAGCAAAGAGATATTCTTGACGTGGGAGAAAAAATTAATGAGAATTAGAATCTTGTCCAAATATTATGTAACAACATAAGAATCTTAAAAAAAAATCCTTTAAATTTATCTATTTATTTTTTTAAAATGTTGGATCTTCTTGTTGTTGATTGATGATTATGGATTTTGTTTTAATGGTATAATTGGGATAATAAAAAAGCAAATATTAAATATACTCATATAGTTTGTTACACTTTTTAAATGATAAAGGAAAAAAACCAGACACACATATCGTGTTTGTTACATTTGTTTTAATATTTAAATTTATTCTTATTTATTTGTTACATGTGTTGTTTGTATTAAAAATTAAGGGTATTTTTGGAAAGAAAAATTCTGCCCAAAAGTGCTGAAAGAGATGGTTTTCTTTATATATAAGTATAAATACTATATATAACTAGCGAAAAAACGGGCACGTGACATGTGTAAATTATGAACGGTATTTTATATGAAATTTTGATTTTGATTAAAATTATAAGTACAAATATTTGTGAAATTAAAATTGTAACAAACCCAAAAAAAATCATGTTTATCTTTTACCACAACAACACAGTAGTTTAACAAATATAATATAAATTCTTTTTTTTTTTTAATACCACCAAGAATGTAACATTAATATAGGAAAATTTGTTTAAGGGTATAATTGAAATTATAAAAAATCAGCCCAAAGTCTCTATTCCCTTCATATATAGTATATATAGTATTTTGTCAAAAAAAAAAAAAAGTATATATAGTATTGTTCCTGTTGTAGTGGTATATTTCCTATTTTAATGAGATTTCATTTTTCTAATTCAAATTTAATATAATATTATTAAAGGATAAAATAGTAAATAAAATAGGCTTAATTGCACTTTTGGATCCCTATCTTTTCAAAAGTTGCGGTTATGGACCCCTAACTAATTTAAATACAAAACAGCCCCCTATGTTTTGATTTTTTGCCAATTTTGGACCCCAATCCATTGTTGACTCGGTCAACGCTGACGTGGCACCCTAAGTGAGGTGCCACTTGTCAATTTTTATTTTTTTTTGCCTTGGGGGTCCAAAACTGCTAAAGTATCAAAACATAGGGGACTGTTTTGTATTTAAATTAGTTAGGGATCCATAACTGCAACTTTTGGAAAGATAGGGATCCAAAAGTGCAATTAAGCAAATAAAATATTTTAAATGAACAGTAAAATCAATAGTATATAAATATAAAGTAATGTTTTTATGCCACATGTTGCCTTTGTAATGCCCTGAATTCTGGTAGAATCGTGCACTTGCGGTTTTATCCCATCAGTCATCGAATCTATATAAAAGTATGAATTTATATAAAAGAATGATATTTAAAATATAAAAAAATCAATTGAATGAATTCTTTTTTTTTTTTAAGAAATATTTACTATTTCATAAATATACACATATAAAATGATTATTTTTTTTTTATATACTAAAGCTAGGTTATAACTTATAAGACACTGCAAAAAAAAAATAAATTAATACCTTTGAACAATTTATCTGATCAAAATGAAAGATAGTACCTAAAATAAATCATAATTCGTTTGATCACAAATGAAACAATGTTGTAGTTCATCGAATCTATATAAAAGTATAAATTTATATAAAAGAATGATATTTAAAATATAAAAAATCAATTGAATGAATTCATTTTTTTTAAGAAAGATTTACTATTTCATAAATATACACATATAAAATGATTTTTTTTACTAAAGCTAGGTTATAACTTATAAGACCTTGCAAAAAAAAAAAAATATTACCTTTAAACAATTTATCTGATCCAAATGAAAGATAGTACCTAAAATAAATCATAATTCGGTGGATCACAAATGAAACATTGTTGTAGGTCATCGAATCTATATAAACGTATGAATTTATAAAAAAGAATGATATTTAAAATATAAAAAATCAATTGAATGAATTCATTTTTCTTAAGAAAAATTTACTACTTCATAATTATACACACATAAAATGATTTTTTTTTTCACTAAAGCTAGGTTATAAAGGCACTGCAAATAAAAATAAAATAATTTGCTCACTAATAACATAATTTTGAATTCCAAATTATTTCATAAAAAATGTATTGATCAAGTGGTTCTAGAGTACATTTTAAATAGGTGGGAGCACTCAGGTTCGATTAGCCTCCAAAAAATATCACAAGCATAAATTGACGTGACAACGCTACATTTGCATACCAAATGACGTGTCACTGTTGTGTGGAATTTTATTTTATTTTTTAAAATGTGGTGTTGCACGTTATACTTTTTTTTAGATTTAGTTTTGAGTTAAAATACTCATTTTCTCATAAATGTTAGTTTTAGAGTTAGTTTTGAGTTAAAGACTGTTTCAACTAGACCTCTATGATGTTTACCATATATTAAATTATATAAATTAAAATGACAAGATCAAGTATCCCATATGTTTGAATTGGACATTGTCCTCAATTTTTTACTATGAAAAAAGTAAACAAAGGTTGGGGTTATGAAAGCTTACAAGATTTTTGAACAAGATCGTTATCTTGTTTAGATCGTAGTCCTCCTTTAAACTAAATTTGGGGAGATGATTTATTTTGGTGTTGTGATGTTTTGACTTTCTTTCCTCGAGCTTTCTTGTGATTTCTACCTTCATTTAGACTTTAGAAACCTACGAAAGAAGTTTATTGCGAGAAAATGTGTAGATTATCTCCCATAAAACATTTGTTTAAAGGTTTAAGCTTGACATTTTGTCCCTTGAGTTTTAAGGTGAGACCTTTGGGACAAAATTTCCTTTTTTTTTTTTTTTTCTCTTTCAAATGCCTTAGTAACTTTCTATCATGCATTCTTGGAGGTTAATATGCATAGCAAAGGTTTTGCGATATTTTGATTGGGGTGGAGGGTATGTGTGATACCTCCTTCCATGATTGAGGAAATAATTTCCTCTCATAGAATTGTTATGATGACCGGTATTCTTTTTATTAGTATTTATTATGGTTCATTCCAATTAGACATTCTACAACAAGATTGACAATTACAAAACACAACATAACACATATGCATTGTATTGTTTGCCCCAATCCCAATTACAACCAAAAACCAAGAGAAATTATAATATGAGACCACCTTTATAAGAATGTCGTCTCTTGATACTAAAACATGTTGATTAGTACTTAAACATGTTAGAAACTCTAACAACGACAAATGTCGTCTCTTAGTAGAAGATATGATCATCCTTATTTTTACGGTTAAAATAATAATTTAATTGATGTTAGTTTGATTAAAATAAAAAATATAAATGTAGTTTATATTGCATCCACATCAATTAAATCATCGTCTAAGTCGTAAATATAAGAAACATCATGAGTTATAATTTCTAAATAATATTGTCGATCGTTGTTGAAATCCTGATAATTTTAAATACTATCCACGCGTTGGACCACTTAAAAATTTGTTCCACCAAAGAATTCACCTGAAAACCAATATAAAGATGAGAAACACTCGTGTGGTCACAACCACAAATGTAAAACATTTAGACACTTGCACACAAGTTGAAAAAAGGTAAAAATAAAAATGGGAAATGCTACTTGTAGTGGACAAACGTATCACGAAAACATTACGATGCTACTTGACTAATACCATACCACAACATTGAATCATCTTTGTTTTTGCACAATCTAGCTTTATTTAGTTCTTCAAAACAAATGCTATAAGCTCTTTATGAATTGTTTTTCCAGGCTCAGACCAATATATTTTTTTTAATTCTAATAAAATAAAAATATTGATTTGAGTTAAGACCGTACAAGTCTTGTGTATTTGTGCCCATACTAACTTGTTAGGGAGGGTACACAGTCGTTATAGAAGATTTATAAGTGTACCCCACACCTAACATTTATACCCCATGATTTTATATTTTCATGTGTTTTCTTTCTCGGTTAATTCTAACGTGTAAAATTGTTTCACATAAATAGTTATTTTTTATGTTTATTTTTTAAATATATATATATTGAACGGATAAAATATTCAATTTCAGAGTTAAGTCACGAGTCGCACCCACATAATTGATTAGTCTTATGAGTTGTTATATCCTAACAATTGATGTTTTATTTGAGAGTGGGGCCACGAGAATTACTCGATTAAGGTTCGCGATTGAATACTGATACATAATTGAAGGCGTCAAAAGCAAAAGGACAATCACTGGTTCGATGTCATTATAGTGAAAGTCATTGTTAGATAAAAATTGAAGAGCTATCTTCGGCTCAATACTGATATAATGAAAGTCATGAGACTCTTCAACCTAATTGACTAGTCTTTAGTGTTGGTGGGTTGTTCTCATACACTTAAGTATAACACCAAATAAAACATTTGTTAATAGCAAACACGAAAAATGTAAACCGTGAGTTGTTGTGATGAGGGAAAATGATTAGTGCGTATAAATATTGTGAATCTTAATATGTCGAATTCAATTTCTAATCATAAAAAAGTGTTATGTAAATTTATTAAGAGTGTTCTTCTAAATGACTTGACACATGTGTCCCCGTATGCTTAGCCTGGTTGGTAAGATGAATACATAATATATGCAAAGTTCAAGGTTCAAACCCGGACACCACCAAAAAAATGACTTGACTCATGTCTTGGCTTAGAAGTTTCATTTCAATCACAACAATATAATTGTACCGCTAGGCTTCCTTTTTCTTGCGCTACCAAAAGCCAAATCAATATCATATGACCGTATTTATACTTCTTGGCTTAGAAGTATAAATATGTGTTCTAGTCTGCGGCCTTTCCTTTTAAGAAACCTGACATTGATAACAGACATGCTGCTGCCATTGCCTTCAAATCTGTGTCTAAGTCTACATCCATTCCTATTCAGCAACCTGACATGGTGGAATTAGACAATTCTGATCTAGATGGGAATGCTATGGAAGTAGATAAGGGGGATGAGGCAGCGTTTGCAGCAACCCTGAAGACTAGCAAAACTTCAAATTTGTTTATGCATAATTCATTTGATATACTAAATGAAGAAGATACGCTTAATTTTGGGGAGGCTAGGCAACCTGCTATGTCACAGGGAGCCAATTTAATTAATAAACAAATCTTTGGGGCTGTTCCCAAGCACAATATTGTTGTTTTTGTCCCTAAACAAGTGGTTGTTCCTGTTGACAGCTTGGTTAACAACAATGAATGGGTAACTCTGGACAATTTTGATGAGGAGAGGCCCATCAAGGAAGGAGGCAATGTGGAGGTGGCTGAGATTTCCGCAATCCAGAAGCAAGGTGACGCTTCAACATTACCTCTTTGCAACTATTTTGCACCTCTTCATGAGGATTGTGAGCGTCCTTCCGGGGAGGAAAAGTTGGATGAAAATGATACAAATAAATTGTTTGTTAATACTTTGTTGGAAAGTGCTGAAATCATGGATAGAGTATCCAAGGAGATGGCGTGTTTGTATCCGGTTTCACAATCAAAAGTCTCTGATGTTGTGGAAAATGTTTCGATTGAATCTGCAATTTTGAATACAAAACACACTATGACCGTTGGTAAAACTCTGATATCCAATGAGCCCTGCAGTAAGACTGGTACACTGCCACTTACTCATTTCAACACAGAAAGTGGTACGAATTCTGATATGTCATCTGCTATTCTTGAAAAAGTACCTGATGTTATTACTGTTTATGAGGAGATGCTTCGGCCGGACAAAGGCAAGATCTCTGCTCCTTCTACTGTCACAAATACGGCTGCAGCTTGTAGAAAAGATGAGAAAATTCTGACCAAATTTTGGGCAGATGCTCTAGAGACGGCCCTGATAGTACCTTAGATACGAATAACAATACTGACAAATATAAGGAGTGTTTTCCGAAATTAAATGTTGAAGCCCAATATTTGCTGCAGCATTCTGATTCCATTAAGAAGGCAAAGAGAGGCCGGCCTAAAAAGACTAAAAGTCCTAAACTTCCCATTGGCACTAAGTTTAAGAATAAGAGGTTCTCTGAACCTGTTGTTGATGATGGTTCTGATATTGTTTTAACAAGATCAAAAACACATACTTCCACAAATATTTCCCAATGAAGTCTATTTGCTCCTCGTGATGGTTCTGACATTGTCCTTACAAGGTCAAAAACACAAATCCCCCTCATATTTCGCAATGAATATTTTCTGGAATATCAGAGGGATAGGTTTGCCTTGGTGTAGGCTTCAGTTTTACTCTCTATTGATTTTCTTTTTATGTTTGTGTCTTCTTAATGTGACCTGGTACCTTCCTATGTAGCAGGGTGTGTTAGGCTACTTAGGAAGTGACTTAGCTTTACATCTGGTCTTTTATGTTTAATTGGGTTTTGGCCTAGTCCCCCCCAATATTGTACTTTTCCTTTTTCTTTTATTGCATTTTTCTAGCTTTATCAACAAAAAAAAATGTGTTCTATATCTAATATTGTCTATATTAATCGGTGAAGCTATACAATCATTATAGAAGTCGATAGGCTCTTCCACCTAATGAATTAGTATTTTGATTTGGACTTTTCTCATATGCTTAAGTCTTAATGGCAAAACTCATCTTAAGGTTTCAGATTTGATTTTCTCGGATGTCAATTTTGATGGATTAGTTTGACCTATTAAAAAAAGTCATAATAAAAAAGTATTAGTAAGTTTTTTAATATTAAACACTAATATAAATTAAAAAAATGTCAAAATAACAAAGTATTACAAATTTTTTAATAGTAAACACTAATATAAATTTTGATTAATATTACGAATGATAGGTAGTAGTACAAATATTCCTATAGAATTCAAAGCGATCAAACAAATCAATGATAAGATTATTTATTTTTAACTAAACAGACGGTAATTCAACAGGTATTGAAAACTGGATTTTATTTTACATGTGGTTCAATTCAGACCAAGGAATATTGTTATGCATGCATGGTAACGGTGTGGATATTAATTTCATAGGAGTATTTATGATCCAAATTCCTCCAATTAAGGGCACTTGGGTTTGCCACCACGGGTAGTCTGGCTGGCATAACAAGGACACTTTTCTTTGTTGCCAGAAGTGCCAGGTGGCACACAGTTACATCTTCTGCAACAAGTCCCACAAGCTCTTTGGCACAAATTTGGACGAGATGATAATCGACACCTTGCAACACATGCTCCATCACAATCTGAAATTATTAATCATTTCATTCATTCTACACATAAATTAACTATGAATTATTGTATGTTGTAGTTTATTAGTGGTACGTACCTATTTGTTGAAGAAGAGAACCCTGTGTTTGTGCATATGCCTGCGGTTCATCAAAAGCATGCAAAAAGTTGGTAAGCATATATATATATATATATATATATATATATATATATATAGTTGATTAAGAGAAATAAAAAATAAATGTTAACAAGACTAAGAAATAATTAAAGTCCAAATATTAATCTCTAACCATACAAACATAACATAATAACAACTAACTAGATTTGCATATATAGAAAAACACTAAGTGCCTGTTTGGTTTGGAGTTTACAACACAATTGCAAGTTTGTGGGATTTTCAAAGCAAAACCGTCGTGATTTATAAAAGCTAGCATTTGAAGCTTTTAGGTTAACATGGTCAGTTACCGTGGTTTTGTGAAAAAATGTGGTTTGCAAAACGTAGAAGCAAACAAGCACTAACTCGAATATTGAAAGAAAAAAAACTAATTCAACTAGATTTACCGATTGATCTGTTGCATCAACAAGATGATGAAAAAGGAGAAATGATGCAAGAAGGGAAGCAACAAGAAGCTTAGAGATAGCCATGATTAGCTAGCTAGCTATAGGGGTGGAATAATTAAGAAGAGTTGATTGCAAAGGCCAAGTGTGTGTGTAATGAGAAGCACGATGAGTTGGTATTTATAGCTGATGACTACAAGAGCTTTATGAAATTAGTATGAACAAAAGATGCTAGCTGTTAGCTAACCATTTACTAATCAAGTACTGATGGATTACCACATACAGACCCATTTTTAATGGTACGAATAAGATAGAGAATTAGAAACAAAATATTACATAGGGCTCAATAGGAATAAGATGAAATTAATATTAGAGATAAGATAAACATATATGTATGTTATAATGTGTTTAATGTGCATATGATAACAAGTGGAATAACATTATTTTATTTTCTATTTTTATACATACCTCAGAATAACATGATGAAATACATATCATATTAAAATGGTAAAATCAACCTTATAAACAATGAATTACAATATTCCCCTGAAAAAACAATTACAATATTCTTTTCTAGATTAACATGTAATATCTTCAAAAAAAATTATACTTATATTTTATTAGATTTCATTTTTTTTTTTTATAATTTAAAGTATATTTTATAAGGCCACATGAGTAAATGACTTTTTTTATTATGTTTATCTACTTTTTTACCCGGTTCATATTCATGATAATTTTTTTAATTAGAGTGACAAAATATGATAATGCTTATGATTGACTTATTATATCCTACTTACTCATCAAACAATTAATTGAGATAAAATATAATAATTTATGTCTTTCTTTTCTTAGTCATAATAAGTACTCTATATGTGTTCTTGTTATACAATTTATTGTTTTTGAAAATATTTTATGTGGTATCTCGGATTTGAACTCGGCTCGTCATATTTCCTCCTCCCTCGTATGAGTTGATTTGAGTATATGTTGACTATTAGATCAATAATAAAAATAAAGTGAACATAATGGTACCTTTAAAGTTTAGTTAAATATGTATCCATCATCCAATTTTGCAACGCTTTATCATATTTTTGTATGATTTATTTAAAAAATAAAATAAAATTTTAAATAATTTTTTTTTCTACAGAGTTCGATACCCAACCAAACATGAGGGTATCTAAGAATTCTTTAAAACAAAAACCCATATGTAAGTGGGACATATGTATTTTTTTTTGTAAAAGAACTTATGTATTTGTTATAAGTTGTAATGTGGTGTATACGCGGAAGAGACCTAAATCTTAAAGTTGGTGTTATAATGATCACATATGGTGAGGGGAATTCGGTAGTGAAAGCTGAAAATAAAAGGGGTCCAATTTGGAACCAATCAAGTTTGATAAAGTGTAATACTTGAACGTTCCAAAAAAAGGTGTATTTGCATGGTGCTAAAGTATTGATCAAATGGCTGGCATTGAAGAATATTAATTCAGCAGCTAGCGCATATAGTTTTCTCGTAATTTTTGTCACAATATGATCGACTCATTCTCACAACCCCACGACTCTTGTCTAATTAATTAGATTGTGTCTTTATGTGCTCTATTGAAAACTCGTATGCATATCGTGAACCAATTATTCAAAAAAAAAAAAAAAAATCGAAAGAAATGCTATCCAATTCATTTTGCTAGACTGTCTTCCCCTTCTTGAAGTTTGGCTTGGTAGATTGTGATATATGGGAATTGGATGCAAGAAGTATGTAGAAAAGCAAGGAGCCAATAGTGGAATGTAAGAAAAGGATTGTTGAAGCCAACCTTCACAGCTGTTTGTGGCGTCCCAGCTGTATTTTTAAACCATTATTTTAAAAAAAAAAAATTTAAACCAAAAAAATCACCGAAAAATAAAAATAAACTTGTGGTCTAAAATATAAAGATTTAAATATATTTTTTTTATCCCATATCTAGTCCTCCTATTTTTAAAATTTTTGGGAAAAAAAAAGTGTTGACATTGAGTTTTATGTTTTTTTTAAGTAAGTTTTATGCTTGTTTTGATGAAGTGTCATGTTGAATAATATGTTAGTAAATCATTTAGTAATGTGAGAATGTATATGTTTTAGGTTTTTTTTTATGGTTTTAACTTCTTAACTTTTCACTTTAAGTTTTTTTTTTTTTTTTTAAATGACAATTGTTAGTACGTTAATTGTTATGTTAGTTTTTACTCCTTGTCACGACTTGAACTTTTACGTTTCATTTATTTAAACAACAATTTGATAATTCTAAAATTGACTACCCATTGGGTCCATTAGGATAGAGTTTTGGAGGTGAGGTAGATTCGGGAGTTTAATTTTTTCTTTATTAGAAAAATGGTGTTGGAGGCATAAGATTGATCAAGAGGAATCGTAGTTTAGAGTGTTGTCTCGTGAGTATGTGCTAGAATGTGGTGTGGTGTCATAAGAGTGTCTGAATGATGGATAAATTTCCATCTTGTTGAGGAAGAGGTGGGTGTGAGTAGGTCGAAGTGCTTTGATGGTTATTTGTTTTGAATAGGGAAGAGGGAATGTTGTTTTGGTGTGACCCTTGGTTAGAGGAGTATTTTGATAGAGTATTTCTATGGACTATTTGAGTTTTCTTTACATAAAGAGACTTCTATGGAAGATGGGAGGTGAGTGGTGGTTGATGTTGCTCTTTGTTGCGAGAAAATGTCACAAAGAGGTGAGCTTGGAGGATTAATAATAGTAACAAGTATTCTACACATGTGTCTAACACATCCTTACTTGAGAAGTGGTAGATGGTTATTTAGTTTCTACCAGATTTGTTTGGAATAAAATTGTTTCATTGAAGGTGTCTCCTTTTGCTTGCCAATTTTCTTGAAATTGTTTACCAACTAGACAATTTGGAGGGGTATGTATTATTGAATTGGTTGGGCATTCATATATAATGCTATTCTAATATTTCTTCTTTGTACACTTCCCTTTTCATAGGTCTTCTCTCAAGTCGTATGGAGTTTCAGGAAGGTCTTTAGGTTATTTGGATGGCTTGTATTTGAGTTTTGAGGAAAGGGCATAATAGTTAGTTTTTTTTTTTAAGAAGCTAAAATGAAATTTATTTAAAACACAAAAAATCCTAGCAAGCACAAGGAATGCTAAGCTAGAAGACTTAAAGAACACCATATAAAGGAAAAGTGTATGTATATATGCGGAACACCCAAACAAACACTCATGCATCAAATATAAACTTTTACGAGCAGACCAAAAACACCCTTCAAACCGTTAAAAACCTCTCCAAATAAATAACCATCAAACCTACCAAAAACCCATGTAACCACACCTTAAACAGACCACACCAGCTAACATGCGTGTGTATGAAAACTAAGAAAACACACAAAAAGCATAATCACCACAAGCACCACCACCAAAACTACCATTAACCACCAAAAAACCACCAGTAATCCTCACCAAAAACCAGCATCAGCCACCACGAAAACCAATAAACCCCACTGACCCTCTCATCAGCCACCACCGCACACCTCTAGCCAAACGAAAACAACAACGAAAACAACTACGACGTTTTCGATGCTCTCTATCACCACTTCATCACCACCAACACAACATATCCACCACCACACCACAGATCCACCACTACAAGTCATACTCTTCTCTCCATCGATCCACCAAAACATCATCTTCGACACCATTGCAAAACCACCGCGTCATCACCACCTTCACCTTCTATCATCGCCAAAACCTTGCCCCACTCCACAACACACCACCAGAAAATAAAACATGGAACAATTCAAAATGAAAAAAGTCTCCTCCGTTTCGAAGAGGAACTAAAACAACCAAACACACACAAGACCATCGAAGAACAGTAACCTTAACGTCGGCGCCGACATATCTAGCGTTTAGAGGTGGTGCGGAGGACTGGTGTCACTTGTCACACCACCACCCTGACCGGCTACAATTGAGGGTTTGGATTGGGGTGGAAGAAGGTGTAAGCGGCAGCTGGTATAATAGTTAGTTGTTTGGTGAGAATGAAATTCATTTATCGCAAATTTTAGATAAGTGAAGACTTTTGCTTGGTGGTGGTTTAAATCGAAGAAGAAAATTTTCCAATGTGATTTGAATCTTTGGCTAATCATCTTTGTTGTCTTGAAATTTTAGCCACTTGATGCTTGGTAGCATTTTATGTATGTTTTTGAGTTTCCTTTGGATGTAATTTGACTCTTGGTGTGAGAGCTATTTTGTGCACACGTTGTGCTAGAATAGTTTGTTTTTATCTTCTTTTTTTTTTATAAAATAATCATAGCCTTACAAAAAAAACAATTTGATAATATGGAAAATAAAGAATAAATGTAAAGAAATTTTTGAAAAATTTGATAATGAAATGAAACTTCAATCTTGAAGTTTTGAACCCCCAAAGCTTGAGGCTTTCGATACTAATTAGTGTTGTAATTTTAATTGTTATTATTATATTTCAAAATTTAATTAAAATTTAGCCCACCAAAAATATGTTTTACATGCTTAATTACTTGTTTATTTGGTCAAAGATCTATATTTAGGAGGTGTCATTCCTTTATTACTTAAAATTAGAAACTACCACCACTCAATAATTTTTGATATATAATGTTCCTTATTTTTCTCTTAAAGAAAAAAGAGTATTGGCTATATATGCTTTGCTGTCAGATACACGTACAATCCTCTTGAAAAATCCTTTTGTACAAACTTACTTACTAGGTCAAGGCTTAGGCTTATTTGTAGGAACAATTGTTCTACACGTTTATTCAATTCCCTTCCTTCATTCTGATCAAAATAAATAGTGCCCACAATAAGCCAAAAGAATGATCTTCTTCTCAATCAATATTTTAATCCTGTGTTGAATCTCATGTGTTTATTAGATTCAAGTTGTTCTGTCACTTCATATAGATCTTTAAGAACAATGACTTTGTCACGTTTATTATTTTGCAAGTTACATATAAGTTGTTGGTGAAGATATTGACAGAGTTATGTCAGTACTCTAGCTATATAAAATTATTAAGGACATATAAGTTTATCGATCCTTCTCTTTTATTTATATTCAATTGATGTTTATATGTATATGTTAATTTTTATTTGAGAATAATTTTACGTTTAATTTTACTACAGTTAGAACTTTATCAAAGGATGATCTCACACACATATTTATAAAATGATCAACTAACTTCTACGAAAGTATCAACTATTTAAAGTGGCATGTGCTATATACATCAATTAACTATTTGTGCACAAAAATTGTTCTTGTCCCTTTCGTTTTTGCTCATTTTCTTAATTCAGCGTGAGTTAACTCACGCTCGACATTTTTCAGCGTGAATTAACCTACACTAGCATTTTTAAGATCGGTTCAATCAATTTTTAAGTTGGTTCAACCGAATCTTAAAAGTTTTAGCGTGAGTTAATTCACACTGAAAAAATGCCGATCTTAAATGCTGAGTTAAGTTGGTTCAATTTTTTAAAAGGAAGAATAATTTTCTCTATGCGTACCTAGTGGACTCGGCTCAAATACATTTACACAGTCCAATACACATCATAATCTCAATAAATAACTCTAACAAAAACAACATTTAATTTGGAAAATTTAACAATGCACAATTGAAACAAGTTTTGCATCATACATAAGCTAGTTTTCAACATTAAATCAATAAATCTGACCTTTAAATGTTTAAATGAGATATAATTTATTGATACAATAATAAAAAAATAAAGTCATTTGTTTGCACGGCTATTTTACTTGTACATATTAGACAAAGCCACTTTGATTTACAATTCAACGGAAAAAAAGGTAAGAATTTTTTATTATTGGATCTTTGATTTGAGTCGTATCTCTTCTATGACGTCTTATTCTCTATTTAGTTGAACTCCTTTTTGAAGTAGTTAGATTATTCGATCAAAACAAAATTTGTTATTGTTCATAAATTTAAGAGTTTGATTAAAACTATTGACCGATGAGAAGTAATGATACTTTACGGATTCGATTTGTTATTAATTTGTACAATTTTTCATTGTGTTTCATCATCAACAAATTAAAAGCAAAATAACATTGAATACTCCTATTTAAAAATAACAACGTCAAACAATAATTTCTCGTTAATACAAATGATAGGTGGTACAAAAATAAAGTAAATACAACAGACAACAATTGAAAGAGATCACACAAATAAGATTATTAACTTTTTAAATTCACATTCGATAATTCAACGGGTATTGAAAGGGCACTTGGGAACCAAAGGATTTTTTGTTTTGTTTTGACAATGACCAAGGAATATTTATTTATTGTCATGCATGCATGGTAACGGTTTGGATATTTATGGTCGATGTGGAAGTCCAAATTCCAATTAAGGTAGTTTTTGTTTCTAAGGGCACTTGGGTTTGCCACCACGGGTAGTCTGGCTGGCATAACAAGGACACTTTTCTTGGTTGCCAGCAGTGCCAGGTGGCACACAGTTACATCTTCTGCAACAAGTCCCGCAAGCTCTATGGCACAATTTTGGTCGCGATGATAAACGACACCTTGCAACGCATGCTCCATTGCAATCTGGAAAAACATGTTGAAATTAATCAATTCATCATGCTACATGTAAATGTACATTTTTTATGTATATAATAGGAAAAGTATACTATTTCATTCAACAAAACATAAGAAATACTAGAGCCAATCGACTTAAAAGTGTGGTGACTATAATTGAAATCAAACTAATTGGATATTTATAATTGATGTGGGAATATAATTTTGACACCCTAACTAGCTTATGGACGACAATAATTGATTGCCTCTTACAAAATTATCCTAAAGTTTAAAAATATGACCAAATTTAGTTTGATTTATGCTAGTGCATTACTCACTCAACCATTTTACACCTATTAAAAAAATGATAAAAATAATATTGATTTTAGTAAATTACTTTATTAACTTCTATCTATTTTTATTATTATAAAGGCAAAGTAAGAAAATATTGTAATAACTTAGCACTTAATAGTGATGCAATCAGTATAAATTAGATAGATGGAACAATAAGGAAAAAAAAAATCAATTAAACTACATTGAAAACTGAAAATAACGCTCTTTGTAGAACATTTTTTTTTTTTTTACATTTGTGACTGCTGTTAATTGTTATGGAACAGAAAGAGTGTATATTTTACTATGTACTTAATTTTATCATAGCTCAAAATTTCAAGTTTCAAATAAAATTAAAAGAATGATATATGAATTTGTGTGTGTATATTGTATAATTTAGTAGTACCTATTTTCCGAAGAAGAGAACCCTGTGAATATGCCTGCGCCTGTATAATTAATTGATTAAAAGAAAACAAAGAAAATAACACTAATTAACTCTGTTACGTTCATGTATGCAAACCATGAATTAATAATTAAAGTTTAAATTAAATACATACTGATTGATCTGTTGCATCAACAAGATGAAGAAGGAGGAGTGATGCAAGAAGGGAAGCAGCTAGAAACTTAGAGAAAGCCATGATTAGCTATATATATGCAAGGAAGGAATATATATGAACTAAGTTTTTATATTTTTGAGAAGAGCTGTGAAATGAGAAATAAGATGAGCTGGTATTTATAGCTGATATGATATGATATGATGAGATTAGCTTTATGAAATGCTAGCTAGCTAGCCAATGACTAAGTTTTGTTTAGACTCAATCCAAGTATTCATTAAATTTCTGTTTGGTAAGACCAAATTTTTTAGATTATATTTTTTTTAGGAAGCTGTCTATTATGGCTTTGGTTAAAGGTGAATCATTCTATTTTTAGTAAATTTAAATAAAATATTAGTTTCGTTCTTTATTTTTTATTATTATAAAATTTATTTATTTTTAAATGGTAAAAATCCACCATTAGACCATTTATTAGAGGTTTATATTAGATGTTTTTATTACCAGCTAGTTTATTTAGAGGTTCATATTAGATTTTTTTTTAATGGCTAGTTTATATTGCTTTTTATAAGCTACATCAACTAGCTTATAGTTTATTATTTTCTTCTTTATTTTAACCCTTAATTAAAAAATTAAACATATTAATTTTATGGGTTTTGTTAACGAGTGCTCCCGGACACTGTTTAAGCATCCTAAATTTAATAATTATTCTTTTAAAAAGTCGACTGTTACAGTTTCTAAATACACAATTTTTCATATAAAATTTACCATTTAAAGTATTTAAAAAGTACCTCGAAAGCACTCTTTAACATTTTCTTATTTTATTTCATCTCACTTATAAGTTACTTCAACCGATAATTTTACCACACACTACAAGTTAAATAAACTTTATTTTACCTGCGCTGAACTATCAATTAACTGTTATAAGTTTATCCAATATAAACTTGATTATCATACAACTATTTTTTTTCTACCAAACTGAGGCTAATTATGGGTCCATTATCATATATAAGTGGGACATATGTGAGTAAGTAATTTGTAATGGCGCTGGCATTGATTGAAGAATATTAATTCAGCAGCTAGCTAGCGCACAGTTTTCTCTCTATTTTTGTCATAATATGATTGTCACACTCTCATAACCCCACGACTCTTGTCTAATCTAGCTACTCTCATACTGAAAACTCATACGTTATTGGTCATATCATGAGTCAAATTTTTAACAAAAAACCATGTTCAGTTTGATTAGCATAATATGCTTCATATTACCGACGTCCTACAATTAAATTAAATTAAAGGCATATGTTTGGTGGTCCATCGAATCAAGACATATCTCAAATGTGTTTGTGTTATTGTTGTATCTGGTGTCCGTCTCTTTTATATCGGTGTACCACCGTATCAAACCTAGTTCACCAAAGTTGAAGAACAAATATAGGGAAGGGTCGGTGAATACACGTACGTAGGGGTTAATATTTTACATGCAGACAGAAAACTACGTGAAGTTTGGCTTTGATAGATTGTGATATATGGGAATTGGATGCAAGAAGGATGTAGAAAAGGAAGGAACCATTAGTGGAAAGCAAGAAAGGGATTGTTGAAGCCAACGTTACAGCTGTTTGTGGCGGCACCCCAGCTGTATTATGCTAATAAAGGATATACTCTACCACTATAAATCAAAAACTTGTAAGCATAAAAGGGAAAGGAAAAAAAAATTGTGGTTTAAAATATAAAGGTTTAGGTGCACTTTTTATTTCATATTTTTGTTCTTTCTCGATTTTAAATCTGAAAATATAGTCTCCTTATTTTTAAATTTATTTTAAAAATTCCACTATTTTTGTTGATATGTCATGTTAGATAATAAACTGACAAGTCACTAAGTGATGTGAGAATGTATAAATTTTGGGAAATTGGATTATTTAGGATTTTACATTTTTTTTATTGTTAAATTTTTTTAATTAAAGAAGAATTTGATGATATGGAAAATAAAATAATAAAATTTAATCTATATATCTATTGTCACACCACCTTCTAACTTGTAATTAACTTATAATTCAACATGACACATCACCAAATACAAGCCTAAAACTTTTGGCAGGAAAAATTTCTAAACTTTAGAAAAAATATTGAGTATTATGTTTTCAAATTTTAAAATGGGTGGCTAAAATTGTGAAAATATAAAATTATGAGGACTAAAAATGTATTAAAGCCAAATTTAAATAAGTCTCAGCTAATTCTATATTAAATCTAATGACATTAATCATAAATTCATTTCAATTAATTTATATTTATATTTTATAAATTAGGGTCTTGCTAACAAGTATCCGCATCTACAATGGTAGGGAACTAATAAAGACTCCTTCAATGGACCTCGTGTATATTTATTTATAGTTTTTTAATAAAAGTATCCATTAAGGATCTAATGACTCCAATGATAATACACTAGTCGAGACTCCAATGAAAAGTACTTGAATAATTTTCATTAACTTTACATTATTATATAAAAGTAGTGTTAATAACAATATTACTTCTTTTGAAGGTTGAGACCCAACTTATACATATTTTATTACTTCTTTTGATCGTGAGACTCGTTGATTGTTGAGGAGAAAGTGTCTTTATATAGTTATCTGTTAACTAATATGTACCCATTTTTTCTTCCTCCAATGGGAGTCATTAACATGGTGATGTCCTTGTTAAGTAATGGATTCATCCCCCTTTGGAGATGTTCTCGGGACATTTGTTAAGGAACTAAAAGTAGTAGTTTTGCATTGGAAATTATAACTTTTAAAAAATTAAATTCAACATTTTTTAACACATTATTTTTATTTTTGTTCTTTTGATCAATGTCCTAATAGCACTATTTAGCATTTTCATATAAAATAAGTTCTCTTGAACGAGGTGTTACACGATAGAGAGGGTACTTATTTTTGTTATGAGCATTTTGAAACCTCCACTAATCTTTTCTTTACATGTGTTCTTTCTCACATAAAGTATGGAGCAAAGTATTTGAGTGGTTAGGGTGGAGGGGACTTATCACTACTATTGAGGGGTTTCAATCTCTTTTTAATTACATTTTGTGTAACACCCATACTAAACGTATCTAGAAAGTTTAGTATGTGCATTATCTTTAGTACTGGATACATTAAAATTTACAACATGAATATTTCGAATGAATATTTTATACAACAATACGCATTCTACAATCAACAATACAATGTTATTCGTCCAAAGCATAGAAAATACATTTTTAAAGACCATAACATCCTACAGCGAGTACGAACGAACACTTGCTGAAATATCCATCCGGCCACAAGCTTACGAAATCCTGCTACATCAATCTGCTAAACTGAAACAAAATAGGATTGGGATGAGACATAATGTCTCAGTGAGTTCTACCTAATCCTAGACTATAGGTAACCTCGGGGAAAACCTATGGTCACCACGTGTCTACAATACAACCTGACGGTTGATTATACGTGTGTGGATCATGCTTGTCTAGACGGTCGTGCATACTAGATTTTTTTTGAATGGTTTTTTAGAGTTTCATGTATAGTTATCAAATTGACTATATTATTAGAAACATTTAATAAAATACAATAGTATTTTAAAAAAACTAAATCGATTCATTAATTGAATGTATGATGAATATATTCCATAAAAAAAAATAAAGAATAGAAATGAAATGAGACATATATATTGCTTAAAGAAATGTTATAAGTGGCCATCTTAAAATAATGATTAATATCAATTAATGGAAATAAAATTAAATCAAAAAAATTGTTAGTGGTATAGTGGTCAAAATGTTGAGGAGAAGCGCTATTGGTCTCGGGTTTAATTCTCGGAAGAGATTTTTTTCATAAAGATTTTTTAAGTTAATAAAAAAAGGTGGGATTAGGATTAATCAGAGCTACTTGCTGTCTAACATTTATATATATAAAGATAAAATGTTCATAATCAATCATTGAAGGAATTCCTTTTTCAAAAAAAATCATTGATTGAATTCTTCGAACAACTGGAGAAGTCTGATTTATGGTAAGGTACTACTAAAATATCTATTATAAAATTAGCATAAGCTTATAGATTAATTACTTTGAGATATAATAACGTACTTTTTCGCTTCAAATTATAACTTTACAGATTGTTCAATAAAATTAATAATAACAAAACTGCTACTTGCATTCAAAAACATTATCTATGTGGATTAGAGCAGGGGAATCAAACTCCAACTACTTTCATGTTTGTGTAAATTATAAAAGGAATTGATGACATCAATGCTTTGTTAGTAGGTGAAAATTGGACCGAATATTATGTGTAAAAAAACAAAAAAATGAGTTGTATTTTTGTGCACAGTACAAGAAATTCTACTTGAAGAGAATTAGACACCAATTGGAAGGTCAAACATGCTAGCTTGGCTAACATTGACGCACCAACATTGACCTTACGCATGACGAGAAAGCAAGCCTAAAGGACATTCCAAAATTACTTTTAAGTCATCATAGTATTAAAGTGATAAATTAATTTATACTTTTTAATAACTATAAAATGCAAGGAATAATCAAGTTTGCAAGTGATACAAGAGAGGGTTTTTTGGACTTAGAAACATATACAAGTCCTAAATCAAAATCTTTTGAATAACGTACTAAGGTCTATCCAAATCATCCAGAGACGATTGATGAATTGATTCTTGCGGTATAAAAAATAAGTATTTAGAGTTACCGTATCCACAAAGAATCGTGTGATATCAAATTCTTTCAACGACAAATATTATTTTTAAGTGTAGAAGGATGAATTGTTTGTACATGATTTGGTCTATGCAATGAAATAAGGAAACAAAAACAAAGAGATAATATTACCGGAATAAAGTTTCGTTAACTAAATCATCTAATGTTTTTCCTTGATCGATTATATACTCCTCTTATTTTAATTATATATTCATTTGTCGCTCCTCGTATGTTTCTATGTCTAACAAAGGCTGTGAGATCTATTATTTCTATTAACTTCCTATGTCCAGCTCAGTTATATATAAATACATTGACATTAAGATCCAATAATGTATGTGATTATAAATCTAGTCGGATATCTCACAACTAGCATTCAAAAATATAATGCTCCCACCAATGTCGTAATTTACGGAGAAAGTCTATGCATGTCTAGTACTTTCTAAGTCAAAATATCATTTTTGAATTGCATGTCGGAAAAATCATTAAGTGCATCATTATTCTAAACATGGATCATTTAAAATTTAACTATACATCATCATCATTCTAAACAAGCAGACGTCGTTATTAATTGAAGAGTCCAATTCGTACTGAATTCACATATGAAATAAGTAGTTATCAAGTTCGAGGGGGATTCTGAGATGTTACTCCCTCCGTCCCTTAATACATGACACAGTTGACTCCATTACGCATTCCAATGCATATTTTTGAGCTTAAATATCTTGAATAATATGTTAGAAAAAATCATGAAAATTTGATATTTTGAAAATACTCATCGAGACGAATCTAACGATATCTTATATGATATTATTTATCTATGTATATTAGTAGAAAAATATGGTCAAAATAAGCTAGGTCAAAATTGCAAATTTTCAAATAGGTCATCTATTGCAGGACGGAGGGAGTAATATGGATTGGAAGTAATTTGGAACGGTCAATATCATGATTAATCATTAAGACACTTTATAATCAAAAACAATCGAAATTTAGTAATACAAGCCCTAAAAATAGGTTATGCTCTCCATGAATCGAGTCAACTACTAACAATTAACTGTGGTAGATCTTGCTTAAAATATTTGAAAAACAGTAAATATTAATTAAAATATTATAATTAAAATTCATAAAAGTCATAAACAATTTTATAAAAAAAATATAACCCTAACAACTCCAACATAAAACTAAAGCTTCAAGTATTCTCTATACCATTACTCAAAAAAAGTATATTGTTGGTTATAGCTTATTCAACTAAACTAGCCTACGAAAATACTTGCATGTGTGAATGGAGGGGTACGACTATATATGTAAAATAATATTGTATCAAGAGTATTTTAATAATTTCTTATATAAAAAAAAATTTGGAGTACCGTGGCACCCATTAACATAACTCGAGTCATGCAATGCAGAAGGTCTCTTAGAACTCTGGTTTTTTATGCATTTTTTTGTCTATAGGGGGTTCATGAGTTGGGTCAGCCCAAAAAAACCCGTCAAATCCACCCAAAAAAATGGGTTAGGTTGGGTGATTGGGTGGATATCGTTTTAAAAAATGATAAACCCATAAAAAATAACGGGTTTTGAGTAAAGCCAGACCCAGACCCAATAAACCCACTTATCCAATAATGTTCATTTTCATTTTCCTTTTCTTCCTTCTTTTTATCTCATTATATCGTCAAGATTACCAACAAGTTCCTCCTCTTCTTTCTCTAGCATTCAAACCACCTTTTTCCTCTCCTCTACCCTCTCACGATCTCTCTCTAACCTTCCCTCTTTCTCTATAAATTTTATTCTTCTTGTACTAAGCCTCTCATTCCATTTATAGTGAGGTGCGTGAATTCTTTCTTTTGTTGGTTCCGTAGACGAAATGGTAAAGACCACTAAAACTCAAAACAGCGCAAGGTCTTGAGTTCGACTTCAGGTGAAGGCATTCGACCTAAGAATTTCAACATTGTCAATTGAGCTATGTTTTACGGACGGTGGACGTGAATTCTATTCTATCCTCAAAGATATTTCTAATGACCAATTATTTTTACCACTAAATGGATTACCGTTGTTGTTGTTGTTGAGAAGTGTTACGAATACTCTCATTTTAGTACTCTCTAATACTCATTTTTCTATATGATGAAATTCATTTGGGTCTCACCACTTTATATCGGATCCATGTCTCATGTGTGGTATCCATATTGATTTCACCTAATAAGAGAGTGAATGTTCGAAAAAATGTGTGCATAGCACTCCTCTAATATTATTATTACTACTAGCGAAAAATAGACACTCAAGCATGTAAATTATGAACGGCATATTATATGAAATTTTGATTTTAATTAAAATTATAAGTACAAATATTTGTAACTTTTAAATTGTAACAAACCCAAAAAATCATGTTTATCTTTTTCAATAGCAACAAAAATTGTAAAAATATAATATAAATCCTTTTTTTTTTTTAATACCACCAACAATATAACATTAATAAAGGAATTATAAAAAATTCAACCTAAAATCTCTATCCCCTTCATATATAATATTGACTAATAAGCATTCATTCACTTCAATCCATCAACTCTTAAAAAAATACCATCCATAAGTCTTAGCTCAACCGACAAAAATGTCGAAATTGTTAGGCCGAATGTTATGACCGGGGTTCAAATTCCGGTACCTCTACTTATGTATATGAGTTTATAATAACTTTGTCATTTCATCTATAAAAAAAAAATCCTAAGCGGATCATACTAATAACTTTACATCGGTACATTTCAAAAACAACTAATATGTTTGCGCAACATTTTCTTTTAAGTAGGAGGAAAGTATTGAATAGAGTATGCATTATGCTATGGGGCCATAATTAAGAGAGTGTGTGTTTGAGAGAGAGAGAGTGTTTGTATAAGTCTTGTATCTAAACAACATTACTTCTTATTTCTTCTCCAGCAGGGGTATTTAATAAGCTCTACAAGCTATTAGGCAAAACACCTTCTACTGGAAATGCTCTAATACTCCTAAATTTCCTATTCAAAATTATCCACTAAGTTGATTTGTAAGACTTATTTTCAGTCAAAAAAAAAATTGTGATAATTTGAGTGACTCTAAGACAAAAATAAGCAAAGCCACTCACTCAAGGACATGTGAAGACAAGAGTTGTGCTTGTGGCAACAAAGTTGGTAATTTGTGTGATGCATTTTTTAATGGCTTAAACTCATTTTTTACTTCCTAAATTTGCAAAAGTTGTAATTTTGGTCCCCTTTAAAAAAATGGCAAAAGCTACCCCCCATGTCTACCTTCTTTTACAAAACGTCGATTTTGACCGAGTCAACCATATGCGGCATGCCACATGTGTAAATTTTTAATTAAAAAATATTAAAATTGTCACGTGTGTATCTTTTGAATTAAAAAAAAAATCAAAAAAGAAAGAAAAAATGGAGAGGCACGTGAGTGAGAGAGTCTCTATGCTCTCTTTTCTTTCTTTTCCTCCCAATTCTTTCTTCCTCTTCCTTCTTTCCTAATTGCCGCCTCCCTCTTCCCTTTTTCCGGCCACCCAACGTGGTGCTTCCAACCATCATTTGTCAAACAAAATACATAATATTCATTCACCCTTCCTTCTCTATCTCATCATAAATTTATTTTTGGATAGGAGATATTTTTTGAGTTTTCAAACCACCACCTTCATTGTTAGATCAAGACCACCACAAAACATTTTTCAACAAATTGCCACAATAAAAGTGCTCTCCTTCGTATTCCTACAAAACCCACAAAAAAAATAATGTTTGGATGACATTTCTCCGACGACCACTGCACCGGAAAACTTCACCACCGCGCCGGAATTTAAATCTATTGTTTTCAGTTTGTTTTCCAGAAGCTACACTTCTTATGACAGTTGCCGATGATGAACTACTACCTTTTTTCATGGATTGCTTCTCAGTGTTGATGATTTTAATAATTTGCAAGTCTTGGTTAGGAAAGAAGGAAGAGGAAGAAAGAATTGGGAGAATTTTTTTTGCAAAATGCCTTTTTTCCAACATTATGGACAAAAGAAACAACAATGGTGTTATGTTCATTCACTCACGTGCCCTCTCTTCTTAATTTTAATTTTTGATTTTTTTTTATTTCTTTAATTATACATGTGGAATTTACAGATTAAAAAAAATAAAAAATAAAAAAAAATACTCAGGTGGTATGACACCTATGGTTAACTTAGTCAAAATTAACGTTTTACAAAAGGGGTAGACATGGGTCACTTTTGCCATTTTTTTATAGAGGGGTCAAAATTGCAACTTTTACAAATTTAGAGGTAAAAAGTGAATTTAAGCCTTTTTTAATCTCTCATTCGGATTCTCTCTTCTTTGTTTAGGATGCAACCATTTAGCCTCCCTCTTTTAATTTATTTCTACAATTCTCTTATTTGTCTTAGATATTTCCCTATTTATAATTCCTTCTAGTTGAACATATTAGACTTTATTTTATGCTTTTATTTGTTGATAGTTAATCAAAAATAAAGTCTAGTATATTCAACTATTAAATTGGTGGTTCCATTGTCAGTAATCTAAACTATAAACCACTCTCATAAAATATAATCCAAAATGGAATACCTCATAATCTTCTGAATTTGTGAAGACAAATTTTGGGGAACAATCATAAAAATCGCCATAGGATAAACGTGGTATGATTAATCATTTTTTTGAGGGATTTGTATGATTAATCATAGAACGCTGATTTGTGTAGGATGTTTAATACTTTTCCACTCATAATGTACTCTCAGCCATAAAATATGGTTGAAAGAAGATTTTTTAAGGGGTGTTTTGATATTTTTCTTTTTTTAATAATGAACTTCGTTGTTTTTTAGGAACCTCAAATTTTAGGCTCCATTTTTTTTTTTAAATAGATTAAATATAAATTTTTAGACATTGTAAAATGTTTTTTCTTTTTGAGGGAAGACATCGTAAAATGTTAAAAAGTTAACTTTCAGATGTTAAATTACCCCACGACATGCATCAATAAGTTCTTGAAATAAACTTTTAGATAAAGACATTCTGAGAAGGAAAAATTGAAAACACATATATCAATTGGATAAGATAGTAAACTAAATAATCTCTTCCGGCTTAACTAGATATCATGAATTTGAATCCAATTTTAAGAATGCAGCGCAGTTAAATTTCTTGATGGAGAGATTTTTCATCTATTGCAATCATATCCAAGATTATAAATTAATCTCTACAATTATGCGTAGAAGATATTCATGTCACATAAATAAATAAATACATGAAAACGAGGGTGCTAATATCACCACGATATGATGTTTCTTATGCGTGGTCAACATACATGTACTAAGGAGGAACTAAGCCCACAGGCCCAAAGCCACAATACGATATTAGCACCCACTTTTACTCGAAAATTGCTCATTTCACTTCAACAGTTGCTCTTTAACACCTCAAAAATATCAAAATAGCTTCATCGACAGTAATTGTTGTTTGTTAAAATTCCAACAGCAACTAACTGCCGTTACATTCCCAACCCGAGGAACAAAAAAATGAAAAGAAAAATCTTTGACGAAAATTAAGTGTCGTTGGAGTCCGTTAAAGTGGTGAGAAATGCCAGAGAAATGGATCACTTGTTATTGAGGTAGTAATTTGGTGGATTTTCTTAACAGACTCCAACTCCAACGACATTTAATTGTCGTTGGAGGTACTTTGGTATTTTCGGAATGTTAAAAGAACAATTTGCATATATTTGTTTATTAGTTCACATTTCACAACAAAATATATTTCTTTATTTAGAAAGTTTTTGCAGAAAATTAATTTAAAGATTGTTTATTTATTTATTCTTAGGATCGAACATATTATACAGGTAACCAACCAGTTTCACTGTAATAAATAAATAACATTTTTTTAATAAAAAACGTGCTCCACCACAACTTCATCTCTTTCTTTGGTTCTTTCGTGAAACAAAAACTCCGTATCTTTTTCCACCTGCTAGCCATCTTCACAACCCCATTGGGAGTTTTCAAGTTTTTCAAATTTTTGGGTATTTGAGGCTTTCCATTTTTGCTCGTTGCTGACTTTAAGTTTTGCTCATTGCTGCCATTGGGAATTAATTCAGTTTAATTCATTTGTAAATTACACTCAATTTTTCATATTAATTCAACTTTCCATTTCACTCCATGTTCATATTGGTCACTTGAATTCACCTTTTTACATCCTTTTAATTGATATGTAGTAGTGGTTTTTGTTTGTTTTCTAGATTAAGGTTTATTATTATCATATTTTGCACCTTTAATGGTAAAGCTTAATTTTTTTTCATCTTCAAACCACTTTCACATTCTCATCTCCTAAATCTGAACATAAAGAGCAAAGAACAAATCTTGACCTTCGAATTTGCAAGAAATCAACGAACAACTTAGGGTTGAGAGAATAGTGTGAAAGAAAAAAATATAGGGTTGAGATTCTATGTCAATATTTTGAGTCTTATATGATCCAATGATAAATAATTAACTTGGTCATGGCGGAAAAGTTTATCACTTCCTCATGCTAAATGCAACCTAAACTTGGAGGGAATTGCTAAATCACAAAAGAAAACATAAGGACCAATATCACAATATTTGTGAGGTCATAAGTGAAATTAAGCAAAAAATAATTAATTTAGTAAAAAAATGCGTTTATTTTATGCATTTTTTATATAATGACTTTTTCAATTGAAAAGAAAATCTAAAATTTTTAAAATTATACAACTATCAAACATCCATGTTATTCGTCCATAAGGTGTCGATCATTGGAAAGAGTCTGACTTGAGAAAATCTAGAGAGAAAGTTCCAATCTCATTGAAAACAATTTCAATTATTTTTTATTGTGTGTCCACGATATTCCTTGTCGAAAGCCCGAGACTAATTTCTTGACAAGGTACAAAGTTACATTTAAGATTGACCTCTCTCAACATGTGTGCATTCATTTATTTTATTTTTTTTTTTTTTTTTTGGTACAAGAGAGGGCCGAAGCCCAAAAGAGAACACTAAACAATTACACGAACATTTCTAGGCATACAAGCACCAGAGATGTCATCAAAGAGGAGACTATTGAGCTCACTAGGAGGGGTCTCCAAAATAGTAAAATTCCATGAATCCATGGTAAGGCTGAAGTTGGCAAGCCAATCAGCACTTCTGTTGCCTTCTCGCAAAGTGTGATGAACCTGAATCCGCCAATTACGATTCAAAATATTTTGAATACGCCGAATGAGCACAGGGATTGTCCCATTCATCTTGCAATTATTTGTTATCATGTCAATAAGCAATTTTGAATCACTTTCAACGCAAAGCTGAGAAATACCGTCCCTCCAAGCCAACTCTAGACCAAGGTACATACCCCACATCTCTGCATGAAGAGCATCACACGCGCCAATCTTGCGGACAAAACCTTTGATCCATCTACCATTAGCATCCCGAAGTAAACCTCCACAACCCGAGCGATCTCCATTCTCTTTGCAAGCTCCATCACAATTGAGTTTGATCCATCCCTCTTGAGGATATTTCCAGCCAATATAAATTGTTTCAGTGTGACGAAGATCCATTTGAAAATGATTAAGTGTACAATCTTCAATATCACTAGTAAACTTTTGGATGATACTTGTGGGATTCTCTGGTCTCTGGAAATTTTCCTCGAAGACTGTCTTGTTCCGCCATTTCCAAATATACCAGCAAGTAGACATGAAAGTTGTCTTCCACTTAGAGTTGAGATCTCTGTTTTGACGCTTATTGAGGTTTGTAAAAACCCAATCCCTGCAATCAAAGGAAAAAAAGTCAATTATACAATTTGAAGGTACAAGTCTGATCCATACCTCGGTTGCATAAGTGCAGTCTCTGAGTACATGAAGAGTAGTCTCATCCTCACTCCCACAAGAAGGACAAATTGGGGATATGCCAACACCCCATCTACTTCGACGGTAATTAGTTAAAATGCGATCATGAGCAACCAACCAAATGAAGGTTTGAATTCGTTGCGGACCCTTCCAATTCCACAAACTTTTCCAATCCCCTCCGGTATTAGCATGATTTCCGTCTTTCATGTCGTAAGCACTTTTGACTGAGAATTGTCGCGTACTCGTGCCTCCCCAACCAATAATGTCAAGACCATCACCACTAGAAGGTGCAGGGAGAGCTAACACCTTTTCAACTATGTTGTTAGGCAAGTTATCAAAAAGGAAATTTTGATCCCAATTACCAGAAGAACTCATCACATCCCTAACTAGAAGAGTGGTATCCACATACGAATTTGTCGCTAGAGAAATGAGGGAATTGTTGTTTGGACCCCACTTATCCAACCAGAAATTGACACTATTACCATCTCCTATTTGCCAGATGATGTTTCTTTGAAAATCATCCCACACCCTAGTAAGAGCTTTCCATAAAGGAGAATCATAAGGTTGAGAGTTTATAGTTATCTTCAAATCATTATTTCTCCCATACTTACTATACAACACCCTGCACCAAAGGTCATTAGGCTTGTTAATAAGGTTCCATAGGATTTTCATGAGGAAAGCCTCATTCATCAAAAGAGGCCTTTTAAATCCAAGACCCCCCTCCTTCTTGGGTAAACAACAGGTATCCCAACTAATCAAATGAGCTTTGCGGGTATGTTCTGTATCCCCCCAAACAAAACCTCTTTGGATTTTTTCCATCTCACTGCAAAGAGTTTTAGGTAGCTTAGCATACTGCATATGATAATAAGGAATAGAACTAAGGACAGACTTGGAAAGAGTAATTCTGCCCGCAAGACTTAAACATTGTTGCTTCCATCCACTAAGTCTATTCTGAATTTTGTTGATGATGTGGCTGAAATTTCCCCTAGAAGTTCTTCCTGGAGCTATGTTAGCTCCAAGATACCTGCCTAAACTATTAGCTTGAGTGAAACCTGTGTGTTGCAAAATATCCTGACGGAGCTGGTTGTCCACATTTTTTGAGAAAAAAATTTGAGTCTTTTGGCCATTAATACGCTGCCCAGAAGCTTGACAAAACATATCCAAACAATGCATCACACAATGTGCCTGCTCAATAGAAGCCTCTGCAAAAAGAAGAAGATCGTCAGCAAAAAGAAGGTGAGAAATTTGAGGGCCATACCTACCTGCCCGCATTGGTTTCCAATACTGAGCTTCCACCCGGTCGGAAATGATATGAGATAATCTCTCCATGCAAATAACAAAAAGGTAAGGGGAGAGAGGATCTCCTTGACGAATTCCTCTAGTTGGAGTGAACGTGTCAGTTTTATCCCCATTCCACAAAATTTTGTAACTAGGCGAAGATATGCAAACACGTATAATTTGAATGAGATTAGGAGGGAATTTACAATCCTCCAAGCAATTCTCCACAAAATTCCAATTGATGCGATCATAAGCTTTTTCTAGGTCAATTTTGATGGACATGAACATCTTGTTGCCTTTCATTCTGGCCATGGAATGTACCATCTCCTGAGCCACAATAATATTATGGTGGATACTTCTACCTGGAATAAAACTGGACTGATATGGAGAAATAATACCATCAAGCAATGGCTTGATTCTGTTGACAATAACCTTAGAAATTATCTTATAAATAACATTACATAAAGCAATAGGTCTAAATTGAGAGACAAATTCAGGTTTATCAATCTTAGGGATCATCACAATGAGAGTATTATTAATAGAAGATATAAGAGAAGGGGTAACCCAAACCTGGTTCACAAACTGGTATATAGAATCAGCAACTGTGTCCCAACATTTTTGAAAAAATATAGCGGGGTACCCATCCTCTCCCGGCGCCTTGTGAGGATTCATGTCAAAAAGAGCTCTTTTACATTCATTAATTTGAACATGTGCACTCAAACTATCATGATGTTCCTCAAGTGTCGGATAAGTATTCCAAGAAATGATCGGATCTCTGATAGGATTTTCTTCCTTGAACAAATTAACATAGTAATCACGCACAATGTTTTTTAGATGATCGGGGTCATCAACCCAACCCCCTTCATTGTCTCGAAGAGTCAAAATTTTGTTTTTCCTTCTTCTAACAATGGTTTGAGAGTGGTAGTACTTCGTATTACGATCTCCATCAGCTATCCATTGACTGCGCGACTTCTGAAACCACAAGCACTCCTCTTGATACAAAGTAGTCGCAAGTTGGTTTTGTAAATCTTTCTCCAAAGAATCAAGGAAATTGCTGTAGCCATATCTAGGACTATTCTGGATACCATTCAATCTAGATAATAACTCCCTTTTCCTTTTGAAAATGTTGCCAAAAACCTCTTGGTTCCATTCCTTTAAGTTAGGAGTCAAATCATGCAGAAGGTTTAGAAAATCTCTACCTCTAATCCACTTGTTATTTAAAAAAGTATGAAAGCTTATGTGAGTTAACCAGGCAGCCTCAAACCTGAAAGGACGATTACCCCCATTGTGCGGACTACCATCCATAAGCACCAAGATAGGATGATGATCAGATTGAACTCTAGGGAGTACTTTAGCAAAGCCTTCGTGAAATTTTAATCTCCAAGCCACATTACAGAGGACCCGATCAAGCTTTTTAAAAACTCTATCATGCCCATTCCACTTTGGACCCCTCCAAGTAAATTTAGTACCAGTTGTATTGACATCCATTAAGTTACACTCATTAATCCAATTATTGAAATGAACGCATCTTCTCAAATCAACTGGGGCCCCTCCTTTTTTTTCATTCGGACTAGCAATCTCATTGTAATCACCCATCATTAACCAAGGATCTTGAATATTTCCACTAAGCATCTTTAGTTGATTCCATGTATCTTCTCTCTCATTTTCACGAGGGCTAGCATAAACCACAGTAAGGAGCCAAGGTTCAACATCTCTCTCTTTAACTCGAACATGAAGAAAATGAAAGTTCTTAATTAAAAGCTCGACTTGAATATCCATCCTGTTCCAAAGTAGCCAAATACCACCAGAGAAACCCCTTGCTTCAGAAACCAAATAATTCTTGAAGCCCAAATTTTTTATAGCTTTGCGAGCAACATCACCACTATTTTTTTATTAATGCATTTTCAAAACAAGAGCGAATGCAAATTTTTTTTTTGGTGGAAAAAGAGGGCTAAAAGCCCCAAGGGAAAAAAAAACTACATAGTTATATATGAATATTCCTAGGCATACATAGGGGTGTACATGGGTTGGGTAAACCCAAAAAACCCGTCAAACCCACCCAAAAAACCCAAAAAAGTGGGTTGAGTTGGGTGATTGGGTGAATATGGTTTTAAAAAATGAAAAACCCATAAAAAATAATGGGTTTTGGGTAAAACAGGACCCATACTCAATAAACCAACTTACCTAATAATTTCCAAATTTTAATTTCATTTTCATAGGGAGGAAGAAGAATAACAAATATTTTGATCATAAATTTAATTTAATTTCTAAAATTGACACAACACATCCTCTATATTGAAAATAAAAAGAAAATATTAGAGTTACAAATTATGATGTTGCAATTTATAGTTACTTTAATGCTAAAGCAATTTTACGTCATTCAACTTTAATTTATTTCAAGTATTCGATGATTAAATTTTTTATTTAATATTAAAATTTATTATTTTATGATGCTAAAATATAGTGAAAATAGGTTACATAATTATTTTAAGAAAATAAAAAGTTGAGAAATTTTTATGAAAAAATACAAGGACTCGTCGTTTAGTCATTTCATATTAACAAAAAAAAAAATTGGGTAACCCACTACCCAACCCAAATCAAACCGGAAATTAGTGGGTTTGCCCAAACCCACCCATTAATTTAACGGGTGGATATTTTACCTAACCCAAACCGGAGTACCCTATATGGTTTGGGTCTTGGGTTTGGCCAAACCCAACCCAAATCGACCCACTCACACCCCTAGGCATACAAGCCCTGGAAATATCATCAAAAAGGAGACTCGAAACCTCATTAGGAGGAGTCTCCATGACATGAATGTGAAAAGAATCTAAAGAAAAGCTAAAATTAGCAAGCCAATCAGCACTTCTATTTCCCTCGCGCCAGGTATGGTTGAATTGCACCTGCCAGTTTAACTTTAAAAGCTCTTGAATACGGCACACCAAGGTAGGTGCTTTGCCATTAATTTTGACGTTCCCTTTGACCATGTCAACCAAAGTTTTTGAATCACTTTCTACTTGAAGGTGATGAAATTCTTGTCTCCAAGCAAACTGTATTTCCAATAGCATTCTCCACATTTCAACAGTGAGAGCATCACAAGTGCCTATTTTGCAACATTACCCTTTAAGCCATCTACTATTTGAATTCCTTAAGAGACCACCACAACCGGCTAGACCCAAAGTATCTTTGTAGGATCTGTCACAATTAAGTTTAATCCACCCCTCTCCAGGCCTTGTCCATCCAATGAAAATGGTGTCGTAATTGCGAAGGTTCGAAGGGTGGTTGGTGTAGTTGTCTATATCTTCCACCATCTTGAGAATAGTGAAGGTAGGATTTATCGGACGTTGAAAATCATCTTCAAAAATAGCTTTGTTCCTCCACATCCACATGTACTAGCACGTGACCATAAAAATTGAAGTCCACTTCTTACTTTGAGCGCCAAATAGTTTGTGATTAATATTCTTGAAGATCCAGTCCCTGCAAATTTACCAAATCGAAAATTTATAAAATAGATTAAAAACATGTGAAATACATGAGTCACATACCAATTTTTTTTTTTTTGAGTTCGCATAGCCGTTTCACTTGTTAGTAAAATTATGCCAGATAAAATACATAATTATCAAATTTTTAATATTTATTTATTTATTATTGTAATGTTAAATTACTTTTCCAAATTAAAAAACTTAGACAAATTTTGTTTATTTTGTAAACTGAATTTTCTATTATTAATAAAATTTTTTGACAAACTTTATATTTTAGATATATTAATCACTATATAAGTTAACTAATTTCAAGACAATAGTGAAATGCTCCGTATGTTACCAAAATTTATCAGTTTGTAAGATCTTAATTCATATATTTTATAGAGACATGGGTTCAAATTTGACTATTTGATTTTGAGGTATTTGTTGTAAAGAAAAGTCTTAGGAATATTCTCTTTCAAACATTTTCTTTAATTTTAATCTTTAATTAAATGAAACTTATGTGGGTCTTATATTTTAAAATAGAGTAAATTACACTCCCCTCCCTTAAAGATGCTTGAATTACACTCTCCTCCTCTCTTATGTTAAAATATACACTCCCCTTCCCTCTTATTCAAAACATATTAGAAAACTTTTCACTCCCCTCCCGTAAGAGAAGCTTGAATTACATTTCCCTCCATTCTTATGTTAAAATCTACACTTTACTCCCTCAATATATTTTTTTTTATTTCTAATAATCTAGCAAAAAATATAAAATTAACACACTTTGAAAAAAAAATAGTATTGCGGGTCTATTTTAATATAATAAAAATTTGAATACATATTTTTCACTATTTTATATTCACAATTTCATTAACATGTAGTTTTAAACCCTATTATAAAATATGAAACATCCCAAAATAAAATTAAAATATGTGAAAAATTACTAAAGACAATAAAGCATGGTTATATAAAAGTTAATTTTATACTCTAAATTATAAAATCAATAGCAAAATATTTAAATTTAATTATCATTGACATTTAAATTATAAAGAAATGAATTAATTTTCTTAAATGGTGGTTCAAAATTAATATATATCATAAAAATATTTATTTATGTTAAAGTATATTAAAGTGTAGTACATATTTAATTATTAAATAGGTAGATGTAATTCAAGCATCTTATAAGGGAGGGGAATATAAATTCTATTTTTCAATGGAAGGGAGTGTTTATTTAAACATAAGAGTGGAAGGGAATATAATTCAAGCATATTTGAGGAGAGGAGAGTGTAATTTACTTTTTAAAATATCTCACATGAAGTTGTAAGATCTACATAAAATTTGAAGGTATGTTAAAAGAGCAATATAAAAAGGGTGTTCATTCGTAAAAAAAAGTAAAAGAAAAAGAGTGTTCAAATCATAAAAAATATAAACTAAGGCTTCCGTTTGTATTGAGCTTATTTTGAGTTATGAAAAATAGGTTATGTAAATAAATAAATTTTTATTTTAATTTATAAGCTCTCACAAATGAAAATTGTATCTTCATAAATTATTTTTTTTCTTCATAAAATACCTTAACAAACTTATAAATAATACCTAAAAACTTTTTTATTGTCTAAACCATTTTGTATAAGCTTTATAATAAGCTAATCCAAGCGGACCCTAAATCTATTTTGTAATTTTAAAAAATGTACTAAACTATAAGCTAAACTTTTTAATTAATTAATGAATTTGTTTAACATGTGCAATATTGAACATGTTAAGGTAACTAAAAGTAGTAACTTTTCATTGAAAATCAACAATTATTGATTAAAAACTATATATTTAATATAAAAAACATAAATTTCAAATTAAAGTTACTACTTTAAACTTTTTAACATGTGCAAATTTGCACAAAAACGCTTAATTAATTTATTAAAAAAAAGTAGAAAAAAGTGATATATATTAGCCAATTCCACGTGGCCTTATGAGGGCAATGGGATCACCGCACTATCCTCCAATAACAAAATTGCATAAACTCCTCTTGTGTGCCATAAACCCTAGAAGAGAGGCACACAAACATGATTTTTCTAATTGACACGTGTCACTACCTAGAGACCTAAGCCTTTTGTTGTGCAAACAAATAAGAAGAAAGAATTTCATTCCATTTCCCAAATCTTCTTCTTCTTCTTCTTCCGTTTTTTCAGAGCAAACAAAAACACTCTTATCCTCATTCTTCTTCTTACTCATTTTTCATCACTGTTTCATCAACAAAACAAAAAAACAGAGATACTATGAAGCTAAAACAGAGACAAAGAAATTACGATGTTTTGGATTGGTCAGAAAGGGAAGTTGAAACTGCTGAAATTCTTGCTTTATTATATCATCGTTTCTCTTTGTTGAGTAGTGTAACATACTCATGGGGGTGTAAAAAGCAGAGATCTGCAATTCAAAACAACCCTTCTTCTTATGGCGGCGCCGCCGTTCTTCCTCCTTCTTCTGATGCCGGAAAAGCTCAAGCTTCAAGTCCTGCTACCCCTCTTTCATTTCCAGCCACTGAATCAGATGACAAAACTAAACCTTTCAAAAACAAAGTTTCTCTCAAAAGGGTAATTTTTCTTTGCTTTTTTCCTCTGTTTTGAATTTTGTTGTTGATTGTTTTGTTTTTTACTTTCTTATTGTTCTATGACAATAATGTCTTTCTGGGTGTTTTTTATTTTACTTTTATTTTTGTGAATTATTTTGGGTTGATCCACGATGTGGAAAAATACACAAGTTTTTCGGTATATCAGTTACGGCAAATACCCTGTATTTTTTTATTTTTATTTACTTCATTAACATATTTTAAAATTATTTATTTCTTATCTGATTTTTGGTTTATGGGTTTTGTGTCAACAGAAGAGAGAACACTATCTTAATATGATTGAAGATTTGACCAAAAACAAAGACTCGATCAATCAAGTAAGTTCATAGGATTTTGTTCATAATTGTTTAAACCCAAATTGTTTTTTTGTTTTGTTTTTTCTGATTTTTTTTTTTTATTTGAAATGAAATTAGGAGATTGAAAATGTGAAGCGTCACTATGAACAATTGAAGGAGTACAATTTCAAGTTGAAAGCAAAGCAAAAAGAGGTAAATTTTCATGTACTTTGGTTTTATGGGTTTCTAGGATTGATTGGCTTATCCTTAGTTTATTTTTCAATGAGATCCATATTTGTTTGTTTTACATGTGTTGTGTTGAATAATCCATGGTGGGTCCAATTTAGTTTTTTGATTTATGGAATTTGCTATTTTTACAGCTAAGTATTAATGGTCCCAAAGGTGAATACAAAAACCTCAATTTGGTAATTAATCAACCAATTCAAGTCTCAGTCAACTCTTCAAATTTCACCGTTGAAAATGAAGAGAAAATGAAGCAACAAATAATGGAAATACCCAATCATCATAATCATAGTAATTTTGGGCTTGTTCAATTTCAATGTGCATCATCTTCTAGCAATCCAACGTTGCAAGTTGGATCTTCATCATTGGGTCGTAACAGTAGTAACATGGGCCCATTAGCCATTCCTGATCTGAACTTATCCATTGAAGAGTCGGTCCACGTGGACACATGTCAACCGTTGGATGAAGCTACATCAAATAATAATAATAATAATATGGATTTGAGTAAAGTTATGGCAGCTCAAGCAAGACAGAGAAGGATTCAGATTTTCAGGCTCAAGAAACCCGTGGTGGGTAATAATAATACCAAACAACGCCAACCTTCTTATAGATAGTTATTTATTTATAGTCACATTTTATTTTTATGTATTATTCCTTTTTGGTTACTCTATTTTTAGAAAAATTATATATGGGATATTCATTATGAGTACGAGTATTACTTGTTGACAAACAAATTTTGTGAGGTTGGATTGTAGTGTAAAATTGGTGAATCTTGGTCAACAAAATATTTTTGGGAAATGGTGTAATCTTTTTGTAGTAATGTTGGAGATTCTAAGTTATGTGAGAACTCGATTTTGGTTTGGAAGCAATTGCGCATAATGGGAAGAAAAAGTTACTTTAAGAGAATCTAAATAGTACAAATATTCTGTCAAAAAATCACTAAAATATTTTCGTAACAATTTATGCATATATTTAATAAAGTTTTTTAACTACCATTTTTTTTATTTTTGAAATTCGGTATTTGACTCAAAAATCAACTAATTCAGAAAATCAATCACATTGTCTATTAACAAAGATTAATTGAAACCAAAGTATCTTAACTGAAGAGCTAGAAATGAGCGAGCCTTAGATCACATGTCTAAACCACTCTTAAGTTTAAATATGTTATGGTAACTTTCTCCATTGACGATTATGGTTAAAATTATGTTCTTATATTATTTTGTGACTAGAAGGATCCGAGTCTCCTACGCACTATGAAGCAGAAACGGCTCCCTTATCCGCAGGGGTAGATCCAGACTTTAGATATATGTGGGGTTAAAATAAAAAAAAACCAATAATACAAACTATATTAAAAATAAGAAATTACATTGTTTGATACAATACATTACAATGAAAATCGTCTCCTATCCATTGGTTGAGAATGAGCGAAAATGACATCATTGCTAATTGTTAAAAGAACATCTCTTTTTATATAAGTTATAAGACGGTCATTTAACCAATGATCATCCATTTTATTACATAGGTTACTCTTCACAAGTTTCATAGCTGAAAAAACACGTTTAACAATTGCAGTTGCTACCAGCAAGAGCAAAGCCAACTTCAAAAGTTTATAAACCATAACAAATGTGTTGCATTTATTTAAGCTTATTTTATCTCCATAATCTAGATCCGTCCCTGCTTATCCGTGTTGAAATCATTTATTCAGTATGATAAAAAAGTTCTATGGATGAACCTCATTCCAACGACAAAGGTTTTCATGATGATGAAGCCAAAGTTATGGTTCGGTTAACCGTTTTCTTACTTATGAACCGAACCGAACCAAAATCAATATTTTGAACTGAAATGTATTTTTTTTTATCCTTTTGTGAATTTAATTGTGTTTTTTTTTATCCAAAAGGCAAAAAAAAAAATTTTATTTACTTTTTTTTAAGAATATAATTTTTTTTATTAATATTATTATTACAAAAATTATAGTATGAAAATTATTATCGATTATTTTTTGAAAGATATGAAGTAATAATAATATAGATTAAATTAATGTAATATATAAGATTAAACACGGTAAAAAAATATGTATTAATATTTACTTCGCGGTTAGTTTGCTTCGGATTTGAAACAATTTACTACGATCTCTTTTTAAAAATAGCTTACTCAAAACCGCTTATTTTATGCAAAACACCTTATTTTAAAAAATAGCTTATTCAAAACAACTTATTTTATGAAAATACCTTATTTTAAAAAAAAAATAGCTTATTCAAAACAACTTATTTGATAAACAACTTATTTTCTGAAAAACAACTTATTTTCAAAACAACTTATTCAAAACAGCTTATTTTATGCAAAACAACTTATTTTATGAAAAACAACTTATTTTTGAAAACAATTTTTTTTATGAAAAACTGCTTATTCAAAAAAGCTTATTTTATTAAAAATAGCTTGTTACGATCTCTTTTTAAAAACAATTTAATCAAAACAACTTATTTTATGCAAAAGAACTTATTCAAAACAGCTTATTTTATGCAAAACAACTTATTTTATACAAAACACCTTATTTTTAAAAACAGCTTATTCAAAACAACTTATTTTATTTAAAACAACTTATTTTGAAAATAAGTTGTTTTGAATAAGCTGTTTTTAAAATAAGGTGTTTTTCATAAAATAAGTTGTTTTTTTTTTAAAATAAGTTTTTTTTCAAATAAGCTATTTTGCATAAAATTAGCTGTTTTGTTTAAATAAGTTGTTTTTCATAAAATAAACTGTTTTGAATAAGTTGTTTTTTAAAATAAGGTGTTTTGCATCAAATAAGCTGTTTTGAATAAGTTTTTTTTTAATAAGCTATTTTGCATAAAATAAGCTGTTTTTTTAAAATAAGTTGTTTTTTTCATAAAATAAGCTGTTTTTAAAATAAGGTGTTTTTCATAAAAAAAAACTTTTTAAAATAAGCTATTTTAAATAAGTTGTTTTTTTGGAAAAATCCAACAAAGAGTTCAAGTGATTTCCTTAAAAAAAAAAAAGCAGTTCAAGCTGTTTGGGTCGATCAAACGGTTCGGTTCGGTTCAAGATGGTTCGGTTATGGTTCAAGAACTGTTAATAAATTAACGGTTCGGTTCGTGAACCATTATAATGGTTCGGTTATTTTTAGTTCGGTTCGTTCATGGTTCTTTTTGCCCACCCCTAATGATGACCGTCACCAAAGCTAAGAGACATGTCATGTCACACAATCGGGCACACAACGGCTTCTCATGGAACACGGAGGAACATCCATCATAACCACAACAAACAATAACAATAAGAAACTAGTTTATCTAATTCCACATTGGCAGCCAAAAAAACCACTAGAGTTGAGGACTATAACGATGAAAGAATTTTTCCTTGTCGATTACTACACTCTCTTTTTCTTGCAAAATAATTTTGATCCATCCAAACAAACCATAAAACAAAATCTTTGTACAACCATCAAAAGCTAAGCTACCTTCGAAACCAGCCGATAAAATGGTTCCTCAGCGCAAACATTGCAGAAGGATTCACAAACCAAGGCCCACTTTTTACAAGGTTAGAGAGAAAATTTCATCAAATATTTTTGATATGATTAAGCAAAATTTACCATAGCAGAAATTTTGATACGATCCAAGTTATAACCATATGAATCAACCCCCCCACTCATGTCAATAACATCACTTCTCAACCTGAAAGTAATAATGTATAGTTTAACATTTTTGAAATTCTTGACCCTCTTCATGTGGCTTTCCCGATATATAAATTCAAGAATGAAATCACAACAAAAACAAACATTAGTTTTTAGATGGTTTAGTGCATTTACATAAATACAATTCATATCGTATAATGCATCCGTCAAGTAGATTTTCTATTATTTTTAATTGTGTATTAGTTTGACATATTTTATTGTACTGTTGTTCGGATCAATTGAATGTAGTTGAAAGTAAAGTGATAATTTATCTCTAATAAAGGGTAAATATACAAGAAGAAAATATAAGAAAAAAAATGTTAAACCAAAATATAAGTAATAAATATAAGAAACTTACATATTTTTAAGATATAAATATATATTGTGACAAAAATAATTACAATTAAAGTTGTAGTTAAGCAGTTTGTTTGTTTCTATGTTGCTCCCAAAACTATGGTTTGATTCTTGCATAACAATATTTTCATTGCATTTTTTGATTAAAAAAATACCAAAAATACGAGTCAAAGCTAAAAATGAACAAAGAAAGAATCAAACACATGACCTAACACTAAAGGTGAGGTGCTTAACCGTTTTGCTGGAGTGTAAAGACATAATTTGTGATGCAGACGTTAATATATATAACATAACATTCAGTAAACCACCACCGTATTTTAAATATTTGTGGTTTACCGAAGAAAGTTGAGGTTGATGTTAATGTCTCCTTTCTGCTTGTTAAAGTTGAGGCTTCGAGTCTTGATCATAAGCGCAAACGTTCAAACAAGAAAGTTTCTTTCAAAAGGGTATTAAATTATTTTCCTTTCTTGCTCAATTTTCTTTCTCATTTTTCTGTCGTGTTATTTCATTTGGCTTCTTTTTTCATGTATTCGTTGATTCACATAATTTTAGTTTTAGTTTTTTTTTCCTTTACACTTCTTAATTATTTTTTAATGATTTTTAAAACCCAAAGAGGCTACAGATAAAATGAACCAACACTATGCTATCCTGAAAATTTGCAATTCGATCTTAAAAAAATGGAAGCATGAGGTAATACTAAATTAACGTTCCTCCGTTTTTAGTACTTGTTTGTTTGTTTTGTGCAAAGAAAATATCTTTGCAATATCTTCTTAGAACCGATATCTTGATCGAGTATGACCGTGATGGATGACAAAAGTCTCTCTCAAGAAGTGTCACGTTTTTAGAATTAGATTCGAACAACTGATTAAACTAGAAGAATCATTTATCATCTCGTCCGATTGTTTTTAGTGTTTTCTTTGTTGGCTTATGAAAATTGTCATTTATTTCCAGCTATTAGAAAGGGGATTAAAAATTGGAAAGAAAGTACAATTGGGTCAATTCAGTAGTCAACCGTTCAAAATCAACAATTAAAAATGAAGAGTACAAGAAGAAACAACATCAACAATCCTTAAAAAAAAATAAAAAATCAACAAGTACAAATTCAAATGCAAATGTTTGCCAATCATCAAAATCAAAATTATGGGTCTTCGTCTTCTTATGTTGAATTAGGTCACAATATCAACGGTGAAACTAATGGTATAGTAGCTCTTCCTGGTCCAGGGGCGGATCTACTCAAAGACTATGTGGGGCTAAAGCCCCACATCCAACTTCTTTATTTTTTTTATATTATAAATAAGGTATTACTTATTTTAATCCATGAATGTGTAACGAATAATCACAATAGTTTTCAATGTATTAAAATTCTAAAATAGTTCATGATTTTGCACTTTGTTAGTCAAAAAGTTCCTTAAATGATAATAAGTAAGTATATTGATGGATTAATATGACAATATTAACAAAATATTTTAATATTAAGGATTATTTTGACTAACGAAATGTACAATTTAAAATTTTGATACATTGAAAGACTATATTAACCCTACATGTATCAAATGTTTAGATCCGACCCTGCTCCTGATCTAAACTTAACAACCGAAGAGTCGATCCACATGTCATCTTTTCAACCGTTGGATCAAAATACACAAAATAGAGCTATTGGCCTATTGCAGCAGCTCAAGCTAGGCAAAGAAGGCTTCAGAAATTCAGGCTCAAAAAACCTTTTGGAAACAAGAGTAAACAACATTCATTTTGATGTTTATTTTATTTCCTTTTTAGTTTCCTCTCTTTTAGAAATTCAGATATGAATATTGAATATTTTGTTTCCTTTTTAGTGATGGATAGTTAAAGAAAAAAATGGATATGGATTATTGGTTAATACTAATTAATAGTATTGCTTGGTGCCAAAGAAATTCTATTTTGACGTAATTTAAAAAAGGTTATTTTTACTTTTGGTTTATATAATAGGAGCAAATTTGTACCCAAAAAAATAGTAATTGTACCAAAAAAATATAATAGGAGCAAATTTGAGTTTTAGTCCCTAAACAAAAATTGTCTCAATTTACATTTGTAAAACTAGAACTCATTAGTTTTAATCCTACCTCAACTATATCAGCAATTTAAGCCATGACTCGACATCAATTTAGAGATATGGCTTGATCCACGTGGGCCAGCAGAATAGATGATTAGGACATTACTGGATAAAAAAAGAGGAAAAGATAAACAATCAAA
Organism: Medicago truncatula; assembly: GCF_003473485.1. Taxonomy (NCBI): domain Eukaryota; kingdom Viridiplantae; phylum Streptophyta; class Magnoliopsida; order Fabales; family Fabaceae; genus Medicago; species Medicago truncatula. The sequence continues at coordinate 8,136,730 of NC_053042.1, forward strand.
AATCAAAACAAGAACTATTATCAAAACAAAAATGTAAAATTGCTTTTTCCCATCTTTTTCTTTTGTTGTTTCTTCTTCTTCTTCTCTAGAACTCAATACTCCTCCTATTGTCCAAATCCAACAAATTGCAAAAACCCCAACACTGTTTTTCCTCTTACCAATGAAGAAAATAGATCCATCAGATTGATGATTACTTTAAAAGATGTCTTATTGAACATCACATTATAATTACTATCACACAGTTGACTTATATGTTCATATGATTATGTTTGAGTCTATCTACTAATAATATATTAGTAATGGATGGGAAATATAAGTTACTAATAGTTCTTGATCCAATGATCTTACCTCGTTTGGTTGCCTCCAAAATCCACAATGTCCTCTCTGCTTTAGTGTTAGGTTTTGAAACATATATGTCTTTCGCCTGTCATGTTCCCTGAACAACTACTAGAAGTTGGAAAAAAATTGGCGAAGGTTTTATGATGTGGTTCGGTCCGGTTCGCATATAATTTGATCTTCAAATTAAATGAGTTTTTGTCTGAAGATCAATCAAATCCACAAGACGAACACCCCTAACTAATAGTCGATAACAAATGACTCAATTTTAATAGCTTATAGTTAAATATCTAGGTGTTTCATGTAAATAACTACAAAGAAGGTAGATTTTTCATTGTTTGATAGAAATTCTAACTTAATTTAGTGCGATAGAACTCAAATTTTGATTGATAGAAATTGTAATTGATTTAAAAAGACAAAGATGATATGAAATTTCTATCATAATTGCAGAGTTGTTTCTCTAGTGTTTCTTTAGAAGGGACTCAATTGTCAATATCCTTCGAAGAGACTCACTTTTATTTGCATGGAATTTGTGATTTTGTTTGCAATACAACATTTTTTTGGTCACAACAACAATAACAATAAAATAATTTTCTATTTAGGTGGTATCATACTCGAAAATACAATTTGGTAAAATTATTGATATATTTTTTTTTTAATATTGTTGGATTTTTGATGGTACATTTATTGTATTTTTTATGATCAAAACTAATATAAAAAAAGAGCAAGTAAGCAAAACCCTCATAAAGTAACCTCCACAACATACAAAAGGTAGGAAATCACCACTACATCATAACCTACAAACACCCACCCTGAACTACATAACATAACAATGACTTGACAAAGTATGTTTTCTAACACCATCTCAATAAGAACATAGATGAGCCAAAATATACCATATGTTATAGTGCCACAAGCAGCCCACTAAAAATCACCAGAGCACTATCACACAACGCCATCATAAAACCTCTTAATTAACAATGCCCTTCTTATCAACGACACCAAATTGTAATGCTAACACAAAATCCACAACACCAACCACCAAATTTCCGTCTAAAGGAAAAATTTAAATAGTTTGAAGATAAGTAAGTGGGCTAGACCAGTACCGGTCCAAATATACTAAATTCTTTGCTAATGAACCAAAACCAACTATTATCCGATCAACGACCTCCCTAACAGTAACATACTTTTTTAGTAACAATTGTCAAAAAAACAAAAAAAATTGATTTTTTTTATTTTAAATATTGGTGCGTATTCTATTTTCTCAATATAATGTAGAAGTAATATATTTAAACTAAATCTTTTTGTTTCTTAAAAAAAAACTAAATCTTTTAAAAAAAATAATTTAAACTAAATATCAATAAACCCTAATAATGATACGTGTCAAGAGCCAAGGGAATGTGGATTTAGAAATAAATTCCTTGGATTGATTTGAAGCAGCTAGCGACACACAAATTAATTTTTCTCTCTATCGTCTCTATAAATCTTCACATTCAACTCTCTCTCACACACACACACTTCCAACAAATTCAGATCTTAACCTTTTTCATTCAACAGAAAGATGAAAAGACACAGCAGAGATGAAAGAACAAAGAAAACACAAACTACTTCTTCTTCGGAGTGGTCAAAGAGTGAAAAGGAAGTCGCCGAAATCATTCTTGATTTTCACTGTCATGTTGGTTTGTTGAATAGTATACCATTCAGTTGGCGTTGCAAAAGAAAGAGAACCGAGGTTAAAAACAACCCTTCTACTTCTCCGGCAATTCAAAACAACCCTGATGTTAATGCCGCCGCGGGTTATGTTGTCAAAGTTGAGGCTACCAGTTCTGAAACTGAATCAGACGATCAACTCAAGCGACATTCAAAGAAGAAAACTTCTTTAAAGAAGGTATGAACTTACTTATTTTTCTTTCTTGCTCAATTTTCTTTATCAGTTTTCTGTTATTTGTGATTTCTGATTTCTAGGGTTTGTTTCTTGTGTCAAAAGAAAAAAGAATCGCCTCTTGAAATTATACAAGACTTGACAGAGACCAAAGATTCAATCAGACAAGTATGTTTTTTTTGTTTCTTTCTTTGTTTTTGGTTTTTTATTTTTTTTTTTATTTATGAATTTGTTGAGTTGTTAAATTTAGTTTTTCTCATGGTTTTTTTAATCTTCAAAATCCAAACAGGAGATAGAAAAAGTGAAGCAATACTATAATAACATGAAGAATTACAATTTGAACTTGAAGAAAAAGAAGCAAGAGGTAATACTAATACTAAAACTAATCAATTTTCCTAGGTTTTTAGGATTTTTGTTTTTTGTGTTTTATGTTTTGGTTTCTGAAAATTGCTATCTTTTGCAGTTACTATATAGTACTAATGGCCCAAAATCTGCATTAAAAAACCCTAATCTGGAAATTGGTCAGAAAGTACAATTAGGTCAATCTAATGGTTCAGTCAACCCCTCAAAGTCAAATACTACTGAAGATGAAGAGTACAATAAGAACCAAAACCAACAACAATTTCAAATGCAACTGCAAATGTTTCCAAATCATCAGAACCATAATTATGGACCGTCCTCTTCTTCTGTTACATTGGGCATCAACATCAACAACAATGATAATAATGGCCTAATAGCTCTTCCTGATCTGAACTCAACAGCAGAAGAGTTGATCGACGCGGCCTCGTATCAACAGTTCGATGAAACTACAACAAATAGAGTTTTGGCAGCAGCTCAAGCTAGGAAGACAAGGCTTCAAATTTTCAGGCTCAAGAAACCTTTTGGAAACAATAGCAAACAATATTTAATTTGATGTATATTTTATTTCCTTCTTAGTTTCCTCTCTCTTTTAGAAATTCAAATGTACTGAAAAGGAAGTTTTGTAAAGATATTTGATTTTTTTAATGCATGATTTTTTTGTGTGATTTAAACATGGTATTTTATGGCATGAAGTTATTGCACCGTGAAATGTCATATGAAATTGAAACATCTGGTTTGTGAGGTTTGATTTGCTGAGGGCTTGAACAAAGTTTAATTTGACTTTTGATAGAATATATACTGTTTTAAAACTAGGTACATTTATTAATTTGTGTGAAAATTGCACGGTGACTTATAGTTTGAGATATATATGAATTCATGAGTGAGAGATATATGATTCAAAGCAGCATTGCATGAGTGAGATTAAAAGAGATGATGAACGAAAAAACTTTTTTTAAGGAGACTGAAAAGAAGATTGCACAAGTCATTTAATATGACTTGTATCGTTCATCTTTGAGTAGTATACCATTCACTTGTATACACAAAAGAAAGAGATTGGTTCCTTCTCCTCATCATGGTGCTACCATTTTTCCTCCTTCAACAATTGTCAAGGCTAAGATCGATATTGATTTAATAAATTTTGACCGGATACTCTCTAATATGTAGAATTATATTTGAAAAAAAATTCAATTACGTAAAATTGAAAATTTGAATTTTCTATTATGTATGATTTTTATTTTTATTTTTTTTGTGTAGATTAAAACAACTCAAAACATATCATAATTTATTTTCAGTTTTGTAATATGTAAAACGCGAATACTAATTTTTTTTATTATGTCTGAATTTTAGTCTAATTTGTCATATATATAAAATGAAAAATGACACATGTTTCTAATTTTTATTACGTAAAATGAAAAATATTATTACTAACTATATTTCTATTTAAAACATACCCGTAACATGTATGAATTTTAGCATTTGTAAAAAAAAAAAAAAAAGGTATGAATTTTAGCTACATGATTTGTTTGGTTATGAATAAGGGAGAGTTAAAAACAATAATTTAGGTAGCAAACCAATGGAGTTTTCCTTACAATATAGAAATGATTATATGTACATTCACTTATCATATGGATCATATGTGTATAAATTTTATGAGATGGAGAAATAATCAATGCTCTTTAGAATTTTAAGGTGACGTGTGTACTCTAAAAATCAAAGAAGACATTTGTTTAATATAAAGATGAATGAAAACAAAACTAAAGATATTCACAAACAATGTAAAGTAATTCTAATCCTTCCTAATTTTGATGTTCTAGATTTTAACTAATCCTCGATCATCATTGTTTACACCGTCAAAAGAACACAATCGCTTAGCAGGAGTCACATCAATCAAATTCTTTGTCTAATCAACCTTTTTAATGGCATCTTCGTCTTCAGGTTCTTTTATCACAAAATTTATTGAACATATCCTGCCATTATACAATAATTAATTAATTAGAGTAATTTTTTTTTAAGGGTAATTAGAGTAATCATTAATATATATATATATATATATATATATATATATATATATATATATATATATATATATATATAATGCAAGTTGAAATATATTAGTTTGAGTTTCTTAATAACACTAATCAATATATATAATTATTATCAATTATTAACTTTTTATACACGTGTGTGCACATATATATTATGAAATGAATTTTTGAACAACAAATATATTAGACCGTCTAAGAAAAAGACAAATATATTAGACTATTAGGAAACCTTATATATTACTTAATTCACAATAACATTATTTTCATTCATATCTAAAAAGAACCCTCAACCAAAATAAACTCCTACAAAAATAAGAAAAGAAGCAATAAATTTTTAAATAAAGAAAATATTATCAATCTTGTAACAAATAAAAATAAAAATGTTTATAAACAACATGAACAAAATTTATTAATAATTGACATAAACAATTTTAAAAATACAATTATTAATAAATCTTGTTTCTATTAAAAATACAAGTAATAAAAAAATATAAATTGTTTCTATTAAAATTATCTAAATTATGCAAGTTATTTTTCCTCTAAAAAACTAATTAATTAATTTGCATGTCTTCATCCGGTAGTTTTTTCTCTTTTCTTTTTGTCATATGCTCTCTATATATTAAAGATAATCTTATTTTAAATGCATATAACACAATATTTCTTTCGACAATTGAGCATTGAATTGGTTTGTGATATTGTGTGTGTCTAACTGTTTTCACCAACCACTCATGTATCAAACAAGTCTTTTGAATTTTATACACCTGTAGAAATGCATTAGCTTATATATGTTTCATCTTTTGATAATTGAACATTGGTTTTGTGGCGCTGTGAGAGTCTAGCTCTCTAAATGAAGTAATCTTAGTGAGGATATTGTCTAATGTTGAATGTGAACATTACTATTACTTTTAATCCGAACTCAATTGTTGATTCGTCATATTGTGGAAGACTAACTCTTTTCGTTAGTTGTAGAAGACAGTCAATATTAATACTTTTAATAGACATATAGATACCAACAATTGTGCACTTTCTACTTAAGTTGCAATCAATTTTTTATAATATAAAAATTTAAAACAAATAATCCTATTAATTTCTAAGTAATTTAATAAACTGTCTATTAAAAAAATTAAATTTTATTCAAATAATTAGCCAGTTGCACTGCACGCATATTATACGGGAACAAGTTTATGGAAGAAAGAAAATCAACAAAAGTATTGTAATTGAATCACATTTCATTCAAATGTACTATAATGGGACATTCCTTGTGATCTAATTATGATTCTCGAGTAAAGATCATATCCATTTATAAAATAAATGAAAGATGCCATAAATTATTAACAACGAATCCTGAACATCTACAGCGAATCTTGAATAACACAAAATTACTAATAATGAAATAACCATTTTGATCTTGATTGCCATTAACACATCAACTATAAAATTTTAATCTTTAGTGAAAGGTACGTTCTCAATTCTAGTTAAAATACCTAGACTCTCATAAAACCCTCACTAACTTAAGTATTAGAGTCGTAGTATGTACACTCCCCTTTTAAGAGTAGAAGAAGCCCTCCTCTAATGTATCTAATCAATTTCGGCAGTCGTATTCAAGTACACCATGGATCAACATTTTTAATTAATAAAAGTATATAAGGATCTGCTAAAACTTAAAAAATTGATATCACAACTCCATTAATTTTGTTGTTGTTAAATAGTTTAGTGACTAGAAATTCACCTTGTGTTAAGTAGCATATTGACTAAAAATGCATTTCTTAAAGACAAATAAGTGAGGTCTCTAGGTTGAAACTCCGACCCATACATATATTATGCAATATTCCTAAGCCAAGTTGGTGGGGTTTGATATCATTTTTTTTTTGTTGAGGGTTGATATCATATTTTGATTACCTAACTTAAATTATATTGAATAAATATGTGTATCATGTGTAGCAAATATGAAATGATAATGGTAAGAGTAAGTATGAGAAGAAAAGCATGGCCTAAAACAAACAAAGGAAAGGAATGGGTCCATAGTAGGAAGAAGGCGGCACCAGAATTTCATCACACCATTTTCACGTTTTTTTGTTTCATTTACTTAGTCCAAGTCGTCGTCGTTTCCTTTAATTTACATTGTCGTTTTGGTAGTCTAGTCAATTAACACAACTTCGTCGTGCTTCTTGCCACAAAACTTCTATCTATACCCTTCAATTCCATTTGCGCATCTCTTTTTTAATTTCATGCTTACTTTTATAATTATATTTTGATTTCAAATTTGGGTCTTATGGGGACTAATTAGTCTCCCAGTTGTTAATTTATCTTTCAATGAAGACAAAATTGTTAATTCCTAAGCGAAAAACATACAATCCAACAATCGGATTGCTTAAGGAAGAAGGAAGTAAAGCATTACTACCAAATAATCTATACCATCAAATGGCTAACAATCAAAAGCAAGACCTACATTATGGGTGGCTCTGCCTGTCAACTAACATCTGGTGCTTTATCACAAACAACATAATCAGTTTGTGCCATTCTCTCCACCAGTATTTTCCTGATTTGGTTTACCACTACAACAGTAGAAATGTGGAAGCCTGACACGACCACAACCCCTGCAGAAGAAGCGAAGTTATTAGTCACATGAAGTTCTGAGCTAGAAAAATACATGAATTTAATTTGCCAATCTTTTAGAAACAGTATATAGACTTCTCTCATAGAATACTTAGTAAACTAGTCAATGTGTGTAGTGTAAACAATAGACACGCCTTTTGAATTTGTCCGTGCAATCCAGTCATGAATCCTTCCCAGGAAGGTAATCCAATCTCATAGATCACCAGGGAAATACACTACACAGTTTTAACCTTTAAGTCCCAATTCATTTTCTATCTGATCAACAAGCTAGGAAGATAAAGATCGATTAAATTTCAATCCCGTATGCCTTTGTCGTCCAAGAATTATGCACGTAGATGACATTAAAAAACCTAATAGATAAATCATTTTCAGCCCCAACAAAGTATGACTATGAATAGAAGTACAGTTAAGCTTTCAAAATTTCAGAACAAAGCCCACTTAAGACAAAAGACAAATAGCACAACTAAAATTGTTAAAGAAAAAGGGAAAGCCATAAATAAATGTGTAGTGTTTTAACCCATTTGGGGTTGGCCTAGTGGTTGGCTTGGGATCTTGGAGTTTGCTCCTCCAGAGGTCTCAGGTTCGATTCTCTCTGGTGCCAATTTCGGTGGGCTAAGTCCATACAGAGCTTGCTCTGGCTTTAAACAGGGCCCCCGCAAGTGGGCGGTGGGATTGGTCCCCTCGATTAATCGATTATTGGATCGGAGACCGAGTTAAAAAAAAAAAAAAAAAAAAAGTGTAGTGTTTTAAAGAAAAGCAACATTGAGTCAAGCATAACCTACAATGAACGTGTTAATGGACTGAGTCCAATAAATGCGCACTTTTTATAATAAAAATTGAGTATAACCATTAAAATGAATACACACACATAATAACGTTTTTCTTTTGATGGCCCGTCAAAGTCATGTAGAAAAATAAACCCATTTGCATTGCTCTCTAATGGCATCTCTATTTGCTTAAACACAAGTTATTTTGATCAAACAAAAAACAGAGAAAAACGTTTGATCTAATAGACTCATACAGTTAAAAAAAACAAAATGAGATTTATATCAGCATAATTGCGACTTTATAGATTATTTCCTTATGATGTGGCACCATAATGTACTATGTAACCCAGCTAGTGAGATTTGAGGACGAGAGCACATGACTAAGCAAGAAACCAGCAACAATTGTTTGGGGATATGAGGACAGGCAACTCGTAGGCCCTCCGCTGAGGCTCTTCCTCTGGATATTACCATACATAAACTTTTTCTTTTCTATTTTTTGGTATCAAAACTTTTTTCTTTTCTCTACAGTGGGTTTAACTAATGACGGAAGAATTGCATGAAAATTAGTGGGATGGTAATAATCTATACAGCCCTGACACTGACAACGGACACGACACCACTAATAATTTGAGAAATTACTGTTTGAACATAATCACATGCGCCTGTGTCAGACACCAGCCACGTCTTTGATCAAAGGTGTTGGTGCTACAGAGGTAATAATAACAAGCAATGAAGCATTACTTGGTCAAGTTTAATAGAGACCAAACGATTTTGGTTTCACTTCAAACTTCGGGACTGTTTCGATTTAGCAGAAGCACTTAGGGGTGGGCAGAATTTAGTTAACCGACCAAAAAGCGAGGAAACCGGGAAAAAAAATGTTATTTCGGGCGGTTTGGGTCGAGCCACGGTTCCTGGAATGCATATTCTCCTGTTTAGAACGATTACTGGCGGTCAAATTCGGTTGAGAAAATTAAATCCAACGAAACCCGTGTGAGACCGAAATAAGCTAACTAGACAGTCTAGACACCTGATGATGTTAATACATTTTGTTTTATGGCCCCGTTTGGATAAACAGCTTATATAGATGCTTATAGCATTAGAGCTTATAACATTAGAGCTTACATCATAAGCTCTTATACTTGATAAACTATTTATGTTTGGATATGTACACTAAAAAGTACTTACATAAGTTGAAGTGTTTGGATGTGACATTACATAAGCAATTATCGAAATTTTAAATATTTTTAATTTAACAAAAAAATTAAAGAATCGAACCACAATTATCAAGATTTTTTTGATAAAATTAATCAAGATGTAAAAAATAATATTATAATATATTAATTATAATTATATATATAGTATAATCAATATTTGTCCTTAAAAAATTAAAAATATTCATATAAGATAAAATTAACATTCGAGGTGTAAATAAATAGTCTAAACATCATCATACACAAGTATAATAATATATGATAAGCTTTCTTTTTAAAAAAAGTATAATAATATAAATGTAAACTTGAGAAATTATGATTGTAAACTTACCATATATATAGATAATAATGTACAGTTTGTTACCAAAAAAGATAAGTTAAATTTGTTTTTTTTATTCAGTTTTATTTTGTTATGTAACAAAGAAATAATAAAAATCTTCCTTAAAAAAAATCTTAGTTATGTGTGTTACTTTAGTAAGATAAGTATATAGCAATTTTATTACTCATGTACAACCAAAGATAACTAACATTATAATTAAAATATATTTTTTTTTTCTAAAAACAAAAAAATAAAATTAAAATATATGTTTTGAAAAAGTGGATTAAGAGAGAATCAAAGGAGATTACATAAATTCATAAACTCCTTGTTAAGCCAGAGGGTAAGCTGAAAACTTAGGCTTATTAAAATATGGCATAAGTAGCTTATGAAACTATGATAAGCTATTTTTATTTATTTACCCAAACACCTTTAAAAAGGCTTATGAGAGTAGATAAGCCCACATAAGCTCAAAATAAGCCAATCCAAACGGGACCTATACAGGAGTATATTAGTATTTTTGTACAGACTGCTACATCTCGTATTGTCACATCTACTCTTGGGCTCAAAAAAAACAATAATCAAGGCAATAACTTTTTCTAACCCTCTAGACTTTTCCAACACAAACTAGTAAATAAAGCAGACCACCTATTTTCAATGGAGTTGGTGGCATAAGTTTTGGTCTCTTTGTCTTCTACTTCTCTCTTCATTATTAACTTTTTTTGCGGCATTTTCAAGTAAAGATGTAGTTCCGATTTCAAGTCTCAACCTTGCATCATTATTTTCTTGCGCCATTTTTTCTGCCTCTCAATATAAAATGACAAGCAAATTTTTTCTTCATCACTAATCATGTCAATAGTATCGCATGATTATGCTCATCAATCCTGATATGTTATGTTATTCCGGCCTCCACCACGCCTCTCATGAGTCATGCCAACCACCATCGCTCTACAAAATCTAGATTCCAAATTAACCGACCCGTCTAAACCATGTTTCGCACAACCCGTCACACGTGCAGCCCGCACACTTAAACGGTCGACAGTGGGTTCATATTTACCTTCCTCGGTTGTCTTTCGGTTTGGGGTTATTTGGACCGAACCCGACCGTAACCGACCGATGCTCTACCCTAGGAGCACTGAGAGAAGCGTATTTCACCCTAGTCCCCCTATGAAAAAAGAAACTCCACCCGTCCCGGACGAATCGCTATTTTCTCCAACAAATATATAACTATCATGGTTGGTTAAATAAAAAAAGGATACAGAACAATCAAACTATTTTATAATGGAAAAAAATTTCACTCATGTCTTATGTTCAACGACTCTACTACTATTTAATAAAAAGAAATCAACCAATATTTGCAGAACATATAAAAAAAACTGCAAGTATTAACAGTAAACAGAAACACTAAACAACTTACTTGCACAGAACTAGCACAGGAACAGGTTTCAAAGCTTTTGGCCCATTTCTTATTCCTCTTTTATGAGGAGAAGTCTACATGACAAACAAAACCATCACAAAAGTTATAGAATGTGAAATTAAAAAAATAACACAGTGCAAATCATTGCACTCACATCATTTATCTTGAAGCATCAGTCAGTAAAATTCAACATCTGTCCAAAACGACGAGAAGTTATGAAGATTCCTTACCTTCCTTTTTGGCACAGCCATGAGCTCCATAGAGCCACCAAAAGAGAACGTTGGAGAACAAAATTCAGGCAAAACGGGTTTCAACGACTGAATCCCATGGTCAATGCTCCCAGCTAAAGGAGGAGATTGAGGCACGGAATGAATCAACCTATTGAATCCTAAAGCACCACCCAATTTCCTTCTAGTGTCCCTTAGAATTGCGATTCTCATTGTCATTACTGTAGTTAAACAACATGATCAAGTATCCATTGAAGATGGTAAGAGAGATAGAGACGTACCAGATTATACACAGAGATGCATGATAAGAATACACGATCAATGAACAACATATGAGCATTTTTGTTTACCAAGAATTGAAGGCCATGTTTTATTTTATTGTTTCAGGCAGAACATCTATATTGAAATATGGTATTGCATTATAAGAATTCACTATATCTAATTAAATAAATAATCAGAATTTCGATCCTCTAAAGTGAGAAAACCAAGGGTCGCGATTGTAAAAAACTCATGATGGCTATGATGTACCTGCATTAATGGTTGATATTACTCACTATAGAGGATGTGAATACAAATAATCAAAAGACTAAAGGAAAAGCAAAGCACACTAAAACATTTGAATGAAAGGTCAATAAAAATTAGCATAATTGGCTTTTCGACAGAATTCGAATTCTATAGTTTCCAGGGTACAAAGATTTTCGGCATGTTTGGATAAACAACTTATCTGCAGCTTATAGATTAAGTGATTATCATGATAAGATAAGAGCTTATGGATAAGCTTGCATAAAAGATAAAATAAAGTTAAATTGTTTTTGTATATCCAAGGTTTCAAAAAAAAGGACCGGTACCGGGATTACGGCCGTTACAAAACGGCAGCCACCGTGAGCGTTTTTGGACCTTTTCATGCCGAGAACAAAAATCACAGGAGAAAAGGAATCGAATCTCATATTAAAAAACAGGAAATCAATTTCTTACTTCTCTTCCTGCTTGCGATTTGCGATTTGCGATTTTCTTGTGTTTTTGAGTTTCACTCTTCATTCAATAATTATAGATTTGCTATGATGTGTTGGTGGTGCAACTTCATAGCGTGTTACTCTATGATCTAATCCATTGCGAATTCAGCTTGAGGTTGGTTTCGAATAAATATTAATATTATAAATCTCAAACAAGTAAATCAAATATAGTGTCTGAGCTCAATTGATTAAGGACACATTTTTCAAAAGAAGTCAAATTCAAATCATAACTGAATGCTTATAGAGTAGACTTTAATTATGTTTTTTTTTTAAAAAACTAAAATGAATTATATTACCAATAACATCGTAATTGTTATAGCATAAGGTGTGCTAAAACAATCACAAAAAACAACAACAACTAGTAAAATTACAACAAGGTCACAAAAAAAAAAAAAAAACTTGTGTAAATATGACTTGTTTAATTATGTTAAGTTCAAATTTGTGATCACTATGACGCATTTTCTTTAGGAACCAGACAAAATTATTATAAATTAATTAAAATACAATGAAAACGCATGTATAACAAATATTTTTAAGGTATTGTTTAAATATTCAACATTAAACTATTATTACATAGAAACTTGTGTAAGTAACAAAAAAAAAATAGAAACTTGCGTAAATATGACTTGTTTAAATATTCAAAATAAAATGTTCTTTGTGAATTCTTTATACAAATAGCTTAACTTGACCCTAAAACCATCATACTTTACACGTAAGTGAGGTCTTTCCACTAATATGAGATAAAAATTGATGTTGACACATATGAGAAGGCGGAGAAATACCAGTAAAAGATGTAAATACCTCCGCGACAGTTAATTGTTGAGGAAAGGAACCGGCTTCAGTTAATTGCCGAAGAAAACTTCGATAATTAACTGTCAAGAAATAATAATGGTGATTTTCTATTATCTTCTTCCCCTAAACCTGGTGCTTATTAACTAAAATACATCTTTGTAGCTCAATCATTCTCGTATTGTTTGATTTGAGATATCAGTGGTAACTGAACCATATCCGGCAAATTGATATACGAGCTAGACATTGAAGATTTGAATAGAGGAATAAGTTTGGAATTAAACCAGTGAGATGTGAAAGTTTCTAAAAACTTCATTTAGTAAAATGCTAAGAAAAGTACCGGCGTTTGTAATTCTTGATTTCATATATATGTCGATGTGTTTGTATATGTTTCATTTGAATTGAAAATACAATTTCATTAAGAGAAATTTTACAAATTTGCTTATTTATTTATTGGATATTGTGTTGAAGTTTTGGGGAAGAAGATAATTGGAAAAACTAGTATTATTCCTCGTAGTTAACTGCAATCGGTTCCTTTCCTCAACAATTATTTGCCGTAAGGTATATATGTCTCTTACTCGTGTTTCTCAACCCTCTCATATGTATCAACATCAATTTTCATATAAGATAGTGCAAATGTTGGTGGCATCATTGGTTAGGCAATTGCAACACCTATGTCATAGACTCATAGTGTTATGGTCCACCTCAATCACCTCACAAACTAATTTGGATCTTGACATTGAACTATAAATTAAAGACGTGTATTGTTTGGTAAATATAATTTTGTAGCCAATTTACTCAACTTTGAATCTTGACATTACGTCTATTTGTTCAGCACTTTCATTTTTTAACCTAATTAATACACTTTACTTGGTCTACCTTCGATCAACATATAGCATCCTCATTTTCTGTTGTAAAGGTAAGTTACAATATAGATTCTGTCCAAATATTATTTGGAACTTTAGTTTTTTTAAGAAAAAACCAAACTGTTATTATGGATATAAAAATCACTTAACTAAAAGAGAAAATAATTATTAGAAAAAACGAAAAAAACATGAGTGAGAGGAAAGCGTGGTCCAGAGAGAGAGACGGTTCTCATTGGTTCCACCGTGGGTAGAGAGAGGTGTAAGTGGTTCGGACATAACCAACGAAATCGAAAGTCCAAACTAAATCAAACCGAAAAAAATATCCGACCTTGTTTGGTTTGGTTTGAAACCAATCCGAACCAATCGAAACCGATCTAGTTTGGTTTGGTTCATGGTTTTTCATTTCAAGATCCGTGAAACTGATGAATCAATCCGATGATAACCACACTCCTTATTTTACTAATCCATTTATCCTACCTCACACAAACTCATGGTTAGGCACAAAATTAAACATAAAATAATTTTTAATCTATTCACTTTCTCTCATCTTCATCTCATTAGTCAGACTCTTCCATTTCTATTAAAAAAGAAACCCTAGCCGTCAACCACACCAAAACACCAATTGTTCTTCGCCACCGGTCACCGCTGAGATCGTTCATCTAGTTAGTTTTATCAGGTTTATGCCATTGATTTATACTCATTATATTTTATTGTTTTCCATGTTCATTTTCTATGCCATTGATTTATACATATGTGATGTCAATGATGCCATTGTTTTCCATGTTCATCTCTTGTATGTTCATCTCTTGGTTAGTGAGTGAAGATTAGAATTTGCGATTTGCATAAAATTTTGATCGCGTGTGATTTTAACTGCATTGATTAATAATTTTTTTTGAAGAATGATGGATGAATGAATCTTGGATCATATGCATGAAATATTGAGTAAGGTTAATTATAAATAGTTGTTTGAAAAATAGAGAACATGAAAAAACAAAATATGAATACAATTATACAAAATTCTATGAAATATTTTGTGAAAATATGAATTTTTTTTAATTGTATTTTTAAATAAACTGATCAACCGAACCAATCCAAACCGAACTCAACCGATTAGCTTGGTTCAGTTTCTTTTTTGAAAAACAGTGAAAATCGAACCAATACAAACCAATGAAGGTTTCATCAGTTCAGACATTTTGTTTTTGACTGAAAACCAATCCAAACCGAACCGTTACACCCCTAACCGTGGGCAACCGCGCCGGTATTCACCATCACCAAGGCGAGGTACTATAGGGGGAATGGGGTCCAAGCAGGGTGCCACCACATGGGGGGTTAGGGGAGAGGTGTCTGGTGCGAGACAGCGAAGGGGGAAAGCGTCTGAACAAGTGGATGGAAAGCGGGACAGGCTTCGGGAGGATCAGCGGCGCGAGGAGCAGCAGCGACGACGGTCTAGGGTTAGGGTTAGGTATGGTTCCGAATTGAGCTACAGGGATTACGAGGATGAGCTGGATTTTTTTGAATCGGAGGTATCGAACGATGGACGTGTTATTCTGCAGTACGCACGTCCAGGTCGTTCTACGGTCAATCATCACCATCGTGAGGAAGTAGCTCCATGGCAGCGTTATGCTTCACGTCCTGGCCATTTCTCATCACGTCCGAAACAGCAGAAGGAAATCGCTTTCTATTCTGGTGAAGCTGCGCGACCTTTTCTTGATGTGCAAAGGCCTAAAACGCATCAACATGAGGAGGTCTCTCTTGATAGAATTTTGTGTCTTTTTATTTTACAAAAATGGTTTGTGTTTTATAACCTTTCATATCAAAGTAACCTCCTCTTCTTATGTAATGTTGTTAGTCTAGTCATATGAACTCTCATACCTCTTCTTATCATAGCAAACATGAAATGATAATGGTAAGAGTAAGTACGAGAAGAAAAGCATGGCCTAAAACAAACAAACAAAGGAAAGGAATGGGTCCATAGTAGGAAGAAGGCGGCACCAGAATTTCATCACACCATTTTCACGTTTTTTTGTTTCATTTACTTAGTCCAAGTCGTCGTCGTTTCCTTTAATTTACATTGTCGTTTTGGTAGTCTAGTCAATTAACACAACTTCGTCGTGCTTCTTGCCACGAAACTTCTATCTATACCCTTCAATTCCATTTGCGCGTCTCTTTTTTAATTTCATGCTTACTTTTATAAATGTTTTCTAAAATATAAATATGACAAATACCTTTTTATTTCATTAAAGTGATCTTTAATTTATATATTTTGTGAAACAAAAGTACCGGTAAATTCAAAATTATGAGTGTACCATAGAAGTTCCCCTTTTATAATTATATTTTGATTTCAAATTTGGGTCTTATGGGGACTAATTAGTCTCCCAGTTGTTAATTTATTTTTAATGAAGACAAAATTGCTCTGCAGAAAATTGTGAATTTGATTAAATTAAATTTTTACCCTAAATTTAAAAATCTTCCATCAATATTATGATCCTTGAAACCAGTGGCGGAGCTCTTCATAGGCTAAGGTGGGTCACGGTCCACCCGAAAAAATTAAAAAATCAACGACTATAGATCTATTTTGCTAGATTTTATGCAATTTTATGTAGGTTTTATGTTTTGGTTGATCCAAATTCCTGCAAAGTGGTGTAGTGGCCCACCCGAAAATTTAAATAATTCAATTATAGGTCTATTTTGCGAGATTTTATACAATTTTATGTCGGTTTTAGGTTTCGGTTGATCCAAATTCCCGCAAATTGGTGTAGTGGCCCACACGAAAAATTTAAATAATTCAATTATAAGTTTAATTTGCGAGACTTTAAACAATTTTTTAATGGTTAATTTTAATGGCCCACCCTGACATTTTTTTCTGGCTCTGCCACTGCTTGAAACGCTAGTGAGTTCATGATCCTCCAACTCATCTAAACTTGATACCACTCTCTATAAATGGATTCTCTATTTTATTAATATTTTCTCCATATACAAGAGTAAAAAATTTGACCACTTGAACAAATTCATGAATTATTATTTTTTCAATAATAAGTTAATATATTTCAAATATTCAACCAAGCGAATATCCTTGGTATGCTTGTCATTCCCATTTAGTCAAACTCATTCGTAATTTCCCAGCCCTTTCTTTTATTTATTTATGTCGTCCAATTAATGTGACTCCTATTTGAAATATAATCCTCGTGTTCAATAATTCTTAACTGAATTTCCGTTTTGGACTTTGATACTACTCTCTTCTAAATAAACACTAAGCAGGTACAAACATACATACATGCTCCAAACTCCTTCAACATTTTTGGTCTCAATTCATATCATATCATAAGATAAGATATGCATGTCATCAACGTGTTATTTCTTTCATTTCAACCAAATTCAGTTGGTCTTTATTTTTTCTTCTTAGACTTAAAATTGTTATAAAGTTACTCTATAGTATATATTATACGAATTTGTGCAGGTTTTGAATTTTTTTACAAAATGGGATCGGTTTGTTCAGCTGGTAAGGCAGAGAAAAATAAAAATAATGATGAGATGGAAGTGTCTGTGGGGAAACTTAACAAGTTTAAGAGCTTTGTAAACAAAAATGGAAATTGTTATTCAAACTCAAAGGTTAGTACGGATCGTCGTAAAAACCAGAAGAAGCGAAATTCTGGATTATTTTCAAGGGAGTTCAAACTAGTCGAGGATACCACCAATCTCAATGTAACAGGGAAAAAACAGGTAATTCCCTTTCATTAAGATGTTGAACCATATACATATACTTTGTTTGACTTTTTTTACTTATATTCGAGGACGGAAGGAGTATATGCAAATTATTCTCCTAAAATGAAATACACAATAAGGATTTATTTACTATATGTCATGTTTGTGGTCTAATGAACAAGGTATACAATAAAAGTGATTGAATATAATCATATGTGTTAGTGGCGTGTCGGTGTTGGACTTCAACACCGACGATGCCTTTAATATGAAGTATAAGTGCTATATAGGTTTAAAGAAGTTCTAGTAATATCATACTTGACTTGACATGATAGTTAAATATGATTGGAACTTGGAAGCTTGTGTAGAAAGTATATAGATGGTGTATGCTTACTTTTTTCCTTTGGAAGTGGTATAATAATGTTGCATTAAGAATGAAATTCTGAGGTAATCAGAAACAATCTTGTAATGGATAAATGGTTGCTTTAAAATTTAATGATTTTGTCTCTATAACTCTATTCTGATACACCAAAAAGTCTTACAATATTTGAGAATCGAAACTAAGGACGATTAACAAACACGTACTCTCCTCAACTCACTGAAGTGTCTTTCAATTAAGTACAAATCTACGAGGGCTCACACAAGATTCAAAATGAATAATACTTCAGAAATGCGGTGCAGCTGACTTGAGGTCCGAATGTCGGCTCTGTCTGAGAAGGAGGGTCCAAGCCACATACGAGAGCTAACAAACCCTTTAGTTCCTTAGCCTTGACTAGTGACAACTCTTCCATTACACCAAAAAGTGACACATAGCTTCATAATTTAGGCTAAGGATGGTTTATAACCACCTACGAGACGCCTTTTAACAAAGGACAAAGCCATGAGAGTTTACGCTAGATGCTTTACCCAAAGCGGACAATACCTCGTGAAAAAAAGAAGTTGCAGCGGACTAATGATTACCCTGCATCTGCAGTTTATATCTACTGCAAACTGTATAGTTAAAGTCAATCAGTTGCTTCTTTAATCTTTTATTCGAGTTCCTTACACGACCTCTCACATTCTGTAACTGGAATTTTCGCAATGTTTCACATTTTGATTTATGGTGGCTTTCTTTTATAGGCCTTCCAAAGAGCATCTTTTCTGGGAAGAGCTAGTGAGAAAGCAGTGGAAGTTCTGGACACACTAGGAAGTAGCATCCCTAAATTAAGCATCAGTGATGGTTTTATCACTGGCATGGTTCCTAGCAAGAATAAAATATCTATGCTGGCATTTGAAGTAGCGAACACAATTACTAGAGGTTCAATTTTGTTTCATTCATTGTCTGAAGAAAACATTCAGTTACTTAAAAATGAGATTTTACAATCAGAAGGGGTGAAAAATCTGGTTTCCACTGATACAAAGGAGTTGATAAGTTTTGTTGAGGCTGATAAAAGGTTCTCCCTTGTTCATAGCATCATAAGCTTGTTTTTAAAAATCCTAAGGATGTATATTTTATTTTTGGTTAAATTTGCAGGGAAGAATTTAATGCTTTCTCCCGAGAAGTAGCTAGATTTGGAAATATTTGTAAAGATCCTCAGTGGCATAACCTTGATCGATATTTCTCACGGTGAGTTTGGTTGATTTTACATGCCAGCATAGGACAAGACTATATAGCATATCATTCTGAAAGAAATAAAAAAATTATCATAAACATTTTGGATTATATTTTTATATCACATAAACAATTTCAGATTAGATTTCGATGCCTTGAGCAACAAACAACCTAGGGTAGAGGCAGAAAAGACAGTGCAGGACTTGTCCTCTCTAGCTCAGAACACTGCTGTAAGCAAATTGTAATTTTAAATAAAGTTTTGCTTCTGTGGTTTATCTCTTTGGTGAATTGATTCTAAGGAAAGAGCAAAAACATCATGTCAATATTTCGGTTATGTACTTATCTTGCATTGCTTCTGTAAAAATATTCATTTTTGTAGCATACCAGAACAAATTTATTCATATTTGGCAAGAGTTTTTATGCTATTATCAATGTTGTTTAGATTACTAATGTTTCCTACTTCTGATGGGGTTAAAGTTCTGCTTTTTCCTGTTAATTTTTTTAGTTCCTTTTTAAATAAGTATTGTTATTTCCTCCATGTAGGAATTATACCATGAGTTGAATGCATTGGACCGATTCCAACAAGATTATAACCAAAAGGTCAAGGAGTTGGAGTTCTTAAATCTTCCTCTCAACGGTTAGAAACTTCTACACAGTAGTTTCACCTAAAAAAAAGTAGTAACTGAGTATCAATGTGATAGGAACTGATATCAAAATATAAACTAATAGTAAGATTACAATATAATCCCAAGAAATTCGAGAGTCTTGGTTCTCTCCCCTCCAAGTATTCGAGAGCTTGGTCTCTCCCTACCAATCCTTTATCCCAATCCCTGAATACCTTTCTTTTCTTCTGCATCTTATTTATAATACTAAGTCCTATAGCTGTTACATAGAAGTTTAGTAGACAGCAATTACTACACACAAGTAACAGTTACTTATTTATAATATTATTAAATAAACTACTATTATTCTATAACTGCTGCCCTTAGGAGTCCTATTACTAACAATAAAACTAGTTGATAGAAATCAACTGATATAGAAGAATAAAATAGGGAAAATCCCTTTGATTACAGAATAATATTGCAGAACTTCGAGGGTCTGCACCTCCCTATTGCCAAAATGGCCCCTTCCCAGTCAAATCCTCAGATGCCCCTCAATCTTCCCATCCCTCCCCTATTTATTCTTAAAACTTAACCTCCCACTACTGACTTAATTAATTATTAATCATAATATAATAATAAACCATAACTGCATAATTAACTACTATAATTATAATAAAACTGACACAATTCTAATAAGATATCCAACACAATGATTAATGGAGTTTTTCTGAATTTGCTGAAATTTTCAGTTTTCTTATTATTGTAGGGGAAGGACTCGCAGCTTTTCATAGCGAGCTTAAGCATCAAAGAAAGCTTGTGAAGAGCTTACAAAGGAAGTCCCTTTGGTCAAAACATTTGGAGGAGGTATATCAATAGGATTAAGGATTTTAATATAACAAATTTAAAAGTTTCCATGAAGGAAAAGTTCCTCATTTGAATATATCATTGTTGAATAAGTGTTCTATAGAATTTCAGTATTGTGGCATATTTTACAATAGTGTACTTATTCTGCATATGTACCTGCTACAGATCGTTGAAAAGCTTGTTGAAGTTGCCACACATACACATCAAGCAATTTTTGAGTTCCTTGGAAAAAATGGTATGGAAACATATCATACATGAATTCTAGAAAATAGATGATTCTGATTATTAATCTACAAAAAAAATGATGTAATTGTGGACTTTTAGCAGGTAAAATCGCAGTAAAAAATCGTAATGGACCTGAAAGACTAGGCGAAGCTGGTCTTGCACTGCACTATGCTAACATTATCAATCAGATAAATGTGATAGTAAGTTTGTAATTTGTAATATGCTAATTTATTTAGTAGAGGTTACAAAGTAAGGTTTTAAAAAACAATCACATTGCAGTCACGTGCGTGTGTGATATTTAATGTTGCAGAAAATTGCGATAAAATGTGATTATATAAGCATAAAAGTATTGATGTTACGGTCTAGATCGCAATCCCAAACTTTTTTAAAATTCTAGTGCAGAGTTGTGACTTTGTAGGTAGTACTTTATCTCTATTTATTTCTTTGTATAAATAAAATGTTGGTTTCTGACTTTATATCAGGCATCACGCCCGACCATTCTTCCTCCAAATATGAGGGACACACTTTATAAAGGTTTGCCCAATAATATTAAGAATGCCCTTCCTTCGCGGCTGCAAAATGATGATGTCATGAAAGAGGTAAATATCACTTCTCACCGTGTTAACTATTAGAAAAAGTTGAAATAACAACCGAACTTAACAGATAGAACAAAGCGAAATTCATCTCTAATTTTATCGCTAAGTGTTAAAGATGCTAAATTTAGCGACCAATTTGATATTTTAGTATTACTTGGAATATGCTAATTGGAAATTTTATGTAGCTCTCCATTGCTCAAGTCAAAGTTGAAATGGATAAGATTCTTCCGTGGCTTACTCCATTTGCTACAAATACGACCAAGTAAGATAATGTTATTTTTCTTGGCCCATGCTAGCCCTGTTGCCATGTTTTGTTATTTGAATTGAAAATTAGGAATTTGACTTTTCTCTAAACGAGGTCGGTGTCTATTTGCAAAATATATATCATCTAAGTTATATGTTACTCAATATATTAACTTTTTCATCCGATATAAGACTTCTAAACTCACACTTGATCACCGACAAAATGACACGCTCATTTTATTTTGTAAGAGGAACTGCCCTCCTTTCTCTTCTAAGATTATACTCATAAGTTGCTTATTTGACTTTTCTTATCTATATATGTTGCAGAGCACACCAAGGTTTTGGATGGGTTGGCGAATGGGCAAACGCAAGGTAGGTTGGTTAGTTTAGTGCATCTTTAAATTGATGGTGCGTTTGGCAAAATTACAATAGCACCGTAATTCTAATGAAACTTTAAAATGTAGTGATCCAGTAGAATTCATTGTCAGTCCAAACATGCACTCGTCGTACTTGTTTTATATGAGAATTACACTTGGCATTTAGTTTGACTATTACTAACTTTTGATGTGGGTGTTGCAGTAATGAGTTTGGAGAAATGACATCAGGCAAAGAAAGCAACCATATTCGTCTTCACACACTTCATTATGCCGAAAAACAAAAGATAGATTTTCACATCCTCGAACTATTGGTTCGGCTTCACCAGTTGGTTACCTTTGTAAGATACAGACCCAATGCCACAAGACCAATGTCGAGTACACGAACTTCGTCTCCAAACAAGGGACTTCATTTTCAGTCAAAGATGTTGCAATTCATATCATTGAGTAAGTTGTCTGAAGAAGATAGAAGGTTGTTGGAAGAGGTAACTACAAGGAAATGGATTCCAGGAATTAGCAAAAGTGAAAATCTGGCTGGGACAAACAAAAAGGAAACCATGGTGTGGCATTTTAGCAACAGTGTTGGGAGTTCACCAGCTAAGTGGTTCTTTGCTACAAAATTGAGCTTGGATGTTATGGATGGCCTATAACATACTTCAAATAAAGGCTTAATACATCTCCCGGTCCCTTAACTTATTTTATTTTCTCAGTGTAGTCCCTTAACTATTAAGTGTATCAATTTGGTTCCATAAATCTTCCTCCGTTTACTGATTTGGTCCTTTCCGTTAGTATTTAACCTTAAATATCTAAGGTGAACCAACTTTATAGGTGGTCCACCATAGACCTTATTAAATTGTTATGTGTCTGATATATCTGTGACATATGCAACCCCCTTAGGGCTCTAGAAAATAGGTGATTCTGTTGGAAATTTAAGTCATAATACATATTCAACAATCGTAAATCAATAGCAGAAGCAAATAAAACATTGAACATGATTATGATCGGATCTATGACATGTTTGATTTATCAAGGATATTAAGAATTTGGGTATGAGGAATACCTGGATAAAGCTTTTGTAGCAGTCCTCTCATCAACAACGATAACCAAAGAGATGAGATGATCTGAAACAAACAACTAGGTTAGCGGCGGCTGATTTGGTTCTTCCTCAACCGGTACCTTTATGCCTCAAGTTCTCTTCAGATGGGGAGAAAAGAGAGTTTGCCGTGTTCGGTATATTGGGGACCATAGCCTCTTTTATATTTGATGATCGTTAGGGTTTCCCATTATTCCGTTAATGGGTCATCCGGACATCCACTCATTGAGTCCATATCAACTAATTAAACATTTAATTAATTATCCAATTAGAAATCTAATAGCCTTATTACTTAATTTGATTATTAATCAACTAAGACTCACAATTGATAAATAACTAATATAATTATTGTTACGGCATTTGCCCGGATAATGATATTGGAATATAATTAAATAATAAAATATTCCAACAGATTCTGATTACTAATCTAAAAAAAAAATGCTACAATTGTAGATTTTTAGCATATACAATCGCAGTAAAAAATGGTAATGGACCTGAAAGACTAGGCGAAGCTGGTCTTGCACTTGACTATGCTAACATTATCAATCAGATAAATATGATAGTAAGTTTGTAATTTGTAATATGCTAATCTATTTAGTAGAGACTACAAAGTAAGGTTTTAAATGAGAATCGCATTTCAGTCGCGTGCGTGATATTTAATGTTGCATCTTTATTATTTTAACAAAGGTATTTTTTTATCCATCCGGTTTTCAGTTTCAATTCAATAATCAATGAGATGAGTTGTATGTAGTATTTTAAGTATCTTTATCTTTCATTGTAATGAATTTCGCAGGTAATCACAGTTACATAATTGGCATAAATTAATTTTCTGATTTAACTAAAGAAGAGTCATCTGTATCATGTTTCATAGAGGACGAAGACGACAAAAAATATTTTCAATGAAATAAGATCGTCGCATAGCATGTTCCTGATCTACAAAATAAACTCAAAACAATGATTCATTGATTTTGCTTTGTTATGGAAAAAATAATTAATTCCTTTTATTTATTTTTGTGTTTCTTGTTTACTTATGCTTTGGTATGGACGATGCATAATATATGCAAGGTGCGGGGTTTAAACCCCGGCCACCATAATTTTTTTTATTTTTTATGCATTGCATATATTTTGCTTTGCCGGTTATGGATGGTTACCGAAAAAAATATGGATGGTGTATTAGTTTTTTTTTTTTTTTTACAATTAAGCTTTAGATCTTTAAAATACAGTAATCTCCAAGAAAAAAAATTAAGATCAATCATCTTTTGAACTGTTGATAGAATTTGGCTCCTCACCTTTGTGGTGTTGGTGTCACCAATATTAGGGGAGACATTTCCACCACTAAAATCAACACAAAGAGGCGACCGACTATGGGAAGAGCTTGAAACACCAATTGTTAACAATGACAAGAGATTAAAGAGGTGTATACGCCAAAAAAAAAAAATATATTTATTAGCCAAAAATGTAGAGCATTCAAATTAATGTTTTGAACGAATGAGGGTCAGTCGTATCAAAGACAAACTTACGAGATAAGAGAATCTTTCTTGAGTCCACTAAAGTTCACGCAGATAGTGGGAATGTCAAAAGCACATGGAACTTGCCTAAAAAAAATTGGGATTGCGATCTTGACCGTACGTTTATGCCTATATAATCACAATTTTGGTCACATCAGTTGCATTATATCGCAATTTTCTGCAACATTAAATATCACACACACGCGCGACTGCAATGTGATTAGCATAGTTTAGTGCAAGACCAGCATCGCCTAGTTTTTGAGGTCCATTACAACTTTTAACTGCGATTAAATAATTTTTTTTTTGTAGATTACTAACCAGAATCGCCTATTTTCTATCCCACAAATATATCAGACACGCAACAATTTATTTTGAATTCATGTATGATATGTTTCCATACAATTTTTTCCAAGGAAGTAAAAAATCGCTTGATGTATATGTGTAGCAGGTACATATACATAATAAGTCCACTATTGTAAAATACGCCAAAATAGTGAAATACTATAGAGAAATTATTCAACCATGATGATATATTACACTGACAGAGAGCATGAGAGAGAGCGATTTTGAGAGAGAGAGGTGTCTGGTCGCGGTATCACCACGAACAGCCACGCCGGCGCTCCTTTTAGCTGGAGGTGAGGTCACATTGGGGGGAAAGGGGTCCAAGCAAGGTGCCACAAAGGGGTGGGAATGGGGATGATTGGTTTGATGTGAGTCCGCGACGTAGGAAAGCGTTGTGACAGGGTGATTGAGCACAGGATAAACAACGGGAGAACAAGCGGCACAAGGATTGGGATGATTTTGACAATCGACAGTCTAGGTTTAGGGATCAACGGGAGGAGCTCAGTGACTGCGACAACCGGTTTTACTCGAATAGTTATCAGGATCGGGATTGAGATGTTTCTGTTGGACAGGCTCGACGATTTGTGGATTATCGCCGCGGTTTAGAGATGGTGCGGCGTGGAGCAAGAGGTTCATGCAAGGTAGTTCGCCACACTGCTATTTGTGTTCGGAAAATTGATAATCTGCAACATCAGAATGCAGATACAATAGATGCCGCATTGCACAACCAGATTCGGATGTTTTGTCAAGCAAAGAGAAATCCACCGGTTCCAAATTCAAACGGTTCGTAACTTTTTACTTTACAAATTTTCCGGCTCAGTTATCAAATTTTTATTTGTGGAAGGGTTTTGAAGTGTGTAGTATGTTAGAGGATGTGGTCGTTCCTAGTAAGCGTAATATTTATGGGAAACTTTATGGTTTTGTTCGATACTCTAATGTTAAAGATGTGAGTAAATTATTGAAAGCGGTGAATGCGGTGTGTTTTGGAAATTTCGGTGATTGCAAAGCTTGCGAGATTTGATAGGTCTGCTAATAAGGTGTTGGTGAGGGATGGTGAGTGGCGGTTGAGGGGAAGGGGAAGAAGGGTGTCAGCGAGGGAGACAAAGAAAACTACCCATTTCAGCATTTTTGGGTTGGATTTTTCTTTCCAAAAATACCCTAAATTTTCAATACAAATAACACATGTAACAAATAGATAAAACTAAATTTAAATATTAAAACAAATGTAACAAACACGATATGATTGTATATTTTTTTGTTTTTTTTTTCGTTTATCATTTAAAAAGTGTAACAACGACTGAGACAAAGAAAAATACCCTCTCTTTCGTTTATACTTACTTTTTTTCATCATTCAAATTATATAATAAAATTATACCCTTAAACAACTTTTTATATAATAAAATTGTTGTTGGTGTCATTAAAAAAAAGAATTTAGATTATATTTTTTTTGTTATATTATTTGTGTCATTATAATAAGATAATTATGATTAGTTTGGTTTGCTATAACTTGATAGCAACAAACATATATAATTATATTTTTAGTCTTAATCAAAATTTTATAAAATAAACACAGTTCATAATTTTCAAACTTTAACATAATAAAAAGATAGCAAAAATATATATAAGTAGACGAGAATTACTAAAAAAAAAAAAAAGTAGGTGAAAAATTAAAAAAGAGACGCTCGTGGAAAGAAGCGACAACTGTTGACTCATTGAGAGGCAATAAAAGGGAACTTCTACGGTACACCTAACAAAATGAGGTGTACAAGTATTTTTGCTTCATAAATTGATAAATTAACAATTATTTTATGAAATAAAAATCTATTTATCAATGTTTATATTTTAGAAAACATCATCTCATAATAAGAAACATCATTCCATTGTTTATAAAAATAATATTAAATTTTTAACATTTCTTTTAAAAAATAATCAATATTCTTTGTTATAAGTAATAAAAATTCAGAAAAATTATATTTTATTTTGTCGACGCTTTTGGTAAATAATATTTAATTTTGATAATTGTCAATTACAAAAAATAATTACTTTTCTTCAAAAATCAACTCATTTAATTATTATTTTAACAAATTGATGTATTGGTACACTCAAATTTTTGGATGTACCATAAAATTTGCCGCAATAAAACTATAAAAGAGAAAAAAAGAGTGAAACGACGACTGTTTAATGTCGTTGTCTTGGAGTAACAAGTAAACGAAAGAGAATAGATGAGAAAAAAACTTTGAAAATTGTGGACCCGTTCGTTTGTTTATTTTAGGCTATGCTTTTCTTCTTATCTTATATACTACTCTTACCATCAATTTAAAGATTACCACCACTCTTCTGTAAATACATTAAGAAATTTTATCTAACGTGTGAAATTTAAAGATTACTACCTTTTTGATTTCCAGCTCCTCCTCCATTCATGTTCATATTCACATTTATAAACACGACTTTTTGGTTTTAACTTTTTGCACTTCAATGGCAATTTTAAACTGATTTTTAGACTAATTAATTGATATGGTTCAATTTTAGGCAACTATTATATCCTATTAACTTTTTGCTGAATATTGATATGGTTCAATTTTGACTATTATAATGGTATGCCTTAAAATATTCATCTAATGTAATTGTCTACCATGTGAATGGTTGATTTAAGGCCTATGTTAGGCTATCACATCTTATCACAACACTTTTAAAAAGATAAAACTATCCTATGGAGACATGCAAATTAGTTAAATATTTTCAATCGATCGATTATTAAAATCTGGGCAAGCCAACAACAACACATGTCACGCCTGCTTTCTTTAATAACAATTTAAAATGATGTGTGAAATTTTGAAAAGCGAAATTAGTCACT
Source organism: Medicago truncatula (assembly GCF_003473485.1). Lineage (NCBI taxonomy): Eukaryota > Viridiplantae > Streptophyta > Magnoliopsida > Fabales > Fabaceae > Medicago > Medicago truncatula. Next base: position 8,164,566 of record NC_053042.1, read on the forward strand.
TTAGTCTCTGAATGAGAAATTAGTAGCCACTTTAGTTTCTAAATGCAGAGAAATTGCAAAACAGTCTCTAAATATAGACTATGTTGGTCAATTTTAAGGACTAAAATGACTAACAGAGTCTACATTCAGGAACTAAATTGACTAATGGAGTATGTATTCAAGGACTAAATTGACTAACAGAATCTATATTCATGGACTATTTTGTGATTTATCTGCATTCAGGGACTAAAGTGAAAACTCATTTCCTATTTAGGGACTAAAGTGAAAACTCATTTCCTATTCAGAGACTAAAGACTAAAGTAACTAATCTCTTATTTTTAAAATGCTAAAATAAAACTTCATATTTTTGTGTTTTATTTTTTTATTTGACTCTTAGAGATAGAATTTATTGTTTTTAATCAAATCTGGGTACGCTAAGCTTTAAAATAAACTAAACACTATTACAAATTTTAATTTTCTTTTCAATAATAAATGTTAGTATGTTAATTGTTATGTTATTAATTTTTCTCATGTCAAAATTCAAACTCTCGATATTTAATTTCTTTAATCCTTTAACTCAATGATAGTATGCAACCGATCCCCAACAATTGTTACAATTTGTTTAAAATATGAATAAATTAAATCTAAAAACTACTGAATAAGAATAAATCTAAAACTACATCAAATGTGATATGATCAGTGAAATTCAATAGTTAGATGGCGGAAAAAATTACCGCAAGAAAAAGAAGAAAGAAATAGATTTGAAGAATTGAAACAAAACTCTTATTTGTGAACATAGTCGTCAGAATCTTGAGTGTGCCCTGTGACTCTTTCTCGTATGTCTTAGTGGGGATATTGTTGTCCTCTTTTGTCATTGCACTCTTCCAAATAACGCAATTGTTTTCAAACATATCGAGAAACTCCCTTTTCTCAAACGGTAATAATCATAGACGATTGCTCTTTAGACAAGTAACAATTGCTCACAAATACCTATTGAAAGACACTTAATTACCCTTTACTTGATATAAAAAATAAATAAAAAAATATTCAAACGCATAATATAAAGAAAAAAATAGTCACAGTTTGTCGTGTTTGATTTGGATTTCTTAAAATGCCAACTAAGGTTATATAATGACCACAAAGTGGAAATTTGACTGACTATTACAAAGTCACTAAAAAATAAGAGTGACATCATTTTGTCAATATCCATTTTTTAGATTCTTTAAGAAGATTAATCTCTTACTTTTACGTGATAATTCAATTAATTGGAATGATGTAAGCAACAAATTGAGGTTATTTGGAATGGTCCACACAAAATCAAATATTTATTACAGCATCAATTTAACTAGCCAAGAATGGTAAAAATACTTTTTCTCAAAACACGCTTATGATGGGAAACTATTGCTATTATAAATGTATTAATAATGTACCCACATGCAAGTGAGAGTGACTAGCTTCATATATATGTAAAGGTTAATAGGTTATGCGTACAAGAATCTTTTCGTTGACTATTGTAAAAAGGAATTTATAATGTATGTATAATATTGATCATAATTAAAAAAGAACTTATTTCTCATTTCTCATATTTTTTTTAAAAGAACTTAAGCATTCAAAATTTATAGCAAAATGTGAGACATTTTAACCACTAATGAAAGAAAAATAAAATCAAGAGTGGAACTAATTTCAGTATAATTTTGGTCTATAAAAGGGGTATTAATGTAATCTATATAAGCTAGAAAAATAGAAGAATTTTACGTGTAATCTATATAACCCTTGTATAGTTTAAGCTGCAAAAGGGAAAATACACTAGTTGCAAATTACGAAGAACCAAAATTTTAAAAAGTTTTGTGCTTATCTTAATTTATGGTGCTATTAATATTTATTTTGGTGCTACTTATGAAAAATATCAAAATAATCACATATTGATTGAATTGAGTGTTGAATTCAATATAGTGATTCTTTTAAAGTAAAGGGTAAAAATGAAAAAAACAATTATAACTCATTTTGTTCCGTCTATTTTCTAAACAATGGAGTGGGAAATTAGTTTCATTCCGTTGTTTAATATCCAAACAATGGAATGAAATCTTTGTTCCACTCCGTTCCGTTCCGCTGCGTTAATCTTATGTTATCCAAATAGAGCCTAACTAAAAAAACGTCGTTGTGTTGGGCTAGGTTTAATGTGGTTGTTGTCTATAAAAGGGGTATTATTATTATTCCATTTTTTCAGAAAAACATAACATTAATTCTTCTCATCTCTCTCTACTTGATATATCAACATGAAGATTACAGTAGTCTTCGTTTTCATGCTTTGCCATTTTTATCACTTGAGCTTCACATATTCTTGAAGAAGCAATTCCACCACCACCGTTTTCAGAAACATACGTGGATCAAGCTTTTGCTGAGTGGATGTTGCTCCACCAAAAAAACTACTCAAGCGCACTCGAGTTTACTAAATGCAGAAACTTGTTCAAAAAGAAGTTGGAGCATATCCATGAGTTTAACAAAGGAGTATGAAGATTACAGTAGGTTATGAGTGTCTAATACTCATGTCATATTTTCTTCCACGCTTAAATCAGAAAACTGATTTAGTCCTATGGTGTAACTCTTTTTACCTGTGAAATTTCAGAGAGAATTATATTTCAAAGAGCTTAACTATAACTATATATAAAAAATTAATATAACTAACAATAAGCACAATGAAAATCAAAAACCAAGGAAAATAAGTGAATAAAACTTAAATGTTCGTACAATTCGACCAAAAGCATATCGTGCCATTTAGCATATGCCAAAAAAGTTACTAAGAATGGTTTTCAAGTTACAAAATAAGTTAATAAAATAAGTGAATTCCTCAAAAAAAAAGTTAATAAAATAAGTGAATAAAAATTTAAGCAATATGTTTATGTATTGAGAAGAAAGTGTGAAAAAAATAAATGAATTTGACATATATATATAACCTTTGTTAAACTCATGGATATGCTCCAACTTCTTTTTGAACAAATTTCTACGTTTAGTAAACTCGAGTGCGCTTGAGTAGTTTTTTTGGTGGAGCAACATCCACTCAGCAAAAGCTTGATCCACGTATGTTTCTGAAAACGGTGGTGGTGGAATTGCTTCTTCAAGAATATGTGAAGCTCAAGTGATAAAAATGGCAAAGCTGCAAAGCATGAAAACGAAGACTACTGTAATCTTCATGTTGATATATCAAGTAGAGAGAGATGAGAAGAATTAATGTTATGTTTTTCTGAAAAAATGAGAATAATAATACCCCTTTTATAGACAAGGATATTAAACCTAGTCCAAGACAAGGACATTAAACGGTCGTCGTTTCCTTTTATTTACATTGTCGTTTCACTCTTTTTTTTTTCTTTTTTTTTTTCCTTCTTGCCACGAAGCTTCCATCCTGCGTCTCTTTTTTAATTTTTCGCCAAAATCATTTATAAAACAAATATTCATTTATTGAATAAAACAAATAATGTATGTATGTAGTTTAAGGAGTATATATTTATTGTTCTTTTCCTTTTATAGATTAGCACTTACTTGGTGCAAGCACCAACCAAGGTGACTTTAATTAAGCGGGGTATGTTTGCATGTGCACTTTTACATATTTCTGGCACCTCAACTCCATAGACACTAGCTAGCTTCTCACCATCTTTCAATGTTGCTTTTCCATGAAACACATAAGAACAACGAGTTCCAGTGCTTCTTATTCTTCAAATGTTTTGATTCAAAGTCCTGCTGGCTAATAACATGTCCATAAGTTTTAACATATATGTATATTAATAATGTACACAAAAAATATGGGAAAATAAGATTTTACAAGCCATTAAAATTGTAGTTTACACATAACACCTAAAAGCATGACCAACAACAACCAAACCTTATTATTGTAAAAAAAAAAAAAAAAAAAAACCTTATTCCATTAAGTGGGGTCGGACCTAGAAGCATGCCCATATAAATAAAAATAAAAACTTAACCATTACTTAAGTTACTTGTAGATGCGCACCTTTTCAACCTAACTAGAGTCGGCCGAAGACTATATGAAGCCTAAAGCGAACTCTAAAATGAGACTTTTTTAATTAAAACAATTAATATTAATAATATTATGTTCTTATTTTGTTTAAATTTTATTTTTTGAGCCTTTTGAGATGTAAAATGATTTATTAAATTATCATCATCAATCCATTTTGCATTTTTCTAACGATAATAAAGACAATTCATTTAATCTCTGTTGAGTTACTCATGTTTCAAAGCATCACTTCCGTGAAGTTAATGGTGCCTCTATTATGCATCCTTCAACTGTAAGCTCAAAGTGATCCAGAAACATCATTAACAACTCGATGTTTTTTTAGTTAGGCTCTGTTTGGATAATATAAAACTAACGGAGCGGAACGAAACGGAGTGGAACAAAGATTTCATTCCATTGTTTGAATATTAAACGATGGAATAAAACTAATTTCCCACTCCATTGTTTAGAAAACGGACAGAACAGTATTTTTTTCTCTTCCATTTTTACCCTTTACTTTAAAAGAATCACTATGTTGAATTCATAACTCAATTCAATCAATATATAATTATTTTGATATTTTTCATAAGTAGCACCAGAATAAATATTAATAGCACCACAAATTAAGATAAGCACAAAACTTTTTAAAATTTTGATTCTTCGTAATTTGCAACTAGTGTATTTTCCCTTTTGCAGCTTAAACCAAACGATAATAATATAGAAGGATTATATATAGGCAATTTTTACGGTAGACTCAAAAAAATTGAGTGTACCGGTATACTCATATATTAACTGAATAGTTTAATGAATATTTTTTTCTTAGAAAAAATATTTGATACTCTGATAAATATTTGATTCTGTGTGACCATTCCAAATAACCTCAATTTGTTGCTTATATCATTCCAATTAATTGAATTATCACGTAAAAGTAAGAGATTAATCTTCTTAAACAATCTAAAAAATAAATATTGACAAAATCCTATGAACGTGTTTTCCTTTTATAGATTAGCATTTACTTAGTGCAAGCACCAACCAAACGCCCGTTCTCGAGTAGATAAGCAGGAAAGGGTGCTTGACAGCTACTTATAGTGACTTTAACAGGGGTATGTTTGGATCTTCACTTTTACATTTGTGGCACCTCAAGTCCTGAACTCCATAGACAGAAGCTTGTCATCATCTTTCAATGTTGCTTTTCCATGAAAATATGGGAAAATAAGATTTTACAAGCCATGAAAATTGTAGTTTGCACATAACACCTAGAAGCATGGTCAACAACAACCAAACCTTATCCCATTAAGTGGGATCCGACCTAGAAACATGCCCATAAAAATTAAAATAAAAACTTAACCATGACTTAAGTTACTTGTAGATGTGCACCTTTTCAGCCTAACCAAAGCCGGCCGAACACTAGAAGAGGCCTAAAGCGAACTCTAAAAAGAGGTTTTTCTACTTAAAAAAATTAATATTAATAATATTGTGTTCTTATTTTGTTTAAATTTGTTTTTTGAGCCTTTTGAGATGTAAAATGATTCATTAAATTATCATAATCAATTCATTTAGCATTTATTTTTCTATCAATAATAAAGACAATTTATTTAATCTTTGTTGAGACATTATAAATGCGAAATTGGAAAAAACCAAAGTTAGAAAGAAAAGAAAAAACATGAAGCAAACAAAGGGATGAATGATGAAGGAGTCGTTGTTGAGTTACTCATGTTTCAAAGCATCAATTCCGTGATGTTAATGGTGCCTCTATTATGCATCCTTCAACTGTCACAGTTGAAGCTCAAAATGATCCATAAACATCATTAATTAACATCTTGACGTTTTTTTAGTCGGATTCTGCTTGGATAACATAAAATTAACGAAACAGAACGAAGTGGAATGAAACGGAGTGGAACAAAGATTCTATTTCATTGTTTGGATATTAAACAACGGAATAAAACTAATTTCCCACTCCATTATTTAAAAAATGGATGGAACAGTATAATTGTTTTTCCATTTTTACCCTTTACTTTAAAAGAATCACTATCTTGAATTCATAACTCAATTCAATCAATATATGATTATTTTGATACTTTTCATAAGTAGCACCAGAATAAATATTAATAGCACCACAAATTAAGATAAGCACAAAACTTTTTAAAATTTTGATTCTTGGTAATTTGCAACTAGTGTATTTTCCCTTTTGCAGCTTAAACCAAACAATAATAATATAGAAGGATTATATATAGTACTGTTGAAGTTAAATTATTACAACACTATTGCATATAATATAAACACGACTTGACTTCTTAACATTACTTGATCGTGAAACCTATTCCTCCATCCGTCTCTATATATAAGACCCTTTTGCCAAAATTATGGGAATTAAGATAGTGAATATTTGTATTAAAGTTGTTTGTAATCACTATTGTTTTTACAATTTTATCCTTTAAGAAAGAAGGTTAGTTTATGTTTTCAACATGTTATTTATTATTGATTGAAGAAAAAGATGTATAATAAATAGGGGCATGTATATAAAGAAATAATTAATGTAGTTGGAAATAACAAACGGTCTTATAAAAAAGGATAAAAAAAATTTCAAAGGGGTCTTATAATTAGGGACGGAGGGAGTATTTATATGCTTCAAGATTTTTGGTTTTTCTACCGCTTCTAATTGATTGTTGTTGGAGTAGGAGATACTATTTTGTTGTATTTGACATTTTGACTTGGCTTTAATACAAAATGCTAGTTAAAGGAAAATGAGAATATAATAAACTTCTTTAAAAAAGTCAAATAGAGTAAATGATAAATAGAGGTATTCATTGATTTAATTAATTAATACTCCCTCTTCCTCCTCTCTCCAGAATTATAAACAATAAATTTTATTAACTTATTTTGTAACTTGAAAACTGTTCTTAGTTTCCTTGGTTTAATTTTGATTGTGCTTATTGTTAGTTATATTAATTTTATCAGAGACTGGAAATATATTATATAGAGGCTATAGTAATATTAATTTCACAAAAAGTTTTTTCCTCTAATTTATTTTAGATTACCATGTTATTTGAATGTAGTTTTCAGCGTTGTTTATCTGTAGGACAGGACACACAAGGGAGATTCTTCCTACGCAGGTAACAGCAATGGGTGCAATGGTGGATGAGTTAGTTAGTTAGTTAGCTCGGCATTTGTATATCCTTAATTATCAAGGAAAACAACAACCCTGTAATCTATCTACCCATTAACCAAATTAAACTACCGTAGATATAGATATAGATATAGATGGCTATGCTGTTCTGGCTACATATGCAAGTTCTGTGAGAGTAGCTGTAACATTAATTGGTAATGACTTTAAAGCCTACTAAGTGATGATGGAGTAGAATATTGGTTGTTAAAGAATTCATGGGGTGAAGCCGGCTATTAACTTATAGACCACTTTTTTGGTATGTATAGGATCCCCTTTCTTCTCTTTGATGCTTTTGAAGGATAATTGTAAAAAGAATATATGCTCGATAACTTGATATAAATTCCATCCACGTTTACTTTTTAATTTTTTTATTTGCAAAAGGGATATTCGACCCACCAAACTAAAACAGAGAAAACACCCCTCTACAAACACCTAAATTCACTATTTATGTGAGAATACAACAAATCGGATTGTAATAGTATAGATAAAGGAGTCTATTTTAACTTTGGTTTTTGATTAAATCTACCACCTGAAATCGACCACAAATGCCATATAGACAACAACCCAATACCATATGATATGATGTAAACAAATGTTCCTCACCATCCCAGACTTGAACAAGTTCCTTCTCAAAGAAATAATTGTCACGAAAATATTATCACCTTCAAAAAGCATAACTTTCCCGCAATTGAATTTATAAGTAAAGATATCCAAGATTAGTTGATATTCAAACAATTCACTGTTCCTTGTATATGTCACATGACATGGGTCTCTAATAAGTAATCATAAAACATTAATTAAAAATATTTAAAACTAGATTAATCCATGGGGTTTGGGCATAGTGCCCAATTGTCGTAACTAACCAGGCTTTGGGGCGAACACCCAACTCGAATTGACCACTCATCATTTCCTGTTTCCTTCTGCCTCAAGGATCATGCTTTTCTAGTTCCATAATCTTCTCTTCTCATAGCATCCTAATATTTCCTATATCACAATATTACTCCATGTGCGACTATTTTATATTATAACGTCACACACACACATTGTTTGGTTTGCTACAAAAACCATTATTTATTCAATTCAATAAATAAACATAACTCAATTCCATGTATTGGGCTCTGTCTCGTGGACCAGATTTTGACTAATGTAATCAACTACTTCACCAAAACTAACCAAAGGGAACCATATGTCAATACTGTATCATCTGTTTTGATATCTTTAAACATTCTACAAAATGTCCAGTATAACTGTGTTTTTTTCTCTTATAACTATTGCAATGTTAGGTTATCCGTGCATAGGGTCTTTATTGTAGTAGACGTGTTCCGTTATTGGACACATTTCGGTGTCTGACACCAACACATGTAAATTATGTCTTTTTCTTAAATTATTATCGGTATCAACATGTCATAGTCCATGTCTCTGTATTTAGTACTCTCTAATTTGAGGGGGGCTATAATTAGTTCATAAATTAGTTAGTTAGTTGATGTTTTGTTATCTATTATTAATTAGTTAGCAATCATTTTCTGTTTTTACTGTTACTTGTTCCCAATTCTGCTGTAAGGTCATTCAATTTTTCTGCCTTGTAATTCTCTTTCAATTAATTGAAACAAATGCACTTGTATTCTCAAATAATTAGAGTCTTCAATGATACTTACAAAGTTTACAATTCATGTATTTTGAAGAGTCAAAGTTAGAACAGTGACAATTAAACCATATAACTCTCTTTTTCATATCAATTTGGTATCTATCTCCCCAGGAATGGTTACACTTGCTGGCAACTAAGCAACAACAGTAAACAAAATCCAATTGAAATTCAAGCACACTTTTGTTCCTTTACACGTTGATTCAATTTGACTAAATTTGTTGATTAAAATTTGTAGATGAAGAATACTCTTTTCAACCACCTATTTTGCATTTGACATAACCATAAATATTAGAATAATACAATTAGAATAAAGGTTGGGGAAGATGTGCAAATCAACAATGAGAAATAGACATCTAATTAAATAGGCAAAAAAATTATACATTGATTAACAAATGAGTGTCATGATCTATTTTGATTGGTTGTTGTAAAATAGATGAGTCATAATCAATTTTGATTGGATGATAAAGAAACATTAAATGAATTTGAAACTTTTTTTTTTGTTGTAAAAATTATACATTTTTTTATGCAAACATTTGTATATAGTGTGCGGCAGCTGCTCATCTCTTTTAACATTCCCTTCAACTAAAAAAAAATGAAGCTGCTTAGTACTGTTGTTTTGATGATGATCTTTCTGGCATCTGCTTATTCTGTTGTTGATGAGTCTCCAACAATAACACTCTCTGAATTTGAATCATATCCAACACTTTCAGAAGCATCCGTTGATAAATTGTTTCATGATTGGATGTTGGAGCATAATCGGACATATTCAAGCAGCAACGAGATGAAGAAACGTCGAGAACTATTCAAGAAGAAATTGGAACATGTTAAGGAGTTTAACAAAGGTAATTTTTTTATCTATCTAGTTTGTTTAAGTTTCAATTCAATAATCGATGAGATTATCGATTGTTAGTAGTATTTTAAATATCTTTCTCTTTCTCTGTAATGAATTCCACAGGTAATCACAGTTACACAATTGGCATAAATCAATTTTCTGATTGAACTGAAGAAGAGTTGTCTGTATCATGTGTAGAGGACGACGACAATTACGAATGGTATTTTCAATGAAAGAATTAGATCGTCACATAGCGTGTTTCTGATCTACAAAATAAACTCAAAACAATGATTCATTGGTTTTGATTTGTTATATGGAAAAAATAATTAATTCCTTTTATTTATTTTTGTGTTTCTTATTTATTTATTTATGCTTTGCATATATTTTGTTCCCCGGTCATGGATGGTCACCCAAAAAAGAAAGATGATGTATTAGTTTTTTTCTTTCTTTTTTTACAATATACAATTGCTACCTATTTACTAACAAATCAAGAGATATAACGCAGTCAAAAGTTTCATCATATAATTCATCTATATAAGAAAAAATTACCATTTGGAAAAAGTGTTCTTTAAATAAGCTTTAGATCTTTAAAATGCAGTAATCTCCAAGAAAGAAAAAATAAGATCAATTCCCTTTTGAACTATTGATAGAATTTGGCACAAAGAGGCAAAAGACCACATGAAGAGCTCGAAACACCAATTGCCAACGATGACAAGATATTAAGGAGGTGTATACACCCAAAAAAATTATTAGCCAAAAACAAACAGATACGAAATAGACAAATCTTTTTTGAGTCCACTAAGATTCAAACAGATAGTTGAAGTGCCAGAACCAATCAAAAACGCATGAAACTTCAAAATTCAAAATTTTGCTTGTGTTCCATGTTTAAAGTGCCACAACCAAAGCGGCAATCTTCACGGGTGCATGTTTTGAGGCAGAAATGTGAGGTAAGTAAAACGTCGTGAAATGTGAGGAAGCAGTCCAAACGTAGGGTGCCACGTACACTCGGCAACAATACATTTAGAGTGACCAATATAAGAGAGAAAAGAAGAAAAAGATTGGTATACTCCAATTGTCAATATGAATAACCAACATAGTCTGTTATGTAATTCTTATCTATACGAAAATCATGAAGCCATGGCATAGTCACACAGACAGACATAAAAAATACTATGGTATAACAGTAAACATAAAATCATAATTTATTAAAAAAAAAAACATAAAATAATAATGATAATAATGGATGATATGATACAGAGCATATCTATCTATACGGTCAAAATTGCAAAAGTTGCCAAATAAGACTCTCTTTTTCTTATCCATTTGGTATACATCTCCCCAGGAAATCGATTTGTTTTCATTTTTAATAGGTTTAATTGCACTTTTCCTCCCTATCTTTTGTTAATTGTGCGATTTTGCACCCCCTTTTTTTTTTGAGCGATTTTGCACCCTATCTTTTGCCAACTGTGTTTTGTTCAAAATCATCATTAAAAGAGGGGAAAATGGGCAAAAGATAGGGTGAAAAATCGCTCAAAAAATATAAGTGAGGGTGTAAAATCGCACAATTAGCAAAAAGATATGGGGCAAAAGTGCAATTGAACACAAAGATGGGGTGCAAAATCAAAAAGGGGGCAAAAAGATGGGGTGCAAAATCGCACAATTGGCAAAAGATAGGGGGGAAAAGTGCAATTAAGCCTTTTTAATATATAATACATTCTGATATTTAATTATTATTTTAATTATTTGGCAATTAATTGTTAAGAGATATCAGTTTGAACGTACTCTTTTTTCTATCTTCCGGTAAATTTAAAAAGGCAAATCTCACAATTTTGTTGCAAAAATTAAGTTGTTCCTAGATAAGTATTTATAACTATCAACTTGATTATTTAATACCATTAAAACGTACATATTTATTCATTTACTTGAATCATTTTATTTGTTTCTTTAGAGATTGGAAAACGATGTTACAAAATTCTTTTCAATCAACTAAGATCAAATTCAACCGTTAAATTATGGAGACAAAAAGAACTAAAGAAAATGTATGCTTATTTTGATGAAGGAGATTTTTTTTCCACAATCCTTTTAGTGAATACATTTTCTAATTTTTTTTTTCCACAATCCTTTTAGTGAATACATTTTCTAATAAATGGTAAAACAATTACCTTTATTTTTAGTTGCCTGATCTATCCCACATTAGTATCCCATAAGAATTTTTTAATCTTACTCTTAGGATCACCATTGGAGTTGAAGAACTTGCATAAAATCGAGTGGATTGACATAGATCTCCTACCTTTTTCTTCCCCACGTTTGATGGAGGTTTTAGTTTGTGGATTTCAGTTAGGAACATTGAGAAGGAGGAAATGTTTGCTTGGAAAAAAGGGGAAACAATGAATTGGAAATCATAAATACACTAAAATATAACGAAATTAGGTTAGATTGTTTTAATTTGTGACCCTTGATCTCTAATTAAAAAAAAATGAAGAGAGGAGATTAAATAAAATTGTTTTCTCAAATTTTTCTCACTAGAGAAAATTTGGTTTCCGAGAGAAATACTCTCTCCAATATTTTTTTAGGGACTCTCTCCAATCTTAGATATAACAAATAAACAACTACATTTTATTATCTTAAATTAAAAAAAATATATAACTTACTTTGACTCTATTTAATGTTATTTATCCTAATATACATTTTAATTCATGTAAGTTTTATTTTTAATACTTTTTTATTCTCATGAAACAAGTTCCAATAGATGGTACTTTTTATAATTTTATATTTTTTTAAAAACATTCGAGAAAACTAATTACATATAAGTAAATTTTTGAACTTAGATATTTTTTTTTTATAATTGAAATCCGAGAGAGTGATTAAATAAAAAAAGTAATAGCTTTATTCAAAGTGGTAGGTTTTTTATTATATTTTTATAAGACAAGAGCAAAAAGAATAATCTCAATTAAGTTGGTACCCTACTTTAATCGATTGTCAGTTGCTCATATATATTATTAAAAAAAGGAAAAAAATTATATAAAACCTGGAAGGACAAAAAATATGATCCAGTCAATCCAAGTGGATCCACCCTAACGGGTAATACATAAAAAAAGATCAACAAAGTGGATTCAACCCTAATTAATTCTAACAAACGAATACCATTAACGATAGACGTTTGTGAGGGCAAATCGGGTCTATAATTTGGCAAATTGATCGATCTTCAACACAAAATCGGATCACGTGCTATCAACTCCCTGCAACAACGACAACAAGCATTAACGACTCTTTTAAGTTTACACAATCTCATGTCAATCAAGGATTAATGGGATACGAAACACATACATATTCTTGAGAGTGGGGAGTAGATTCAACCGCCAACACGGTAATTAACAAATTCACACGCACTAAATATTTACTGCTATGATCAACATCAAATTAACAGTTGGCCCAACATAGAACCACAACCACCTTCAAAGAAAGGGAGGAGACGGCGGATTCGAATGACCCACCATAACCAATCCACACGGCGGCGAAAAAGGTCTAAAACGGTGGCAAAATAGAGGATAAAGAACAGACCCTTTTGGGTTTCAACCAAACTAATGCGGGGTTCTGCCATTGAGAATTCAGCACACAGAACTAAACAAGATCGCCGGTGACAACCAACAATTTACGAATATCAACAACTAAGCAACCACCACCCGTAGCAGATGGGGTACTGGTTGAATCGGAATCCAACGGCACAAATTGTTGTGGGAACCGGAAAAAGGGTGGTGCAGGGGGACGACGCCACTCATCGCACCATCATTGCATGTTGGTACATCGTAAGTGATGAAGGTTTCGAAAAAAAGGGGGCGAGATGGCGGAAAATTTCTAAAGAGAGGGCAAAGCCATAATGGTAGATTATAACAGAGGTAATCATACCTCTTATTAATTAGATATATTTTTAAAAATATACTAATTATTTATAGTAGTTTTATATTTTAAGCATAGTTGTACTTTTTCTCACTATTTTAGGCAGAGTTGACATGTCCCTGACAACTCTGTCTCAATTTTAAATATGAAGACAAAATACTACATAATATCAAAATTCTGAATGAAATCAAATTAAAAAAGTCAAATAATATCTAAAAAAAACTTATTTATGTGTAAACCCTGTTAAACATATTTAAATAAAATGTATCTCATGCTTGGCACGGGGCGTTGCACTAGTTGATTAACAAATGAGTGTCATGATCTATTTTGATTGGTTGTTGTAAAATAGATGAGTCATAATCAATTTTGATTGGATGATAAAGAAACATTAAATGAATTTGAAACTTTTTTTTTGTTGTAAAAATTATACTTTTTTTTATGCAAACATTTGTATATAGTGTGCGGCAGCTGCTCATCTCTTTTAACATTCCCTTCAACTAAAAAAAAATGAAGCTGCTTAGTACTGTTGTTTTGATGATGATCTTTCTGGCATCTGCTTATTCTGTTGTTGATGAGTCTCCAACAATAACACTCTCTGAATTTGAATCATATCCAACACTTTCAGAAGCATCCGTTGATAAATTGTTTCATGATTGGATGTTGGAGCATAATCGGACATATTCAAGCAGCAACGAGATGAAGAAACGTCGAGAACTATTCAAGAAGAAATTGGAACATGTTAAGGAGTTTAACAAAGGTAATTTTTTTATCTATCTAGTTTGTTTAAGTTTCAATTCAATAATCGATGAGATTATCGATTGTTAGTAGTATTTTAAATATCTTTCTCTTTCTCTGTAATGAATTCCACAGGTAATCACAGTTACACAATTGGCATAAATCAATTTTCTGATCGAACTGAAGAAGAGTTGTCTGTATCATGTGTAGAGGACGACGACGACAACTACGAATGGTATTTTCAATGAAAGAATTAGATCGTCACATAGCGTGTTTCTGATCTATAAAATAAACTCAAAACGGTTTTGATTTGTTATGGAAAAAATAATTAATTCCTTTTATTTATTTTTGTGTTTCTTATTTATTTATTTATGCTTTGCATATATTTTGTTCGCGGGTCATGGATAGTCACCCAAAAAAGATAGATGGTGTTGTAGTTTTTTTCTTTCTTTTTTACAATATACAATTGCTACCTATTTACTAACAAATCAAGAGATATAACGTAGTCAAAAGTGTTCTTTAAATAAGCTTTAGATCTTTAAAATGCAGTAATCTCCAAGAAAGAAAAAATGAGATCAATCCCCTTTTGAATTATTGATAGAATTTGGCACAAAGAGGCAAAAGACCACAGGAAGAGCTCGGAACACCAATTGCCAACGATGACATGAGATTAAGGAGGTGTATACACACAAAAAAATATTAGTCAAAAACAAATAAATACGAGATAGGCAAATCTTTCTTGAGTCCAGTAAAGTTCACGCAGATAGTTGGAGTGTCAGAACCAGTCAAAAACGCATGGAACTTGAAAATTCAACATTTTGCTTGTGTTCCATGTTTAAAGTGCCACATCCAAAGCGGCAATCTTCACGAGTGCATGTTTTGAGGCAATGTGACATGCGTTGATAAGTAATACATCGCGAAATGTGAGGAAACAGACCAAACGTAGGGTGCCACGTACACTCGGCAACAATACATTTATAGTGAGCAATATAAAAGAGAAAAGAAGAAAAAGATTGGTATACTCCAATTTACAATATGAATAAGAGTTTTTCTATTCACACCCTATATATTTCTGGTTACACCCAGTTTTTTAAAAAGTTTTTGATAATACCAAAATTGTCCTTTTATATAAATTTTCTTAAAATCTTGATTTCATTCATTGTCACTCAAAAATTCCACTCTCTTTCACCCACCAACGATCAAACAATCTTGATGTTCAATTAATGTCTATGGAAGATTAAAGAGTGAATCAAAACATCTTTCATTCATACTCGATTGCATATAAATAAGTGAATTTTTTTTTCTTTTTCAATAACGTCGATTTCAATTTTCTTCTTCTTGTTCAACTGCACTGTATGACAGTTTCTGTTATACATTGTTGAGGTTAACTTAAATTCAGTTTAAGTTGGTTCATGTAAACTTAGTTTACATAATCTACTTAAACTTAGTTTACATAACCTACTTAAAGTGAGTTTAAGTATGTACACTTAAACTCAGTTTACATGACCTATTTAAACTAAGTTTACATGTACATACTTAAACTGATTACGTATAATCATTGAACAATGTTGAACTTTTAGATGTACACTTAAACTCAGTTTACATGACCTACTTAAACTGAGTTTACATGACCTACTTAAACTGAGTTTAAGTATGTATACTTAAACTCAATTTACATGAGCTACTTAAACTAAGTTTACATGATCTACTTAAACTGAGTTTAAGTATGTACACTTAAACTTAGTTTACATGACCTACTTAAAATAAGTTTACATGTTCTCTGTTGTCAATAGCGGCCGCATCGCGCGTTAGGGAAAAACGGTCCAAAACTGGGTTTCGCGGCCGCTTTACATGGAGCGGTAGCGGGTCAAATCGCCCGCTTTTCCGGATCGAAACGAAATTACGAAATTATCCCTCACTTAAGTAACGTTAGAAGGGTTAATTTTGTCATTTTCAAAGCCCTATTTTCTTTCATCCATTCCATTGTAGAACACAGCCGCTTCTTCTCTTCTCTTCTCTTCATTCCATCACAAAACAACACTTCATCTCATCTCTTCATCTCTTTCACCTCTTCATCTCAGATCAACACTTTATCTCATCTCTTCTCTTCATCTCAGATCTCACGTCACCTCATTATTGGTTATAAAAATTAAAATAAATGCTTATTTATGATTTCGTTGACCCATATTGCTTGCTGAAAAGTCATACAATGAATGTGCCAGCTAATTACTTGCTATTCTTAATATTATTTTAATGTTTTTAATGCTTTTTTTGGTTACAATGTTTTTAATGCTTATCTTTACCAAGAATTTTATTTTTAACGGTAATTTCCTAACTATACTCTCTTTTTCAAATGATTTGATTGTCTTTAGCCTTAATTTTTTTGAAGGAAGCCTTAATGATCCTTATGTTTGATATTCTTTCAAAAAAAAAATCGTATATTTAATATATTACTTCATATATATTTTGATAGTTATTTTTCTGACAAATTATTTTAATAGTTAAATACTGTTGGTTATTAATTATATTTATTTTAAATTATGAATACTTCATAAATTTTGAGTAATGTTTAAGGTATTTTAGTATATTTTTTTGTATAGTATGGTATTTTAATATTAAATATATTAGTGTCCGCGTCATGTAATAGCGTCCGCGTACCGCGCCGCGTCAATTTTTGGGGTGGCCGCACTGCGCCGCGTTTCCGCTTTGACAACTATGACTTAAACTGAGATTACGTAGAATTCTTGAACAAGGTTGAACTTTTAAATGTACACTTAAACTCGGTTTACATGACCTACTTAAACTGAGTTTAAGTATGTACACTTAAACTCAGTTTACATGATCTACTGAAACTAAGTTTACATGACCTACTTAAACTGAAGAGAGATTTTAGGGTGTAACCAAGAAAAAAAGAAGATGCTTTTTGAAAATTAAATTTTCTGGAAGGATAATTTTGTCATTTTAGGGTGCAACCAGGATTAAACAGTGTGTAATTAAAAAAACTCTATAAATAAACAACATAGTCTATTATGTAATTCTTATCTATACAAAAATCATGAAGCCATGGTATCCAATTGAAATTTGAGATTGTAAATTTTGCTCCTGGTATGGCCTAAAGCATGTTCATAATAAAATAAAAGTAGCATCCAACAAAATCAGTTCCTCCCCATTTCAAGAAAATTCTCACTTCCTTCTATCACAAGTCTCTTCTCTTTTATTTGAAGAAGGAACATTTTTTTATAAAAAAGGTAAGAAGTTAATTTGCAAGTTTAACAAATTATGTATTCATATAAAAACGAGAAATGGTTCCAACCAGAAAGTGGGAAGTTCAATCTAACTTGAACATTAGACTGATAGACTCAGCAGCAACTCAAATGATAGACCAAAACATTATACAATTGCTACCTATTTGCTAACAAACATTGTGTTTATGCTTCAGGTCAAAACATTATGCTTCAGGTCTTTAAAATGCATTAATATTCAAACTTGCGAGTTGAGAATCAAAGAGATATATGGTTCTAACTTATTTTTGAAAGGGTGCATATTAGGGGCTTCCATTTTGTTGAAAATATATGGTTCTAATATATGTTGAATGATTAATGTCGAAATTTTTGGTATATGTTGGAAAATATAATTGCTAATTTTGTTATATGTTGGACGTTGAATGTTGACAAATTTTGGTATATGTTGCTAATATATGCCTTCAAAATTTCAGGTTCTACATTTTTTCCTTCAGTCTTCCTCTATGCCTTCTAAATTGCTTCTTACGATTAGAAAGTTTAAAAAAAATTGCGTTTTTATTTTACTGAGTGTTTATTCTACTATGAGGATTTGAACTTTCAAGTTATTATTTGCTACAAGATTCTCTTCACCGTGTCCACTTTTTCTATGAGCCAACTCATAGATATCATAAATATGTTATTTCGATTCAAGACATCAAGTATCTTTTCAATCTTGATTGACTAGCTTCCAATGTTCGCTCCCATCGTGGAGGAAATAATTGTGTTCACTTCATAACTTAGTTTGGAGCTCGTGGTCCGCTCCACACATCTCCGTCCGGTTTATCGAACCTCCTCTTTGCAAACTCAACTAAGTTCCATAGATTAAAGCAAATTGATTTAAAGAGAAACGGATTGGTTTAATAACCGTTTTAAATTCTCTAAAAATAATTAATTAATAATGACTAATTTACTTATTAATAACTAGAAACTGAAATCAGCTATCCTAAGCAGCCTTTCTCTTATTTTAAAGACTTTCATTGTCACCGTCAAATGAATTCAACAGTAATATGTTTCACCCCTTATTTTCTGTTTCATCCTATCATTCTATTTCTTGTAGCTACAAAAACAGAATTAAAGGCTCTTTGAAACTAATCCTGCTTGGGAATTAACTAATTTACCTCCTGAAAAGAATGTTATAGCATGTAGGTGGGTCTATAAAATTAAATATTAATTTGTTCAAAAAAAAAATATTAAATATTAAATAAAAAGCAATGTGAAATTTGACTAGATCACTTGACAAAGGCTACACTCAATTAATAGGTGTAGTCTTTGACAAACTAATATTGATCTATTAATTCGTTAGTTATCATTTTCTGTTTTTACTGTTACATGTTCCCAATTCTGTACAAGGGCCATTCAATTTTACTGAGTTGGCTCTATATAAAGTTATTCTTGTAATTCACTTCCAATTAGATAATTGAAACAAATGCACTTCTATTCTACTATTGATTTTTCTCTAATAATTAGACCCTTCAATGATAGTTACTATAATTCATGTATTTTGAAGAGTCATAAGCAAATTGGAGGCTGCTTGCAGTCAAAGTATATAACTGTATGCTGATAGAACAATCCCAAGGATAACTGAACATGCTTTTAACTACTAGTATTAGGTAAAGTTGCGTGCTTAAAATGGTAACGTCAAAAGAGAGGGAATTAATACCCCAATCAAATAAGTCTATAAAAATGGTGGCGGCTTATGATATACTACTATGATCTATGAAGCACTGATACGGACATCAGACACTACACAAACACTGGCACACCTACACAGCTAATAATTTGAAGAAAAAAAACACATAATTCAGTGTAATTACAAGTATTGGTGTCATGTCGTGTCGTTGTTGGACATGTGTCGTGTCCGACATCGGGACACGCCTAATCCGAGGAATGTCTGCGATTCATAGACTACTAACTACATGTTCGTTACCGAGACATGTCTAATCTGAGAAGTGTCTGTGATTCATAAACTATCATAGTTTGTAGATAATTATAATTCAAATGCCACACTATTGTTTTCTTGTGTGACTAATATTTAGAGAAACTACCTAATTCCTTTGACAATTTCAACTGCAGCAAGAACTCAAGCAGTGCAAGAATAGTATGAATTTTTCCAACCAGAAAGTGGGAAGTTGAAGCTAATTTGACCAATACATGAATACATTATACAATTGTGAAAAATGTCAAAAGTAGCGTTTACAAGTCTAACACAAAAATACATAAATTAAGTTTGTGTTTACTAATACTATGGTCTAACATAAAATAATAATAAGAATAATAATGGATGATATGATATAGAGCATATCTATCTATATCAATATGGTCCAAATCGTGTCAAAATTGCAAACGTTGCCAAATAAGACTCTCTTTTTCTTATCCATTTGGTATATGTCTCCCCAGAAAAGGTTATAGTTGCTGGCAACTAAGCAGCAATAGTAGTAAACAAGTTGCCAGCAGACATAACAAAATTCAATTGAAATTCAAGCACACTTTTGTTCTTTACACGTTGAGCAATTTGACTAAATTTGTTGATAAACATTTGCAAAGAAGTATTTAAACCTATATAATGATTATGAATTTTTTAGAATAACAATTTTCTTGAAATTAAGTTTCGTGTTTCAAATTCAAAATTTCATTCACTTAACTTTTATGTTTATAATTTATATACGGAAAAATGAAGTTGAGGTTGCTGAAATTGAACATTAATTCAATGAGATTATCTATGAATGATTCCTAGATTGCTTTTGAAGAATTATGATTTGTTTATCTAAACATCCAAAGAAAATTAGTCACATAAATAAATTTGCAAGTGGTATCCACAAATTAATTTTACTCCATTTATAAATTTATTCATGTGTCTAATTTTCATGATTAGGTATTGGTTAATATACCCACAATTCTTACGGAAAAAAACTTCTTATCATGGGTATTTTTCATAGGAAATTGTCATTTCATGATTAGTTACTTGCATAATTTAACTAAATTTTATTTCTTTTGGAACAAAATTCTCCAATTTCATGATTGGGGGCTCTCCCCTATACAAGAATTGTCATTATGTGAAATATATAGAAAAGCAAAAGTAACGTTCAACGTTACTTTGGTCAGATGCTGTCTCCCTAATGAAAAAACCACGTAAAAGTATTCCTATTCCTATTCCCTTTCACTTCCAACTTTTTCTATAAATAAAATACCTTTATGCTCCTCATTTCATCAAATCTCATAACTCTCTCCCCTTTTATACAAAGAAAAAAACTTTCATAACTTATTCTCTCATATCCTTACCCCTATTCACATTCTTCATATTAAGCATAAGCTTTTGAAGCTTAGCTAGATAGCTTCAACATATATATACATGGATCACCTATCAATTTTTTCATTCTTATTAGCACTTCATCTATCAATTTCAGGTAATTTTACAATTCAATTAAACAAAATAAACTTTTTATAGTTCATAATGTTTCGATATTTTTGTTGATCAAATTGTCTCTTATTTTAATTTAATATGCAGGTGTAATTTCAACAACATTCACATTTGTTAACAAATGTGACTACACAGTGTGGCCAGGGATTCTTTCAAATGCTGGGGTCCCAACACTTCCAACCACCGGCTTCGTTCTCCAAACAGGCGAAACCACCACCGTCGCTGCACCAGCCTCATGGGGTGGCCGTTTCTGGGGCAGAACTCTCTGCTCCCAAGACACTGATGGAAAATTCTCATGTGTCACCGGCGATTGTGGCTCCGGAAAGGTTGAATGCTCCGGTAACGGAGCCACACCACCGGCAACTTTAGCCGAATTCACATTAGACGGCTCTGGTGGTCTTGACTTCTTCGATGTTAGTCTTGTTGACGGTTACAATGTGCCTATGCTAGTCGCCCCTCAGGGAGGCTCTGGCGATAATTGCACCACCACAGGATGCATCAGTGATCTCAACGGCGCGTGTCCTTCGGAGCTTAGAGTGATGAGTGTGGATGGGAAAGACGGTGTCGCGTGTAAAAGCGCGTGCGAAGCTTTTAATTCACCGGAGTATTGCTGCAGCGGCGCGTATGGGACACCAGACACTTGCAAACCTTCTACTTATTCTCAATTGTTTAAGAACGCTTGCCCACGTGCATATAGCTATGCATATGATGATAAGACCAGCACTTTCACTTGTGCAAATGCAGTAGATTATACTATCACATTTTGTTCTTCTCCTACCACAAGGTTAGTTACTTTATTTTTACTTCTAAAAAATTTACCATTGTGCACCTATTGATTAAACAAAGCGATTAATGAGTTTTGTCAAATGACGAATTATTGGATGAACTCGAGATTACTTTTTAGGCAGCATGATTGGTGGGTAATCAATTTCAATAGATGCAAAGGGAAACCATGTTTGCAAATTGCAATTGCAAGCAATCTAGTAGGTGAAGCAACATAATGGCCGGCAGATACTAGGGACCATATCTAGAACCAAATAATATTAATTAATTGATGTACATTGGATTCGCAAAATATGGGTGGCACACACCACACATGCCAAGGGTTATCGTTACACAACAACACTCACTATTGGTTGGTAGTATCAAAATAAAGTTACCAAAAAGTGACCGTTAGGAAAATTACATTGTTGTGACTCTTATTTTACATGTGATTTTTTTTTTTTAGATTTTTGATAATTTTTCTATTAATGTATTTTCAGTCAGAAGTCAACACAAGGGCAAGACACAAAACAAGAAAGTTCTTCTAACTCTGCCTCACCTCAGCTTAACAATGACAATACAATGGTTTATGAAGGTGGTATTGATCAAAGTGAAATCTCAAAGGCCATGTGCACCCATGTGCTCCTGCTCCAATCACAAACTATTGCGTGCATTATTAGCATCACTATGGTCCTTTGGCGGTTGTGCCAACTCTTTTAATGAGTTCTTCATTCTTAGGGCATTTTCTAGTGTAGTTAGGCCCATAATCACGTTTTGTGGGTCCAAATGTGTGAGTTAAGTATGGCTCATGGATTTTGGCCTTATTGACTAGGACATGACTCATTTCAAGGGAAAAGGTCCTACAACCCTTGACATTTTGTCCTAAAAAACCTTTGTGCAGGAGGCCAAGCTACCACCACATTCATTTATTTATTTATATATGTAGCAATATATAGGTGACGATGTAGTTAGGGAAATTGACTTTTCTACTGCTAAAATTGTTCTAGTTGTAATTTTTATCCCATGTTATAGATCACTAGGCATACTATTGTTGAATTCTTTGTATTGACGGGGGTGGGATTCATTTATTGGTTGGAGAATGTAATATTTGGCTACAATAAGGAAATGGATGTTCGTGTATATTATTATTGTCTACCTTCTTTGTATTCAATCTTGCATATTCATACCTCAATGTGTCAATGTTTCATGTTTGTAATTGTGGTTACATGTGTTCAATGGTGTAGTATTGAGCACTGTTGCTAATAGTAAAAGTGGGGTAAAAAGAAACATTGTTAGAATTTTTAACATCATGCTTAACCCTGCAATTCTCTGGATTTATTATCCGTTGAGGGCATTTAGGTATTTTACTTGTGTCAATTGGAACTTTTGCAATAGTAATAGTAATATTTAACATCCTTAAGACTCCGTTTGGATTGGCTTATTTTGAGCTTATGTGGACTTATCTACTCGCATAAGCCTTTTTAAAGGTGTTTGGGTAAATAAATAAAAACAGTTTATCATAGTTTCATAAGCTGCTTATGTCATATTTTAATAAGCTTAAATTTTCAGTTTACCTTCCGGCTTAACAAGGAGCTTATGAATTTATGTAACCTCCTTCGATTCTCTCTGGATCCACTTTTTCAAAACATATATTTTAATTATAACTTTTTTTGAAGGAATATTTTAATTATAATGTTAGTTATCTTTTGCGTGCATGAGTAACAAAATTGCTATATACTTATCTCATTAAAGTAGCACATCTAACTAAGATTTTTTTTTTTAAAGAAGATTTTTATTATTTTTTTTTGTTACGTAACAAAATGAAATTGAATAAAAAAAACTTAACTTCTCTTTTTTTTTTTTGCAACAAACTGTACACTAATATCTATATATATATGATAAGTTTATTTACACCGTTAATGTTAATTTTGTCTTATATGAATATTGATATATTTTTTTTAAGGACAAATATTGATTATATTATATTATATATATGGCGCCTATATATATATATAATTATAATTAATATATTATAATATTGTTTTTTTACACCTTGATTAATTTCATAAAAAAAAAAAATTGATAATTGTGGTTCAATTCTTTGATTTTTTTTTTGTTAAATTAAAAATATTTAAAATTTTGATAATTGCTTATATAATGTCACATCCAAACACTTCAATTTATGTAGGTACTTTTTAGTGTACATATCCAAACATAAATAGTTTATCAAATATAAGAACTTATGATGTAAGCTCTAATGTTATAAGCCTTAATGCTATAAGCATCTATATAAGCTGTTTATCCAAACGAGGCTTAAGCCTAATAAGGAGTGGTGTGGTTCTCGCCACATATTTAATTAATGCTATTATTTCACTGGTTCTTGGTGTCATACAACAATTTTATTATAATCAAACATTTTTTATCATAAAATCTAGTGCAATATTCCATGCCTCGTGCTGGTGGGATCTTCCATGTCCTATCATACCACAACAGCTTGATTTTTTTTCTTCTTAACTCTAATTATCAAGGAAATAAGTATAATGAAATGAAGTAAGTAAAGTTTAATCAAAGACTGATTCATGTGCAATGCAAACATGAAATTTTTACCGATTTGATATTAACTGAAACATTCGGTTTGAATTAATTTTTTCCAATAAAAATATTGTATTCAATTTCTTAAAAGAACTAAAACATTGCTTATGGTTGAATATTTACGTTTGCCGACCAAGGTTTTGCAAATCAAGTGTTAAAACATAAATTTGTCCGAGTTTACGTTTTTAAATACCAAAATCGTGTAAACTCGAACTTAAACTCGTTTTTTGGTAAAATTGAAAAGTTGACCGAGTTAACACGGCTTAAAATCAGTAAAATCGAGTAAAATTGTTCGAGTTTGCGAGTTTACTTTTAAAAAAAACAAATTTTCTTTTTTGTTTTGGATAGATTTTAATTAAAATCCAATTCATTTTTAAAGCCCAGCCAAATATCAGTGTCATGGATGGCTTGTGATATTGGATGACTTAGAGACTTGTGAAACTTATGATTTGTGTTAATTTTTGTATTTTGATGCTAAGTTGAGCATAACGTTTTATAATAGTAGTTTGGTATAATTTGCCTTTGTAAGTAAGTCATATTTTACACTATTGACCTGTTTACAATATTATATTACCTTATATATATATATATATATATATATATATATATATATATATATATATATAATAAATTTTACATAATTTTAATTTTAGGTAAACCCGAGTCGAGTTTACCTAAGCAAAACGAACCTTGTTGCCGACTGCCATCAAGGTTCACGTAGTATTAGAATTGAGAATGTGACATTGAAGAACACTTTGATAAGATGCTAAGAGATCTCTTTCAATTTAATTAGGTGAAAGAAGTTCAAATTCAGCCTAATAAGATGTTATGAGATATCTTTTAATTTAATCGGGTGAAAGAAGTTCAAATTCAGCCTAAAAATGCAAGCGTTAAATCTTTCTCATGTTCTCTCATGTGTGACAATCCACACCATTAAAACCTATTTTCAATTTTTTATTTTATTTTTTAACTTTAAATTTTTAAAGCCCTATATGTCAATGGTCTCTCATTTCACAAGATCAAGTCTCGTGAAAACCTCATAAGCTAACTGGAGCAACATATATTCTTTATTAGACACATTGATGTCTAGATTAAATATGGATTTTGAAAATACGGAGATCTCTCTCTTATTTGAGCTAAATTTTGGAGATTTAAAGAAAGAGTTTTAGTTCTCTTATCTTTAGGACAATTTTAATGAAGTATTAACTCAAATGCTAATAATTTATGGGCAATGCTAACCAGTGTCCCCAGAGCACTGGTTTAAAAATAATTAATTGCTGGGTTGCACTTGTTTTACCATAATAAAAGTGTAAAATTAGTCAACAAATTAAAATTAATAAAAGTTATCTTAAATACTCTCTCAATTCTCAAAGGCATGGATATTTTTACAACTTTAAATAAAAAAAGGAAAATGTTGTATTCTACGAAAATAATTTCACAAAAACTAAGAATAACACAAGCCTGATTGCCGCCAAAGCCCAAATATTATTATTTTAAAATTTAAAAAAAAAAACTTTTGTAAGGGAAAAGTGATTAAAAAAAATTCACGGAAACAAAAATGGGTTAGAGTAAAATTCATAGGAGAAAAAAAATTGTTAAGATATGAAAGGAAGCATTAAGATGATTAAAAAAAAAAAGAATTGTAACCAAAAAAAAAAGATGATTAAAAAAATGATTCAAAAAATTATTAAGATGTTAAAGAGTATTAAATGCATCGTTTTGCTATTTAATTAAGTTGATTAACTTTTCACTTTAATTGAAGTAAATTAAATGAGACTCATTAATTTTATTGTTCCTTAACAGGTGCTCCGGAGGCACCGGTTAGCAGCACCCTTTATTTATTCATATAACCTTAAAGAACGAAATTCAATCCCCTCAGTATAAAATGATCAGACCCGCATATAAGTTTTTTGATATTATCTTATTTTTCAAGTTAAGAAATCCTAAAAGAGAAATAAAATAAAATAAAATAAATAAAAGAATGAAGCTGAAAGAAAAAATAATAAACTATAAAACTACATGAAGTGGATCTATTTATCAAATATTTCTAATTTTATTCTATCAAATAAAATTACAAGCTAATACAATAAACCATCCAGTATGTTGATCTTACCAATATATTATCTTTGTTTCTTCAAAAAATATATACTAACAAGATAAGCATATATATATTTTGACTTGGATAAAAACTAAATTATTTTCATTGAAAAATTTAGATGTACGAGTATTAATTACATTAACCGAAATTATTGGAAGTTATTTTATGTAATTGAGACATAAATTTTCTATCTAATAATATTCTTATAAAAATCTATTTAATGGGTCAAAGGTCGTTTAGCACAAGAAAAGTTGAACTCAATTGCAAATAACAAAGAAAGGTCCTTACCAAAAAAAAAAAATAACAAAGAAAGGAAAAAAAAAAAAAAACAAAGAAATGTCAGAAGTGGGATTTGAACCCACGCCCTCTCTCGAAGACCAGAACTTGAGTCTGGCGCCTTAGACCACTCGGCCATCCTGACTTGTTGTTACTTATTTCTCACATGTAGTATTTATATTATTAATAATAGTATATTTTACAAGACAAATTTATTTTGAAAATTGGTTTCCTCCTCTCTTTCATGTATTTGCTTTATCCTGTAAATAAATATTTTAAAACTTTTGTACCAAAAAAAAACTCATATTTCTGTAACTTTGTTTTAGAATACTTACAAAAACTTTAATTTTGAAAACAAGTGTTTATGAGATATATTTATAGTCGTTAATTATGCATCGGATTATTTATTTTATGAATTTTGATATTATTCATCGTCTAGTGAACTTAAAAAAAAAAAAAAAAAAAACTTATCAATCAAACATTCCCCTACAAAAAATATCAATCACACACAAATAATTAAGTTTATCATAAGCTACATCTTGATTTCCTTTCCTCCAAGTTCCTGCTTAATCTTGCTTTGAAGATGGTAAATTTGAGAGCTTTGATTTGATCAAACATAGACTCTATTTTCAGGCTTCAAGGATCAAGGAGCGTTTGTAGAGGTACTTACAAATCATCAACCAAAGAGATATTCACATCGACAGCAGGCGGAAGTTGAACTCACGAGCTTACGATGAGTCAACTCCTTACCAACTAAGTCAACCTTCATTGACAACATAGATTCCCTTTGTGGCAATCATATGTTAGTCATTGCTCATTGTTTCTCATTTCAAGAAGTATATTAACAAGTTATATATATATATATATTGTGCTCTTTGTGATAACCTCATGATTAGCATGGTCAAAGCAATTCAAATATAATTTTTTAGGTAATCATGCCATTGATGCAAAGTATTCACCAACTTGTCGTTGAATCTCTGTTGGGGAATCTTGCTTGCCAACTTCAGTAGGGTCTTTCTTCCTAAGTCCTAACCATATTTTTTTCCATCCATGAGACTCGAATCCGAAACTTTGATTAAGGGATTTGGGTTCGGTTAGTTGCACTCGTATCAATAAATGTTGGTAATTTATATATACTTCATTCAAACAGATAAAAAATGTATGATAAAAAACAAGAAGAAAATAAAAGAATAATAAAAACAAATATATAAAATCGTGTGTAATTTGAATTGAAGAAATCATAAGTGAGAGAAATGAGAATAAAGAAGAAAATATAATATTTATACCCTTACAATTTTGGTAGCTATGAATTACGGTTATGTGTGACATTTTCTTTTATTTTTGAATATATAACTTTTTTCCTTCTGTTTTTTATATGCAACGAAAAATCAGCAAGAGATTATTCACCACCTCCTCCTTCTGCAATTGGGTTTGAAACAGGAACAGGGAGATGCCAATGATAGTAACAGTCCTCCAAGTCCCACTTTTACCCCTTATTATTATTTTTTAATTTGATTATGATAATATATATTCTATTTGCGATATTAAGAATGCAAAATTAAAAGTCTCTTATGTCACCAATTAAACCTCAAGGCAGCAGGTACCAAATCTCAATGTTAAACAATTAAAAATTTGCAATCAGAATTTCGTGGACTAACCTACACCAAGACAGTGATCCTCTCTATGATGCCATGCCTATGCCTAACGAGTGATTTAAATCTAAACAGTGAAGGAAGACACTGAAACGTTTGACTGATGAATAAGATTTGATCATCATAGACAAAACGAAAAACTCGAGTGAATCAAGTATAGATATTTTTACTAACTATACATCCACACTAAAAATGATCTTGAAGTCTTATGCGGGATAGTGATATCTAAGCTATGAGAATTAGAGAGAGAAATTCGGCCAAAATTGAGGACAGTAATAATTCTATGTATACTGCCAATATTGCTTTTCGTATTGCGGTCATCAATTAAGCATGATAGATGTTTTACAGCTGGGTAATTAAACACAATGTTTATCAAATTTGGTTTTGCAGTGCATTTTAAATGTTGGTTACCATTGGAGGCAAATAAAAGCTGATCATTTATAAAGCGGGTGGAATTGCTGCTACACTATTTTTGACAAAAATTAAGGAAGCAAAACAGAAATAGTATTTCTTAAACAATATGTTAAAACTAATGACTGTGCTAAGGCAAAATTCCAACGTATGGGTCCTTTAACTTTAACTTAGGAAACTAAAGCTCATGACAGGGAACTTTTACAGATGTATCTCAAAGCTGAACCAAGAAATAACTGCAACCGACAGCAACATGAGTAAAAAAAGAGGATGTCATGCAAATCTACAACTCGTCCTTGACATCACCATCGTCATTTACCTCATCAGCTTCATTTGAAGCAGGTGCTTCTTCTTTTGTTTCACTTTCAACCTCAACTTCAGTCTCATCTTCCTCTTCAACTGTTGCATCAGGACTGATGTCTAAGCTAGTCTTCACTGAATCATAAATTCTGGAAGCAAAATCCTTGGGATCATTCAACAAGAAACCACTTTCGAAAAGTGCAGTCTGGTACATCAGCTGTGCCGTTTGCTTCACACTCTCATCCTGAAAAGTAAGCCACTTGAGTCAACTAAAAAGCCCAACTATATTGAAGGAAAGAGACATGAGTCATAAAATAAGGCAATATACAAAAGTTCAAATTTAGAATGTACCTCAGGGTTCTTAACTACTCTCTCCCGGAGTTCCTTGATGATAGGGTGTCTAGGATTGATCTCAAGAACCCTCTTGCCGCGCATGTATGCTTGCTTTTTAGCATCTGACAAAGTTTGAGACTGCATAATTCTCTCCATGTTTGCACTCCAACCAAATTTTGATGTCACCACTACACAAGGAGTGTTATCCAATCGGTTGGATATCTTCACATCATCGACATTGTCATTTGCAAGGGAATTTTTCCACCACTTAGTTAGATCCTTGAAGGATTCCTTTAGTTCCTTGTCTTTAGAATCCTTCCCGAGTTTCAAACCCTCCTTGGACACATTTTGGAACTTCTTATCTTCATAATCCATCAGGTATTGCATCAAGTATTCATCAACTGGGTCAGTGAAGAAAATAACCTGTAGCATATTGTAAAGAAAATAGACTCAGAAGATGTCAAAATAAATACAATTTCTGGAAACAAGACTACACATAAATATCAAAACAATTCTAAATTGAACCTCAAAGTTTTTCTTCTTCAGACGCTCAAGGAATGGTGAATTTTCCAGTTGTTCTTTGCTGGTTCCAGTTATGTAAAAGATATCCTTCTGTCCAGCTTTCATTCTAGATATGTACTGATCAAGAGATGTCAATTTACCCTCAGACTTGGTGCTGTAAATAAGTTCCAAGAATCAGCTACACTGTTAACTGATGAAATGGGGAAATGACACTCCTATAAGAGTTAAATAACAAGGAAAGAAGTAGTACGTTTCAAATCTGAGCAGTTTTGATAAACGATTTCTGTTGGTGGCATCCTCAATGATACCAAGTTTAATGGATTTTCCAAACTCATTCCAGAACTTGGTGTATTGACCTTTCTTCTCATCAACATCAGAGGATGTCTCTTCTGCATCAAGAGTTAAATTGGTAGAAGTGCAAAGTCAGTGAAGGGAATTCAGGAAACCGCTCGCTTACATTTGAAAAGGGATGAGAAACCAAAAACAACTAGGATTCTTGCACATGAAACCAAACAGTCATTACACCATACCTTTCTTTTCTCTGTCAGTGGACTCATCAGGGTCCTCTTCAGCAAGCCTACGGATCATATCGAGGGCTTTCCTAATAAGTTTCTTTTTTATTGTCTTCAGACTACTGTGTTGTTGAAGCATTTCTCGTGATACATTCAATGGCAAAGTGTCAGAATCAACAAGGCCCTGTTTCAAATGCCAAAAAGAACATTTGTTAAGAAAAACTATTCTGATCTTCATAACATATATGCATGTACAATAACACAGCACATCAACTTACGCTCAAAAAGCTCAAATACTTGGGCAACAATTCATCAAATTCATCTGAAATGAACACTCGTCTAACATACAACTTCAGGTTGGATTTGTTTGAATTGTAATAACTCTCATATAAGTCCTGAGGTGCTTTAGGTGGCACATAAAGGACTGCTTTGAACTCGACATCACCTTCAGCAGTAAAGTGGCTCCATGATAAAGGTTTGTCATCGCTAAAATCCTGCAAAACATAAATCCCCAACATTATAAATATTAATAAGCTCCGAGAGAAGTGGATATGTTTATATATTCCGTTGGGTATCACATAAATGGTGATGGCAATATTACCTTGGCAAGAGAATGGTAGAATTTTGTGTACTCTTCCTCTGTAACCTCCTTTGGATTCCTCAGCCATATAGCCTTCACATCATTTAAGAGTTCCCACTCGTAAGTTGTTTCCTTCACTGTCTTTGTTTTAGGCTTTTTTTCTTCATCTTCATCTTTATCAGCATCTTCATCTTCACTTTCTTCCTTGGGGCTTTCAGCTGATTGAAGAGTAAAATATGGTACGAAAGACAACTTAAATTTCTACTAATATATCAATTTTAATATAAAACAAAACACAGAATCTTCAAAAATTAAGAGCTAACTGAATCCTTAAATTATACATACTTGTATCCTCTTCCTCAGAAGATTCGTCGTCTTCATCAGCAGGAACCTCTACATCAACCTCTTTGCTTCCCCAGATATAGATAGGGAAGTTAATAAATTCAGAGTATCTCTTCACCAATTCCTGTGAAAAAAAGAAGTTATTAAACCAGATTTAGCAATATACCAATTGTATATATTAAAACAGATTTCTTAAAGAATATATATTAAAACAGATTTCTCTCTTGTTTTTTTTTTTTCCTGCCCTCTTTTAAACTTCAAGAAACATAGTTAGGCAAGTGCTGGTTTCGTAAACCAATCACTCTGTGATAATTTAATTTAACCCATAAGAGTTTACCTTCTAAGGTATGCATACTCCATAGAAACACTACCCCTACTTATTATTGTATATTGTATATCTACTCAATGAAAATCAACAACACGTGCAATCAATTCAAAAACACATGCCTTATGCAAGCACGCCAGAGAGTTAAAGAAGCTATAAGACACCACAAATTTGTTTTGTAACCTTCAAGAACACCTCATGAACAAAGTGTAGGTAGTATCCCTCGCTATACATGTAAAGTGCAAATTGTTGACATCTAGGCTATAAACTAAATGATCCCCCATGGAGTGAAAAATAAGAACTATGTTTAGTAAAATAGAAATAGAACACATGTGATTTTAAAATCAAGGAACTGGTTATAATTAAAGTGATAGTTTAGGGCATACTTTGAGCTTATACTCTTCCACGTACTCGCTGGCCTCTTCTTTGAGGTGTATTTTAATCTCTGTTCCACGTCCTAGTGGTTCATTCCATGTATCTTCTGAAATTGCAAATGCTCCATCAGCTTTAGATTCCCATACATACCTGAAAGTCAGATCATTTCCAAAATCAATAGGTTTGGATAATATTTCCGAAAACATCCACAACATACCAATCAGAAAAGCAATTTCAAGTCTAAAACACTCACTGTTTGTCGTCATTATGCTTGCTAATAACTTCAACATAGTCGGCAACAAGATACACAGAGTAGAAACCAACTCCAAATTGCCCAATTAGATTGAGATCACCACTTGTCTGCATTTTCTCAACAAATGCTGCAAGCAAACGCAGTTCCATTTAAAATCCTTCGCACCAGATTACAAGGGGCAAACATTTCAGCTAAGACCCCAAAAATATATACATACCTGAAGTTCCAGATTTTGCTATGGTACCCAAATTCTTTACCAAATCCTCCTTTGTCATACCAATACCTCTATCTCTAATAGATAGAATTTTCTTTTCCTTATCTAACTTGATCTGTATCAGCAAGTAACAAGATATAGACCTTTTTTAGATAAACAAATTAATTAAACTTATAGCATAAAGTCAAACTGTTTTCACATAAGCTATAAGTTGTTTTCATAAGCTATCATGGAAAACTTATGGAAACAAGCTGAAAACTTATAAGCAGTTTAAATAAGCTATCCCACATAGTTTAACAAGTTAAGCCAATAAATAAGTTCATATAAGCCATCCAAATATAAACCCATTAAAACAGCTTTAAAATACCAGCATTCTTTAGTCCTTATCATTAAAAAAAACTACAGAGACAAACTAATTAACTAAATGAAAATAGAATAATAATAATAATTAAAGTATACAAACCTGGATTTCAAGCTTGGCATTGTCACCTTCACCCAAAATGTCCTTATCAGTGAGGGATAGGAACCTAATCTTGTCCAATGCCTACAATATAGAACTCATTTGTGATCAATACAAGTTCAATTTCATGTACAAATTATAAATGCAAGGATTTTCAAAATGTATGTTTGGTTCCACTTCTGGAGGAGCCAAAATTGATTCTAAAAGTGTAGAATTGATTTACATACATATGTTTGGTTGGTTGCTCTCTAATATAATTGATTTTGCCTTCAAAATCAATTCTAACTTGAAGTTAGAATGTAAAGCTTTGGTTTCTAAAACTAATTTTTAGACTCAATGTATACAAATATAAACTAGACTACATTCAACTCACTTTATGCCATAATCAATTTTACCTAATCAATTTTTGTCACCGCAAAACCAAACACACCGATTCAAAACTCAAAAAGTACATAATGAGCATATATCTGTATACTTAAAAGAGAATGAGCTTACATCAGAAGCATTTGAAATCAGTTCCCTGAGGAAAATATCCTTATTACTGTAAAGCGAATTGATGATAATATCCATAAGCCTTGAAACTTCAGCTTGAAACTCAAACTTCTCCGCATTACTGCGAAGGGATCTCTTCGAAATCGACTCCGATTCCCTTCATTCACACACATTTCAATCTCAAAATCACAAATCAATACAGAAAAACATAGAAACATAGATCGAAATTCAAATCAGAGAGAAATCGATACCTCTTAACGACATCTGAATCGGTTGAAAGTCCATGAGGAACAGCGCCGAGCTTTTCCTCCACTTTCGGTGGATCTACGATTTCATCTGAATTACCTTCCGCATTCGCTTGAAATTTTTGACCTAACAAACAAATTTTCACTTAGTAAACGAAATCCAACATTGAAATGAAATGTGCGTAGAAATTATTCATAACAAAATTTCGATGCGTAAACGAAATTGAACTATGAATAAACATTGAAATATCCATAGAAACTTTCGATTCGTAAACGAAATTGAAGAATGAAGAATGAACGAACCTTGATCTGCGAGAAGAAGAAGAAGAGAGAGAAGAAGAAGAGTGGAAGGAATCGTCCACTTCCTCATTGCAATGACAGTGTAAACAATTTCGAGAAGGTTCTAACAGAACGTTTAGTTTAGAATGAAGATTGATTTCGTTACTACACTTCTTGAGTATATATACTCTCTCGGATTTTGTATTTGTGACCTGAATTTTAATTTATTTTCCTTGCTGGGACGAAGCATGGGAGCGGTTGGATTTGCCAGCGTGGATGATCTGACGGTTAAGGAGGGTTTCAGTGCAACGTGGCGTTGATTAATTGGTTTGATCTAGTTGCTTCGACGTGGAGATGTTAAGTGAGTTAAGTGTCACTATGTAATGGATGGACCCACATGGACGACTTGGAATTTTCAAGTCCACCATTGCCGTTTGTGATACTTCTGATTATGTGACAAGGATGATATTCATCTGTGAAGCTCCGATACTTCAAAATAGATGACGTACCGTATCCCCTGCGTATCCTGCACCGATACATGTTCGATACTTCCCGATACGTATCCGGAGAGTATCCAAATATTAAATTTTATTTTTTTAAAAAATAATTATCCGATACGCACGGATACTTGTGTTTTTTATATTATTTTAATTTCTGTTTTTTTTTGTGTAAAAAATAAGAATAAAAACATTATATTACTATAATATATATACATTTCCTTTATCTTTCTTTGGTGCCAGTACGACCCACACCACACCACACAACCAATTGCATCTTTCCCTTTCTAAGAAATTAGGGTTTCAACTTTTTCTTCCAAAGTGGTCGCCGTCCACTTTGGCCATCGTCGAACTATCCAAAAGCTTGCTTTAAAGCTTCCTGTGCAACCTTGTTCTTCCTCCTGTTGTGAGAGAAATTTGAGTACTTTCTCTTTTATCCATTCTTTGAAAAGAAATAAAATGGATCCAAAAAGGGTAGAAGATTTGGTTTATGTGCATATTAATCTTCGACTGTTGTCAAGGAAAGAATGTGGATATAAGAAAGGACAATCAAGAATGTGGGACATTAGAGGAGATGCGCATGAACCGCTTGATGGTGTTGGAATTGAGTTAGCAGAGTTGTCTTTGGATGAACCGGATTTGGAAGTTGATCTGTATCTTGATGATGGGAATGGAGGAGAGGAGATGTAAACATCAGTTACTTGTTAGTGTTAACTCTTAGTACTGATGTGTTCTTTTTTTGAATATAGTGATTCTTTTTTGGATCGATATAGAATATCACTAACAAGTTCATTTTGGATATAGTGTAGCATTGATGTATAACAGTGATGGTGCTCTTTTTGGTATATATTGCATATGTAATTGGCTAATGACCACTCTCTTAATCGTCAATATTATATTTATATTAATGTGCTACGAGCCTGGTTTCTTGTGTTTGTTAATATACTTGCATAATAAAAAAATGGTTATAATTATATAGTACATTTAATTATATAATTTTTTTATTAACGTATCCCAGCCGTATCGTATCTTGATTTTTGAAATTTTACCGTATCGACGTATCAGTGCAGTATCGTATCCGTATCGTATCTCGTATCCGGGTTTCACAGATATTCATTGGTTATATTTTTTTGCTTTCTACGTGGAATGATATTCATTGGTTATAGTCAATGATATTTGATTAAGGTGTCTTCTATGCGAATTGAGGGTGTCTTAGTAAATGTAATTTGTTATGGGGTTTGGTGTATCGATCGTACTTTATTTAAGATCCGCGTCAGTTTCTTGACTTAAATTTTTTTGACTTGTTTTGATGTCTTCTCCAATAAACCGAGGATTAATTGGTGGTGGAATTCGAATGAGTGCTGAAATTTGGTTGAGTTGTGGTGATGAGAAGGTGAGGTGTTGTTGTTAGGGGTTTATGCGGGTGTTAGTAGTTGACAATAGGTGTTTGAATTTTGTTTTTGTGGCCATTCATGATGAAGTTGTGAGGTTTTGGCTCAACTTTTGGTTTATGTTGGTTTGTGGGGGCTTAACTTGGTTTTGGTGTTGGTTTGGTTTTGAAGCTTTGTTTTTATTGGTATGAACGATTTATGCATTTCATTTTGGATATTCTACCTATATATGACATCCTTTGTTTGTAGTTTATGTCTTACTCGCGATGTTCATCTTGTGGAGAGATTTGGTTATTAATAAATTTTACCGTTAAAAAAAATGAGATTTAGTATATCATTAGGCAATAATGTGATTGGTTGAACTTAAATGCTTAATGAGTTTCATTAAAAATTGAGTATCCATGGTTGATCTCTAACAACATTAGTTATTTATCAGGCTTTACTTATTTTTAAATTGAACTCTTCATGACATTATGAACATCAATTTAGCTTAGGAGCTTTGATTTAAGGCCAACAAATTATTACGGAGGTATATGTATTTTGTTGTCAATGGGTTTTTATACATTGTCTAAGAAACTACAAGACTTGAGTTTTTTTTGGAAGTACTTATATATTATCTACTAATAAGATATTCATACTACAACATTTATAATGTCGTATGACATAAATTGAATTCTTACCAAATAGATCATACTATATGTGAAGTAGATTTACAAAAAGTTATGATAATTTCAAATAATTTATAAAAGGCTAAAATGTGTATTTGGTCCATGCAAATAATTTAAGACATATATTCATATTATCAACAAACATTGCACTCTGCCAAAGCACTCCCAGATTGTCAACACAGGATGCTCGGAACAACTTGACACCCACCACTTCCTAGAAACCTCTCCAATTGTAGGCAGCACCATTATGCAAAAGCAAAAGCCCCTCCCTACATGATCGAACCAGAGCTACACAACAAAGGGTCGAGAACCACGTCAAAATTAGAAGCTAAACACCATTATTGATTTCATTATTAATTTTAAATAGTGATTAAAATGACCAAAACTGTAGAAGGAAAGACATTACCTTTCAGGTTCTTCTGAGTCCAATTCCATTTGTGTGGTTGCATCTCAACTTCTCCAACCCTTTCAGGTGTACCCTCTATTAGCTTAAAGATGTAGAATACGAAAATTGAAAACAGAAGCCCACAAATCTCTTTAGCAACATTAATCACCCACCAGTACTTCAACTTACTAATAATCCTGAGAATAAAAGGCATGATTCTGGAAAAACCCATATATGACATAACCATTATTCCAAACAACTTAAAAATGGTCAACTTTGCCAGAAACTGTCTTCCCATCTGTTCTTGAGGTTTCCAAAAAACTTATAGACAAAAAGACAACGCACATTATAGCACCGCAACACATAATATCAATAGCTACGTATGCTAAAAAGAAGAGTAACAAAACTAAAGGAAGACGGGTTTGTTCTGCCGACAAATAATCTTTCCCGCCATCAGAATTAATGTTGAATAGTTCGGTGCGAACCAGCATTGAAACTGAGGTTTCACAAAGACAAACAACGAAAAAAAGAGTGTATTGATTAGGAGCAAACACGGGGAAAGAATAGTTGAAGGAAGATAATGGAGGAGGAAAGAGGTCACGAAAAGTGAATAAACGGTATATGAAGCGAGAATTAAGGAAACACAAGTTGGGGTTTTTCTGGATTTCCATTTTGGCTAGACGATAGCCTTCATCATTGGCAAGGAAAAAACCGAAACAAGATGATGTAGGTTGGGCGGAGGAGGAAAGGACGGTGACTGAGGATACTGAGATACTGATGCAGCCTCTGATGGTGAAAACAAATTTTCTTAAAGATACTATAGGTTGAGTGTCGGAATTGATGGCTACAGATATAATTTCAGCCATAGTGGGAGAGAGGAAGAGAAGTGTAACAAAGAAGAGGAGGAAGGGAATATGGGGGTTTCCTGATTGTGTTTTGAGAATATGTGACACTCCAGCTCTAGTATCCGCATCATTTGATTTCCCCAAGTTATAAGTTGTTAGTGAGTATTTAAGTCCATATGTGATGGTCTTTTCTTTCCCATTATCAACAAACTGCACGGATAAAAAGTTAAGTTATAGGCTTTGAATACAAAATATACATTACAACAAATGTGCATACAAGTAGAACAAATTACCTTTTGTGCGTAACCCCTAACATCTCTAGTTAAAGAACAAACCTTCTGTGTGTAACCCCTGACATCTCTAATTAACTTTCTGCATAGCTGCATCACAAATAGGAGCGAGGAATTTAGAAATAGAAAGACATCACTCGATTATAAATAGTATGCAGTGCAGTACGAGAGAAACAAAATGTTCCATCTCCTGAACAGTCTGAAATGAGGACATTGTTGCTCGATAACTAAAAACAACCAATTGTAAATAGTAAAACATATTCTTTCAATGAGGACATTGTTGCTCAATCATGACTAGTTTCAAAATAAAAATTAATAAGCAATAGTTTAAGGACATAACAGGAAACTTATTATAAAAGTACTATATAGTGTGATCGAGGGAATCTCAAACATAAACCTTGAGAGTGGGATAATAAGAGGAACAACTAGTAATGCCACAATTACCTACTGGTCCATTTCCCCTTATCAGTTTGGCATATCCCAAGTCCCCCCATCTTTCACCCCAAGAATTTTTAATTATCCATTATTTCCTCCCATCATCACTTACCCCGTAACCCACTATAGCAACAACATGGTTCGTTTTGTTTGAACATGATCCTTCAAAAATCCCACTGCCCTTGAAATTTCGAAAGTCAGTACCAGTAGCGACTGAAGATGCTATCGGTTGTTGGGCCACGACTTGTAGTAGCTGATGTTCATCACCAGGAGGTACTAACAGAAACCGATCAAATCATGCTGATGGTGTAATATCATTATGACATTGTCCCTGAAATGCTTTATAGGGATAGTCAACTTCACTTGGAACACCGCCAACGTGTTGCTCTGTTTCAAATTTAATAGCACTAAAAACAGAACCATTCTTACACCCCTTGCTTCCCATATCACAATCAACTAGATGTTGAGCTGAAAGTGAGATCAAATTACCTGTTCTTATCTGCCACAAGCCTTCTAGAGTTGCCATAGTAGTAAAAGCCCAACAAGACCCTGCGACAAAATAAGTTATGTTAGAGTGACAATTATCTTTCATTCGACAAAATAAGTTTAAAAAGAGGAAATTTTACCCTAAAACGATTATATCGTTACCCCTACAAGCCATAAAAAATACCAAATTTTACCCTTCTCAAAATTACACCCATTCACCCCCTCATGTTTTCAAAATATTATCACCATACTGGAAAGAAAGCTTAAGAAAATGTTTTCCTGAAAACCGTGGTTAAGCTCCTCATTCAGTTAAGCCAACTTACTCTTTGTTGTAGCCTCTAAAATAGATAAAATTATAAAACAAAGCCTGAATCTCAAATGACAGATAATTACAAAACAAAGCTAATTCTCAATGCCAAAATTAAATTGAAATTTCAAGTTATAACCAAGATAGTTCCAACACATGTAGATGAATTTATTGACATAATCTACAATCACAACACGAAAAAGATCACTTCTATCACAGTTCACTGATGAAAGCTCAAAATAAATTAAGACAAAGAACTTATATCACATTTCACTAATCAGAAATTTAAGTAATGTCAAATATTTCTAATGTTGCCCACTTCCGATCTAAGTTGACCAATTTAGATTAATCTCAATCAAATGACTTAGACAATACAATTTAAATTTGAGATTATGATATAATTGAGAAATCTTACTGCAGACCTCAGGTATGATAATTGAGATTAAATTTCAATTAATAATGCAAATGGGTCTAAGAAAACATACTAATTCAAATGAAAAGTATTTTACACTTTGTAGTAAAATAGCTCCAAAGTAAAACTAAAATTCCACTACCAATTCAAAATTAGAGAACTTATCACACTACCAATTCATAGTTAACCACTCACCACACCAAGAGGTTTGGTCTTTAATAGAGGTGACAACTCCTCTTTCTCTCCAATCCACAGATTTTGGAATTTGATCGAGACTCATGTTGAAGTATATTGTCTTGGAGGAGAGAAATTCAGGTGAAAGATTGTCATCAACAAGACATGGAAATGATTCACTTGAGGATCCAGAGATAAGTGTAATGAAAGTGGTAAATGCCAAGATGATCATCATAGTTTTTTGAGGTTTCATGTTTTTTGAGGAGAGTGTTTAGGTTTTGTTGTTTTTTGGATTTTCAAATTATTGTATTTGAATTCCCAAATTCTAAAGAATATCTACCGAAGTTGTTACTAGAGTCGCGACTAGGTTAAGTTTCGTGGCATTGCCTAAAGTTGTGCAAGGCAGACTATCAACCATATCGCCTCCAGGATAAAACAAGCTCAGCTACAACTGTGCGGTTAACTACTGCAATGTAGAAAACCGTTCGAGAATTACACCCTCAAATATGGTACTAAGACCACCCTTTAATACTGAAACCACTTTAATATGATACTCTTACCACTCTATTATGGTGTTGAGACCACTCAAATATGGAGAAATAAGGAGATAAGGAAAAGAATAGCTCGTCAATACAAGCTGAATGGAGAAGAGAGAAAGAGTTCTCGACAACTCAATATGTGTAATTTTTGAACTGAGTGAAGTTCTCTATTTATATAGAGATTTTGTAACTGTTTTAGCAAAAGTTGCAGCAGTAGTTACTCTAACGGATAAGATCAAAAGGGAACTTATCCATTAATGAGTTCAACAACACTTGTAGATAAGATCAAAAGAAATAAAACCACAAAAGTGGAGGAAACAAATTCATTGGATATGGACGAAGGAAAGATAGGAAATTCAGTTGAATTCATTCTTATTCTTATTCTTATTACGACCACCATAAGCTAAATTTATGGGAAGTGATATTCACGAATAAAAATAATAATTACTATTATTTTTTTCCCATTATGTGTGTGTTCTATTTTATGTGTGACCCGATACTCTATTTTTTCAATTCACACAATATTATATCAAAGTATAATTACTTATTTAATCTTCCAATTTTTCTTCCAAGATCACATCAATGTTCCAACAGGTTTGCTTTATGGCTTCTGATGTGTGTAGCGTTTTTGAATGGTTTTTAGATTTCCTTTATATGTTGCTGAGAAAGATAGGGATTTTGCATATACAGCAGACCCAAAGAAGGATTGGATGCACATGTCTTCATATGCCAACTTGCAACTTGATTTGAAAGTCAAATTGTTATGATCAAATTTATTTTTCGTACAATCCGTTTTAAGTAAATGTATCAAAATCAAAATCTATTATAATAAATCAAAATTAAAACTATTTGATCTCTATTTCGAATGCTAAGAAAAAAAATAATGGGAAAAATTATTCTTCCGTAACAGTTCTAAAGTTTCTGTGGCTCTCATCTAATTGTTTTATGTATGCACTATCAGTTAATACATGGCTGACTTTGGAATTATGTCTCAGTTTTGTATAAATGATGAATCTATGCTTTGGAATGATGGATGTCTCAGTTTTTTATGTTTCTTGATCATTAAGTATAAATCTTAATCATTTATGTAAAAATCTTTCTCATTTATTTAAAAATCTTGATCATTTATTTCTGCAATCATGATCATTTCTATGAATGATGAATCTGTGTTTTTGAAGCGCATCTGTTGATTTTTTTTTTTAGTCTTTGTTACTGAATGCATGCTTGAATATCACTGTTTTTGGAATGATGTCTCTGCTCTTGTATGAGTCTTGATCATTTAGTAATGTTTCTTCTCTCATGCCTTTCGACCGTACTCTTTTCTGGTGGGAGCCCTATGCTCATTGAACAGGTAACCTTCAAAATCAAAACTTTATGGAATTCACATATTCACTCACAACCATAAATGAGTTTTAACTCTGATTGTTCTAACAGTGGTCGTCGCTCTCTGGGAACATCATGGCAAGAACAAGTGCAGAAGCAAGTGCCGGGCAGGGAAAGTCACATCTAGTGTCATGGAAAATAATTGGTAAACTAACGAGGTCCTTTTCTCTTTATTGCTGAAACAAATCAATATCAGTGTTATTAAATATCCGGTGTATCGGCGCTATATCGCTCTTCCGTGTCGGATTTTAGAGTAGACGATACAAAATTCAATATGATTTAGCAACTTCGATATTTCCGAAATATCAGCGAGATTGCACAAATCTGGTATATCAGTCATGGCATGCATATCGAAAATTGATGGGTTGGTTAAATGGTTAGAGTCAATATAATAATATATGTCAAATCCATCTAAAAGTCCTTTTAAGTTTTTCGTTTTTTCCTAAAGTGGTTTTAGGGGAGTGTATTGGATTAAAATTTTAAAAGACTATTTTAATATAAAATATCTTTAAGATTTTAAAAGATTGTGTGAGATTGTATTGATTAAGACTTTTAATGTAAAAGACTTTACACACTCAAGATTTTAAAGGATTTATCACACTGACTTTTAAGGATTTCAAATGATTTTATGTGATTTTAAAATTTCAAAGGATTCAATGAATTTTAAGGGAAAAAGAACAAACTTACAAGCGTGAATGTTAAAAATAATGAACAAATAAATTCTAGCGTTTGAATAAAGAAAAATAAAACCAATAAAAAATTCTTTTACTATTGATTTTCAAATTTTAAGAATTTTATGGATTTTATAAGATTTTAAGGGACTAAAAAACACTCTAACACATTATTCTCAATACACATTTTTTATTTGTTAAAAATGTTATTCCCACAAAATTCAATTGTACATATTTAAAATTAGGCTAAAATATGGTTTTGGTCCCTGCAAATATGTCTCGTTTTGGTTTTAGTCCCTGTAAAAAAAAATTGTTGTTTTTGGTCCCTGCAAAATATTTTGTTTTTGGAAATAGTCCCTGCAGGGACTATTTCCAAAAACAAAATATTTTGCAGGGACCTTTTTCAAAATCAAAAGATTTTGCAGGGACTATTTCTCTAATAAATGGTTAAGTCATCATGTGACACGTGTGCAAATTATCACAAAAGTGGAGCCAGGGACCAAAACCAAAATGAGACATATTTGCAGGGACCAAAAACAACAAATTTTTTTTGCAGGGACTAAAACCAAAACGAGGCATATTTGCAGGGACCAAAACCATATTTTAGCCTTAAAATTATGTCAGCACTTACAAATCTTTCAAAGAAAATATTGTGTCAGCCATTACAAATCGGTCGAGTTACACAAGTTTACCGAGTGTTAACTCAGTCAAACTCATTAAACCTTCTAATTTTACCAGAAATCGATTTTACCTCAGAGTTAACACGATTTTTGTACCTAAAAACGTAAACTCGATAATCTCGGAGAGTTAACACTCGATTTGCGGAACATTGATTGCGACGTACTCTCTATCATAATATTTTCAATACAATTTTTTATTTTTTTATGAGATAGAGAGATGGAGAGGGGGGATGAGAGAGAGAGAGAGAGAGAGAGAGAGAGAGAGAGAGAGAGAGAGAGAGAGAGAGAGAGAGAGAGAGAGAGAGAGAGAGAGAGAGAGAGAGAGAGAGAGAGAGAGAGAGAGAGAGAGAAGAAGAGAGAGATAGTCTTGATTTTGAATACCTCAAGACTTTTTTTAAGTGATGAATAGTCTTGATTGAATACCTCAAGACTTTTTTAAAATGACAAAGAGTCTTGATTGAATACCACAAAACTTTTTTTAAGTTGCAAAAAGTCTTGATTGAATACCACAAGACTTTTTCATAATTAAAAAGTCTTTTAAAATCCCATAGAATCCTAATTCAATACATCCCCCCAAGTTTCAAAAGTTCCAAACAAGTTTTTTAGTTTTTGAATCGTTTCAAACAAGTCCTATTGTAGATAGCATAATTTGTAATTGCTTCTTTGAACTCATCTTTAGTACCAAATCTGACTTGTAACACCCACTTAAAATTAGTCATCTTTTTAGGCATGACAAATGGTGGATAATGTTCTTTGTTGCTATCATTCGAATCATCACCATCATCATCTAAAAGGACTTGTTTGAAACGATTCGAAAACTAAAAGGACTTGTTTGGGACTTTTGAAACTTAAAGGACTTGTTTGGGACTTTTGAAACTTAAAAACCACTTTGGAAAAAACGAAAAACTCAAAACCTTTAGATGCATTTGACCAATAATATAGTACCAAAAATCTATCTTGGTGGAATCAGAAGCAGAGTTTGAGGACATTGATTCCGATGATTCAATTGAAGAAGTTGAAGGATATGCCTCATTATCTGAAAATGAGGATAATATTATGTTGGAGAAGAGAATAATTAGATCTTTTATCACCGATTAAAACTTAAAACTACCAATTATTTAGATTTTTTGAGTTTTAAGTCACTTTTAATTTCTGTTAATGGCTTTCTGCAATAATTTATGCATCATGCTTTACTAGTTGTTTAACTATGGAGATTTTTTGTTTTATATGAAGTCATTTTAAATTTCTGTTTATGTAACTTCTATTTGTGTGTTCGCATGCTTTATTTTATACATAATTATTTATTTGAACAGTTTTGCAGTTTCCGCTCTTTGCCTGCTACGCTATCCGCTATTTGTCATATTGGATTTTTTGGCAATCCAATATTTTCCACGATCCGATATTAATAGATAGGAATTACATATCAAGAATAGATGAAGTACAATCTTCAAGCCATACATAGTCACTGTGAGTTAAGGTATGATTGGCTAAGAAGTGTGCCTCATTTATTTATATTCATTTTGCATCAAATCGACACAAGACTCTGGCCCATCCTTCATCTCATAATCCCTTCCCCAATTCATATTAGCTGCTTTGGAGGCTATGACAAATCTGTAACTTGAATCTATAGGCATATGTA
Source organism: Medicago truncatula (assembly GCF_003473485.1). Lineage (NCBI taxonomy): Eukaryota > Viridiplantae > Streptophyta > Magnoliopsida > Fabales > Fabaceae > Medicago > Medicago truncatula. Next base: position 8,209,347 of record NC_053042.1, read on the forward strand.
ATACAAATTGCATCTTTTTTTGGTGAAGATACTTGACATTTGGTATAAAGATAAATTGATGGATATTTTGATGATGTGTGTTTTAGTGTCATAGATCTGAAGGTGGGTTGTTTGTATATATGTAGAATTTTTATTTTGGAAAGGTTTCTGTTGGTTTCAAATATAAATATTAATAAAGTTTGATTATTCTTACACCATTATATATTCTTTATATATAATATAAATAAATAAAATAAAGCTAACAATCAAAAAGTATATGCATCAATAACATGAGTGCAGATCTGCTCCATTACAAAATTGCTCCAGTTTCCTGTTAATGTAACCGATGTGTGACATGTGGCAGGGTCAAATTTCAACGGATCAGATTTTAAAAACAAAATCAGTTTTTGCTTTGACAAAAACAAAAATAAAACGAGAAACAGTGCACGTTTCTGCTCTCCTTCTTCACTCCTCTCCGTCGTCACTCCTCTCCGCCCCTCTCCTCTCCTTCATCTTCTTCGTTAGTACGTCGCCGTTCTTCTCTCTCTTCTGCATTTCAACAGTGTTCCGCCACAATTTCCGGTTCCCCTCTTTGACTCGCCGTCATCTTCACTATTTCCTCCTTTTTGCAGGGTTAGGACCGAATTGAAGATTCATGGAGACGATTGAAATCGATGAGAGCGTGTTTGGTGGTGATTAAATTAAAGATTGTTTGTTTAGTGGTGTTTAAAGAGTATTAGTATTGAATTTCACCCAAAAATAATCCTTCAGGCTTCAGATATGCCTGTGCCTCATGTATGCCTCTCAAGATTTTAGTAATTAAGCATTTGCAAGTCCTGTGATTGGTGTAGACGTGTTGTCAAATGCTATAAAAATTCTGCACTTGATATTTAAAAAACTTGCTGTAAAAATTCTGTTGATGTTACATTGCAGTAAAAAATTATGCCAAGAATATCACTCTAAAACTTACTTATGTTGTTGGCATAAAAATTCTGTTGCTCATCCAAGTTCCATGTGGTATTCAGCTCTTGATATATATTTAAAAAATCTGTTCTAAAAATTCTGTTATGTTTCATTGCAGTAAAAAAAAAATCGGCCAAAAATATCAATCTAAAACTTCGGCTGCTGACATATAAAAATTCTGTTACAGATACAAATTTCATGTGGTATCAACTAAAATTCTGCTCTTGATATTTAAAAAATCTGTTGTAAAAACTCTGCTATGTTTCATTGCAGTTAAAAATAAATCGGCCAAAAATATCACTCTAAAACTTCTGCTGCTGACATATAAAAATTCTGTTACAGATACAAATTTCATGTGGTATCAACTAAAATTCTGCTCTTGATATTTAAAAAATCTGTTGTAAAAACTCTGCTATGTTTCATTGCAGTTAAAAATAAATCGGCCAAAAATATCACTCTAAAACTTCTGCTTCTGAGTATAGTATGTTGCAATCTATTTGCAATCTGATTTACAGTAGAGAACTAACATAAACCATGATAAACAAGTAAACTAACATAAACATGTAAATTGTCATATAATTAAAAAAAACTAGTAAAACCATAAACAAGTAAATTGTCATATAACAAAATATGTTTCCCATCAAAATACATCAAAATATGTTTCCGATCAAAATACATCAAAATATGTTTCTCAACGTGTCATTTGTCTTCATTGTGCCCCTTGGATTGTAGCTTGACATTGAGCTCCATTATCAACTTCGCTTGATTGTGTCCCTTGGATTGCAGTTTGACATAGAATTCCGTTGTTAGCTTGACTTGATTGTGTCCCTTGAATTGAAGCTTGATGATGAGTTCCATTGAGAGAAATTGAATTGAGGTTAGGTGGTTGCTGCATAATATAAGAAAAGTGAAATGAATGATATAGTTAAACAATTTAAAACATTGATAAGTAAAGAAAGAAAGAAAAAAACTTACCGCTAACGACTGTTTTTCCTGTGATTTTCTCTTTTTTTGAGACTGAATGTATTTCTTTCTCTTTTTAGAATCTTTCTCAACCCAAGATTTAGCTCGTTTTTTAGTGGAACGTGAACAATCTAGCTTCTTTATGCCTTTTGCCTTGACAACAGTTTCCACGCTGTTCTGAGTTTTATCATTTCCAAGTGATATGGTTACCTGAACCATTCCACTTGATTCTCCATCCACACATTTTTTGGCCAACATATCTTCAACTATTTTGCTGGACTCTTCATAAACTTTGGACAAAAAAGTGTAAGTTTCATGAGATTCTGAAGCTCTGTTGGCCAATTTAATCGCTGGAGGACATAACTCACTGTATCGCTTCATGAAATGGGCTTTCATGTCTAGTTCAACATGCATCCCTTTCCAATCTTGATTACTTCCCAACCTTGCCTCTCTTGTCCATCGCTTTAGTATATAGTGTTCAGGAATTAACTTAATATTCATGCCATCCAACACTTTCAAAGCATGACTACATAAGATGCCGTGTGTCTCAAATCTACGACAATCGCAAGAAACTTTTTGTTCCATAGGATTTCCCATAACTGTCCTCTCTTTTACATTATCATAATTTGTGACAGCATACAAACCTTCTTTCAACACCTTTATGCAAGTGTCTTGATATTCCTCATATTTCTCTTGGAATTCCTCAAATATTTTTGGGGTGTAAACATTTCCGGCTTGGACGAGCATTCGAGCCTTCTTCATTTTCAATCTAGGTAGCTTATGTCTTGACTCATATTCAGCTTCTGACTCATTGTTCCGTTTACCATTGACAGCCCTTTTAAAGTGTGTAAAAAATTGTATTAAATTTAAATCCGACTTCAAATGGTTTTTCAAATCAGCATTAAAGCTTTCACTTAATTGCGTAGATCTCATACCTGCAGTGAACGTTTTTCGAACATAAGTCCATGCCCATTTTTCCTTAAATCGAAAAATCATATGCAACCACGAACCTTCCAAAACATTATGCTCAACAAGTAAAGAGTTCCATGCATTCAAAAATTCATCTTCCTCTTCGTGTAGATCTATGCAAGCTTCAAAATCAGAACAAAAATGCTTACTCCTTTGATATAGATGGTTCACATGCCTTAGAGCGTTTTGTCTTATATGCCAAGTACATAATCCATGAAATGTCTCCGGCATAACTAAAGAAATACCCTTTGCCATCGCAGCATCTTGATCCGTTAGAATGGTTTTAGGCTTTTTTCCACCAATTGCTTTGAGAAAAGTTTCAAATAACCACTGAAAAGAAGGTATTGTTTCATCATATAACAATGTTGCACCAAAAATGATTGTTTGCCGATGATTATTAAGTCCAACAAATACTCCCAATGGCCGATAACCCTTATTTGTCTTATATGTGGTGTCAAAAGTAACGACATCACCAAAGTACCCATAATCATTGATCATTTGTGCATCTGCCCAAAATATGTTTGTTATTTGCTCTTCAACATCCATTTGAAAGTCATAAAAGAAAGATGGATTTTTGCTTTCTTGTTTGAAATAAGTCATCAATGCACCCACTTCACCATACTTTAGTGAGTCCATCCTTTTTGTTCGAAGCAAATTCTTAGCGTCTGTTCTTGTAAAACCAACCATCTCTATCCCACCAGCCTGCTTGGACATATATTCATGCAATTCTTTTGGTCTTAATCCAGATTCATCTCCCATTATAATTTGTGATGCTTGTACCTCAGATATGCGACGATGAGAGCGAATCATGTGAACATACTCTTGCGGTTGAAGAAGGTGGTTGTGTTCTAGTACAAAGTCAACAACCTTGTATTTCCCTATCTTTCGATCAAGTGAAATACCCATACGTGCATTACACCCCGTTCTAGTTTCTGCCGTAGACTCCCCAGTCGGTTGACGTCTTTTGTCAACACTTCGTGTACCTTCTTTGTAGCATGTGAATCTTCTTGAAGTTAAAACCCCATCTTTTTTGCTTTTATTCCCATATTCTCGACGAATACCAAATCCAATTCTTTTACTATACTCATTATAAAATTCATAAGCAGCTACCTCGGATTCAAATATCATATCCAAGCGAGGTTTGATGTCGGCAATACTTTCTTGTCCATGTTCCTCATTTTCTTCAAGAATAGTGTTTACCAATTTATCAACAGAATTGTCTACCAAAATAGACGACGGATTCATGCTTTCTGAAAAATAACAGAGTCATCATATTAGTGATTGTGCAAAGATAAGATTATATAAGAATAAAAATATACCCTTTAAAACAAACAAATAAAAAGAACATGTAAAAAAAAAAACAAAAAAAAAATCCTTTAACGAGAAAAAAAAAGGAGAAATAGATGATAATAGTAAACAAAAAAAAAAACTTTAACCAGATACAAAAAAAGGAGAAATAGATTATAACAATCCTATCATGGTTGTCATCAAACACAAAGGTGGAACGGTTCCATAAGTGTAACGAGAAACAAAATTTCAAATGACAAAGTCATTGATATGATGAAACAAACCTTTTCAAATGAGAGTCATATGATGAAAGCTTGTAACAGTGTGACGGCGGCGGCAGCGCGCAGTTGCGATAGCGGCGGGAAGTTACGACAGCACCATGGCGGAGTAGGGCAGAGTAGTGGTGAATGTGTGTTACTAAGTTTGAGCGTGTTTTGTTTCGACGGAGAGAAGAAGAGAAATCGTTTTTTATTTTTTTTAATTAAAAATAATTTAATTTGTTAATTTAAAATCTGAGCCATTGAAATTGTTTTTGCCACGTGTCTTCAATCAGTTCAAAGTACAGGACAGTAAATGGATTTAAAAGACTGGAGCTGATCTGCGCTCCTATAACATATTCAAAATCAATGTTCCACAAATCGCGTGTCAACTCAGCGAGTTTACCGAGTTTACGTGTTTAGGTGCTAAAAACGTGTTAACTCGGAGGTAAACTCGATTTCTGGTAAAATTGCAAAGTTTGACGAGTTTGACCGAGTTAACACTCAGTAAACTCGTGTGAAATCGGGCGAGTTTACCGTTTTTGCGAGTTTACTCCTGTATTTTTTTTTCTTCAAAAATGGCCCATTGTTTTTGGCCCATTTTTTTCAAGCCCAAATGAAACATATTTACTTTCTAGCTTTACAACACGTTTCAGCTTACTAGCTTTACAACACGTTTCAACTTACTTAAGTGAAACATTTCATATCATTTTCTTTGAGTTTTCAAGAACAGGGGAGCGAATGAAACATTAGGTTTCCGAAGATGAAGATATAGATGAGAATGATGTTATGGAACTTTAGAAGATTGACCTTTCGAAGAAATTACCTAGTTTGGTTTTTGGATAGTTTTATTCTCAAGTTTAGAAACTTGTAAAACTTTCTTTTTGGGATGGGTAGACTTTAGAGACTTATGAAACCTATGCTTTTGTGTGTTAATTTTTCTATTTTGATACTAAGTTAAGCATACCACTTTTTTTATGGTGGTTTGGTATACTTTGCATTTATAAGTAAGTCTATATTTTTCACTATTGATCTTTTTACGGTATTATATTAGCTTACATATGTATGCATATAATAAATTGTATAAAATTTCAATTTTAGGTAAACTCGTACGAGTTTACGATTCGAGTTTACCTAGCTAAAACGAGTTGAGGTAAACTCTCGAGTTGCAAAACCTTGTTCAAAATAATACATTAATTGTATTATATATGGAAGGGCCGATAACATTCTAGTACATAACGACGCCATTTTCTAATGAGTTAAAAATAATAAGCTGTGACAAAGGAATAACAAATACACATAGCACAAAGGAGTATACGGTTGTTAGCAAAAAAGAAAGGAGTATACGATTAAAATTAAGATGTGACAATTACCCCCAAAAAAAGTACAAGAGCATAATTTATTTTCATTAATAATTGATGATCATACATTGCTCCGTCTAAAACAAAACCTTGCATATATTATGTATTGTTCTTACCAACTGAGCTAAGCTCACGGGGACCAAACATCTAATCCAATGCAGAACGATCCTTATTTTTTACTAAATGATCCTAACATGTAAATAATTAAAACTTGGTACGAAATTAAGTAGGAAAACCCTACTATAATCGCAAGACGTTCATGAGAAATTGATGATTTTGTGAGGGGTTGAGCAAGAATTGATGCCATCATCTTCATGGTTTCATCCTTTGTCTTGTTCTCATTTTTCAATTCATCAATTTCATTTTTAATCATTTCAACAACACTTGGTTCATTAGTAAAAGTAGAAAAAGTGTGAATATATGAATGTGTTAGATGTGCCTCCAAGTGAGCTGCATATATATTCTTCTAAGAAAACCAACCCAGCTCCATGTCCCTAACAAGTTCCAACCAACAAAGCAACACCTATATTATCATCAGAATCCAATCGGTCTTTCTTTCTGTTTTCCTATCAATCAATCCATGGATCGAGATCATAGTCGCATGAGGTTAGTTCTCTTATTGGTCATCGCCATCAACATACCAATACTGTTAATTCCCTTCTTCATGATCGCCGATGCCATAGTAGCAACAGACAAAGGCCCTGTGATCCAACATGATCACGCTGGATGTTTAAGTTCACTCATACCAAAACAACTCTACTCGAATGTTATTTACACACCTAAACCTAGCGCTGCACGCACAAGTTTTTGATGATGGCGTTTCGGCATATGACAACATTAAAAACAAGATTCTTTTTTTGATCAGACCTCTTCTCTTGCGCTTTCCTCTGGACCAATGACTATTCTTTTTTTGGTTTGTAAGAAATTTCTTTATATGAGTGTGCCAATAATTACATTGTTATTGTATTTGCATTCATTGCAATTTGCTTCTTTTTTCATGTTGCATTATATTGCTTTTCAATCTCATTTGAATGTTTAGATTGCTATTTGTCTTTGAATCTTTCATGGAAAGAAATAATGAATCAAGTTATTAATTAAGGAACGTGAGAATTTTAGATATAGAAATCTTTTGGTTGTTGTGAGTATTGTTAGTGTATGGTTAATGATAATTTGAAATGGTGAATGGAGTTAGGTTTAGTAGAAAGGGAAAAGAAGTAAGAGGATGGTAGATCCCAAAAAGTTCTTAAACAAAATATGACAAATTTTCACCTTATTAGACTTCATCGAATTTAATTTCTTCAACCCTTGCATTGAACATTACTACTTCGACACATTTTTAAGTCCCCATAGAAGTGTAAGTGTGTTGAAGCTTAGAAAAATATAAAAAAATTGGGACACTTGTCTGACACGTGTCGTACGGGTATCGGACACCGGACACACTTAATGTAAGAGGTGTCTATGCTTTAGAGATGTATACAAAAATAAGTTGTGGATCCCTTAAGCTTAAAGTCTTCATACTGAATACACCATCAAAGAACTAAACACATTGTAGTCGATTGTCATTTCATCAGGGAGCATATACATTCAGGGGCCATAACCACAACTTACTTGCCAACCAAGCAACATCAAGCTGACATTTGTGTGTTCATAACCCTTATAGGAAAAACTTTGGCATAGGCATTTCATGACCTTATGGGCAAGTTAGGTGTTCATAACCCTCCCCCTCCAACTTGAGGGGGAGTATTAGAGAATATGATCAGAGATAGAGTTTCTTAGTAGTTTTCCTTTCCCTATTATTTAGCTATTAGAAATTTTCCATTCACTTTCTGTTATCAACATTACAAGGTCTTCAAACTCCCTAAATTCTAATCCTCTTGAAATCCATATCCGAAAAATTGAAATTTATGACCTGATCAATTGATAAGGATTTTCTATTATTTCAAAACTTTGCAGAAGCGTAAGTCTTATGATCTAAATATTAATGAATAAAAATTTATTTATAGAGGTAAAATGTTATCTGCTATACATTATAGCCAAAACACTCTCACTGTTTACTGATTTGATTCCACTGTATAATTACTGCAATGAAATTATGTGTCTCTCAAATTCATTCTTCTACACCAATTTAGGCATTTGAACACATGGCTTATCAAATGGACGGTCACCTGATTTAGTCTTCAACTCGATGAAACCTTTCTTCCCGATTCTTTCCATAAATAGAATCGCAAGTTGCTCGATTCATCTTAGGTTGTCTTGTCTTATACGGAGATGAATGTGTTAGATGATGTGCCTCCAAGTGATGATCTAGAGTTAGTTTGCTTTCTTTCATTCTCTAGTACCTAAAAATATCATTTTTATGGATTAAATTGTGAAAGATGGTAAAATAATGGTGAGGTGTACCAACATCCAAAGTTGGTACAATATATATATTTTTTTTTAAAGTGAACTTAATTACATATACAATCATTTATTTGTTTACGCTCAAACCATTACCCGGATTTATTACATAGAATGAGCCACAAACATGTGTTGATATAAAGTGATGTGGAACCAACAATAGATCCAACCAAGTGCTAATGGATTTATACTTCTTAAATATGTGGCAAGAATTGATGAAGAAACTCTTCGTACATATAACTCCATAACCCAAATAAAAGTGATTTGTATAATTGTAAATTTTGAGATATCAAATTCAATTCGTATCGATAAAAAAAAATACACGGGATGAAACAAGGCTGACCCAAGGTCCTAGCAAACCAAGTTAAGATTTTAAGGTTCAAAATTTTGGGTAAAAAAAAAAGCTTTTTTAATTGTTTTAACACGAAATATTGCACATGTTAAACAAATCTCATTTAAATTTATAAGTGTGCGTGACAAATTAGTTATAGACACAGTTAGTCAAATTAAGATAATAATCTTATATTATTTTTGACGTAAGTTTAAATCTTGAACTAAACAAAACAAGATTTTATCTTTATAAACCTTGTGTTATCTCATTATAGAATTTGCTTTAAGCTTCCAAATATGTTGGACCGATCTACCGTAGCAAGTTTATAGTTTTTCTTACGATTGGGAGAGTTTTTGTCAATGTAATATATCCACTTTAACTAGACTACAACAATTAAATGTGGTAAAGAAAGAACAATATATACACGAATGAGACAGTGTGATATTAGTGCCAACCAAGAAAAGACAAGGCATCAAATATTGTTGTGCCAATTTTAAAAGCAATAACATTTTACTCAAAACGATACTTTCCGTTGAAGAACAATTATCATGATGTATTTATTAAATTGGAAAAGCAAGCCATCAAGAATTATAATAACAACAGGTCTTGTACAATAAGTTTTGCACTAGCAATCATTGAATCAGTAATTGGGTCTAGCTTGTTCTCCCATTGTGTCAAGGAAAAATTCTTTTCATTAAGAGAGTCTTTAGAGTTTTGTTTCCCTCAACAAGATTTATTAGCCTATATAGGGTCAGGGCTGGCCTAAAGGTAAAGGCGACCCCAAACCCTCACTTTAGGCCTTGAATATTGGACTTAGAATAAATGCCTCGCAATAAACAAATTTATATACAAATGAATAAACACTACACAAAAAATGAATTATATAACTTTGTCATGAAGCAAAGACGGTAGACGCGAAACTTTATGATGCTTACAACATGAGTTCAACACTTCTCCATACAACTTTACAATTCACATTATTTTTCGTCGAAAGTGACTTACAGCACTTCCACCCTACCATAATGTTATAAAAATTACATAATGTAACTTTTAAAAACTATGCTAATCATGATTCTCACACACTTAACGTCATACCAAAAATTTAAGTAGTAGTACTAGTAGTAGAAGAAAATATATTATCATATATGTTGAGCCATTACGAAGGAACGTGAATAAGTTATTAGGATTTAACGTTGTCTTGTGTGTCACCGCCAATAGTTATGAATATCACGCTATTTGGCGGCAAGTGTAGCAGTGTGCCATGCCATACCCTGCCCTATATCACAGTTTCAACGTGACCAAACTAGACAAAAAGTAGTACACACGAGATTTGTTTTCTTAAAAGATGTTTCTTTCACCTTCTTGTTGGAGATAAAAATTATGCAAGCAATAGAGGATGACTGATTCACACAGCATGAAGTAGAATTATACTATATTATTAGTTAAAATAAAACAGTGATGATGGTTTTAAGCAGGATAACATAAACATACAAATTTGTTTCCAAAAATATAAGCATACAAATTAGAGGTACGTTTTGTACTACGTCACGTTAAGAAAAATGAAGTTCTATACCAACCCAATTTTAATAACACACTAAAAAATGGATCATGGAGTCGGTTGACTCGCAATAAAAATTGAGACTAAATTGGGAAAGCTTTTAAGGGAGACAATTAATTTGAAATATGCAACACTCAAATAAAGAAAAAAAAGGCAATTATATAATCTTTTGACTAAATTAATTTTGAATTTAAAACATTCAAAACTTAAATAAAGAAAATAAATTAGTAATATATTCTTTTGACCGAATTAATGTTGGATTTTTTTTTTTTTTTGAAACATTTATTTTGGATTTAATTGATGTGTATTATTAGTTTTAATACATTATCCATATAGCTAGTCGATAAATATATTATCCACATACATCTAGTTATATACTATTTATACACTTTTATATATTAAATTTTAAAATATCTCCATCATAAGGTTTATTTAATGCATATGTAATTCTATTTTTACTTTGGCGTAGATACAAATGTGATTCATAATTTTTTAAAATTATATATCGATCATATTGGTTAGATCATTTGATCATACTAGACTTTAATTTGTGCTCGTGAGTTTAACTCAGTTGGTATAGACAATGCATAATATATGTAAGATTTGGGATTTCAACCTCAACACCACAAAATAAATATTAGACTTTAATCGTCCTTGTGCGCTTAACTTAATTGGTAGAGACAATCCATAATATATGCAAGATTTTGAGTTCAAATTTCTAGAAAAAAAAAAAAAAAACTTTAATCCTAACTACTTTAAAAAATTATACAGTAAATATGATTTACCTTGATTTGCTCAAGGTGTAATGGTGACTAAAGTGAGTCGAAAGATAATCTCAAAGTGAAACTCCCTTGTTTTGCAAGTAAAGAAAGAAGAAGATAAGAATGATGCAGTAAGCAATTCCCTGAGATTTCAGACAACCGAGAAAAAGGAGGGGCCCACATTCACATTTTTATAAGCTATTGCGTACTCTACCATTTAATATTAAAATCCTAAACATTCCCAACACAAATCCAATAAATCCACATCTAGATAGAGTGTTTTTCTTCTCTATTTCAAGTTACCTGTTCCTTTTTTTTTTTGTTCAATATCAATATATATGGGTGTTTGTGATGTAGTAGCGAGTAACCTTACAATAATCTATGTGGCAGTTACATCATTTGTTAAGGCTTATGAAGTTTTATATGGACGAAGATTTAGTGGTGTGTTTGTTGTGACTGTGTCTACAACGTTGGTGGCTTTGATTTTGGTGGCAACTTTAATGTGGGATTTGTCTCGGAAGATTAGTAAGTGTGTTTTTGTCGACCAACATCCTCGTACTTCCCAACACAATACCATGTCTTATTGTAAAGGTGGAATCTGTTGGCACGGCGTGGCGGATCGCTCGCCGGCATCACAACTTCACTTCAAACTTCCTCTTCACCTTCCTCATATCTAGAAACATCTACTTCATGTGTTGAGTTCAAGTGTGAGTATTAGTCCATGAATGAACTAAATATTTGATATACGAGAGATGTTTTGGATAGATATATGATCGACGTCTCTGTCTCTTGTGGTCATGTTTTAGTTTGTTGTTGCTCTCCACGCTCTCTTGACTTCCAAATATTTTCTTCTCTTTCTATTAGTTAGCTTATAGTTAGATATATTACAATATTATAATTTGTATACTTTGTAATTAATTTGTAAATCTTGGTTTAGGATGATTTATATGGATAATTGATTTGTTCTTAAGGTTTCATAATGAAACAACATGTATATATCAGTTTCGGTTTGCTTGCTGGAATTTCCAGGTTAAATTGCTGGATATAAGAGAGGAGATGATGTTTCTACTTCAAGTGTAACTTTTTCTGAACCTTCCACTACAAGTCTAGATTTTTTTTTATAAGCCAATGATTGCAATTGTTTGTTGGTTTGGTACATTGATGTATTAACTTTTGATAATGTTGTGCATCTTTCTTCTTTATCAACTTTTGTCAATATTGTGAATCAACATTTTGCTTTAATATTTATCAATGTTATTATATTTTGATATATTGTTCCCTTCATTTGAATTAATGAATGTGGATGATAATGAGTTATGAGTATAACTTCCGATACATTATTTGGTACGGTCTAAATGAAGATTAGGAGAACACGAGGGAAGAGGGAATGATATATATTAATGAAGGGAGGGACCAATTTGGATCAGAATGAATACATTTTGATAAATGAAAGAGAAATAAAGTGACTAGTGATGGGCTAATTCGATTCAATAAAAGGGTGGGCGACTAATTTAACCTTTTTTCAGTCTAATAAAATTCTTAGAAATAATGAATATTAAAACTAATTTGGTCCAACAAGGTATTTCATCTAGTTTTTCAGTCCTTTAATCGGATGCATGACATATGGCAAATAGAAATCAACTGTTTTAGATTAAAAATCTTAAAATAAATTATTTAATAAAAAAATAAAGAAATGTTTCAAAAGACGCGATTCTTCAAACTTCAATCTCTCACAAACAAAATCTAGTTTCTTCCGAAGAAGTTAAAATGTAATATATAAACTAAACTTCTTAGTCAATGGTGCACAAGAAGTGTCAAGAAAGACCAAGACAAAGAAGTAACAGTAACATCAGATGTTTAAAAATTGTTTAACTAACAAAAGATGCAAAATACAATCTCTCAAAAGGAACACAAAAATAAATTAAGTAATAACTTCAAACACAATAGAGGGTCAAACCACCACATATGATAGGTAGAAGCAAAAGTTAGATGATTTTCCTTCGATCACCAGAAAAATTGTAACTTAATTTCTCGATAAGATGACATAGAGAATCTCTCTTTTGTTTAAAAATTCTTGAATTTCTTTCAAGTCAAATGATCCGAACGCTAGAAAGGTAAATCAAATGAAGAACATTATGAACATTCTTTGAGAAGCCATAACCAAATTCAAATAAATGATTCGAGATTTGAGCTGGGTGAATCATAGATAACCTAAGAAGTTATAAATATCAAACCAAATTTTGCAAAAGAAATCGCAAGATAAAAAAAGATGGTTGATATCCTCCTCATTACCACAATCGCCCACACTTTGGTTGCACCAACAAAATCTAGTTGACACGTATTGTTTGAACTTTTACTTACATGATGTGATTTGGGTTTAATAATTCTATAATTAATATTTGCTGTATAAATGAAAAAAGGAAAGACGAAAGCATAGAAAATGGTGAGTAGAGCTTTGCATGTGTTATTTGTTTTGCTGGGGGAAAATGGTGGTGTTTAACCACGCTAGGTTATAAAACGAGAGAAAGTTGGTGAAGGTGCACTACTACTTTTGGGTACGTTTACAAAAAAATAATATTAGTACCAATTAAAAGAAAAAAACGACACTGCAACACATGAATAATGTCTTTTGATGGACGTTTCGAATGCTTTTTTGCGTCCCAATGTAATATAAACGTGAATTTGTAGAAGCCACAAATAATAGAGTTGGTCAAATGTGCGGCACCAACGTAGTTTCTTAGTTTTTCAAACAAACATGGAGATGAATTTAAACTCTACCAATCAATTTAATCCATTATATTTTACAATAGCAAACACTAAGGCTTTGTTTGAGAGTTTGGAAGGGAAGGGAAGGGAGGGGAGGGCTTTGGGGGTTGAAAATATATAGAAAAATGGACAAAAAAATTCACATTTTTTGAAAGAACAATTTTTTAGAGAATGATAAACTAATACATATACTTTTAATTTTAAGAATATTATAACAACATAGATTGAATTTGAAAAATTGATATAAACCCTCCATAACCCCCCCAAAACTCTCCCCCAATACAATTTTTAAGTTCCCCCAAATGAGGGGGATTTTTTATTATAAGTAAAAAATTAACCTCCAAAAGCCCTCTCCTTCCAATGTTTTCTATTTCTTTCACTTGCTCCTTTCTTTCTTTCAAAACCCTCCCCTCCCCTCCAAACTCCCAAACAAAGCCTAAATTAATGAAATTTATATAATATAGAAACTATTTATTATACTTGCATAGTTTAGGCATCAAATTGGAGAAAATATTAGTCATCGTGAATTGTCATGACATTGTCCACAAAGATATCCAACTATAGTTATGGATAATAGTTTTTTTTTTTTGGTAGTGATGGATAATAGTTTGTTAGGTTAGTGTGTGTTAGTCTTAACACGGGTATAAATATTGTGCATGTGTGTTTAATTTGTAAAAGTGTAATCATATATCATAGCCATCAATAATACAAAGTTTGTTCGTGTCATCATCAAATAAGTTGCAACCAAAATTGATATTTTAAAGATTAAAGTGATATTTACTCTATCGTTCATATTAAGTGATAAATGCGATCTATGAGTTGTCAACGTAATGGTAAAAGCTTAAACCTCAAGAAAAACAAAGTGTAAACTTTATATCTAAATAGTAAAAGACAACTTCCTCTTATTTAGTTATGGAACCAGTAGTGCACAAATATGGGAAATTGGAGGGTAATAATTCATTGGACATGAAACAACAAACAACAACAACAACCAATCATTGGATATGAAACCAAACACGCATAATTAAGATCATGAATTGTTCAGAACAACTTGTCTCAAGTTAGGTTGTATTTTATATAAGCAGAACAGTTTTGAACAAAAATCTTTCTCTTTACAGGTTATTGCTTTGATAATGAAAACTCACTAAAATCAACTAAAATTGTGGCCATGGACTCAAGTACCACTGATGAGTGATAAACATGATACTATGCCTATAATTTCTTTGACATCAAAGTGAAATTACAACTACATATGACAAGCTTTATGTGCCTGTACTGATGACTTTCTATGAAACTGCATGAAAAGAAAAACAGAAATAGAGCCTAAATTTTCCCCCTTTGCCAATAAACATCATGAATCGTATAACATCCATCACCCTCCACCTTTTTATTGGTTCTGATGCTTCTTTTAATAAGGGATTTCGATGAATTGACCTACTCTTCAGGACCATTTTAGGTAATAATATAAACTTCAATTGGTAGGCTATATCTATGAACAGATCAGAAGAGACAAAAACATATATTAGAGCTACTTCCACGGAGGTTGTTGCTGATGTTTGTAGCCAAATGGATATGTTTCCCACCCGCTACCATCTGGTTCTTTTCTTTTGCCACCAACCCCTGAACTTGAGGATTGTTGAAGGGTCCTATCTTCCATAGCTCTGCTTTGACCAGGAAAGAAAAACGGCCGTGCAGTCAATGCATCTCTATTCCCGCCATCAATCATGAAACCCGAGTTAAGATCAAAGTTGGGACGGGAAGGTCCAACACCGTTTAAACCAAGTTGTGGACCGGCCATGCTCATAATATATGGGGGCTGAGCGTAAGATGATAGGACATTTGAGGAAGATCCCCCAACTTGAGGTACCACCGGAGCTCCTCTTGAGTCCACCATGTAAGGAATTGTACCACCTGATCCATACACGGCTGGTGAAAAAGACAAAGGGGGCATTGATGTCAGTCCATTATATCCCAAAAAAGTTGAATGATTATAGGATACCGCAGGGCCCATCCCTGAAACGCCACCAGATCCTGGCATCATTGTAAGATCTATTGCAGGCTCAACAGCCTTGCCATTTGGCAAAGACCAAATTTGAGGAACAGGCTCTTTTCTACCGACTTCCACCTTGGCACCCAAAATAGATATTGCAGGAGCATCTGATTTGGAAAGTCCATATACTTCAATACTCGAAGAAGATTTGGTAGGCCCTTGGTCCAGTAAATCAGTTTGAAAGTACGGTCTATCATTCAAATCAATGTTTCGAACTGACGGCTGCATTGACGACGATGATGATGCAGGTGATGGGCTCCAATAGCCATTTCTTCCAAAGAAGAGCTGCCCCTCCATCCTCTGATCTGAAGGTTGGGTATCACCATCATCACCAATACTATTCAAATCTAATTCAAACCTCTTTGATCTTTTAGGGCTATGTTCCACTGATGATTGCCCAGAAGGCAAGCCTGAAGATTCACCAATTTGTTTTACCAGTTCATCTTCACCCCCAGCCACATTCAGATCAAAGTCAAGAAAATCTTGCCTTTGTTTGGAAATATCAGAGTTCCCACCAGCAGAAACATTCTTCTGATTATCAGCATTTTTACGAGGTGATGCAGGACGAAAGGCACTGGTGGCAGCCGACCCTTTCCATCCAAGTGTTCCTTCAAACTGTAGAGGGGCTGTTGGCAATCCTGAAGTCTGTGCAGGTTTTGAAGCAGAGACAACAGGTATCGGTGTTGTAGATATGGTATTTGCAGAAACATTCATATCATCAGAACCATATTCTTCATTAAGATCAAAGGTGCAAAGGCTTTTCTCTGAATTACCTCCTGGATCTTGAGCTGCTTCAGTCAACTGCGAAGACTCCAAGTCAGGGATGCATTCTGGCTCAGCTACAACATCATCTGAAACACTCATATGCCTCTCCTCAGGACATGCTTCAGCGGAGTTGCTTTGTCTGGATGACACCTCGGGTAGGGCACATGCAAGGTCATCATTTTTGCCAACAGATTCCGGGCTGCCAGCTTGCCTTGTTCCACCTTCTGAGCTTTTCTCTGAAGAAGAGTTATTGATTTCTCTCTCAACTTCCTCAGCAACTTGTCGAGCGACTTGTAAAGCATCAACCATGCCATAGTCAAGTTCAATTTCAGAATTCTTGTTCACAATGTTAGCGCTTCTGGAAACTTTGCTCTGTTTGAAGGAATCAGAACTATTTGAGGTATCATCATCTTGATCAGAAACTTGAGTAACTTCCTCAGCAACTTGTCGAGCAACATCTAAAGCATCAACAATACCATAATCGAGTTCCATGTCAGAACTCTTGTCAATAATGTTGGGGCTTGTCGGATCTTTTCTTTGTTTAAAAGAATCAGAGCCATTTGAGGTATCGTCGACGTGATTAGAAACTTGGCTATTGCCTTCTTCCTCCATTGAAGCTTTAGATAGTTGTGGATTGCTAGAATCTGTGGCTCTGGCACCATCCACCACACTCATTTTATCAGAGGCAGGTGTTTTCATGCTACCAGAAACTATTACTTTATCACAAATACCAACTTCACTGCTTTTGACATCATGTTCCAAAGAAGATTCAGGCACTATTGGTGCAGGCACAGGCTTAACTTGTGCTTCACTAGCACCAACAGAAACAGATTCAGGCTTAGGATTTATTGGTGCTCCTAATTTCTCTGGAGGGCCATTATCATTTAGTTCCTGCTCCTCCTTCATTGATAAGTCATTCAACTGTAAATCATCAGGTTGATCTTTGAAACTTCCTTGTTTCGGTACAGGTAAGTTGCAGATCCCAGACGATGTCAATTCACTTTCACTTGCGGAAGCACTTTCTTGAACAGAAGTCAAAACAGTAGTAAGATGGTTTGATCTCTCTTTGAGCTCTTCACAATTCAAACTTGCAGAGGACTGATGTGCATTGTCAGAACTCTCTTTCTTAACATTAGCAGCCTTATCTGGTATCTGAGTATCTGAGCTTCTCAGTACAGACTTCTCACCCCCTTCAAGTCGCAACACATGAACATTGTCATTACTAGCCCCGCTCACTGAAGACAACTGGCCTTCCTCCTTGAGATTCTTATCAATCATATGGTTTCTTTGACCAGTATCCATATCATGAGACTTAGCATCTCCATTTCCAACTTCTTTCCACTTGTCAAATAGTGCTCTTGCTCTATCTTGAACCTTGGAGCTGTGATGACCAAGAAGGTTACTTACAGTGGCCCACATTCCTGATGAAATTAGCTTCTCACTGTCTTGATATAGCTTTTCAACTGCTCGTAACATTGCAGTAATTGACTCTTCCATGACACTATCATTTGTACCACCACCCAATTTTTGAGCATCATTTAACCATCTATCGATGAACCACGGTCCATCTAATTGAATAAAAAGGTCAAGGCAATCTTTATTCTCTGTAGCAGCAATAGTGCTTGCAACAGCAGCCCATTGTCTTATTGCATCACCAGTGTTCTTCACAATACTGTCTTGCTCCTTCTTCATCACAGAGACCAACTCCTGCACTCGAGAAGGGGTTGTGAGCCCATCTTTCATCTCGGTCAAAGTAAAGAAGTCTTCAAGAGTCATATTGTTTCACATAAGCTATCTCAGCGTGTCAAAGTTGTCTTTTTGGTACGCCAGAACTTTTTCCTGTATTAATAAATATTTGGGATTTAAGAGGAAAAAAATTCCAAAAACGCGCACTGCAAAAAATACAATAACAAAGTAAGTATGCCTGTTAACACATTATTCTCAACAAGCAGTTTAATGTCATTTAAAGAAAGTATTGAGGAAATTTACTTCACACAGTTTTGTAACATAAAATCAAGTTCCAAATTACAGTAACAGTAAGCAAAGTATCATTTAAAGAATATATGCACCAAAACTTGCAGTCACACTCTGCTTTTTGCAAAAGATGAACAACAGATAACATTGTTGATAGTCTTTAGACACTGGAAATAGCTAGACAGTAGTGAATAATAAAGGATAAACCACAACTACAGCTATGGCTCATAGAACATCTTTGGAACAAAAAATTCAAAGTGAAGGATTATGGCCACAAAACAAGATAAAAGAAGAGCATTCCAGTGTCCAGAACCAGCATATTATTCCTATCATATAACATGTCTAAAATATCAAACAAATCCTTGCCCCTGGAACCTAGTCCATAAGCCTACGGCCAACGCCTTCCTTTGTTTTGAAGCGCCTTTCTTTGTTTTGAAGCGGTGGAAAAAGGGGATATTTATTGAAAAAAATTGTCAACTATAAATATTTGCAGATTCAGTAATGCAAATCAGCTACTCTAGCTCATTAGATAAATATAATTTTCTGTCAGTCTTGTTTTAAATGGTAATGGTTACGGTACCAACTGCATTTGGCTGCAACCTATCATATCGTAAATTAGTCACAACTTATATTGAGAAAATCAAGTTCTCTTAAGATGTCAGAAAGAAAATGTAAGAACTGTTATATGTCTGATGTGATAAATATAAGAGTTCTCAAGATCCTATTATTTGATGGTTTGATTAATAAAAGATTACAGCAAAATGTAGTAACTTTTGTTACTGTATGATGCAAATTTATAGTTTGGACAGTTCACAACCCTATAATTGGAAAAGAAAACGTAGGTCTGTGGTTACTCCTAATTCCAATCTATATAATTCTAAACAAAAAAAATCGCAAAATCAGCCTTTTGCAATGACAGCAGAGAAGCATATCAAATCTATATTGACAAAACCGTAACTGAAGGAATGCCAAATGCAGAATCTTAGTTCTAATTAGCATATATAATAATAATTGAACCCCATATGCAATTGCAGAGATTTCCCCATCATTGCAATTTCCAATAAAATCAAATGTTCAACATGGAAACACCTTTGTTTTACATTTATTTCAATTGAATATAGATTTCTACTTCCCGAGAATTCTCTGTTTTTGTAACTTCTTTGATTCAAACAGGTTTTGAATCAACATGAGTGGAATTAATGAGCACAAGTTTGGAAGACCCTAAAGTTTAGTTCATGTAAAATGTTTCATATTTGAACATGGTTTTGAATTCTCGAGGCAAACAAAGAAAAATATATTATTTTTGTAATATTCACAAAGTAACTTAATTACCGCCAAAAGAAGCGTTACGCGCCAGAACTAAACAATCTAGAATTGTTTTCAGAATTAGTTAAACAACGACAACCAATTCAGGGAAATATTTTAAGCAGATTCAGCAATCACTCACAAACTACCTAACATCAAACAACATCGAAAAAATCAAGTAGAACGTTGATGAGTGATAAAGTTAACTAAACCTAAATAAATCTATGAACAATAATAAGATTAGCAATCACTTCAATAGCAGGTATCAAGTCACACTTAAAAAAGCAATATTAATGAAAAGTTACTAACTTTCAATTCACATCAACATTAATTCATCATTGCAAGTTTGTAACAGCCAAACCAGAATCAAAATCATAATCCCAAACATACAAAAATGTTTTTTTAACCTAATTTAATTAAACAAATAAATCATGATTAAGAACAAATTCAGAATCAAAAATAGCAAATAAACCTAATTTCAATCCTTAATTTTGAACCAAGAGTAACACATAATAAATTCTAATGTAAAAGGGGAAAAATTGAAAAACCCTAAATTTACTAAAAAAATCCCGAAAAGAAGAGAAAATAAATTAATTGTTGTATCGAAATGTAAAAATTAAATGAAGTTAATACGTTACGAGAAAATCTAAGATGCGTTACGAGGAGCACGAATCATAAAAAATAAAAAATAAAACAAAAGACATGAATTAAGAATAAGTACGAGAAAAAAAAAAGTACTGTAAGAACAAAATTGAAGAATGTTCTGTTGAGTATTACCTCGGTGAAACAAATCGAAACCCTAGTTAAGCTGAATTGGACAGTCTTAGGTTTATGGAGAATTTATCTAGAATGTTCTTTTTTCGGGTTTTTGTGTTGGAATTAATTGTTGTGTGTTTTGGAAGAATGTTGAAAGAAGAAATTGAATGAATGAGAAGAAGAAAGAACGAACGTTTTTAGTTGTTATTGAAATTTGTTGATTTTGATGTTGGAAAAGAAAATACTAAGTAAGAAGTGAAGAATAATAATAATGATATTCGGATTTTATTTTTTTGATTTCTTGTTTATGTGAGTTTCCTCTTTGGTTTGTAAAGTTAGAGTTGAGTTGGGCATTAACACGTGCGACTTCATAAGTTGTTTGTTCACATTTGATGTGATGTGAGCTTGCGTGTTATTCAATGAAATTCATTTCATTTCACCCCTTTCTTCATAAACTTACATACATGTATCTATTTAGTTAGAAATTTAAACAACAAATACATATATTCTTACTAACATAACATAGCAGCAGTGACACAATTTTAATAATAATAAAATATTTAGTTTAGTGTTTGATTTTTTATTGATGTCTATGAAAAAAATTGTTGAGAGAAGTTAACTATTTAAATAAGTCTCATACCTCCAAAGAATTTGCATTTAGATGATATTTTGGTTTGAGGTTTGATTGTTCAATTGGTTTGAACTAATAGATAAAGAGTTGGAGATTTTGAAAGAATGAGAAAAAAAATTAATCTAATAATTAATTGATAATATTTTGCGTGGAAGTGAAGGCGAAGGTTATCAGTTTGGGAGGAGGGTAAAGTTAGGGAGTGTAATGTGATTTTAGCTACTATTGTTTTGCAGCTTAATCTTCCTAACAAGTGGCTTTGACAATTACAAGTTTTCGAAAATTACATGTCTCAAGTGCTTACAATTACTTGATGTCATCGGACAACACTTCACCAATTGATAACAATGTCCCAATTTGGAACAAGGAGGTTTCTCTCAAAGTCATTTTATTTGCTTGATGTCTTTTGCGTAATGATTGATGTCTTCTGCGTAATCAATTACCTACAACAAACAACTTAATTAGGAAATACAACATTCAACCAAATGCTCATCTTTGTACGGGTAAGTGTGGTACAATGGAGGATGTTAATCACTTATTCCTCTTCTACGATTTTTTTGGGAAAATTTGGTACGGGGTTTCGTTACGGTTCACCCTGCTCAATTATCAAATCACTTACTTCAGTTTGGGACTTTAGACGGCTTTCTAAAGGGTATCTGCTTAGCTCTCAATCTCATTTGGCTCCATTGTGTGTGAGTGATCTGAGATGAAATAAATACTCGTGTTTTCCAACAAAAAGAGCCTTCATAACAACAATTACATGATAAAATTAAACTGCAATCTTAATGGTGGCTAAAAACAAATCGTCCAAATTTTACTTTTTCTTATCATTTGCGGTGTCTTAACCCATTATCTTGTTTGGATATTCATTTGTAATGAGGTGGTTTTTTCACCTTTTTCTTAGTTTCTTATTTTTGTGATGAAAATTGATACCTTTTTTGCTGTTTTTTTTTTTTTTTTGCATTTCTTGTTTTGAAATTTCTAGATTTTCAGTAATATATTCCATTTTAGGTTCTTAAAAAAAAAAGATGATACCTTGGTTTATAAAAAAAATACAAAAAGTATTTGAATCTTAAGCATTTTTTAGGTACAAGATTCTTAAGCATTTTGTATATTGCTGAAAAAACTTATTAAAAAAATTATCTTTAAAAAGATGGATTTAATTTATAAATGAGATTACTAAGGGATAAAATAAAATATCTTAAAAAAAAAATTATTAGTGTTCTCCATTTCCCCATTCATAACTCGGACTCATAATTTTTTGAAGGTAGGTGAAACGTTTTCTCAACTAAGATGTACTTTATTGTCGGTATGTGTTAATTTTAGATAAAATGTTTTGTGAAGTAGTATCTTAATTTGGATATTTCCTCGTGATAGGGATGTGTTTAGTAGGGGTGTTCAAAATCGAACCAACCCAATAGAAAAATCGCAAACCGAACCAATCACAACCGAAACCACAAAAAACCGCATTTGGTTCGGATGTAATCATATCATTTTTTTACTCAACATATGGTTTGGTTTAGTTTGTGGTTTTCATTTTATCAACCGAACCAAACCAAACCAAACCAAACCGCAACATAATAAAAATGTTAATTAAACATATGTCACCTAGATCAATACTCATATAAACTCAATGAAATTTTTTATAAAATGACATTTTTCTCTCTCGTTAAGTTCCTTCTTTGCTTTTTATTTCAAAAACGTATTTATGTGCTACTTGAACTCTTAGATAATGATAAAATCTTAGTCTTTTCATTTCTTAAAAAATATGAATACTTTTTTTCCAGGTTTTTAACTTGGTCTATGTTGTTGGAAACATTGTAAAATGAAAATTAAATTGTAATGTTTGATGAAATTTAAAACATTACGAAAAATAGGTTGTGTTTCAGCTTTTTAACTTAACTTTAATGTTGGAAACAAAAAATAATATCGGCTAAAAAAAACAGCAATAACCGATCCAACCCAAACCGCATTTGTTTGGTTTGGTTTGGTTCAGATTTTATTTTTAAAGTCAACCGAACCGAACCAAACCGCATGCTTCTTTATCCTGCGGTTCGGATGATTTTTACCTTCAAAACTGAACTAAACCGCACCGCAAACACCCCTAGCGTTTAGTATGATGCTTAACAGATAGTCAGATACTACACAAAAATTACTAAGCTTAACAAGGGATCAAAGATCCATTCATTTTGAAACCATTGCGAGGAAAGAATGTGAGAGAATGAAGTTATAAAGAGGATACGGTTTTGGAATTTTGAAGGGAGAAAAAAAAAAGAGAATGGTTGATTAAGGGTGTACGTTCAAAACATGAATAAAATAAGAGAGAAAAAAATATGAGGATTATTATCTCATAGCAAAATATTGAAATCTCTATGCCCGCTATGTAAATGGAATAATCTGCATCTAAAAATTCTTAATGAATTGGTTTATTTGTTTTAAATAAATGATAATAGATTTCTCCCGGCTTAGTTAGAATCTCTAGTTCAAATTCAGTTTAGTAAATGCAACAATATTAAACCTTTTAAGTGAATATTTTTACTCATCTTGCTCATTAGCAGTTTGAGGAATTGATCTTGACAATTGCGTACAAAGGATATATATGGTTCACATCAAAAACAATGTTATGAAGATCTACAAAAGATAGATGTTGATGTACAAATAGCATTTGAGTTTATTAAAAGAAGAAAATGGACCTAGACAATACATGAAAAACAAGCAAATGGGTGACTACATTTTCAAATCTTCCTACATGACCAAATCTAAAGGAATTGATAATTGCACTTCTTATTTATAATACATAATGTATAATAATATATTTCTTTTTACACAAAAAAAAAAGTGTATATATGACTATTGATTATAAACAAATAATTTTTTTCCCGAAAGAAATTATACAAAAATCTTGAAAGTGGGATTAGAGAGAGCATATATAGTTGTAGCCCAATTCACTACCATATAAAACTTCAAAATTTTATCTGGTTATAGAAGATTTTCTTTTGAGCTACAAAGTATCAACATATACAAAGTGAAAGTAAGTACAAATGGTACTATCTTTTGAACAGCATAGTATCAATATATTCAAAGTAGAAGTTGGAAATAAGTACAAATGGTTCTCTTCTTGACTCTACTCACCAAAAAGCCAATGGCTACAAAATAAAACCCAACAGAACAGTACTCAAAACAGTGGACAACAATTCTTACCTTAAGATGTTAGTGTACTATACGACCTCGTATTTGAGAAGGCACTAAATGTTTAAAAAAAAATTATAAGTTGATCAAACATCTCAAGCAAAAGCAACCCTGTTAAATAAATATTAGTATTGATCCTTAATTCAAACCAACCGCCAGTCACTAAATTTGTATTATTTCCACGAATATTTGCAACCCATTGAGCCCTCCAATTAGTTACTTCTTGGCCCAGAACCAGATACCAAAAAGTTTCAAAATAAAAATTGGTATAACAATGTTTAATACCTCAAACTTAAGATGAGGTTTAGTATGAGAATGAGGAGTTCTTTTTTATGATGGGAAAGTTTAATATGAATCATTGATATATTGATTTTTTATTCCAACCGTTTAGATTTATCACATGCAACTTGCTTTAATTTTTTGCTGGCACATGGTACACCAAAAGCAACGGCCCCACCTACAGATTAAACAATATTATTTCATTTTGTTTGAGTTGTTGGGCTTTAATTAATAATGTTTTTTTCACCAAAGAATTAATAATGTTTTTTTTTAACCAAAAAAGAATTAATAATCTTAAAAATATAAAATCACTGATCATAAAAAATTCTTTATATGAAGTTATTATTCTGGATTTATTTTTGTTATGGTACCTTTTTAAATAAAATTTTGCTTACATCATTAATAAGGCACCCATTAAAATTGTAATTTTTTGTTAACCGTTAAAAAATGGTAATTTTTTTTAATTGGAACAGGGTTTTATTAAATGCTATATTTTTCGCCAATGATCGTTAAAAGTGTTCTGAAAATGGATTGTATCTAATTTTGTTTTTTTTTTAACTTTATCCGATAATCTAAATTTTTCGCTAATTATCGATAAGGAGTGTCCCGGAAACGGATCATACCTAATTTTATTTTTTTAACTTTATCTGATAATTTAAATATTTCGCTAATTATCGTTAAAGAGTGTCTTGAGAACAGATTATACCTAATTTTAACTTTTTTAACTTTATCCAATAATTTAAATTTTTCGTTAATTATCGTTAAAGAGTGTTCCAAGAACACTCATATATTAGATGCCACAACTAATTTTCCAGTTTGTGTGTGTTTGAAACATAGGCTATGTACAACATAAGAGATATTTGTTATTATATTTTAATGGTAAAACTTAGACTAATACCTCAAATTCGTCCTTGAATTTTGAAAAATCGGCCAATTTCGTCTCTGAATTTTGCGAAATATCAAATTAGTCCCTGAATGTACAAAATGTCAATCAAATCAGTCCCTCCGTTAAGTTGGTCTGTTAACGGAGGTGACGTGTCACGTTAACCTCTGACAAAGCTTACCACGTCAGATGCCACGCAAGTAGGACCAAACTGATTGATTTACACAAAATTTCGAAGGACGAAATTGATGGATTTACACAAAATTTCCAAGGACCAAATTGATGGATTTTCAGAAAATTGGCAACGGCTCTTTCCCTTCTTTGTGAGTAACGGCTCTTTCTCCACTTCCTCATTAAGGGCTATTTCTTCCCCAAATATATAAATTTGGAACCCTAATGTTATAATTATTTACATAGAGTTCAAAATTCCCAAAATTTTTTCCATGAATTGATGTAAAATTTCTTCCCCAATTCAAAAAACTTAGAACCCTAATTTTTTTGATTAAATTCGAAATTCATAAATCAAGTGGTCTGCCTTCTGGATTCAGTGTTTAGAATTGATGGGTGGTGCGCGAATGGGTCCTTGAATTATATTCATATCCATCATTTCGATCCTCAAATTAGTGAAAATACCATCAAATTGGTCATTGAATTATCATAACAGATATCAATGTGATCCTTTGTGCATACATTTGCTAAACAAAGTAAAATGTAAAAGACAAACACTTTGATTATAAAAAGACAAACATTTGCATTATATCATAAGTCAATATTCGATGTTAATAAGTCATTACATAGCCAAAAAGACAACAGTACATAGCCAAAAAAGCATTAATTAAACTAGTCCAAAAGCATAATTAAAACATGCATCACTCTTTTGGAAATCCTGGAGTTGGGATAAACTCCATGTATTGGAGTTGAGTAGAAGCGGATGACCCGTAATTTGGATTTGGAACTCTAACAACATCCTCTTGTTGCACCTCAGTAGTAACATTCTCAACAACAGTTTCCACACTTGCCACATTACTTTGTACTTGTTCTTCAGACTCAGTATCAATCCAATTCTTTGGTTTCCTAGCCACACCTTGCTTTGCACAACTTCTTGATTATATGTCCCATCCAATTCTCAATGTGGAAGATGTGGATTGACATTCGCGCACCACCCATCAATTCTAAACACTGAATCTACAAGGCAGACCACTTGATTTATGAATTTCGAATTTAATCAAAAAAATTAGGGTTCTAAGTTTTTTGAATTGGGGAAGAAATTTTACATCAATTCATGGAAGAAATTTTGGAGATTTTGAACTCTATGTAAGGAATTATAACATTAGGGTTCCAAATTTATATATCTGGGGAAGAAATAGCCCTTAATGAGGAAGTGGAGAAAGAGCCGTTACTCACAAAGAAGGGAAAGAGCCGTTGCCAATTTTCTGAAAATCCATCAATTTGGTCCTTGGAAATTTTGTGTAAATCCATCAATTTCGTCCTTCGAAATTTTGTGTGAATCAATCAGTTTGGTCCCTGCTTGCGTGACATCTGACGTGGTAAGCTTTGTTAGAGGTTAACGTGACACGTCACCTCCGTTAACAGACCAACTTAACGGAGGGATTGATTTGATTGACATTTTGTAAATTCAGGGACTAATTTGATATTTTGTAAAATTCAGGGACGAAATTGGCCGATTTTTCAAAATTCAAGGACGAATTTGAGGTATTAGTCGTAAAACTTATCTAAGGTGAGTATAACTTCACTTTAACCAAAGCAAGCTGCATAGAGTTTTTTCCTTCTCCGCGTTCATCAGCTGGCAACATAAATTTTTTCATGGCCGATGGGATTCAAAATGACATCAACAGAACATGATTGGTCGATTGGAATATTTTCAACTGAAGAAGGAATGAAAAGGATATAAAGAAAGGGAATGGACTGACAATGACAATGGGTATATGAATTATCGAAGAACTATTTTCGGAGAAGTGGAAAATCATACTTGTTTTCAGTTAGAAGTTGGATCGGTGACATATCTGATGGGTTTCAGCCAAGAAGATTGTAGAGGGAGAACTTTTTTGCCAGAACAACAAAATTATAGAAGTTGATGGGCGGTCGTTAGTTCAGCAAAGAAGATGATACTTCAGATGAGATTTGTTTATCATTTGTACGGATTTTGGCTGTTGGAATGAAAACAATTTAAGCAATATTAATTGTGTTCTGAAATTAATTTGTGTTATACATTAGCAAGATGGGGGATGTGTACTTGAAAAAAAAGCAAAAAAACATTAAAAACTAATTTAATTTTTATTTATTTTATTTCCGAACAAGTATTTCACCACCACCTGTCATGGGAATGGGAGTTTTCCCATTGTGGGAAAAAACTCCCCATTCCCAGACTAAGGGTCTGTTTGGTTTGGAAGAGAAGTTGGAAAGAGAAAAATAGGCAAGAGAGAGTTTGAGAAGAGAGAAAAAGATGAGAAATAGAGAAGATTTGATGTATTATTTGATATAAGAGAAAGAAGAGAGAAATAGAAGAGAAAGAAATGTTATTATTTTTAAAAAGACAAAAATATCCTTGATAAGACAACATTATAATTTATGATTAATTGAAAAATCAATGGCATATTAGACATTTTTGTCTTCTTTCCTCTTTCTTCTCACTTTTGAAGAGAAAACAAAAAGGTATGGGACCCACCATTTATTCTTCTCTCTTCTCAATTTCTCTTCTTACCAAACAAAAGAAATCTCCAACTTCTCTTCTCTTTCTCTCTTCTCTATCTCTCTCTCCTCTATTTCTCTCAAACCAAACAAAGGCTAAATGCCACCCAAACTTAATTTTTTGTCATATTTAGTTGTTACCCACTTACCCTTCTTCTTCATTCTAGAAAAGCGAAGAAACAAGCTAGTTATATGTAAAAGGATATCAAATTTTCGTGTAAATTTTTTCATTCAAATTTTATCCTTCATTTAAGCTCTTTTATTTTCAATTTAAAACCTAATGTAATTAAATGGTTTAATTTAATCCTACTATCAAATTTGATCTTATCTAAATTTAATTTTAAATCAAATCAAAACTAATTTTAATTCCAATTTGATTTAAAAATATAGTAATCTATACCTATTATATATATATATATATATAAAGAGAATGTATCAATATTTGGTGTAATTTTACAATTGTATTTTTCTTTACATAATCAAATAATTGAAGTGAATATTAATTTTAGATTTGAATCAAATCAAATTTGACCTAATATTAATTTAAACTTTAAATAAAATCTAATATAATTCTTGAACCAATCTTAACAAATCAAATATAAACTAATTTTAATTAAAAATTTAAATATAAATATAGTAGGTAAAATAAAAACAACAACATTAAAATGATAGAAATTTATCAACAATCACAAATTTAACTTTTGTCACGAATGGAGGGAGGCCAACAATGGTCTTTATTGAGAAAAGTAATGCAAATAGACGAGAACATCAAATAAGCGTAATCACCATAGTAATATAGAAAGAAAAAAAATTCTAAAATTTAATTTAAATCAAATTGAATTGGGTTAAATGTATTCTTAATCCCTACAATATTAAATTTATTTTGGGATAAAAATACACCTATTTTTTATAAGGACGAAAAGCATATTCAACCCAATCAAATTTGATTTAATCCTAATTTAAATTTACTCTTGAGAATCACCTGATGGAGCATAAGTTGAACGTCTTGATAGGACTTCCTTATGTGTTGGCTGCAACTTTGGACGGAGTTGAGCTCCATGCTTTCCCAAAGCCCAATCAGCAGAATCAAAATAAGCACGACCCTTTGATATTAGGGGAGGCTTCTTTGCCAATCTACCATACTTTGGCTTTGATTTTTCATTATTTATAATATCTTTGTTAAGAGAGTCCTCATTCAGTTCATGTTTCTTACCATCATCTTCCTCATGTTGAGTTAAAGGCATTGAGTTTCCATTGTTTGTATCTTCTTGATCACAAACTTTCTTAAGAGAATTATTCTCATCAAGTTCATGTTTTTTCACATCATCCGCAACATTATTACCATCTGACATTAGGCGATCTTAGGTTGAATGAAACAAGAAAATAAATCTGATTGCTATGTGAGTGAGTATTCTATTTCTAGTTCTCTCTATATATAAAGGGAAAATAAGTTTTGATGTAAATTTTAATCAAATCAAATTTGATCTAATACTAATTTAAAGCAAATCTAGTGTGTGTGTGTGTATGTATATATATATATTGATCAATAAATTATGTCAAAAAATATATTAATCAATAATATCTCTTCTAATATTTTTTCAATGGTTATTGTTTTTTAGTTTATTAATAAAAAAAAGATATTTTGATAAAAAGTACCACACGTGGAAAATAAAAAGCATGTCATTGTTTATTTCATATTTTGATGGTATATTCAAATAATTTTTGCATATATCTTTAAAAAAAATCCATATATTTTCAAGTTCACTATATATTTATGTCCATCAATATATTTCTTCTAATGATAAAAGTTGATTAATTTATATTCCCGTCAATATTTCTATGTACAATTTTTTTTTTGTAGGTTTTAGAACCTAGAAAAGTTATTAATATATTAGTTTTTTGTTAAAATAAAAATCAATATATTCCCTGACCGAAAATAAAATATATCAATCTTTTCAACAAAAAGATGTAAAATATAAATAGAAAAGTGAAGAACAAAACCTAGGTATAGGAACTATATATATATATATATATATCAGCATAGCAAGGTAACATAACAAAGCGTGGTGGCTGCAATCATATTATTATCTTTTGCAATGGCCGAAAAACAAAATAACATGCTGAACAAGAACTATGGTGTGAATCAAGATGATGCATCTCTAGTGTCTGAGTTTATCTCAAAAGATTTGCATCAAAGACATATTCGTAATGAGTCGTCGTCTTTATCAGAAATTGCATAAGGTACAGCCTATATTCGTTTAGCCAATTTATTACGTCCTCTTAAGAATGAAAAAGTGTTAGATATACTTGACAAAAAATGGAACTCTGAGGGAATCTATATAGTGAATGATCTACGTCAATTATCTTTTGAAGGTTCGTGGCTTGATTCAATAGAAAAATTATTTGTTAATAATCTACACAATGATGTTAATTCCTTGGCTAAGTTGGAAGATTATGTTAATCAATTGTGTAATGAACATATGTTTCTGAATGGGAAGGTGATATATTGGTCTTGCCAGTTGAAATATTCAGAGGCTGAACTTGTTGGAATCTCGAATCGTCTCCCCATGGATGAAGAAAATCGTCGAATATTGGAAATTAAGAATATAAGTCAAACAATGGAAACCTTCTTACAACAACGTGAAGCTAAACAAACAGAGATTGAACAAGTTTTTATGAAGAAGATGGATGTGTTAAAGGGTAGAGCTCAATTAGATACTTTAGAGGTGGATTTTTCCTGTCCCCACCCTTTTTAGAAATAAAATATGATAGGATAGTTAGTAGTTATCACAAACTATATTGGAGAGAATAGAGTAGGGATCTATTATGTCTTTTGGTTTCCTAGTTTACTATTACATAAATATTATGTTTTTGCTTTTTTTTTTTAAGGGAATTATTATGTTATTTTAGGTTTATATTTGCTATATTTTGAATCTACAGAAACTATTTTTGTTGCTTCTTTAGTTTAATTTCTAGTTTACTTTTTTGAATATGATTTCTAGATTACTGTTGCTTTAGTTTGAAATTTTCATATAAATTATGATTGGGAATGAAGAACTTGAAGATTGCATACATAGCATTATGTGTCAATAGAATTTGAAAGTTTCCCTTTATCTTTTCTCATGAGTACTTTTTGCAAATGCAACGATATAATAACAAAATGTACCACATTTTCAAACAAAAAAAAAGCTCCAAACTTCCATGCTACATGCATATTACAAACTTACAATGGCACCATCCTATTTACTACTGACCAATCATTCATTATGGGGTTCTCCACTGAAGCTCAATTTGAATCTTTCCATTTTTGGAGTCAATAAGATGATACTTCTCATTGATTCTTTTGTTGCTAACCACATCAGATAAATTTATATCCACATATCCAAGAGTTTCCTGATTAAAAACAAGGTATTAATGATAATGTAATTTGAAAACCATAAGACATACTCCCTCTGATCACATTTATAAGCAAAAAAACAATTTTTTAGGTTCATTGAATATCTATTGTATCCGATTTTTATATAGACCAGATACATTAATCATTCAATGAATATAAAAAGTTGTGTTTTGCTTATAAATGTGACCGGAGGGAGTATATATTTGAGTGAAATGAGTAAATTTTAGACATTAAACCATGTATGAATTGATCTTTAGTGTTACCTTTGGATGCAGCAGGCCTAACTTTGAGGATGCACTTATCACTTCAACATAAAGCCTCTCATTGATGGGGGGTTCCTCTAGTGTAAATTGAAATGTTTCACCCCATCTTGGATCTCTATTTTTCCTTACATGCTGCACAATTGCCATAAAAACAATGGTTAAATCTCATAGAAAGGTTAACAATATTCAAATAAACTCTAAAACACCGGATGCGACAATGAATTTGAGTCCTCTAAAGTAAGTATATAGTTGGTATTGAATATATTTGTAACTTGTCACACAAGTAAACTGGTATCTATTGTTGATTTATCCATCAATGGTCGATTTATGCTCCAAAACAAGTTACATATTTTAGAGAAGTCGAATTATGTTATAACGATATTTCTTCATGCTAAGAAATAGATGACAAGTGGATAACGCTGATAGCAATAGATCGAAAGTCAAAAAATCATAATCAACACATAATAGAAGAATTAGACGGTTAATAGATATCATATATATTTGAACATCTGATAATATCGTTTGATCTGATAAAATAATACCTTGGTTTTTCTTTCCTCGCCTTTAAAAATAAGCCGCGCAAACGGATTTGTGTGGTGTTTTCCTTCAACATCTTCAGCTTCATGGATGCTAATCAAAAGCAAACCACCACTAGCAGGTGTTCCTTCCGGAGCCTTTTCTGTGTCTTCTGAATTTTTAGATACTTCATCATCCTTAAAAGGTTTGTACATAACTTCCACAATGAGCTCTCCACGCGACTTCTCATTCTCAGGATCATTAGGTACAAGTGTCTTGAGTAATTTAAGAGTAAGTAGTTT
This sequence comes from Medicago truncatula, assembly GCF_003473485.1. Lineage (NCBI taxonomy): Eukaryota > Viridiplantae > Streptophyta > Magnoliopsida > Fabales > Fabaceae > Medicago > Medicago truncatula. The sequence continues at coordinate 8,241,955 of NC_053042.1, forward strand.
TGGTTCATTTGGTGTAAGCTCTTTCAATGGAATTACATTCATACCCATCTTCTCAGCCTTTCCAAACTAGTTAACCACCATAGGAAATAAGTAACATGCTTGAAAATATGTTATAGGAAACTGTTTTGCAATGAAATATAAATTGCTTGATTAACATTCTAAGGGTGTGTTTGGATGAAATTTAAAATTTGTAAACTGCTCCCCTCAAATTTTATAAATTGCAAACTGGCCCCTCAATATTTAAAATCTCTTCTGGAATCATTTTTAACCAAAACATTCACGCCATCCAAACACACTCTAAAAGTTTCCTATAGATAATCTTACATCCAACTTTAGTCTAAATTTGCATGTGAAGAAACTAATTACCTGTTCCCAATCATAAACATTAAGCATTAAGTCTTGAGATTCTGGATCTTTAATCACCACATTAAATTCTTCATTCCATTCTGGATTCAAGTTCTTGTATTTCACAGTTGTTTTCTTTGAAGCAAGTTTATCATCTTTGAGTTTAAGTTTCACATAAGGGTCTGCTCCTCCCATTATATCTTTCTTTCTAAGCTTCACTGCTTTCAGAATCTTCACATGAAGAATTCCAACTGGTTTTTTCATGGCCCTGACAAATTAACCAAGTTAAATTATCCAATCTAATTAACACCTAATTATAATGTTATAAACTAATAAAGGGACGAAACAATGATACATACTGTGATGGATCCATTATTTGCACCTGTAAAGCCTTAGGCCACAGATACATTTTTGCAACCTGATCTTTTATAATTTCCTGAAAACAAGTGAGAGGATATCAATGCTAAAACTTTACACAAAATTTTAGTATTTTGTGATCAATTTAGTGAGTGAAATATTTTTGTCTCTAGAGACTGATTTATTTTCCGAATCAGTTTCTATATCAACTACTATTTGAGTTTGTGTCCGATTTGAAAAATATCGCTAAATAACTAGTTGCTAATATTATGACCGATTTGTCAATTTTGGTCTATAAACCGATCACTAAATCAGTTACTATATCACAATCTTTTTTGTAGTTTTGCAAGCATAATATTAATGACATGGAAGTGCTATAGTATATGCTACCTGGACAATCCTGTAAAGACCAGGAATAGACATTGCATCAGCTCCAAGTAGTTTTAATCCAAAATCAACATGTGGCTGCAATCAAAGAATCAAAATGAGATGTGATGATAATATATCATTTGTTCATCACAATGGTGGTTATTAAGAAATAGACATCATCTATACCTTTTCCATGAGAGACACGTAAATATTGGCGAAACAAGGAAAACTAGGAACCAAAGGCTTCAACATTATGCGCGGAGAAGCAAACACTTGCAAATCAACAACCTGCAATCATTTAAAGCGTATAAAGACTTTTCAAAACATTTTCATTTTCTGTTGTTAAAAAGGTGCATGAATGAAGGTACTGAAATTTCAGAATAATAACATTTACTAGGAAAATATGACCTCTTTTTTTGTTTATATTTGAGTCCGGAGAAATACCTGAACGGTTGCTCGCAATCCAAATGCTTTAACTGCAACTATAATGTTAGGATTCCCAGCCCATTTCATTGATAGTTCCATAATCAATTCCTTTTCATCAGTGCTATACACTTTCATTCCTGCAGCCATATTATATAAATGGATCAACACAATTAGCATTTATCAGTCAAAATTATATTTTTACTCATATATAGCTATGTATACCTTGAAAAGTTGGTGGCAAAGAGCCCAAATTAAGTTCTTCAAATTCAACTGAATCAATTTTATACTTTGGAATTTGTTCCGCAATAATAGGCTTTGCTATAGTTCTTGTAGTCTTGCAAATTGCCTATATATAACATTCAACCAATTGTTGATACTCTTTGAAAATTGATATTCAAAATCTCATAGAAAATGTGTGCATACCTTGTTCAAATAAGGCCACATACACTCAACAAATTTATTAAGCCAATCAAGCTGCAAACAAGAAAATATTAATTAATCAACTATACTACTTTTTTTTTTGAAGAAGCTAAACTAACCCCCTCAAATTGGCACCAGAGAGAATCGAACCTGAAACCTTGAGGAGGAGCACACTCCCAGATCCCAAGCCAATACCACTAGGCCAACTCAAATGGGTTTCAACTATACTACTTTTTTAGAGAGGGCTTAGAAATTTAAAGAATAATAATAATAACATACACGGTCATAGTCTGGATTTTTTATCCATAAGGGTATTTCTGGAAGCAATTGTTGCACAGTTTTAGCTTCTTGCTCAACCAAAGGAGTAAATGTAGGATCCTGAAATCATAACAAACATGCCATATTTTTAGAATATTAGAACATGCTTTGCATATTAATTAAAAATATTTCTTTGAAGAAAAACTGTTTACTACATTTACTATTTAGCAGAAGTCTATAGTTAGTTAAACAGTGAGGAAACAATATACATAAAAATCTAAAATAATATATCAAAATTCAAATTGAGAATTCAATTTGTGATCCTTTTTACAGATCACAACTTTACATACTACAAAAAGAAGTCAATATCAATAAAAAGAATGAAAAAAAAAAAAAAAGAGAGAATCATTTTAGAGAAAAAGTGAGAAATAGAAACAAACCTTGACATCTATTGATTCAAAGTATATAAACATAAAGTATCCTATCAGCAATCCAAGTGAAGTTCCAATTCCAAATCCTAAAAAACTAGCTATAGTACTTAAAATACTCATTTCAACTTCAATATCAATGTCTATGGTACTAACTAAGTTTCTTTCATATCAAAAGTGGAAACTTTCCTAACTAAACCAGCTCAATAAATTTTGTGGATGATTATTGAATGAATAAAGTTTCTGAAATTAGAAAAGAAAAGACAAGGAACATATAGTACTATATGTTATTGTTATATTGTTTGAAAGTGAAATAAAAGTAGCATTTAATTTGTTGGCCACTCTTTACCTTACATTAAGGCAACTTGATATCCACATAAACAGTTGACACTTGTTAGTGTCGGCAAGGTCTATTTTTTCTTGCAAATATTTTAAATATCAGTTTTTGTTTTTTAATTGTATAGTTGTTGATATCAATCAAGTTGAAGAGTTTCACATAATTAACTCAGTCACTTAATTAAATAGTCTAAATTAGTGAAAGCATAGTTGCATGAATGGATAAAATTCTTACGAAAGTTCTTGGCTTAGTTGTTGATTATTTGTAGTCATAAATAATTAATAGAGTCAAATTTTTTGACCAAAGTTATATTTTAAAATACATTTATTGGAGTTAAAATTAGAGTCAATTTAAAGCTAAATGCATGATTATCCTTAGATAAAAGTATGAAATAATGTTGATATTTTAAAGGATAGAATAAAGAGAGGTATACTGTGCTTTCTCTTTTGTCTTTTTTGTTATTCTTTTTTTGGCCTGACTTTGGCCCTCCATGTGTCCTTAACAATTATGAAACAGACAAACTTTATGGTAAAATACAGCCTTATTTTGTAGTATACACTATATAGTAATAATTTTGTGCTTGTGATAAAAAGTTTGACCACACCACCATGTTTGTTTGGGGCATTCCCCACAGGTGTGGGAAGGGAACCAATAATAGTCTTATCTGCCTGATCCAGCTCATGGGGAGCATCGTTACAAACAGGACTAACTAACTTAACTGAACAACCAACTAACTTAATATCTTACCATATTCGTAAAAGAAACGAGAAATCGTAAAATAATGGAACACATGTTTTGTTATAAAATTTCGTCAAGTGTATACATCTCTGACTATAGACAATTGTAATTTTAGATTATTAATCGTAAAAAATGTATTCGAATTTAAAATGTTACAAATTTTATTAGAGAATACCTACCTAATTCTGAATCGTATCAGGGGCTATCGCCCCCACAGCCCGTTGTCCCTCCATAACAAATAGTTGGACCAAATACAAGGACTTGGCATTGCAAATGAGCCATAGTACCCAACCGTTCCCCAACCTAACTGAAAAGGAACATGCCTTATTTTTCTTTGATTCTTTCTCTTTCTTATTTAGTAGATTTAGAGCTGAAAAATAAGGGATTGGATGACACAATTAGAAGACAATTTCAATCAATGAATTCTAGAGAGATGTGGAATTTGAGATAGACTAGGCACAAACATAATATGAGTTTAGGCCGCAATGCTCACAATGTACATAATAACAACCACAATTTGAAATCATGATGAATGTATTTCAACAAACTCCTGTAATGAGGGGGTAAGAAACAATGATACAACAAGTAATTTTGGCACTACATCAATGTTCCTTGATTTAAAACACTACATCAAAGTGTCAAGTAAGTATTAATATATATAGACTTAGATTTAAGCATGAGATTTTCCACTTCTTCACGCAAAGTATGCGAGACCAACTTCTACACTACTTAAAAAAAAAAAAAAACTACATGCATGAATAAAACAAATCCGTGTGGAGCACTAGAAAAAAAACATCAATTTCATTATTCTTATTTGTTTGAGAGTAAAGTTACCAACCATTCTGTTGGGGAGTTCGAGGAGCACCGGAAGCGACAATAAGCTAAATGTCCACGATCTTTAAGAGATTTTGACACCATATTTCCATCTAAAATCTTATGGCGTCAAGTATATGAGTCTCCTATCTTATATATCAAACATTTTCTCCATTTTAAATCGATGTGTGACTTAATCACTAACACTCAAAACCCAACACATTCATTAAAAAAAAAAAGAAGTAATTGTTAAAAAAAAAAAACAAAGGAAGAAAACAACTATTCATAATTTATTTTTTTTACCAACTTTTGAATTTAATGGTAATGAATCACTACACGCACTTACCAACTTATATCACTGTGCAATAAATCAAGTTGAATTATGAAGGTGATTGAAGTATGAGTTCACAAAGTGGTCGTTGGATTTTAATAACTAAACGTAATTAATCACTTCTACTAATACTTACGCATTAACAATTTACTACCATACTAATATTCTTCCAAAATTGTACTTCTGAAACCCATTTTGTTAGTTTGCATAGTTAACCTTAACTACATTATACTATACGTATTAATTAGCTATAAGTTATAACTAACCAAACCCATTTGTTTTGTTTCTGAAATCAATCAACTTTGTACTTTTTGGAAGGAAAATCAATTCAATATGGATGAAGTGGAGCTAGCTTGTGAGTCTAGCTTGGAATGCAAGAAAACCAAAGAGGAAGGAACGTCGAAAAAACAAAGTAAAGTGGAGAGTGTTTCGTTTTTTGGATTGTTTGGTGCAGCCGATAGAACTGATTATGTGTTAATGTTCCTTGGAAGTGTTGGTTCTTTTGTTCATGGTGCTGCTCTTCCTGTTTCCTTTGTTTTGTTTGGTCGTATGATTGATTCTCTCGGACACCTTTCTAGCAATCCTCACAAATTTTCCTCACAAATTTCTCAGGTAAAAACAACATCAACCATATTTATTTGATTATGCAAAGAGAGAGACAAATAAAGTGGGAAAAAAAGATGGCATAACATGCATTATTCTATACTAAACTATGATGACTCTGGCCTCTTCAACAAACTCCTCTAACATGTATATGTTACACTATACAAATATGCAATAATGGAAGAGTTAATTAATTCTTTGACCATTGCAGCATGCTTTGTACTTGGTCTATCTTGGAGTTGTTGTTCTTGTTTCTGCTTGGATGGGTAAATATAACCTCGGCCTTGTCTCGTTTCTGTTTGGACCATATACATGTATATTTTTGCTTATATTCAATACTGGAGGGAGTATACTATTTTTCAGGTGTTGCATTCTGGACGCAAACAGGCGAAAGACAAACGGCTTGGATAAGGTTAAGATATTTGCAGTCAGTACTAAAGAAGGATATTCGTTTCTTTGACAATGAAGCAAAGGATGCCAATATCATTTCTCACATCTCCAGTGATGCAATTTTGGTACAAGATGCAATTGGTGACAAAGTATATACTGATTTTACTCTTCTAATATAATCAACTCAGTTTAACATTTCAGTATGATCATAATTTTTTACGCATGTGCACATAACATCAACAAACGTCTGATTCGTTGTTATGCAGACCGGGCATGCAATACGTTACCTTTCTCAATTCATTGTTGGATTTGGCATTGGATTGACATCAGTATGGCAGCTGACACTACTCACCTTGGCTGTTGTTCCATTCATAGCTATAGCAGGCCGAACTTACTTAACTATTATATCTACTTTATCGGAAAAAGGCAAAGCAGCTTATGCTGAAGCAGAAAAAGTTGCTGAAGAAGTAATTTCTCGAGTGCGTACAGTTTACTCATTTGCAGGAGAAGAAAAAGCTGTTGGTTCATACTCAAAGTCGCTTGATAAGGCTTTGAAGCTTGGAAAGAAGAGTGGTTTTGCAAAAGGTGTTGGAGTCGGTTTTACATATGGGCTGTTATTCTGTGCTTGGGCATTGCTTCTTTGGTATGCAAGCATACTTGTGATACATCATAAAACAAATGGAGGGAAAGCATTCACAACAATCATCAATGCCATCTTTAGTGGATTGTAAGTCTACCAAAACATATATGGTTTGACTTATTTTACAATTCCACTAATATATTTCTTGTATTCATAGCTAGATAAGATGTCATGCAATACATTTTTTTTCTCTTAACATTGCGGTTTCCTGAAAAAAGGCTCTGATAATTTGGATTTTGGTAGATAGGTATGTAAAAGTATGGCATATGATTGTTCCGGTTAGAATTCAAACTAGGTTTTTCCTAAACGATTTGTCTTTAATTGAAGTTCGAGTTTGAGCTCAATCACAACATATTTCATTTACACTATGAATACTTCAATCTAGAAATATATGCATGATGCAAAAAACACTGAATATTAAAAAGTTGCATGAGAAAAACAATGAATATTATATTTTATTAATGACTATACTGATATAATTGTTCTGTTTTTTAATAGTGCCCTTGGTCAAGCTGCTCTAAACATTGGTTCCATTGCTAAAGGGCGAACAGCTGCAGCCAATATCATGAACATGATTGCATCTGTTTCAGAATCATCTAAAATGTTGGATGATGGTTTTGTGTTGTCACAAGTAGCAGGGAAAATTGATTTTTATGAGGTCTATTTTGCTTGCCCCTCAAGAAGCAAAATGATCTTTGAGAATTTGAGCTTCTCAGTGAGTGCTGGAAAGACGGTTGCCGTTGTTGGTTCAAGTAGTTCTGGAAAGAGCACAATCATTTCCCTTATTCAAAGGTTCTATGACCCCACTTCAGGTAATTACTCAGACACAGTGCTAGCAATACCGACTCTTAACACTTACTCGCTCTTTTAATGGACGAAATTCATATAGCTCCTACTACTTTATGCGATTCATTGATGAATAAAGACACCGATTAACATTTTCCTTAATTTAATTAGCATGTAACAAGTTTTGTATGTCTACATATAGTTCTATATTTTGGAGGAGAGGATAATGCAATAATTTTCACTAGGTAAGGTCCTATTGGATGGATATGACTTAAAGAATTTTAAATTGAGATGGTTGAGAAAACAAATGGGATTGGTGAGTCAAGAACCAGCACTATTTGCCACAACAATAGCTGGAAACATTTTATTTGGAAAAGAAGATGCAAGCGTGAATGAAATCATACATGCTGCCAAGGTTGTAAATGCTCATTCTTTCATAACAGGATTACCTCAAGATTACAATACTCAGGTGAATTATTAGTTGTTGAACATGAATATCATAGCTTTGAACGAAAGAAGTTTGTGACTTCATATCCTCATATAAGCCATTTTCATTTTGTTTTCAATTCAGGTTGGAGAAGGTGGTACACAACTTTTAGGGGGACAAAAGCAAATAATTTCTTTAGCAAGAGCAGTGCTCAGAAACCCGAAAATATTGCTTTTAGATGAGGCCACCAGTGCACTGGATGCTGAATCAGAACTCATTGTGCAGCAGGCATTGAAAAAAATAATGTTAAACCGGACAACAATAATTGTTGCACATCGATTATCCACTGTACGCAATGTAGATACAATTATTGTGTTGAAGAATGGCCAGGTTGCCGAAAGTGGGACTCATTTAGAATTGATGTCCAGAAATGGTGAGTATGTGAGTTTGCAGGCACCACAAAACTTCACAAGCTCTAGCTCATTATTTCGCTTGGGAAGTTCGAGAAATTATAGTTTTCGAGAAATTCCAAACAACCTGAACAATGAGGAGGTGCAATCAAGTGATCAAGGATTGACATCAAACACTGCTTCCGTTCCATCAATTTTGGGTCTACTGAAACTGAACGCTCCAGAATGGCCCTATGCAATTCTTGGGTCAGTAGGTGCAGTTTTGGCTGGCATGGAAGCTCCTCTCTTTGCCATTGGAATCACACACATTTTGGCTACATTTTACTCTGCTCAAAGTCCCAAGATCAAGCATGAAGTTGATCATGTAGCTGTTATATTTGTCGTCCTGGCTGTTGTTACCATACCTATTTATCTATTGAAACACTACTTCTATTCATTAATGGGAGACCGCCTCACCGCCCGTGTCCGTTTATTAATGTTCTCAGGTATTCCAAAGCAGCAAAAGCATTCTTTTAGAATCACACTATGCATTAAATTATCTTAAGCTAATGTTGGTTTGCAGAAAAGTAAACTTCAATTTTCCCTGAGGAACCCAAACCAACCTTATTTTCTTATTTGTAGAAATTGAACTCGGTACTTAAGAGTTTACAATACTCACACACATTCCGCACCAACCACTTGCGCTTCCTATCTACATCCTTTGGCATGTTCTTGATTTATTTTTGCATCACTAAATCATTATATTTAATTTGGCATGCAGCTATTCTTACCAACGAAGTCGCATGGTTTGATATCAATGAGAACAATACTAGCTCACTTACAGCAACGCAAGCAGCTGATGCAACATTAGTAAGAAGTGCTCTAGCTGACAGACTCTCAACCCTTGTTCAAAACATAGCTCTCACCGTAACAGCATTTGTTATTGCCTTCACAATGAGTTGGAAACTAACATTAGTTGTTGCAGCTTGCCTTCCCTTTCTCATAGGAGCTTACATCACAGAGGTTAATCTCATAATAAAACCACTTCACTAATGATTTGTTCATTCATACTTCTATCTATGGTGCATTATTCATGTCCTCAATCTTCACTGCATAATAACCTATAGAATAACTGAAAGTTAAAATTGTTTATGCAGCAACTATTTCTCAAGGGATTTGGTGGAGATTACAGTCATGCTTACTCCAAAGCAAATTCTTTGGCTCGTGATGCTATTGTGAACATACGTATTGTCACTGCTTTCAGTGCAGAAGATCGAATGTCAACCCAATTCGCATATGAACTGAATAAACCTTACAAGCAGGCACTTCTGAGAGGCCAGATATCAGGTTTTGGTTACGGCTTGACCCAACTGTTTGCTTTCTGCTCCTATGCACTTGTACTTTGGTATGCATCCATATTAATCAAGAAGAAAGAGTCAACTTTCGGAGATCTCATGAAATCTGTTGTGGTCTTAATCATCACTGCTATTGCAATAGTAGAAACAATAGCCCTTACCCCAGATATTGTGAAAGGGACCCAAGCACTGAGATCGGTTTTCAGCATCCTCCATAGGAAAACATCCATCAACCGAAATGATCCGAATAGCAAAATGATAAGTGAAGTCAAAGGAGATGTTAAGTTTCAAAATGTGTGCTTCAAGTACCCAATGAGACCTGATATCACCATATTTCAGAACTTGAACCTCAGAGTCTCAGCAGGAAAAAGTCTAGCAGTAGTAGGCCAAAGCGGCTCGGGGAAGAGCACTGTGATCGCTCTTGTAATGAGATTTTACGACCCTACATACGGGTCGGTTCTGATAGACGAATGTGATATCAAAAGCCTAAATTTGAGATCATTAAGGCAGAAAATAGGATTGGTTCAGCAAGAACCTGCTTTGTTCTCTACGACGGTTTACGAAAATATCAAGTATGGAAAAGAGGAAGCAACAGAAATTGAGGTAATGAAGGCAGCCAAAGCTGCAAATGCTCATGAATTCATCAGTACAATGGCGGAAGGATACAAAACTAAGGTTGGTGAGAAAGGAGTGCAGTTATCAAGAGGACAAAAACAAAGAGTAGCGATCGCTAGAGCAATTCTGAAAGATCCATCCATCCTTCTGTTGGATGAAGCAACAAATGCACTGGACACAATATCAGAGAGACTTGTCCTAGAAGCTATTGATAAGCTTATGGAAGGTCGAACGATGATTTTGGTAGCTCACAGGCTTTCGACTGTTCGCAATGCAGACAGCATTGCAGTGCTGCAACATGGGAAGGTTGCAGAAATGGGAAGACATGAGAAGCTGATGGCTAAACCAGGAAGCATCTATAAGCAACTGGTTAGTCTACAGCAAGAAAAGCATAAACAAGAAGAGAATTAGTGTATTCATTTGGAGTTCGCCAAGTAAATATAGAATTATAGATTCAAATTATACCTGCAGTTTGCAACTTGGATTGAGTGCCGGCTTTAAGAGCATTTGTGATGACTATTCCAACCATGAACGATGTTTTCATAAGTACTGTTTATATACACAAATGCTACCATATAATCTAAAGCCAATAATTGGCTGTTGCAGAATATGTTTTGTCATATCACGTCGAACAAGATTATGAACAATACTCATGGCCGATTTATTGTCACAAAACAGCTTCAGAACATTGTATTTTCAAATCTTCTAGCTGAAGTTTCATCCATAAGTGGTTAATTACATTAATTTCTTGTACTTGTATCAAAAGCATATTAAACATATTTTTAGCTTACTTGTTCATGAATTACCTGAATTTCAACTTTCCAAGCTAATTGATTCTATATGTTATGTTGAGGAGACTATGAACCAAACAACTCATTTGAATTAAAAAAACATTAAGGGGGAAAAACTAATCAAAGCATTATTTTGCAATGTTTACCATCAGAAGGGAATCTACATCAAATCTACCACTTGATTGTGCTACCAAGTCATTTAAAATAATGCAGCATGGTTTGTAATTCATGCTTACTTCCTTCTTTCGCAATTCGAAAAAACCAACCAGCTAAAGACTTACGTTCATGCTTTATCATGCAACTTGTGTAGAACAACAACTAAGCTCAAAGATATGTTGTAGCAATTACAACATTCGTTATTTCCTTCTCGAGTTCGGCTTCATCAACCCACAGTGAACTTCGTTTATGCAATAACTCTTTCTTTTCAGCCTTCTTCTCTTCGTGCTTTTTGGCTTGCATTCTCCAAATTTCAAGTTTCTCTACTCTCTCTTTTAACTGATTCAGGAACAAAAGAAAATATCAATAACAATAAGCAAAGTCTATAATAAAAGAAATATATCAATAACAGATATTTGTAGAACAACGAGAAAAGATAGATTAGCTTGCCTTATAAGTTTTTAACTAATAACATATTTCTTAGAAGAATGTAGTTAACTGTAAGGTATAAATACAGCACACATGTGCTTAATAACTAGTCTTTAAAGTTCATCCACTCTACAATCTTGTAGATTATCAAAGTAAATCAACCTTAACTACAATAAAAGTAGGTCCATATTGAAGATTTAAAATGTTTTCACCTTTCAGAGAGTAATACATGATAAATGTATTCAGGGGTTAGTTAGAGGACATGAATATTAACAAAACAAAACATTATCTTGCATCAAGAGTAGACTTTGAGGTTTACATTTAAAGTTTGGACCAAGTTATCAAATCTCGAATATGAATCAATTAATTTCGAAAATAAGAAATTGAAAAGGAGACACTTACAAGGAATTGTTGAAACTGTTGTCTAGCAATGTTACGTTCCTGAGCTCTAAGTTGTGCAGCCTGAGCCTTAAGTTTCTTACGCTCTTCATTAGCGACTCTAATTGATTCCCTCTGAGCATCGTCCTTCCGTTGCTTCTCCAACGCCATAGCCTCCATTTCTCTAATGTATTCCTTCCGAACCTCTTTCACTTGCTTTGCGTAGTCTCTCCGAAGCTGAGCAAGCATTTCCTTAGGATCTTTTGGAGCTTGCCAGCTACCAACAAAGGAGGTCGGTGAAAGGAAGTTGTGATTTTCACAGTGGTGGGATTGTGACGCACGCGTTGCAAATGAACGGGAAAATGTCTTGAACATCATTGAATTTGGGAATTAAGAGAAAATTATGAAATGCACACGCTGCAAAATATAAAAAGAAAATAAGTATGATTTGAAGAATATAAACAATTACTCACTCCCACCCAATAATAGTACACATGGTCCGACTGCATTTTAGGCCACAAAAGGGGATTCTCTTGCCGCACCTTTAATATGAGGTGAGGTGCACCAATAAGTGTTGAAATTTGAAAATAAAAACCAAAAGAAATCTAGTGAGGTCAGCTACATGGATCAAACGATGTCGTCGTCATAATATCTCTTTCTACATGTATGTAAAAAGGAATGAATGAATGAAGCTAACAAAAATAAGATGTGAAACGAGAAACGCATAAAGAGAGGAGTAAGTAAGAACCTTGGAGAAACCCAAAAGGAAGATCGTTCTCAGTGGTGTTCGAATTGTCCAAGGATTTTCTACTGTTTTCTGAATTATTATAAGTAAATAAGATCCAGCCTTGGTTTGGGTTTATCGATGAAAAAACAAGTGGACAATAGAATTTGCATGAATAAGCTGTACTCAGAATTGTGTATACCTACGAATATTTTTACTAGCTATCTTTCAATAAAAGGAATTATAAGACACATTATGAGTGTGGAAAGGTTTATTTTGATAAGGGCATTTATTCTCAAGGCAAAATTTGAAGAGTGAGTTATAATTGTGATTTCCTTTATCTCTCAACAACTTTTCAACACAAACAAGAACATATATTTTTTAGTTTGTGTTTATGCCTAACAGAATTCATACCATGAACTTAATTATGCCAAACAATTATCATGGCTCCTAATGAAGAAAATTCCTGTTCTAACTTCCTGGAATTTTCAACCATATAGTTATACACAACTTACAGTAACACCTTTAGAAAATTCCTGTTCTAACTTCTAACAGGTTTTCACTTCCAAGCATCATACAGATCAATATTCTCATGATCATATAAAAACCAATCAATATTTTCTCCCCAAGTCGCTTTAGAAGACAATAGAGTTTAACTTGCTATAAATTCTACCATACTATATTACCACTTGCTTCTTTAAACTATTCATATGAAAATTCAACAACAGAATTGAAATTAAGTAAGTACAGTTTCTCCTTAAATTCTTGCATCATCTCATATTTGTCCAGGATTTGCCTAGCAGCAGAGAAACACATACTCTCCAAGATCATACCATTTTCCATAAAAAATGTAGCTAAAAATAACTCATGATCGTCTCTATTAATTTCTTCAAATTTCACAACATGGAGAGAAGCCAAACAATCGGGCACAACAGCAGAACTCAGAAGCTCTTCCACAAATGTACGTATTCCCTGACAATTAATCATCAAAGAAAGTCCAAATAAGGCTCTTAAAAGAGAAAATAAATTAGATAAAAAAAAAACAGCAAGAAGTTACAAGAGAATATATTGCAGCCAAATGTATTTAGTAAATACTAGTAATTACCAACCTTAAGAACTAGTGTCTTGAGAACCGGCGTCTTTTGAAGCAAGGCTAACAGAATATTAACACTAACTAAACCAACCTCCAAATCGGTCAACATTGGAAATACACATAGCTTCTGTGGTTGCCTCAGAACCTGGAATGAATGGCACAACGAAACTGATTTATATTGCAATAGAAGGGTTAAACTTAGATATCAATTGAGAAAAAACTTATTAATATACATGCCAAAAATTTAGAACAGGTATTTTATACAAAATACATTTATGAGTGGTTCTACACTATAAACCAACCAATTTTCACAAGTTATAAAGTATTCAAGAAAGATGCACATTGTTAAAAAGGCTAACTTATATGCATACCTTTGATACCTCGAATTTGATAGACTTCGCATGACTGAAATTTCCGAGAAGAGAAAAAACCTCTTCATCTAGCATATAACCTTGGCCCTCATGTAAAATGATTTTTGCAGAAGTGTGGCATGGGGACCGTGTTAAAATGGTCTGTGGTATATCATAACCACGGTAACTGAATTCGTTTAGATGCAAACTGTAAAAGAAAATGGTATCCTGGTGTATTTCATTGATATGAAAGTAGGGAATATATACAAGGTTTCCTCCATGATTATAGGAGATAAAAATGAAAACATAACTACAAGAAATAAATGGAAAGATATACAAGGATATGAGTCAACTATAATTTGAATTCCAAATTACAGCAAATCCCTAAAACTAGTCAATTCAATTAATTCCAACATCCCCTCTCAAGTTGGTGCATGAATATCACACATACCCAACTTGTCAAGAGAACCAGCAAGAGTCCTGGAGGTTACTGCCTTAGTAAGCATATCAGCAAGTTGTTGTTCTGATTTTACAAACGGAAATGCAATAATACCAGCTTCAATCTTTTCTTTGATGAAATGCCTATCAATTTCCACGTGTTTTGTGCGATCATGTTGGAGAGGGTTATGAGCAATCTCTATGGCAGATTTATTGTCACAGTAAAGCTTCATTGAATCCTCTTGTTCACATCCAAGATCCATTAAAAGGTTTTTAATCCATAGCAGTTCACATATTCCTACTGCCATCCCCCTGAATTCTGCTTCGGCACTTGATCTAGCAACTACTTGTTGTTTTTTACTCCTCCAAGTTACTAAATTTCCTCCCACAAAAGTGAAGTAGCCTGCAGTAGACTTTCTGTCATCCGCAGATCCGGCCCAATCAGCGTCGGTATAACCATCGACTTTGAGGTGACCATGGTTTGAGAATAACAAACCTTTTCCTGGAGCAGATTTTAAGTACCTCAGTATTCGTTCAACCGCATCCATATGCGGTTTTCTTGGGTCATGCATAAATTGGCTCACAACATTAACTGCATACGCTATGTCTGGCCTAGTATGAGACAAATAAATTAACTTCCCAACTATTCTTTGATATCTTTGACGATCCATACTAGGCGCATCAGCACAACAAAAGTTTTTGTGATTTTGTTCTATGGGAGTTTCAATTGGTTTGCATCCAAGCATTCCTGTCTCAGTTAACGAATCTAACACATACTTTCTTTGAGAAAGAAAGATACCATGCTTGGACCTTGCAACTTCGATCCCCAAAAAATACTTTAGATCTCCAGGTTGTTTCATGTCAAAATTAGAAGCTAAATATCGCTGCAAGCTCGAAATTCATTAGGATCATTTCCAGTCACAATCATATCATCAACATATATTATCAATGCGGTGATCTTACCATGATTATGTTTAAGAAACAAGGTGTGATCAGAATTACTTTGCGTGTAACCAAAAAACTTCATAGACTTAGTAAACCTTCCAAACCAAGCTCTTGGTGACTGTTTTAATCCATATAGGGCCTTTTTAAGCTTGCACACCATAGAAATATTTGAGTACCTTGGTATGCCAGGGGGAGGATCCATATACACTTCTTCTATTAAATCTCCATGTAAAAAGGCATTTTTTACATCAAATTGAATAAGCGGCCAATCTTGATTTGCTGCTAATGATAGTAATACCCTCACTGTGTTGAGTTTTGCAACTGGTGCAAAAGTTTCTTCATAATCAACTCCATAGGATTGAGTGTAACCTTTTGCAACTAACCTCGCTTTAAACCTCTCAACACTTCCATCGGCCTTATGTTTGATAGTAAACACCCATCTACAACCTACAGTGCTCTTTCCGACCGGTAAGGAGACAAGTTCCCAAGTAGCATTTTTGTCCAATGCTTCCATTTCTGCTGTCATTGCCTGTGTCCATCTCGAATCTGCTAGAGCTTCCTGCATGTTACTAGGTGTAGATGCAATGGATAATTGAGATGCATAATTAGCATATGACTTGGACAACTTTTGGAATGACACATAGTTATTTATAGGGTACTTTACCTTACAATTAGGGTCAGGTTCATACCTTATTGGAGGTTGTCCTCTGTTAGTACGAGGCGGAAGAGTGTAAGTGCTAACAACATGGTCAAAATTTAATGGACTAGAAGAAGAGTCATTATTTTCTATATTAGCGGAAACATAATTTTCTGTATCAGCAATATAATGAATAGAAGCAATAGTTTCAGATGGTACCTCTGCAAAATTTTCTGAGGATTGGATCAGCAGTAGGCTTGACGTTGAAGAGGAAATTATACTATCATCTTCGGTCATATTCTCATTTCCAATATCTTGATTCTCATCTTCAATATCTTGAATTTCATTTTGATTTTCTATTGGCATAGTATCAAATAACATGATTTCATGGATGTGTATTTCATGATTCTACACCTCTACATCACTTCCCCTCTGAGGTGAAGAATGGAGTGTTTTAGAAAGAAAAAACAATTCATGTTCATGAAAGGTAACATCCATTGAAACAAAATATTTTTTTGAAGATGGATGATAAACTTTATATCCCTTTTGAGTGGTGCTGTATCCCACAAAAACACATTTCATTGCTCTAGATTCTAATTTTGTTCTTTGGTGAGGATGTAAACGTAAATATACGACACAGCCAAAAATATGGGGTGGTAAATTATTGATAGAGTTAAGTGTGCAATGATTAGAAAGAACATCAATAGGTCTTCTAAAATTTAGCACACTTGAGGGGACTTTATTAATAAGATAAACTGCAGAGCTTAAAGCTTCACCCCATAGATAAGAAGGAACATTACTCCCAATCAAGAGTGACCTAGTAATCTCCAAAAGGTGTCTATTTTTTCTTTCAGCTACTCCATTCTGCTGAGTAAGTAACAACGGATCCACCATCTTGTTTAATAGATATTACCTCACAATAAAGCTGATATGCCTTTGATGCATCTTGACTGACAGAGTAAGTCTCCTTGACCGATTCCCAGATCTTCTTGGCTGTAGGTAACCGGATGAAAAGCGACCTAACATCTTTTTTCATTGCATCCAGAAGCCAAGACTTGACCAAACAATTCTCATCTTCCCAAGTTTCATATTCATCAGAGGTTTTTGTTGCAGGTGCGACCTTCTTTCCAGAGATGTAACCCCAATGTTTACGACCTCTGATCTTGTTTTCTGCATTAAGGGCCCATTCGGTATAGTTTGTGCCATCAAGACGTTCAGGTGTGAGGGATGAATACAGATCATGTGTATGTGGAGCAGAATTTGATTTTTGAGCAGAATCTGATTTATCTGAGCCATTCGCCATTTTCTTACTCAGAAGCTAATCTCCAATTCCTAGAAATGAGAGGTAATTGGAGTCGGCTCTGATACCATGTAAAAGAAAATGGTATACTGGTGTATTTCATTGATATGAAAGTAGGGAATATATATACAAGGTTTCCTCCATGATTATAGGAGATAAAAAATGAAAACATAACTGCAAGAAATAAATGGAAAGATATACAAGTATATGAGTCAACTATAATTTGAATTCCAAATTACAGCAAATCCCTAAAACTAGTCAATTCAATTAATTCCAACACAACTAGAGAAAAAGATAGAAGAATTGATAATGTTATAGGGCACATCAACGTCATGTTCAATGGAAATACTTTCAAGTAGAGGAGCATCTATAGAGACCCAAGTTGCATCAACAAACCAAGCGCAGTTTTTGGTCTCAAATTTTGTTAGAAGTGGGAACTAAGCTTAAGTTTAATATAGTTAGGGGATTTGGGCGAGTGAGTGTTAAAGAAGATTCCACACAACTTGAGAAGTTTTAGGTTTTGAAAACGAATAGATTTGGTGGGACTTGGTGCATTAGCAAGGTAAACTGAATTAGTGAGCAATTCCAATTCTTCAATTGATATGGGAACTTTAATATGGGAAATAGAATTAACGAGCAATTCCAATTCTTCTAATAATATGAAATTTTTAAATAGAGAATCAGAAGCAAGAACGGAGAATGAGAGTTGAAACTGCGAATGGATTCGAAGATTTTTAACTCTGCGGTTGAAGATGTTAGAGAACCATATATCTAGAAGGAATGGATCATACACACTGGAGAGGAAAAGAGAAAAGCTATCCATGGTTAAAGAGTAAGACTGAGTGCTCTATTAACAAACCCAATAAAGTTATGTTTTCTTGAATTTGAACCATCGTGATGCTCGTGTATGGAGAGTTTAGTGAGGGAAGACCAACGGGTTTTCCATTTTTTGGATAAAAGAAAAGCACGAACAGCATCTTCCGTCGGAAGAAAAGAGAGAATGTGAGTTATTAGTTGTTCAGGGAGCTTGTTGTAGAATATGTCATCTTCATCTGCAGTTGCATGTGGAAGAGAGCTTGTGACGCTTTCCGTTTCGTGCGGTTGAATCGGACGCCATGTTTGATTGCTTGCTTACTTCGTCTTCTGATGAAGAGAGTTGGGGAGATGAGTAGGAGAAATAGGGTTGAGTGATTGAGAGTTCAGCGAAAGAAATAGGGTTTGGTGAATCAAGTATATGTTTATCTTTTGTTATTTAGGTGTGTTATATTATAATTCTTTTTAACAAGCTTTTTAGATAAAATATTTTTTTTCTTTAAAAAAAAAAAGATCAAATATATTATGATTTTTCTTTTTTTATAAAAAAGAGAACAGTAGTGATAAAATATCTTTTGATATTTAGAAGTGTATTGACTTAAGATTTTTTTTTTTAAAAAAAATCAATTTTTTTTAAAAGATATACCTCAGAATATTTTTTTATAATGAAATAATCTTGTCATATTTTCAATCAAGACATATAAAATGTAAATAAGTCCTGCATTAATCAATTATGTTATCAAAGTTTTTTTTGGTAGATAGACGAAATGGCAAAGTCATTATAAACTCACACACATAAGTGGAGGTACAGGGGTTCGAACCCCGGTCATGGCATCAGGCCTAACAATTTCGGTATTTTATCAGTTAAGCTAGGACTTCTGAATTTATCAAAGTTTTTTTTGTCCACGTGAACTTAGGTAAAGACCTTGCATAATATATTCATATTATGCAAGGTCCGGGATTCAAACCCTAGCCACCACCAAAAAATCAAAGTTTTTTTTATAGAGAGCAAACAACATTCGGCGATTCCATTTCTTTACTGTTTATATTTTTTAATTAAAAAATATTATTCTCATCTTCTTCCTTTAACTTCATTTTTACACTTTTTTTCATTTACTAACCTTTTACTGTATTTTATTTTACCCTTATATACTCCCTCCATCTCTTATTATAAACACTTTGACCAATTTCAGCATCTTTTAAAAAAATGATAGTGTGGTTAATGTTTATTTTGTGTGACCATACTAAGCTTTTCTTTGTTTATGTGTGTATTTAATTTGTATAGAGGCTTATATTCGGAGAAAAGACATTTTTGGAAGGGTGCTTGTAATTAGGAATGGGAGTAAAAAATATGAAACCAATGTTTCTCACCGATGCATGAAAAAAAAAAAAACTGGATAAATATATATATAAAAGGACAAATATCTTTTGCTGATCAATAAGTTAAATGTATTATTATTTTCCTATCTTCTAAATAAAAATGAGAGTAATTGTAATTTATAAAAATGACAAGAACAACAACAACCAAACATTATCATACAAAGTAGGACCGGCTACATAGATCAAGCTTTATTAACGAGCTTCGACTTCTGATAATAAAGCATTGTCATAAACTACCATTAGTAGTTTTCAAGCAGTTTTCTCACAAGACTTTGTAAAATCAATTAGTTCTTTAAACTAAATGAATTGTGCAATATTATCAACCAAACCAAACTTTGATGAGTGAACTGAAAATATTCGATTAAACGGTAAATGTCAGTTATGCTGTAAAGTTGCCCTGTTGTCACCGCAAACATCTTACTTAATGCACAGTCGGGAAACATTCAATTTACATGGCTTTAATATGAAACATCACACCGCATATGCATTATGCAAACAGTGCTTTAGAAATGACCTTGATAACACTGCAATTATAATAATGCATAAGTGATGAACATTGATTAACCTTTTTTTTGTTGGGTTGAAGATGAACACTGATTAAATACATGAACATTTTCTGCACAACTGTACATTTGAGGATCTCAAATAAGCCAGTCCAGTAAATAAGTGATTTAGACCTTGATAGAATCGTATTTTTCACCCAGTATACCGCCCTTCTGTTTTTGAAATTGTATGTACCTCAGTGTGCTAGCAAAGAAAGGATCTGAAGCTGGAAGGGCTGATGCAGAGTCACTCTGCATCTCAGTCTTGATTAATTCTATAAGCCCCTGGATAGCAGCACTAGTGATCTGTGGATTTCCTTTCTCAAAATAGTAAATGTACCTGGAACATACTTATCCGTTAGTAAAAAGGCCATGAAAACAGTAAACAAACCAAACAGTTTTATAGCTTAAGGTGACTAACTTATTCAGTATTTCAACAAAAAGCGTAACTGGACCACTGCTACCCCTGGCTACATTGGCCATTTGCTGAGCAGCATTTGCGATCCTCAAAGCACGCTTGAGGCAAAGCAACACCCTGTAATAAAACTGTCAACAACCCATCTCCAAGAGAAAAACCAGAAGACAAGAAAGGTGGGAATTTATAAGTCTGTATGTCAATGATGCAGTGACATAATTACATTTGATAAATCATGCATATGCATAAATGGTTAACCTTGATGCTATATTGAGGATGGGACATAATTACATCAGAAAATACATAAGGCATCATGCATGAAATCAATCAAGTCATCCCAATTAAACCTACTATAGTATTTACCAGCATACCTTTCTCCATCCTTAATACCATCTTGATCATCAACCCAAAAGAGATGTGAGCATGCATAAACAGCTCGACACTGATCAGGCTTCTTCAAAAGTTTTGCAGAATACTGCAGAAAGATAGAACGTCATCTTGGGTTGTGCATGAATACATTAAAAAGCTGAATAATTGTGAATGAATACATTAAAAGGCTGAATAACAATTGCCACAAACCATTTGTCTAATGGCCATCCCCCTGAGAAAATTCATCACAACTTTAATTTTTGATGAATTTTAATCCACATGCATGAATGATTAAGGAAGGAATGTATTGGGTTTACTAGAAGTGTAATATTTCAATATAGTCCTTCTTTATTATTTTAAGAAGCTGGGGTTGAGGGAGAATTGGAATAAGGCCCTAATGCTTGATCCCCCAAAAAAGAGGAATTACTCCATTCACTCTTGTCCCCTTTAATCACCATTGTTATCCCTAATCCATACAGGCTCTTTTAAGGAAAAAGAGGAGAGAGAGGAAAACAAGTAAAAAGTTACATACCCCTGTGGCCTTGTGTGTTAATGTATCCCTGTTCTCAACGCCAAAGATGCTCATTCTCTGGAGAGTCCCGATAATTAAATGTATTGCAGTTACCTGGGCTTTAGAGTCCTAAATTATTATCAACAGATAGATTAGAAAAGGCCACCTTAGTCACATAAAGAAAATCATAAAAAGAAATGCTGTATTAGCAAGTACCGCAATTTCTTCTTCATATAATACAAATGCCTGAGTGAAAAATTCATAAGCAACCGGCTCGAGGTCACAGTCATTAGCAGCCTAATAATCACAAAGAAAACAGGTATAGAAAAGCCACAAACAATTGTGCAAAATGACAGACTTTATTGTAATCAGGATAAAGAACTATAATAACGTTCGGAAAACATTAAAGCTAATAGTAATGTGATTATGGAAAAGAGCATAAAATCACCATAAATACTGTGCCTTTTACATATAGGCACCTTGAACTTTTGCTTCATCCCAATTAATCCTTAACCCAACTATTTTTAACAAAAGATGTTATTGCAACAATATAATAGATTTGTTTTCTTTAGTAGAATATAATAAATTAGTTAGTGAGGGGTAACCTTGGTGCAACTGGTCAAGTTGTTGTCATGTGACTGAAAGGTCACGGGTTCAAGTCCTGGTAATTGCCTCTTGTGTAAAAAACATGGTAAGGCTACGTACAGTACACCAAATGGTAGGACCCCTTCTCGGACCCTGCGTATGTTGGAGCTTTAGTGTACCGGGTTGCCCTTTTTTTATAATAGATTAGTTAGTAACTTAGTTTAGAGGGTAGTTAAAAGACTTAGTTTGCTGGGTTGAGTTAGTTGGAAGGAATAAACCAGGCATGTAGCCTTTGTCGAACGTGGGTTGAGACGGGGAGGGGGAATTTAGTAAGTTTAGAATTGGGAGAGTCTGGATCTCTTGAGAATCCAGGAGTTTGTGTGTCCTTGCTGTTCATTTTTTTTCTTCAAATTAACACTCCAGTTCCCAGGAGAACGGGACTCTGGTAATTTGGAATACAATTAGGAGATAAGTAAAACCTAATCAATGATTGTTCCAGCCAAAGGTCGAGCTCGAGCACTCCTGATCAGTTCAATCTTCGTTAACGCTCATTAATCACTTAAGTTCAACCACTTGGTTTCTACTCATAATATAATAGTAATACATTCTTTTCATTCCCAATCTGATTCATTTTCTGTCAACTCTAGGCTGACCAGAAAGGTTTAGTAAAGCGTCTTAGACCACTTGGGTATTGTGGGGTGTCTAAGTCCCAAATCTAATAGTATGGGATGCTTGGTGGAGTATTTAAGTAGCTTGGTTCTTCCCCACTGATAGCTAGAATTTAAGGAGAGGAAAAATGCATGCCAACAAAAATATGTTTGGGTGACAGGCGCAGAAAATCAGTTTTCAAGCCCCAGCTTAATATGTAGTCTCTTTCTCTTTGTATTCTGATGGCTGCCTGAGAGTGTGAAGGGGTACACAAAAGCGAAACAAATATGACCATTTAAGTTTGTAAGGTCAAGCATACCTCAGCACAGTGCAGATACAGTCTCAGGGCCAGTTCAGAAGATGATACAGAAGATAGAACTTCGATGGTCTGAAACAAAAATTAAAAATACTGTTATTTCTCCATCCCATGATGAAGAAAATATATGGTGCATAAAACATATTATCAGATATGACTTGGTAGTTGGTACACTGCACTGTATGCCGGTAAATTTAAAAAAAAAAAATGTTTCAAGATAGTTTAATGAATAATATTATGGAGTTGTAGGGAAGTCTGGGCTTGTGAAGCGAAACTACATTATTCTTCGAAGTGCATTCTCAATTCACCTCGTTTAAAAGCTGAAATATTTTTCTGGGTGTTGCAGGTTCTTCTTCTCCTGCTATGTCTCCACCTTGGCCTTGCAATTGCCTGATCAACTGCAGTGAAGCATAATTCAAAAAGGGAAAATTAAGACAGAGAACAAGCTGAACTCTTCACGTGTAATAATTAAACCCACTTACACAAGGATGCATACAATTGAATGAATATGATGACACAATATTTGTCACAGTAAAAGCCACCACAAGGTTAAAATAATTTGAGTCTTGACCATTAAATCACAAATATAAAACCTTGAGACTCTAAAGTTGAGTTATTTCCAAGGTACAACATTTTGTATATGTTTACAAAGTGCTTCCACAAGCTTAACTTACTGGTTTGATTAAAGGAGCCACCTATAATCAATTGATGGATTTATTATTCAATATGGACCTGATAATACCTGGCAGCTCAATTCAAATAATTCACAACCCACCACAATGTAGAGTTCCGCTCAAGAAGCATGCTAAATATAGTAGACAATAAAAACATTGAATGAATAGTAAAATAAAGGAAGAAGATACCTTCAGTGCAGAAAATATAAGAGAAGGAACAGTGAAAGGTAGGCGCCTTGGTCCTCCAATCATAATATGTTTCCTTACTGTACATATTATCTGAAGTACAGCGAGCACAAGTTAGTTGGAGGAGTTGATAGAGAAACACCACAGGAATTCAGTAAGACTCTTGATACACTTGTAATTACCTTGAACATTTCCTCTGGGTCATTATTATGAAGCATGTTTATGAGGCGGGCAACAGAGTTTTGTTCCTCACTGAAATCTTCTTCATCGATCTAAGGGTAAAATAAAAAAATTGTATTAAAATTGGGTTGAGGTTTAGAAAATACTATTCTTAGTTAAGAAATGAGCATGGATATATTTAGCAAATTTGGTTTGGTCATATAAAGAATTTTTAATAAACATTTGAAAATGTACAGATTACATATAGCAATTGTATCTTAGAAGCAAAAGGTAAAAAACAATAATAGTATCAGGCATACCTCATCCTCAGATGTTCCGTCCAAATCTATTATGAGCCCTTTTATTAATTCAAATAAAACTTCAACCTACAAAAGCACAAAGAACATTTTTACATTCTGATAAAATTGTTATAATTAATCAACAGCAAGGTAACGCACCTTATCGGCAGTAGATATATAAGTGTTATTCTTCATAATGCTTTGGATAATAACCAGAGCCATGAGTTTATTTGTCACGTTATCAAGATGATCCATAACACGAGGATAATTGGAAAGTGTCAGTGCAGTCACAACGTCATTGTATTTATCAAGTGGGGCACTTAAAAGTGCAACAACTTGCTTTGTGGCTCTATTGTCATCAAGCTTTGGTTTTCCAGACAGCTTATTGACACATGATCCCTGCATAAATTCCAGAAAAGACAGCTAATATGAAAATCATATCCACACAATGTCATATGAAAATAGCAGATCAAGAGGTTGTGATGTTTGAAAAAAGTAACATACCAGTACTTGATCCACATAATCAAGTCGATCTGGATGAACACGAAGAGTAAATGTAAGAAGAGAGACATGCAAAGCTATTGCACCCACAATAGGCATGTCAACCTGTGCTTCGATCACCTGCAGTTAAACGCAGGTTATGGTCTTGGATTACAAACCCACAGCCCACAGAATAAAAAGCATAATTAGCATGCACAAAGAACTGACACTGTTCTTTCTTTCTTTCTCTGATTTCTTTTCCTTTATTTAGGGGGTTGGTTCAAGGGGAATATGGTCTAGTCCTATAAAATCAAAGAGAAATGATATTTGAACATCCATTTTGTGACAACTTTCTCTCTCATACTCACATTATTTTTTACTTTATCCCTCTATTGCTTTGGTTTTCGTGCAACTACGTACTTTTTCTTTGTAAATTATGGTTGTCCCATAAGTTGTCAACCAAAAGGCTGTTCAAATAACACTCCTCAAAATCAAATAACTATAATATGGCACCAAATGTAACCAGGATGGCAACATTGTATAGCATTGGCTTATTCCAACAATTTGCTGCCAACCCAAACAACTTCTAAACATACAAGTTCAAAAATATTTTGAAACAAGAAAAATAAATAATAGTACAGAAACCCATGCTTCAGGAATTCTAGAGGTACCGTTATATGAGTAGTTTCGGTTTAAGGAACTACTGCAAAACATTAATCATGAAGGGATGAAAAATCATTGGACATAATCACCATGTTGGTTCCTTCATAGTTTGTACTGTAGTTTTGTCGGTTGAACTTTTTCTTTTGTTGTCACAGAACAAGTTTAAGTAAAAGTATCAAACTTGAGAAAGTGCAGCTTACCCTGCTTATTGCAGTGCTTAGTTTGGTAAATGCTTCCACTTGCAAAAATTCAGGTAATACCTGAGACATAAATGATATCAGCAAACAATTAGGAGCTTAACTTATGACAAAGGTGCACAAGACTTACTTCAGTACTTGAGGCAGCATAATTGGACAACCTGTCCATTAGCTGAGATAACACTGTCTTGATGTCTACTGTGGGCTGCAGATACAATCCAAACAGTCAGCGCAGAGAAAATGTTTTCAACTTTAAGAAAGACAAAAAGAACATTTGCACTGCCTTCACTCTTCACTTATCAAAGAATCCCTACATGCATATTCTAAATGAAAGTCACATGGATGATCACCGACTGCATCCAAGAAAATTCTTGACCATGCAGGGAAACCAACCACTAGTTGAGCACATTAAAGAAACAAAAAAAATAAAAAACAATTGTTTTGGATTGAAAATGCTATAATTTCAAATTTTAATACAGAAAATCGAATTTCATTAATTTAATTTTCTTCAAAAAATTCAGTTTTTGGATAATTAGAAGTGATAAATGAAATTTCCTCCATAAACAAGATTACAAGAAGCAACAAAGATTTCATTCCTCACACACACATCAATTATTATTGTCCTTAAACCTTCTTATCCAAACATACTGTATTTTTTATGTAATCATATATTGTACAACATTGCCATAAAATTCAAGGTGTTGTCAAAATTGGATTCAACAGAGTCGTAGAAGTAGTAGTCACCATTCCAATTGACTATATTCATGACCAATCAAACGCATGATCAACTATTTATAATTCAAAGGGCTTTACGTGCTTTTTAACCTTAGAGGATGCAATTATAATCTAAATCACACTAGAACTCCTAACACAAAACCCTTACTACATATTTCCATTATGAAGGGACTCAACATATAATAATTACAGAGTTAAAAAATTGACAATTTTTTTTTCTTTTTTTGCTTCTTAAAAATTGACAATTAGTTAGAGTTAAAATAATATTATATTATGTCTCTGCAAAGATGACCAGTTGCCACTAGAATGTCTTTCAAAACACAAACACATAAAGGGCACATATTTCCAATACAATCAATTGCTTACCTGCAATTGGGGGCAAGCCCCTAAGAGTGTCTCAAGTGTCTGCAAGTGGTATTCATCTGGAAAAACCTGGATTATGCACTCCATGAGATAAAATTGGGCAAGCTCATCTTTACAGTTGACAACCTGCTCAAACCAATTTAGACACTTGAGAGCCATCATAAAATCCAGAATAATAATAGAAGAAAAAATACTTTATGGGGAGAAAAAGTACTTTAAAAGACCTGCTCTAGAATACTTGGAAGGACGGTGTCTTTGTACACCTCAAGGTCTACACCATCTATCTGACTCAGAACGTGGAGGTTTTTCCCGACCTAATAATTTGAAAATAGGAAGATGTGTAACCTATATGTACAAAGGTATAGCACATGGCTTCATAAGGAGATAGTATGATATTTTTGTATTACAAGATCGCGAAGCTCGTTCCTTTCTTTATCTTTCTTCTCTTTTACCCGACCGGCTCCCTGCAGACCAGAAAGCCCAATTGAAGTCCTGAGCTCAGAATCGCCATAGATTAAGCATAATTCACAAGCACCATAACACCTGCATGGCCAGAAATCATGTTCTCATGATTTATTTTTACCTCTGTGGCTATGGCATGCAAGTACTGTGGTGCTATGCATCTCATAAGACAAGATTAGATAAGAGATAAGAAACTCAAAGAACCTGATGTTGCAATCGAACCCAGAGCTTATTCATTTCTGAGAAATTCTCTAGAACAAATTCAACTGCATCCTTTACACTGCCATAATCCCTGCAGGCAAAAACATCCATACTCAATCCCTATTCATTTAATTCTTGTTCACCAAAACATAACACCAAAGATATAAATTTTCCCAGATTTGAAATTGAAACAAAAGACATGGTTACATGTAAGACGGTAAGTACAAATTTTATGGATCTAGGGGAAGTACAAACTTTTCAGAATAACTAGCACAAGAAACTCAAAAACTACCAATGCATTAAACCAAGAAAAAATGGCATCACCTATCCTCGTAATCAGAGCCAATATCAGGCAACTTGTCTCTACTGACTTGAGAAAGATAACTCCTCAAAAACAGACCACGAATCGGATGCTGAACACCGCGACACATTTCCACTAGGTCTTTAAGAACGTCCCTTACAGGAGTATCCTTGCATCTAAGGTAAACGGATCCAACCGTGCAAAGAAGATACCTGGCAGTGAATTAACAACAATAGCATAAAACTCATTCAGAACCATGATGATAGGTAGGATCCTTGAGACCAAAAGAATAATGACTCGACAAGTTTACTCTCAAAGGATCTTTTAGGC
Organism: Medicago truncatula; assembly: GCF_003473485.1. NCBI lineage: Eukaryota > Viridiplantae > Streptophyta > Magnoliopsida > Fabales > Fabaceae > Medicago > Medicago truncatula. The sequence continues at coordinate 8,269,852 of NC_053042.1, forward strand.
AGATTATGTAGCTTATTTAGTAACACTACTATTGTGTGGATGATGTAGCTATCTAAATGTGTGTGTGTGCATCAGCTTATATAAGCATTGTATGGTCTCATAATTTGGAATCAGCAACAACCAAATCTTATCACACTAAGTGGGGTCGGCTACATGGATAAATCAACGCCATAATGTTCTATCTTCTATCATACCTCCGTCCAACTCATTAATCTCTAGATCTTTTTTAATAGTTTCTCTTATAGTTTTTCTAGGTCTTCTTCTACCATTAGGTTTAGGGTCGTATCAATGAAATATATAATCAATCAATTTCCTTTATTTCAGCTCTAGCTTCTGTCTCTGAATTCTGAAGTGTGACCCTACTTGAATTGGGTTTTGAGACTTATCACAAAATCGAGTTACTTTTCATCTAAGCCATTCATAAATAACCGCATGACTATAATCGAAATCACATAACTATTCAAGTTCAAATAAGTACAACTACAACAAATGGTTGAAAGTAGCAATAATAATGTTGATTGCGAAAACCACTTACAATCTAGGCAATATATTCCCGGCATGTTGAACAAGCTCATACAAATCAACAATCGAAACACCATGTCTACTTTCATCTTTAAAGAACATCTCCAACCTCCGTAACTCATCAAAAGCTCTCATATCTTAAACAAAACACCAAATACACATGAACAGTTGAATCAAACCCTATGAAGCACCAACACATACACCAAACACGACACTGACACATCGACACCAAACACAACACTGACACATCGACACCAAACACAACACTGACACATTGACTCAATCATAATTTGAGAAAATGACATAAGTGAATGTAATCACAAGTGTTAGTCTCATGTCAGTGACGCTGACACATGACAAACACTGGACACACCTTCTGTCAGAAGTGTCAGTGCAACTGAGATCAAAACCTATGAACCACTTACAAAGACACTAACACAATAACACTCATCATAATTTGACAAAATGATATAATTTAACGTAATCACAAGTGTTGGTGCCATGCAAGACACTGACACATGCCGGACACCAGACACACCTCCAATCAGAAGTGCTAGTGCTACATAGATCAACAAATCCTATGAAGCGCACACCACGCTGACACTCATCATAATGTGATAAAATGACGTAATTGAATGTAAATCACAGGTGTCATGTACACATGTCGGACACAGGACACGCCTTCTATAAGTGTCGATACTACATAGATATAACATAAGCAAAATATGAATAATAAGAGAAGAAGAATTATACACAGTTCATAATATTTATGAGGAGAGAGTCTAGAAGTTCGAAGTTCAGATAACATCTGCGCTGAGTATTTGAGTGAATCTCTGAGATTGTTATCATCCTGCAAACGCGATTCAATTAAATTTAAGCAATTAATTGAAAAAGCGAATTGTGAAATAAGCGAATTAAAGAGAAAAAAGGTTACGAAAGTGATTAAGTACAAGAGCGCGATGCATGAAGAAAGCGTTGTGTTGAATAGAAGCGATTCCTTCTGCGAGCCATTTTTCTTCGTCGTTGAAGTCTTTCGCTATCATTATTTTCTGTTTCAATTAGTGAGATCGGTTTCAGAAGAATGAAGAGTTGAATTGTTGAATCTAAGGAGAAGATCGTTGACGACGTGTGTGTCACGGTGAATAAATGTGAAGCCCACACCTACTTACGCTCAAGGACGGGGACAAAACTAATGTGACAAAAGTGATTTGTGTTTAAGTTGTTGTAAATTACTCAAGGGCATGTGTAGAAAAATCCACTGTTAAATCGATTATCAATTGCTACTTTTTTTTTTGTTGGTAATCCAATGTTGATTGCTTTACACTGTCGGAGTATTTACTAGGACTACATTACATTCTATACTAATATTATGTTGGTCTGATAAATGAACTTGAATCTTTTTTCTAGTTTGTGTCTTGTGGTTGTGAATTGAAAAAACGTGATTGAAAGGAGATATTTACTAAATGTGTTAAGTCAAATTTCTTTATGCTTCACACCAATCAAATTTGGAACCCAAGACTCGGAACTCATGGCTTGTTAGAATGCATTTACATTTTAGGCTCGATGATTAGGAGTGAGGCAACCAGGTGAACTAGAGAAATCTCAATTGTAGGAGAAGTGGACATATGACTGATCTATGCCTGAAAACAACTTGGACGGAAGGGGTGAGGCGACGACCAATCCGGAGTACCCAATAAGTCGTAAATATGAAGAGTTATTTCACACATGACGCGCTATGTTGCATCATTTTGTACGTCATCCAATCATTGTTAAATGGAGAATAATATTTGGTAGTGTCCACATCCTATTTAGATTTGGGTCTAGGCAAAGGCGACAATGGCTCAAACACGACACGCTTTTAAACACAATGTGTAAAAATGGGACATTATAAAAGGGGCATGACATTAAAGACAAAGACAAACTTCAGAGAGACAAACTCCAAAATCATGGTTCTTATTCCCAAATCAAGGGTTATACCCTAAGCATGTGTTCTAGACAAGAACACATTTCCTTCCCAGTTATTGTTTTTTTCCGCACTTCCAGAAAGGAGGACATGCAGATAGAATCAAGTGAGTAAAGCAAAAAAACACAATGGGAGTGAACTTGGGAAAGAGATGCACTGAGGAGTGAACTTGGGAAATCTCTGATGCACTGATTGTGAACTAGAGGCCTTGTTCCTCCTAACCTGTATGTAATATTTGGTGGGGCAAGTGAAGAATAATTTCAGGTGCTTTAATATGAATATTGCAAATCATGAAAATACGAAGATAAGGCACCCTTTTATTTGAAGCTGAAATCTGGTAGGTAGGCAGTTTCTACAAACCCTCCATCAGAACATCTTAATTCAAAAAACAATGCGTAGTTTTCATGTCAGATTCAAAACTCATTAGAGTTGAGGTTATTACAGTTCACTAAGTTAGTCATGAAGAAGTGAGTAGATGAATGTGGGAGTGAAGACGAAAGACACTGGTCATCTATCTACCATGGAGGGTCACATAAAGGATCAACCCAGACGCTCATTGCCGTCAACTTCTTTGAGCAAAATGATAAATTGCAATGCTAGGCAAATAGTAACGTAGAGAACAATAAAATTGGGAATGGAAAGATACAGAAGTGATCTTACAGGAAATATTAGAGCCCCTTGTAATATATTTTCAGTTTTATTTGCCGACTGTTGTTTTCATTCATTACTCTATCTGTTACATTACAGGAATTGATCCTTATGTTCGGTGATATATCCCATCGGTGAAGAAATAATGATTCAAAAGTTCGTCTGCATTTTCTCATAAAAAAAATTGAAGTATTATTAGTTATCAGTTTATATACATTCATCGGATACTACAGCTGGTGTCTGGTATCGAAGTCAAAATTACATCAATCACCACAGTCATGTTGACAAAAAATGTATCTCATTATCTGTCACAATAATGTTGGTACATGTTTGTAATCCTCTGTAAAAAATTAATGCACAGGTTCTTTCAATATTGCAGAACACTGTCCCCTGCTAAAAGCTACATCTACTGTCTACAAAAATTCCAAAAAAAATCAAAATGGAACTGTGTATGGTAATGCATATATGTCAGCCTCAGGCATATATTGAGCCCGAGGTTGCAATAAAGATTTTGAGCACTGAAAGGCATCAGTCTTCTGTTTCTTCGAGATGGGTATTGTTTCTTTCGGTACTGAGCTAAATAACCAATCTTGATCCAATGGACCCAATTCATATGTTATCGGCTGAATGTGAAGTAAGGATTTATACAATGAATCCATCCTTCGACTTTCATCATCAACAGTCTCATTTGCTGCTGCTACAGCATCAACAGGAACCACATTCGGCAATGGTTTACAAACTTTGGGAGCAGATTTCCCATGGTGCTGACTTGGGGTCTCAGCTTTCTTAATACTGGGCAATAAACGTTCAATTCTGCTAGTATCTCGAGCAGGCAAATCTGAAACACCAACGCTTCTTGAAGGTGTCTCAGCTTTCTTGATACTGAGCAGCGGACGATCAATTCTGCTAGTATCTCGAGGAAGCGAATCTGCTACTCTAACACTTCTTGAACAAGACCCCAATTGACATACTTGTTTGGATTCCTCAGGTTCACGATGTTTCCTCAATGGAAGCCGAATTCGAATGGCAGGACCTGTTTCACATAAGAATACATATTAGATATTAAACAAGGGTTAAACAACACAGTAATGAACAATGTAATTGACTGGTTTCTAAGCTTTCTCACCATGATCTTGGCTAGGAAACTCGGTGCCCCGTTTCCTCTTACTGCTTTGAGAACTATCCGAAGAGTAGGGCTCTTGAGGAGAACAGACAGGTTGTTCAAGTTCCTCGGTTATACCACTCCTTTCGAGTTGTTCATTCTCATAATCCTCAACCTTACGCAACTTCGCACTGTCTTTGTGTTCCTTTACTTCATTATTGAGCTTGAACTTTATACCGCCAACACTTGCATGAGAGGTTGTTGAATCTTTTAGTTTCTCTTCTTTTTCCCTTCTCCTTTTTTCCTTCTTCTCCTTCTTCTCCCTCCTCCTCTCCTTCCTCTCCTTCTTGGCCGCTTTGTCGGCGGCTTTCTTGTCCTTCTCCTCTCTTTCTTTCTGGAGCTTCTCCAAATCCAAACGGATCTTTAAAGCACCATAACAACATTTTCAAATAGCGCATACGGAAGACCAAAGAAGCAAACATTGCAAGCATTTGAATCTTGCTTACATACCAGTTATAAAATCAAGTAATCACATCTTGTTTACAACTATCATGCCACAGACATTGCAACAGAAAAACAAAAATCAAAGTTCAACTTTCATTACAACTAGTGATGTAATCACATTATCATAAGCAATCACACATTAAGCCTAACTAACTCACATAACAATAACCTAACTCTAAATTTGGTATACTTATTTTAATTAATAAAAAGTTTTAGGTCATTGAAACACCAATATTAAAAGAATTATTAACTCACCTCCATGAGCTATAATCATGTACGATCAAATATTAAAAAGAACTTTGTCTACTTTCCTAACAACTATCACTATCGATGTCTTACTTTGTTAATAAATAAACTAACCGTACGATTCAAACAAATGTCTCAAAAAATAAAATCGGTGCATCATTGGATAAAAATTACTTGATTTAACTTGTACAAAGTTCTGGGTTTACAAAACATCAATTAAAATCAAATGGGTCATAAACACCCACCAAGAAATAATTAATTTAATTTTCTTTAAAAATAGAGGTACATATCATCAAACCCTAATTTCTTATCTTGTTACAAAATATTTTTATACAAAAACGATTTCAATGAACGAAAGAACAAAAACCCTAATTGGTATAATCCAGATCTACTCTAATTCCCAAGAAAATAACAAATTAGGTTAAAAAAATGGGATCGGAAACTTGTTTTAGGGTTTGTTTAAATTAATTAACACTAACCGCAATAATCAAAGTATAATCGCATGTCATGTATATACATACACAAGAAATTCAATCAAGATCACACAGGAAGTTGAGCACAAACGCAAAATCGAAACTGGCTCAACAAACCTTAATCGAATCGTCGATCAAGGAAGAATCGGTATGCTTGATATACCCTGGAGGTGGAAAAGGGAAGCAACGAGACATGGCGAAGAGAGAGAGATCTGAATTCTTAGAGAGAGAAAGTTAGGGTTTGATTGATTTGAAGAAATTTTCTTCTCTGGCGGCTAGAGAGAGAAACAAACCCTAAGATATGAAACGCACAAAGCAAATGGAGAGAATTGTGAAGGGGTTGGGTTGTATTTATAGGCTGAGTAACCGACTTAATGGGTCACACGGAACTGTCCCGCGTCTCTTTTTGTTGTTTTACTATGTTACCCTCAACTATCGTTGAGAATTCCTATTCTTTAAAGGGTATAATTGAGAATTTTTTTTTATTCACTTTTTGATTTATTTTTTATTAAAAATATTTAGATAACTTGGATATTGTAGCTGAAAATTGTTTGCCAACTCTTTTGTGTTAAAGTCCAATGAGACTTTCATAAGTTGGAGTTCATTTTTGTTTATCCGTTTTTTATTGTGATAACGCATATAAATTATCAATAATAATTTTTAAGAAATTTTGATTAAAAGTATATATGTATATTTTGCAATTATATATTATAACAAATTATACTTATTTTTTTTCAGTGACATCAGCAATATACTAGCGAAAAAATAGACACTCATGTGTTCGTCTTTCCGCTCTTTATATTGCGTTAACGATTGAAAATCATGAGTGTTGTTTTTTTTATGAAATTTTGATTTTGATTAAAGATATAAATATAAATGTTTGTTGCTTTCATATTACAAAAAACCAAACTAATCATGAATATTCATTTCAATGACACCAACGATACAACAAAAAACTATAATCTAAATTCTTATTTTTTTAATGACACCAACAACAATTTTTTTAAAAAAAAAATGGTTAGGTATAATGTGATAATGAAAAATTAAGTATGTATATATATTCATCTAGTTTGTTACACTTTTTAAAGAATAAAGAAAAAATTGAACTATATATACTCATATATTGTTTGTTACATTTTTTAAATATTTGAATTTATTCTTATGTATTTGTTATATGTGCTATTTGTATTGAAAGTTAAGGGAAATTTTAAAAGGAGAAAAAGTCAGAGTCAAAAGAGACCTTTTTTTTCAAGCAAAATAAAAATTAAATTAAATTAAAAATAAAAGGAAGTACAAGCGGGGGGCAAGGACCTGGCCCAATAAGCCACTAAATCAAGACTCTAACGGGTGATAAAACAATATAATACAATGGTGGTAAAAGAGAGAAACAACTTTAAACAACCACTACCACAGACAATATAGCGAACCCACATGTGGACCCGACACCGAATTGCAAAAAAAAAAAATGCAGAGTTATTATTCAGAGCATAAAGACAGGCATATGAATGGTCTGCCAACAAATAAACAATTCAAGTTTCAACAACTCCTTTCCAAACCAAACATATACGAACCAAAGCAAAGCACAAAGTCACATAAGTCTTGATAGTCCAGTCGTAATCCAGATCGAGGATGAACAAACGACTAAAATTCATCACAATTCATCGACGGCGCAAATGTATATTCCAATTTCACCCAATATTCAAATTCTTTAATTTACATTTTATCCATCTTAATTTATTTAAATGTATATTTCTCTAGAAAATTAAGAAAATTAGAATACAATAAAATCTAGAAAATTAGAGAAATTGTCAAATACATGTGGCAATTTAGAAAATCTAGAAAATTAAAATACAATAAATCCAAATCCCAAAAACAACAAGATATTTTTTTTTTGTGGTGGCCGGGGTTCGAACCCTGGACCTTGTATATATTATGCATTGTCCTTACCAACTAAACTAAGCTCAACGAGCTTTTAAATTATTGCAATTATAAAAATTCATTCATATATTTTAAACAATTCAACATGATTTTAAATTATTGTAATATATGAGTATATTTATAAAAACTTTGTAAATCAATGGTAAACAATAATTAATGAGAATAGACATTTTGATATTTTAGAATTTTTTTTTTTTAGTAATACTTTGGAAAATAAAAGCATTTATTTCGTTCACATTTTAAAAAATAAAAAATATTTTCAAAGCAAATAAGTTTTTTTTTCTAAAAATAATTTTATAATTTTTTTTTTCATACTCAAAACACATTCTCTTTGTACCAAAAATAAAAACATTGCTAATATAAATAAATAAATACTTAATTTATATTTACCTTTTATGAAGAAACGCAAGCATGCTTTTATACCTTATCTTTTATTAAGTAATTTTTAGTTAGACTTTATTTGCTTTTCAATTGAACTCTAAGTTACTAGAGCCTATTTCCTCGATCAAAGGGTTACACCATAAAAACTTAAAAAATTCACGGTAGGGACGAAAAAAATCCTTTTTAATATCTATTAATTTATTTTAAAAACTATATTATTTTTGAAACTTTTAACTATACATAAAAAAAAGCTCTAAAAAAAAACTATACATAAAAAAAAACTATTCATTTTTTTTTGACAAAAACAAAACAATATTCATTCAATCAATTCGATAGAGTACATTAGATACAAACATCGCTAAAAACGTAAAGCGTGAATCTACGAACAAACTCACAACATCCGAGTTAATAGCATATAACTAGGGGTGTTCGCGGTGCGGTTTGGTTTGGTTTCAAGCATAATAATCATCCAAACCGCGAGAGAAAAAAGCATGCGGTTTGGTTTGGTTCGGTTGATTTTTAAAAAGTCATCCAAACCAAACCAAACCAAACCAATGCGGTTTGGATTGGTTCAGTTGATGCGGTTAATCGCGAGATAAATAAAAAAATTACATTAACTCTAATATTGCCAACTAGTACCAAGCAATTTTAATTATTAAAAAAAAAAGAACTTGAAGTTCCAAAATAGCATTACAATACCAATAAAAGTTATTTATCTAAAATAACACTACAATACCAAAATAATATTTAAGAACCAAAAAAGAACAACTTGGGTTTGGGCTTGGGTTCACTTTGGTATTGGGCTAGTACAGTACTTACTTAGTTTAATAACATTGAGTATTTTTGCGGTTTGGTTTGGTTTGGTTCGGTTGCTGAGATGCAAACCGCAAACCGAACCGAACCGCGCGGTTCAGTCTAAAAGTCATCCGAACCAAGTGCGGTTTTTTGCGGTTTCGGTTTGGATTGGTTCGGTTTGCGGTTTTTCTATTGGGTTGGTTCGGTTTTGAACACCCCTACATATAACGACAAAATACCTACAAATAATATGATAAAACCTAAGTCATTGAAATACCCATGCTTCCGGATCTGCAACATTGACGCCAGATCATTGGTTGAATTTGTATTTGACTGATGTAGATCTTTCAATAGTAACTAAATGAACATCGCGACAAGACGTGGAATCAAACGCCGCACAAGACGATGAACAACACAACGCCGCATTTAGACGACGAAATCACAAAAAACACAAAAGGGAAAACTTGATATATGTGAAAACCACTTATTTAGATTTAAAGAAAAGGAAAAAAAAGATGTAGAGAGGTGATTGTAGATCAAAAAATAATCTAAAAGCACCCCTCCTTGATGAATGAAGGAGAAAAAAATTTTAAAGAGAAGGAATATTGAGTTTTTTTGTACCTCTTTTATTTCAATGTAATCATTTATTAATACTCTAATGAAAATTTCATTCTTCTTTACTTATTTAAATATGCGATAAATATAAGCTAATCATAATTAAATTTTAAATAAAAAATAAAGTACGTTATACTTATGTATGAAGAGAATATAAAGTTTTGCTATGATTATTTTCTTCTTATTTTACTCTTCATTTAAAACCTTTTATTTTTATCTAATCAAATAGATGAACACAAATTGCGTTGATGGGGAAATAATTTAGCTTAGGTTCCATTATTTTTTCTATAAGTTAACAGCGAGTGAGGAACTCTATCCCTCGGTTGTGGGTTCCATATCTTCTTCAGTAATGTGTTAGGTGCAATTATTTTGGCTTTTTTAGCAACAGTAAAAAAATGAATAAAAGAGATAAAAATAGTGAAATAAGCTTCATGTTTTATTGAATGTTTTCGTTTACAATGTACAAACCGAGGATTTATATCCAAAAGTTATGCTTATTAGCCAAACGGCGTGGCCTACGGTGCAAAACCATTGTTTGACTAATTTTGTGGATAGTGTGTGATTTTCCTTTGTTGAGGGGATCGTGGCACCCCAAGTTCGACTACGAGTGTTCTCCTTTACGACAATATTTATTGATACATTCCTGGTGCGCAACTTTGACACGTATGTGCTTCTTCTAACATACCTCTTTATGGTTAGTGGTACTACAAAAATAGGATGTGAGTTTTGTGTGTCATGTCCATCCCCACTTAACTTGACTTAGTTCGAGGCTTTAACGACCCAGGTACTCAGTTGGTGGACTTGAGAAAGAATCAACTTCCCTTGCCCGGTTGTAACAGACAACGGAGCCCAATGTGTAAACAATAAGATGATGAAGCTACATGAAGATCACGAGATAAAAAATATTTCCCTTCCGGGAACATCCATGAACGAACAACCAAATGAAGTCAGATAACAAAGCTCTCCTCAGAGGACTCAAAAGAAGACTAGAGGATTCAAATGGCAGTTGGGTTAAAGAACTCCATCACGTCATATGGGAACACATATCAACCAATTATTCGTCCACCAAGGAAACGTTATGCAGGCTCACATAAGGTTCTGAAGCAGCGATCCCTATAGAAATCATAGAAATAAGCTGGAGGACCACATACCCCTCATACAACCAAGGGAATTCACTATAGATTCAAGAAGAGTTCGATTTCCTACACGAAGTGCGGCGTTTTTCCACACTCACTGAAGACACGGTAAAACAAGCCACTGCCACAAAATATAAGAAGGGAAGACCCCGAGATTTTTGAGTTGGAGACCTTGTGTTGTGAATATCCGACGTAGGTGGGAAAAATGCCAAAGAAGGCAAGTTAGCAGTTATCCGTTCCACTATAATGATGAGTAACTTTACAAAAGATTCCAATAGGGTTACATGAATTAGTCTTCAAACCTAATTCTATCCAAAGTCCCGAATCTCTTTCTGGTGCCAATAGACTAAATCCTAATAGTGTTTGTCTAAGGTGAATCAATGGTGATTCAATCTCAACACTAGTGTTTGTTGTCAAGAGAATTCTCTACAAATCTTAGTTTTAGTGCTGGCTTCTAATCATTGTTTTAGTGCTGATTCACGATCTGAATTTATAGGGAAATAAAACCCTCAAAATTTAGAACAAATCTCCAATTTGAAAATACATTTTTGTTTTTCTCCTTTATTGCAAAATTGGCCCCCCATTTTTTACGAGACAGAACCTCCAAAACTGCACCCAAAATCGTGGCCCGATTTCTCCAAATCGGGGCCCAATTTTGGTAGATTATGAAATATTAATTTTGAGTCTTTAAAAAAAAAGAATTTAGATTATATTTTTTGTTATATCGTTGGTTTCATTGAAATAAATAATCTTTTTTTTTTAATAAAATTAAAATAGATAATCATAATTAGTTTGATTTGTTATAATTTGAAATCAAAAAATATTTATATTTTTACTTTTAATCAAAATTAAAATTTCATAAAAAAATACCATTTATAATTTTCAAACGTTAGCACAGTGAACAATACGGAGTGTCCGTATTTTCGCTAGTAATTATAAACAAATTCGTTTCATGAGTAGATACTAATATTTTTATATTTTATCGTAAAAAATATTCATTATTATGATAGAATATATTAAACTTTAATTCAATGACAAATCTTAGTAAAAAAATATATAGTATTGTGATTTTTAAATGATATAAAATAGTTATGTTTCGAAAAATATATTAAATCTCATTTAGCTAATAAGTTTAAGATCAAATATATCGGTTTTGTCAAAAAAAAAAAGATCAAATATATCGGTCGTAAAATATATATATATAATGAAAAATATATTGGTGCATCTAGTTGCAAAATGTAGTATATAAATCCTATCCTTTAAGAAAATATCTCGATCCAGAAGTCCTAGCTCAACTGGAAAAATATCGAAATTGTTAGGCCGGACCCCATGACCGGGGTTCAAACCCCGATACCTCCACGTGTGTATGAGTTTATAATGGCTTTACCATTTCGTCCATCTACCAAAAGAAAAAATATACTCTTGAAAATATTCTTTAAAGAAAGAAAAAAAAAAAGAGTTTTTTTTGGGAACAAACTAGAGATTATTGCGCATTTATTTAGGGAAAAGATATATCGACACACTTTTAAGCATACATCCCTCCTACTACTCTTAATTTAGCAAAAGAAATATTAAAATAAGATACTAAAGGCATATGGAAAACCTATTAAAAAATAATAAAAAGTAATAAAACAAGAGAAAAGGAAAAAGAATCGGATCTTGAAGAAAGAAGAAGGCTCTGGAACAGTTTTCTCTACCTCTCCATTCACCTCACCGTCCCACTCTTCTCCGCCGTCACCATCCGCCGCTCCTTCATCCTTGTTTCCGTCGTCCTCAACACCACTCTTCCCTCCCTCTCTCTCTCTCTCTCTCTCTCTCTCTCTCACACTCCTTCTCTCTTTCTCTCTCCGTCGTTTCTGTCTTTCTCACGCCGCCCTTTTTAGACGACGACGGTGGGGGTTCAAATATAACTCATGTCCTTGTCGTCGACGACGTGAGGTCACCGACAACATGATTTTTTGCTACGACGATAGGGTGGGAGGCGCAGATCTGAGATGGGAAATATGACGTCGCCGGCGTGTTGCAGAGAAGACAGAGGTTTGAGGTGAGAATGGCAGCGACGCCCGTGGGGATGGTCAGAGGGGCTGGATGAGAAAGTGGTTGGAGGCAGAAGAGTGGTGTTGAAGACGGCGGAGGAGAGTGAGACGGTGACGGTGGAAGGAGGAAGAGAAAACTGTTATTTTGTTTGATTGTTTTCATTTTTTTTACAAGGTTTATATGAGCTTTGACAAAACTGCCCTCAATTAAGTGTTAAAATATCAAAATTGCCATGCCAGTTGGGGGTGTATAAGGATGTGTTGCCTATCAGGACTCTTCATTTAACCAGTTAACGTGGTGCTACGTAGCACTTATAGGAACAGACAGAAAGAAATATTATTTTCGGAATATTAAGCCTTAACCTATTTAAACCAAAAACGTCACTAATTGTTTTCCATCTTCCTCACTTAAGATTGAAGCAAACAAGTGTTAATGGTTAAAAGAGGTTTGAAGAAGGGGCGCCAGCCACCGCACAACGGCAGTGTACTCCGAAAAAGTCACCTACCAAGCTTGCGATGAAGTACAGTCCCGGAGTATCCTTAAATAATTGGACTGAAGAAGATCTCGCTCTTAAAGAAGGACTTGCTATGTGAGTTATCCTTAAAACACAGGCAGCAGGGATCCGAAACACCGAAGGCACGAGTTAGCGCATGATACAATTCCAACACCATTCATAAAACAAACAAGTTGGATTCTTCAACCTATTCAAACTCCATTGGCAAGACAACACCTTTATTTCCTCCACCAAATCATTAACTCCTTGGATTTCATTACTAAAAATCCTTTTGTTCCTCGCATTCCAAATTACCCCAAATTGTCGCGTGCCATGATTAGTCACAAGCCCTTTCAAAACTTATTGTTATTTCCTTCAGAACTCCAGCACTCGAAATGGACAAACATGTTTTGTGGAGTAATGAAATTAAAACCAATCCACTTCATCACATTGTACCAAATAAGACACATAGCTTCACAATGGAGGAAAAGATGATTAACTGTTTCTGGTGCTACATTATTACACAAAACACAGGACTCCGGGGGCATCAGTCGGTAAAATTCTTCTCATAGCAAGATTTACCCTTGTTGGAATCCGATCAAGCAATAGTTGCCAAGAGAAAGCAATAACTTTGGATGATGCCGGACTTTCCCAAATTTTGCGAAACACGTTCCTCCCTAAAGAACTCTCATTATCATCCAACAACATCAATTCCTCCAACACCGTGTAAGTGGACCTCACCGGAAAAAAAAAATCCCTACCTCCGGACGCCACCACCAACAAAAGCCATCCAATGCCTCCACCGATTCGTTATGTAATTCCTTCTCCCACTCAAACAAAGGTCTACGCCAAGAAAAAATCAACTAAGAAACCCCTTCTACCAAAACCCACAACTCACTCACCTTTGCTTCTTGATTATTAGAAATGGAGTAAAGTCTAGGGAATTTAATACTTAATGGAATGGTATCCCTCCAAGCATCATTCCAAAAACTCGAGTTTCTCCCATTTCCGATTTTCCTAGCCACCTCCCTACTGAACCAATCAACTCCAACCATATCCTCTAGAGACAAAAGACCCTTTCACCACGAAGAGGCAAAACTCGGCCAATATTGTTCCGTTTAATAGCCGTTGTCATCGTCGATCCTTGCCACAACTGTCGTCCTTGATTACTCTTTGAAAATTTCAAAACATAAAACAAACAGAAGACTATCCTGAACGGGTCCACCAATAATAATTTGTTTTACAAAAAAAAAAACTATTAATAACTTGAGTGATAAATAATTAACCTGCATCAATGATAACTTGTAAAATTCCAATTTTTTTATGTAGGTTTGCATCATTTCATGGCCTAAAACTCTATGCAAAGATTGCAATTAAGATAGGGACTAGGAAATACGAGATGTAGCCCTGCGAGTCAAGTGGATGAATGTAAGCTACATATCTGTTTGTTTGTTGTTTTCTTAAGATATTCATGCCATTTTATTTTACAGAAAAAAAAATACCAAGAAAAAATATGTCAAAAAAGAATGCAATGCTGGACAGTTCTATGTTTATATTATTATATATTTTTGTTCAGTTGGGGGCTTAAATGTTTAAGAAATTTTTCCAGGAAAGAGGTGCTGATCTTGCAATCAAGTCGGACTTCGCTACTCAAACAAACATTCTCCCACATTCTTCACAAGAGTCATGGATATACAACGATGATGCCATCTATTTGAAAGGTTGGTTCCTTTCATAGCTTTAAATATGTTTGCATACATGATTTATAATATTTTTTTATTGGACATCTCATGTAAAGGTCGATCTAATATGAATATTTGAAAAATACCTTACCATTTTTGGTTCAAAAAATGAATTTTATAATCATAACATTTACTAAACATAGCAAGATCTTCCTTTAAACCATGTTCATCATAGTAGCTGAAATTTGAACTTTGCATTTTGCAGCAATTATATTGGAGGTACCACAGGTGCGCTAGTGGAACAGAACAATCAAGCCCTAGGTTTAATCGAGGAAAATCTTGCTGCTTTTGGTGCTCTAAATTTAATGCAGGTAAATCATGCTGTTTTTTGTAGCTGAAATAATTTAATTGATCAACTTGCAGTACATGAAAATAATCCTTTACTCCTTCGACTAACACAATTTCTTGCATGTTTATGTCCTCTTAATGATTTTGTTATGTCATATTTCTACGAAACTGTAAATTGTCAACAACATTAGCATACTTATAATGTCTCTTATAGCTGTAATGTTGTTTATTCAATTTTCTATTGGTTTTCATTTTATATTCATTATTTGCATTCTTGGCTGGCCATAATGCTGACTTCTGAGCTATATTTTTACATGTTCCTTTAGTTTTTGTTTCCAGTTGCAGAATGACAACATCAATCTTTTCCGCCTAATCAAAGACAATGTTAACAAAGTTTTGAACGAGTAAGTTGTAATAAACTGTTTTTAGTCTATTATACAAGTGATCATATGTTTATTAATGATAATAAACTAACTACTAAATTAAATTAAGTGTTGTTTTTACCACCACACCACCTTGGATCTACATGTAATGCACTTCCTTTTTTTCTTGATTTGTTTTTGCAGTACAAATATCGGAATGCCACCTCTTCCTATTAGTTTGACTGAAATGACAGACAGACTCATATATACTTCCACGAACAAATAACCATATATTCACTCCTTCAAATCTGCATTGAAGTTGACCCACATTTTTAGCCTAATTTTAGTAATTTTCTGTTTTTTTACAAGTTTGTCGCTTGCAATCTTTAGTGCTTGCTAGCCTACACTCCCGACCACGTCAGTTGGCATAAGAGCAGGTTTCCCCTGTTCTTTCGTGAACGTGATTCAACAATTGGAGATCAACCGGCGGTGACGAGTGAAGAACTTGACGGTTTAACCGCGACCATCAACGTTGTGACGACACAGGCGACATCATTAACAACTCGGTGGATAACAACGCCAACAACAACAACAAGAACAACGCCGATTACGAACAAATTCTGTATAAGATGTATATTAAATATGTTCAAGGCAAGTGATCAGTGACAGAGTACACGGCTGAATTTTTGTGTTTTTCTGAACATAATGAATTGGGCGAATCCAAGAATCATAAAGTGGCTCGTTACATTAGTGGTTTGAAAGGATCCTTGCAAGGGAAGAGGGGATTGCAAACTGTTTGGACCGTTGCTGAAGCGTCCAACAGTATTTAGGCATCAGGTGACAAAAAGAAGAGTGCGGCACCAAAGATTCAAATCTTATTAATAAGACGAGCATAGCAGTGCACAACAAGGTAAAGCCCCATTCCAAAAACAGAACAATCCATAAACCAGGCCCACCGGTGATACTTGTTACAGATGTAATGGGAAGGGATGGTGATGATGAATATGAATATGCAGAGGCTGAATTTGCTGAAGAAAAGAAGTTTGGTTTGAAATTCTCATCTAGTCACTGGCTGATGGCACCTCCGCCACCAGAACCACCAGACAAGGTTAAGGTTGACGCATCCGTGTCCTCAAGAAACATCCACTTTGCTGCTATTAAGGAGAGTTTGCTGCAGACCATACCGGTAGAGTTTCTTTCTTTCACAACAACAGTTAATTACCACTTGATGCATAGTTCTAAAGTTCCCAATTATTTGAATAATTATGGGCTACAAACTGCATGCCAACTGTTTGATGTAATGCCCAAGTTTCATTTAGTTAAGTGATGTGATGGTTCAATTATGATTGATAATCGTCCAAGATCAAAGCAATTACCATTTAGACATCTGCTTCCAGCACAAATTGACAGTGCTTCCTTAGACCTGGTTATGGCTATGAATTGTAAATTGGAGACCAATATGTTAGTTGAAAAGATGGCAACATGTTCAGTGATGAAAAAAGATGAGGATGAATTTGATTTTGAGGTAGCTGAATTAACAATAGTAGGTAGTGCAGCAAGTGTCCATGTATTCAATGAAAGTTTCTGGAACATGAATTATTTGAAAATTGAGAATCCAAGATTGTCGAAGGATAACTTTGTTTATGAAATGGTTTCAAGAGAAATGAAATCAAGTCAATATGCAAATGAAAAAGGTGAGAAAAGGAGAGGCACTGGTCCTTTGGAAGATCATCCAAGTAACTCATTTTATGGTGGTCCTAAATTCTTGTGCATGAATTGGTATATACATGGTTGCATACAAGAGCTGGTTGGTATCATTCAAAAGATTGATAATGTTGATTCTTTGAAAGGATCTAAAATAATTCTACAACAGGTCCAAGAGTTGGTATATTATTCAAACCAGCCATCTATGCATTTCACTCAATGGGATCCAGGAGGGTCGTCTCTTGTTCACTGGAGGAGTCAACAATGTTTGGGAAGCTCTTTAATGAGAACTCGAGGTGCAAACAACTTTATTGAGCTGGGTCTCCCTAATTTTTAAATTTTTTTAATTTTTTTTATATATAATGTATTGTAAATTTTTTAATTCTAGGCTCTGTTTGATAAAATTAGCGGATAGCTGATAACTTTTAGCTGATAGCTGATGACTGATAGTTGATAGCTGATGACTGATGACTGATAGTTGATAAGCTAAATGAAGTGTTTGATAAAAATAACGGTTCAACTAGCTGATAAATATAAAATGACATAAAGGATATTATTAATTCATAATAATATTTAAGTATTTGTAATTTCGTAATCGAAATTTTTCTTTAAAAAATATTTTAAATTTATTAATTTAATCTATCCTTTGTATTATATATTAAATTAAATTAAATTTTATTTTAAATTTATTTTCATTTAATTGTTTCTACTTTATAAAACGATTCAATGTAACAATAAACAAATACCGGAAAATATTATTATTATTATTATTATTATTATTATGCATGATAAATGGACGTAAAGTAATTTCATTTAGATGAAAATAACGAAAAGTATAATTTCATTAAAATGTAACACAACTAATGCTATATTTTTGGATTATTAATTAGAGAATAAAGAAAATTACTACTGAAAGTATATTGTTGGGTCAATTTTTTTTTTTTAAGGTGTAATGCATAAAGAAAATTACAAGGAAAGACAAGAGAATAAAGAAAATAACACTAATAGAGTAATGACATTTTTTTTTTTGAAGAAATAGAGAAATGACATATTGTTCCGAAAAAAACGAAGGTATATTTTTTTGTAAAAAAAAAACAGGCTAGCTGGTATATATATACAAGGGCTCTCCCCCAAAAAAAGGGATAGTAGTATTTATTACATAACATATTATAATAAATTGTAATGGATAAAAATGGAATTTAAATGAAATATTAAGGGTAAAAATGGAAGAAAAAGTGAGAAGCTATAAGCTATAAATTCAAACGCTATTTGGAATAGTTTTTGAAAAATAGCTTATAAGCTCGTGAAATAAGCTATAAGCTCGTTGTAAAAAACCGTTACCAAACAGAGCTTTTTTTGTCAGACGAGCTTATAAGCTATCCGCTATAAGCTATAAGCTAGCTTCTTGGCTTTACCAAACAGAGCCTTAATATATACCAATACCAATATCAAGACAACTTTTATTCATTCAATGATATTTCAAAGAGTTTTCTCAATTTCTGGTGGATTCCAGAACCCTATTTTCATAAGTTTGTCGTTTGCAAACTTGTCTCTATTCAATCTTGGTTTAGCACTAGCTAGCCTACGCATCCGACTGCGTAATAAGTAGTATGGCGAATGAATGGTGTGAGTTATGTACATGACCGACCCAACAGATTAAGAGGCCTAAAGCAAAAATATTTTTTTTAAAAAAAAATATTTATACAAAATCAATTTTGTTAAGACCAAAATTTGAATTCGACCGAGAGTAATTGATGCCTTTTTGGTAATCAGGTAAGTTGTGCAAATGTCTGTACTTTATCTGTCATATAATATACTTATAACCAAATTAATTTTAGAGGTTTTGTTTTTCACCTAAAATTTTGAGGCCTAAAGCACTTGCTTGGGTTGCTTGGCCCTTAGGCCGGCCCTGATTGTGTGAGATTATTGACAACCATTATGATTAGGCAAATAAAGAGTTTTCTTCTTCTACGAGGAGATTGGCTCTGAGCTAGATTGAGATTCATTCTTTTCTACACATTGATCTTCTTCATCTATTGAATACATTCTATTTTCCATCGTCTTATCTCTTTCTTTACTTAATTTATGTTTCTCCATCAATTTGCCTTCTACGGTTTATCTTTCATTTGGTTGTGTAAGAGATTTTTCTTAAGGAAAATTCTACGGTGAAGTCATAAAAATGACCTTTTTAGTGAAGTTAACACTATAACATCAAAAATGTAATGAGTAACACCACACCGTTACAATGGCATCAAAAGTTCAGTTCTCATAGTATCATCAATTCATCATATTAACAAGACTACACTTAATCTCATTTTATCCTACCTTGTTATAAGCGTAACACCCCACAAAGTGTAACACTTAAAACTATCACATAATATCATCAACTCTGTTTGCATGTTAAAGATTCCAACGATAAAATAGTACATGTAAGTCCAAGATGTTGCAAGCATTACTAGATGAATTATATTGATCATTAATCAGTAATCAACAATTTAAAAATGAAATCAAACATTAAAATCAAAATTAACTTTTTCAAAAAAGTCAGTTTTCTGACTGTACCGTAGAAGCTCCCCTTTTCTCAATTCCATTCAATAAACACATTATTTCCATAGTTCGTGATTTTATGGGTTATATGAAATCGCATTTAATAGTAGCAATAACTGCCTAAACACATGCCATTAAAAAAAAGCTTATTAGAAATTATGATTGGACCTAATATAATTAGAGCTGTCAAATGGGCCGGCCCGGCCCAACCCGATTTGGGCCCGACTATAGAAATGGGTCAGCCCGACCCGGCCCGTTTATGATTGGGCCGTGAATTCTAGAGCCCGGCCCGACATGGCCCGTTTATATTTTATTTTTAAAATTTATTCACTTTTTTTTTTATGTATTTTCTTATGTATTAGTTACTCGTCATTATTTTTTTGCTAAAATATGATTGGATGGACATAAAAATATAAATAATTTTTACATTAACATTGAATAATAATTAAACTCTAGATTATTCTTTCAATTAAATCAAATTAATAATTTATAAACTTTAAAATTTTAAAACTGTAAGTTAAATTCATCCATATTTATTAAGTTTATTTATTTAAATATTTTTTTGCTAATAAATTTTAAATTAGTTGATAATTTTTTAAAAAAATATGTTGTTTTTTAACAAAAATAAAATGAAATATGGGCTAATGGGCCGGCCCAAAGCTCGGTGGGCCAGCCTGGCCTAGCCCAACTTTTGTATGGCCAAAATGGGCTTGGGCCGAAAAAGCCCAAGTGCGTTTTTTGTTAGTTTTTTAGGCCCGGCCCAAAAATATGGGCCAATGTGCCGGCCCATGAGCCCGGCCCATTTTTTACAGCTCTAAATATAATCCCACAAAATCGGTTTTTGAGGACTACCCATCACTTATGAATACGTTCATGTCATTTGTTATCTAATGTGAGGCTCTTTAACACACGCCCTCACACCCAACACTATTGGGCTTGGTGCATGGATATAAATAGTGGGTGACTCGATAACGAAAACCTAATAACTTGTGGCCAAACACCACATTAGAAATCGCAGTTGAGCCTAATACAACTTCAGAAAACCGATTTGTGAGATGAGGACTGCCTCCATTCTAAATATTTGTTTAGCCCATCTCTTATCCAATGTTGTGAGGCAAAAGCTGCCCCCACTTATGAACAAGGATAAACACTTGTTTAGATCATCTACTTTCCAATACGAGACGCTTTAACACCACTTGAAGAATTTTTTAAGGAAACTTATAATGACATAAAATATTACGTGGAACCTATTTCGTAGTTTTTCAAAATGCTGCATTGAAGAAAATTGATTGATGCTTATTAAATACTATTATAAAATGAATGATATGGACAATGAGACCTACTTGAACACCTGAAATGAGGTGCTAGCTATGGCTGGCTCTAAGTGCATAACTCAAAGGGAATGTCTTCAATAACTGAAAGTAAATGGGAATGAAAATTCTAGAACTTAAAAAATTAGGGAGAAATCTAAAAACTAAAAATAAACAAAATCACAAAAGTACGCCAATAATTTATACATTATATTTTTATGTAAATACATAATTCAGCCATTCAAAACAAAATTCGATATAAATATAATTACTATATAAATCTGCCTAAAAAAAATTACTACAAATAAAAACTTCTTAATATTAGCAACAAATTTGTCCCTTATGGGAGCCATCACCTAAAACTTATTATTCTCCTTCATCCACCTAACGTTGTTTGGGATCAACTTTTAACACCAAATCATCACTCCAAATCGTTACATGATTTTTACATCTATTTTAGTTTTGTTTTTCATGATTTCGTCGTATTAGTACGACGTTATTTTATTCGTCGTCTTTTCAAGTGTTTGTTCGGTTCAGATTGTCTGATCAGATTCGATCCCGTGCATATCTAATTAATGACTTTGGCGTCGTCAACGATGCAGATCTAGAGGCATGAGTATTTCGGAGATTTGAATATAGTCAAATTTGCAGGCTTTTATACTTTGTCGTTTTATGTTATTAACTTAGATGTTGAGTTTGTTCACAGACTCATCTTGTTATTAGCGAATTTATGTTGTCTAAATGTACTATATCAATTAAAATAAATGAATATCGTATATTTTTATTTTTTTTTCTAAAAAATTACTGCAAATATTCTTAACATTAATTTTCCAAACTAAAACAACAAAAAAAGTTTTTCAAGATTTAGATCCTAAATATAGCAAAAAAGCCAAAATAATAAAAATAAAAAATAAAAATATGCTAACATATACCCTAAGAGTGTGTTTGGATGAGGGAATGTTTTGAGGGAATGTAATGTTTTGAGGGAATTGAAATACTTTGATGTGAATTCCATTGTTTGGATGATAATTTAAAGAATTTTCAAAATGATGGAAATTTATGAAGTATTTTGTTCAAGTTAAATTTAGAGAATTTCAAATGACACCTAAAAGGTAAGAATTTTAAAATTCTTCATTGTTATAATTTTTCAAATTTTGCATTTTGGTCCTCAAATTTCCCAAAATTTTCAATTTGACCCCAATAAATTTTCAAAAAATTTGCAAATTGACCCCTCAAAATTTTCAAAAATTATAATTTGACTCCTCAAAATTTTTGAAATTTGCAAATTGACCCCTAATTTCATTTTTCAAATTTGGCACAAAAAAATTAAAATTTAGAAAAGTTGCCCAAAAATTATGACAATATTTTTTAGTTTATTTCTCCATCCAAACAATAATATTAAGGAATGAAAGCAATTTAATTGATTCATTTGAATTACCTAAAATTCTAAATTCTTCAAAATTTCTCAATTACTCCATCCAAACACACTCTTAAAGGAATTTTTTCAATCTCAATTATTTGACTTGCATAACTTGACTTTGTTGTATGAAGGTTTCGTTTATTGATTGCAGCAAGACCAGCCTTTGATTGCTCCAGCTTGCTAGTCCAAAATTCAACCCACTTATTTAGAAACCTATGTTCCTTACACAGTTGATTTTCATGATCTTCCAACTTAACCAAAGAACTAACATCATCGTGTAGATTATTAACAAATAATTTTTCTATTGAATCAAGCCACGAACCTTGAAAAGAAAATTGACGTAGATCATTCACCATATACTTTACCTCAGAATTCCTTTTTTTGTCAAGTATTATATCTAACACCTTTTCATCCTTAATCAGACGTAATAAATCGGCTAGGCGATTATAAGCTATACTTGTTGCAAGATCTGATAAAGATTTGTTTTGAAGACGTCTATGATTCAAATCTTGCGAGATAAATTCCAACACTAGAGCTGCATCATCTTCAATTTTCGGCCATTGCAAAAGAGAATAACAATTGCAGCCGCCACACTTTGTGTAATATATAGCCCCTACCTAGGTTATATTCTTTATTGAAAAGATTGATTTGCCTTTCTACAAAAAACAAATATTAATAATTTTTTTTCTTTTCGTAATACTTTCATAGTTTCCATGAATAGATTTTTATCATTTATAGTGTTTTGGATTTGTTTTCAATATATAGTAGTTCGGATTTGTTTTCAAAATTATCAATAGAAAAAAAATAGATTTTTATCAAGAATTTTTCTAATTACACCCTGTTTAATCCTGATTGTACCCTAAAATGATAAAATTACCGTAATCAAAGACAATGTTGATAAAGTTTTGAATGAGTAAGTTGTAAACTGTTTTTAGTTCTTCATATATATATATATATATATATATATATATATATATATATATATATATATATATATATATATATATATATTAGTTTATTTATAATAAAGCATAGTGGTACAAGTTATATGTTTGTCTTTACATTTTAACTGCTAAATGTTGCAGACAACATGCCCTGTAACTCAATTAATAGAAAAGGTCAAAAGTAACAATTCTTAGTCTCAATTATGTCGGACCAAAGGTTAGAAAATTGCTTTCAATCTATCCATATAATAAGAATCAACCATCCAATTCCAAGAGCTTAAGTTATTTAGTGAAGGCACATTTTATATTACTCTCAGGTGATAGACTCGACCCGCTGCTGCAATGCATTTTCTATTTTGTCTCTAGACGAAGTGGCAAGCATCACCCAAAACTGACAGCTATAAGGTGCCGGGTTCGAAACAAGCTGAGCTAAACCTTTTAGACTAGAACTCTTGCAGCATTGTAATAACAATTTGTTTTTTAATTGTAAACTACTGTTTTTAACTAACAACCCAATTAAATTGAGTGTTGCGGTTTTCTCCACCTTGGATCTAATCATGTTATGTTGGTTTCAAACAATTATATATGTCAATTTGTTTCAATATGACTCAATGTAATGCACTTTCCTTATTTTTTCCATTTGTTTTTGCAGTACGAATATCAAGTCAATGCCACCAGTTCCTGTTAGTTTGAAGGACATCAACATACTTCTAAGAACAAATTAAGATATGTTCACTGAAGATTTGAAATTGACCCAACATTTATCATATGTTCATTCCTTCGTATCAGTATGAATATTTTATTAGTACTATTTTTGGATTGAGTTTATGGAATGCAGATAATAATTTGAACTTAGTTTTGTTTATTGTCTCGAAATTTTTGCTCTACATTTTGTTTCGTATGTTGTTACAAATTGATGTGTGATTTTGTATGGAACAAAAACCCCGGATTTAGTCATGCTTGTAATAATTGAAATAAAGCATAGAACTTCTTAGATAATTATCTAAAGAAACTTATTATCTGATCTTCAAATTGGAAGCTAGTCATTTCTTCAATCTACAATGGTCCTCATTGCTGTGGGCTTTGTTTGTTGCTAAGATTATACTTCACAACTACTTCTATGTAATAATAATTGAGCACAAGCCATGTTGGGTTGCCAATGCTTGAAAATGTAGTATATGACTTGAGTATTGGAAAAACATTACTCTTTTAATCCCTTTTCTGTTTAGGTAAATAAGAGTGGCATTTGTTTATGTTTATGTATATGTTTTTTTTTTTTTTTTTTTTTTTTGTGAAACGTTTCTGTTTTGTTTTGAGAAGAAGGATTCAATTGTTTGATTACATATTTAAGCATGTACATGTGAGTAAGCATGTACGATCAGGTATTGTATAATTTGTATCCTAAGTTCTAAGAATTGCTCTATAGTTAGATTCATAAATTCTCAAACGAGATGGTAGTTTTTGAGAAAATCTTCCGTTTTGAATGTAGGTGATTTATTTGGAATGAAGGATATTTTAATTAATTAAGAAAGATTTAGTTGGTTTGAGAAATAATGGACTTCAAAGGTCCATCCCAAAATCAATTTCTTTCATTCTTCATTTATACATGTTATGGGTGCTCAAGCTGCATCCCGAAAGAGAGTTGGATCCTCTCCATTTCTGAAAAAAAGAAACTGAAAGATCCATTACTATAGTTTTGTGTGTATAAATCAACATAAATGCTTAATAAATATCAAATATTTGTCCCCGTGAGTATAATTTAGTTTGGCAGAGACATGGATTATTATATGCAGGGGTTGGGATTCGAACCCTGAACACCTCATTTATTCACCTTGTAAAAAGTGAATTCTCACTAGGCTATTTGACAAAAAAAATTATCAAATGTTTTAGAAATATGTGCTATTATAAACACAAAACTATAGTAATGGATCTTTCACGTTACCGGTTATCAACTTCTTTAGCTCGTGTGTTTTTTGGATCCTTAGTTTGGTATTGAATGCTCTTATCTCACCCTAATACTTATACACTCCTCTCACTTGACATGTTCATATATGGGATGAGATGAGATCAAATGACACCAAATTGTCAAATTGTTGATTTCAAGTGGGAGTGATTATGCTCGTATCAACTATGGATCTGTTCAATATTTGATTTATAAAAGATGTGACATATATTTTCAATGCCTTAATATTTAGGATGGAGATATGGTGTCCCGACCTCTTCGATCAATAGCTCATTATTGCGTGTGACGCTCGCCCGACAAATAAAAACTAAAAAACACTCAAAGTACTAGAATATAACATGAAAAACGAAAAAACTAAAGAAAAACCAAGATCGTTGTTTAATAATCATTTTATAATACATAGACTTCTCAAACACCCCACAAATTCAATACACACACTCAAAATGAATATCTGAACTAAATCTAACAATACTCCAAGACAAAAATATATAAATAATTGAAAAGAAGAAATTTAGATATAAACTTGAGTGTATAATTTAACGAAGAAGAACTTGAGTGTGTGTAGCATTGACCTCCCTCTTCCTTGAACATATCAAACAAAATGAGAGTTGTTTTAGGATGTTTCAATCAATTTCAGTAAGAAATAACCTCATTTTCAAAATTAGTGAATAATAAATACGTAAAAGTGTTTTGTCGCATATGAGTTCATTTAGCTTTACTCAAACTTGTTGCAATCCAATGTAAATTCAAGAGTCTAGACAAAAATGAATAATTTTTTTGCATTATTATACTGTAATTGCTATTTTTTTTATGAACATTTCCATTACTATATATAAACATAAAACTTTGACCACAAATAATTAGAATTATAAAAACTAGCATACAAGATAGAAATTAAAATATACTCCCTCCGTCCCTGAATAAGTGACCTATTTATAAAAAATATTTGTTCCTCAATACTTAACCTTCTTAGATTTTTAAGCAAAATTTGACAAATTTACCCCTTATAAATACTTTTTGTGGTCCCCATGTTAAAGTTTGTAGTGAAATAAAGAAAGTAATCATTACTTAAAAGTGAAAAAGTTTTAAAATAATGACAAGGGCAACTCAGTAAAAATATCACTCTTTTTTTTTTCATCTTTACACTTTTCTTAATCTGTGTGAAATGGTCAAATAAATCACTTATTCAGAGACCGAGGGAGAAGTAATATTTTCCATCAAAAAGTAGATCAATTTAAGTAATGCAAGCCAAAAATATCCAAAAGGATATGCAATAAATCAATCTCCACGTCTTTTTATGATTTCCACATTATTCAACTTGATGGACACGTTACAACTAGCCAACTGTACCTATTATATGGCTAACGACTTGCAACTAATTGCACCAACCATCTTTATGATCAGAAGATTAGTCAAAACAAACTTTATTATGATCGGAAAAGGTGAATTCATTTGTCATTACAATGTTATGTTTTAGGCTTAATTACACTTTTGATCCTCACATTTTGATCAACTCACGAAAATGATTCTACATCTTTTAAATCGAATAAAATCGTCTCTAAACTATATGTTTTTTTTTGCAGTTTTAGTCCTATCTCCCTATTTCTAACTCCAGAAACGCACAGAAATGACAGTTTTAGTCCAACTACATATGCTCAACCATGAAATAAACAAGAAATAAAGCATGTGGGTACAATGAATCTACTTTATTCAACACACTAACCTAATTTCTGAGACATGTTACATACCTCAAACATGTCTTAGAAATTAAGGTTTTTTTTTTAGTTGTACGCTGAACAAAGTAGATTCCTTGTACCCACATGCTTTATTCTTTGTTTATTTCATGATTGAACATAGGTGGTTGGACTAAAACTGTCATTTCTGTGCGTTTCTGGAGTTGGAAATAGGGGGATATGACTAAAACTGCAAAAAACATATAGTTTAGGGACGATTTTGTTCGATTTAAAAGAGGTATAACCATTTTCGTGAATAGGTCAAAATGCGAGAACCAAAAATGTAATTAAACCTATGCTTTAACCATTGTAAGCCTGCTGCACCGTGACTCTTTTTGACCACGCAACGGTGGTTAGAGGATATGGTGTCGTTGAGAAGTCAAAGACGATTCAAAAGTAAGAGAGAAAATAAAATCTTTTTACACAACTAAATATATATAGGCCCAAAAAGAATTTTAAAAAGACCTTTTTTATATTTTTTTATTAGTAAGTTTCTATGTATTTAAAGTGTCCCCGATTATAGGGTCATTTGATATCAACCACATCACAACTCTCAAGACTATTTAAGAAATTGACCTCTGTACTTACACATGATTTTATATATACATCAAACTAGAACCAACTTCTATTCGTATATAACCTTAATTAACAAAAATATTAAGGACAAATTTGGAGGCTTAAATAACAAAAAAAACGGGGGTCTAATAATTAAACCCTAATTTACTACTACTAGTAAGTAGTAACATTTTCTTAAATTAAATGTGACACTGGTCCATGCTAGACCTTGCGAGAAAATAGTGACTTGACATGAACATTAATTAAAAAAATTAAAAGACATTATAGTTTTGCATTCTATCTTTTGCAATAAATGAGCTAAACAAAATGGATACACTTGTCGATTTAGCATTTCTTATGGTCTAAGATACAAATAAAATTAGATTATATCTTTTGATTACTTATGCTTCTCATATTTAGAAAAGGAAGAAGCAGAACTTAAGCATATATATGCTAGTATATAATATCGTTCCTTTAATGAATTCCCTTTCTTCTTTTATCCATTTCATAATATTATTACTTGTTGCATGTAAAACAAAGGGTATAGTCCAACTTCCACCAAATGTTTCAGTTCCAGCAGTGTTGGTGTTTGGAGATTCTATCGTGGATACAGGTAACAATAACAACAATTTGAGAACAACAGCTCGTTGCAATTTTCCACCTTATGGGAAAGATTTTAAAGGAGGAATTCCAACCGGAAGATTTAGCAATGGAAAAGTTCCCTCAGACTTCATAGGTACTACATATATATCTCTCCTTTTCTACCTACTAGACAAGTAGTATTTCAAATAGAATCACATAAATGACTGATATATAAGACAAAAGGGAAATAAATGCTTCTGAGTGAAACTGTATAAGTGCTAATTTTTTTTTTCCAACTTTTAAAGGGACCATCCTCTAGTATTCTAAACATGCATAGGGGTTCAAAATGGAATCATTATGACATCTAGGTCATAATTGAATCGGTCTTTCAGTTTCAACTGAATGACTGATCAATAAATAAACTGAAAAGTAAAAGTGTATAAAAAATTGCGCTCCTCTATTTCAAAATTAATGTCGTTTAAAATTGTTATACATATATTAAGAAATGCAATAATATTGTCCAAAGACATGACACTTTTACAAAGATAGCCTTGTTAATTATTGATGTATTTTTCATTATGATACTTTGGAAGAATGCATCAATCGACACCATATTCTTTAACCAGCGTTGCGTGGTCATATTTAATTTAGAATTGTTTAGCAAAATATGAATTAAATATGAATTTTTACATTTTTTATAGTTAAAAATTCATATTTAATTTATGTTTTGTTAAAAAATTTTGAATTTTTTTGGGAGAGTTTTACAATATTCTACACGTTTACAATTTCATTAAAAAAATAAAAAATAAACTTAAAAATAGGGACCAAAAGTTGAAGGAAAATTTTAGAGGGACTAAAACAAAAAGTTGGTATATTTATAGGGACCAAAAATATATTTAACCTTATTTTTTATGTCTATTAAAAAGAATTATAAAAATTTAATATTTTAAAAATATTTATCGAGATGTATCCAACAACATCTTATATGATATTTATCTTTGTATCTTACATGATAGGTTTCATAGAAGATAAAAGAAACTTAATAAATCTTTTTTTTTTTTTATTTTTACAAAACTCAGTAAATCTATCAATCTAAGTACATTTTTGAACAGGGTAATCGGTAAAGGATCATTCAATTATAATTTTTCATATATTTTGTGTCTATTTCACTTTTGAAAATAATTACAATTTTTAATGTATAAAAATATTTTTGAAAAACTTTGCACCACACGGTACAAGTAGGAGTAGATGGTTTTGCCCCACCCACCATCAACCCATCTGGTTGATATTCCCATGAATATGAGATGAATACGAATATAATTTTTATCCAACGTAACATATATCACATGACTGCTATTTATGATTGTGTATCCTCCTTGCCATCCCTAAATAGAACACACCAAAAGTGTTAATCACATGATATATTTTTTTTTTTTGTGAAGTTCTTTCTACATAAAATGCCTAAGTATTAGACCTAAGTTTTATTCTTAATCAAATCCGTCTATATATTGATGATATATCGGAATATTAGACCCTCAAGGCACTAGTTGATAAATCAAATAATAAAATTTTGTATTGAAAAGAACATGTTATGGTTAATTAACAAGTGTACGATTACTCTACGATAACTTTTACAATTCTTTTATGTATTATGGTCAGTTGAAGAATTAGGCATTAAAGAATTTCTACCAGCATACTTGGATCCAAATCTCCAGCCCAGTGATTTATCTACTGGTGTGTGTTTTGCATCCGGTGGTGCTGGATTTGATCCTTTGACATCTCAAACTGCGGTACATATATATATTTTAAACCCTTAATTTCTTTTCAAAAGTTACCATTAAAAACTTAACTTGTTCATTTTATTATTACTTTTTTCTAATATTCATATTAACTTTTCTTTGTTATTATTATAAATAATTATAATCAGTCAGCAATATCACTATCTGGTCAACTAGACTTGTTCAAAGAATACATAGGAAAATTAAGAGAACTTGTTGGAGAAGACAGAACAAACTTCATCTTGGCAAATAGTCTTTTCCTTGTGGTATTGGGCAGTAATGATATTTCCAACACATATTTCTTGTCTCACATTAGACAATTGCAGTATGATTTTCCTGATTACGCTGATCTTATGGTCAATTCAGCTTCTAATTTCTTAAAGGTATGCTTGAATTTGAATTTGAATTTCAACCAGTCAAGTTAATTTATAGTTATAAAATGGTCAAATAATTCAATTCCCTTACCAAGTACTATCTCTGAATACAAATGAAAGGAAATATATGAGCTAGGTGCAAGGAGGATTGGAGTATTCAATGCACCACCAATTGGGTGTTTGCCATTTCAGAGAACAGCTGCAGGAGGAATAGAAAGAAGAATTGTAGTTGAATACAATGAAGCAGTAGAATTATACAACAGTAAATTGTCAAAGGGGTTAGCTTCTTTTAACCAGAATTACCCAAACAGCAGGATTGTTTACATTGATGTCTACAACCCTCTGCTTGACATCATTGTAAACTCTAATAAATATGGTAATTACAACTTCTGTATATATATATATATATTTTTTTTTTTGTTGGATTATTTGCACAAGATCACTTGAGTGTGAGAACATAGTGGACTAGTCGCTTTTCTTATTCACACCACCTATTTTTTAATTTTCAACCCTCTGTCAAGTCTGTATGAGACACTCCCTCGTTTTTTTTAAGAACCATATTCAATTTTTTTTTAAGAAGCCAAATTACCCATCCAAATTAATATCGGAGAGAATCGAACATGAGACCTTAAAAATGAACACACTATTAAGACCTAAATCAATATTTCAACGGACACCAAACTAACCAAAGTGGGTTTCTATATTCAAAATATTTGAATCAATAAACTCAAACTCTGTGCAATTTATAAACACATTAGTGTTTCTTACTCTCAAAAATGAAACACCTATATGAAACTTCTTTAATTTTCAACACTTTTCCTCAAGTCATTTAAACTTAAATATTATTTGACCCATTTGTAAATTGGATAATAGTCATTTTGGTCCTTAAATGTGTAATGAGTAGTCGCAATAACCTCTCTATGTATAAAAAATTCAAAATAGTCCTTGATTGTGCAATCCATTAGTCAAAATAGTCCCCGGTGTTAAAATGCTTCATTAATAATGTTATTTTAGTCCTTCAAATACATACTTATTGTCATATCAGTCTTTATAAGTACTAATTTAGTGTCATTTTAGTCCTTATATGAAAATAGTTATTCTTACCATTGAGAGATTATTTTAGCGGCAGAGATTATTTTGATTAACAGAATGCACAATTAAAAACTATTTTAAAATTTTGATATATTGAGGATTATTGTAACTAATCATTACATATTTAGGACGAAAGTAACTATTATCCCATTTGTAAATTGGATAGTAGGTTCTCTTTGTTTTTTTATCTCTTTTAAGATTTTTTCTCAAAGGGACGTGATCGTAAATCTATGTATTTTTTTTAGTTGTTTAGTCTCAAGGTCTAATTCAACTGGTCCCATTTGTAAATTCTACTTCTTTTTATTTTTGGCTAGTTGGTTGAAATAACTGATACTAATGGATTATTGGACATGTCTAATTTTTTTGGTAGTGATTGCACATGCCTAATTTAAATGTAGGAACATAGTGCAGTAATGAGTGTGAAGGTCGGTGACCTAAAAGTTGGAACCAAAAGACTCAAAAATTCTACACTTTTATAAACATTTAAATTTATGTTGTTGATAATTTTAGCAAAATTGTAATTTGCAGGATATAAAGTGGATGATAAAGGGTGTTGTGGCACGGGCATAATAGAGGTTGTGTTGTTATGCAACCATTTGTCTTCAACGTGTCCGAATGATATGGAGTTTGTTTTTTGGGATAGTTTTCATCCAACTGAAAGTGTTTACAAAAGGCTCATAGCTCCTATTATCCAAAAATACGTCAACGATTTCATGTGACCAGTTTTGAGAGGCAATTTGCGATTAGATAGATAATTTGTAAACTTTGCTCTCAAGACCAAATAATCAATTATGTATGTAAGCATTAAGTTTAAATTATTAAACATTATTATTAGCTAGTAAATAATCGCTAGTTCCATCCTCTTCCACTAAATCACCCTAAAGACTTTTTAAATTGTTTTACCCTGCTTTCTCATTGTCACCTCTTAATTTTTTTTCTTTCTATTTTTAGAACAAGCGATATAAGTAAGTATACATTTAAAATTTCTTACAGAATTTATCTATATTTTAGAACAAATTTTTGTAATGAAACTAGTTTGCATTCAATAAAAATATTCAAATCCATTTGAAGTTAATTATCTGAAAGTTTTATTTCAAAATGCGTTTTTTTACATAAAAAGACATAATTTTAGTAATAATGCTTCTAATGCACCACAACAAAAGAAAACATATCGGCCAAACATTTTGATACTACTAGATGTAGGTGAGATACAAAACATGGAATTACCTCATCAACAACTCCTTACTTTTTATCACGACTTTATGGTTCATATGGAAGAGGGAGGAAGAATGTCAAGATATAGAGCGATATCGGTACGAGTGGGACGCATTCCAGCAATGGCAGCAGGCTCGTGAACATGAACGACAACTAGATGGAGGTGAGGTGAGCAATGCCAGCCAGAGTGTGGAAACAAGTCAATGTGGGTGGAGAAGTCCCGAAGAGGGAGATCAGGTGATAAGCCGTAGTTTTAACTGCTTTTGGCATTTTAATTCAATAAAGTCTTCTTGGTTTTAGTCGTATTTCTTGAGTTATTTTACTACAAAAACTGTGGTTTTCGTTTCAGGTTGAATATGAAAGAAGCAAGATGGTTTGGATGAAGTTTGGACAAGAAAAGATAAAAGAATGCATGAAGAAAAGGGTTTTTCCAGGGAGAAACACACGCTCCGTGCGTTTTAAGCACCCAGACCGTGTGTTTTAGCGTGTATTGTTCCAGGCCGTGCGTTTTTTGTGTTGCTGGAAGTTGAAAAGTGCAAGGTCTGAGCCCAAACGATGCGTTTTTGCCGTCAACTTTTGCTATTACAAAACTCTTTGATTTTTCCTTGATTTAAAGATTGTAATTTCGTGTTTAATGCCTTGTCTTGAGGTTTTAGGCTATAAAAAGATCATCCATCAGACTTGTAATGATCTTGGATCATTGGAAACTTGCTTATTATTGATATACAAAGTTACTTTTGTTCTAAGTTCTTGTTATTCTAATTTTCTGCACTTTTACATTCTTGCTATTTACTCTTTTGTTCTTTACAATTCCAGCACTTTACATTTAGTCATTTACAATTATGCAATTTATATTTTTCTATTTTAATCTTATGTCTACTATGATCATGAGTGAGTAGACCTTTTAGTCTTTGGGATTGTTGGAATAGTCTAATGACTTAATCTTATTCAAACCAAGTCTAAATATTTATATGTTTAACTTCTATTTTCTAATATAATTTCATTATTTTCAAACTCAATAACAAATATTAAACGAATGACCGAAATGTGAAGTTTAATAGTTGTTATTTCATCATCTCATATATCAAACAAAGGATCGAAAGATAAGTTTGATATTGGAATTAGACAAGACGACACAAAACTTGATGGGAACACCCCAAATGAATAGTTTTGTGAATTATTGAGGCTATAAAAGTCGCACTAAAAGGAAACATTTATGTATTCTGAAAGGAAACATAAATACCTTGTAACCAAAAAAGGAAACATAAATACCTAAGAGATTTTGTCGTTAGAAAATGAATTTAACATAAGATAAAAACATAGGCTTGGATTGTTAGTGATTTGTTATTACGACGAGCCAATAATCCCTAGACGCTTTTATAATCTGAACTTTAAACCAAGAAACTATCGAAATTCTAAACTCTAGTCTTTTCTGCTAATCATCATTGAAAAAAAGATTGGTAATTACTTTGACTCTCTGTGAACGATAATATTTTTACTACTCGATAAAAACCATACGCTTGCGGATCCGTGTCAAGAGGTAAAATGAAATATTTACGTGGCAATTTTCAAGGAACAAAGGATGTTATGGCGTAGGGATGTGTCTTAGAGGGAGGCACGAAGAGTATATAAGGGCTAGAATAACATGGTTTCAAGGTTTACCACAACCTCATGAGGCGGAAACAAGGGGATTAAAGGAAGTAATAAAGTGGGTTGTTAGCATGAGTTTATCTAACTTTTCTATCGAACTATAATGTAAGCAAGTGGTTCACACAATATCTAGGAGACCCAATACCAATTTTGTGTTTGGAGCTATTTTTCAATTTTGAAAACTTCACTTAGAATTTACCAAAATTTTAAGATAAGTTTCATTAGGACAAGCAAATAATATTGCCGACTTGTTAGCTAGGACGACAATATCTTATGTTGGTTCCCATGTTCATGACCATATATCATCTTCTATTGAGACTGTTCTCAGTAATGAAATGACTTGATTTTGTTTATGTGAAGAAAAAAAATATGTATGTATGTACATGGAATTGTTAATGTTTTTCTTCCAAAATTAAAGTACAATTTCACAAAACAATTCCTTAAAATCGATATATTTTTTATTAATACTAAAAAATATTTTATAAGTTTCGAAAAATCTCAATTGAATACATCAAATTTGGATGTACCTCTATATAAAATCTAGAAGTCTAATTAATTCAATATCACAAAATTTATTTATATTTTATAAAAGCCTCAATTATCCTTGTATAACGGAAAGTCTTTTAAATTTATCCAAAACTCAATCTAATACCCCTATAACAATCAAGTAAATGCATAAAGAGAACATATATTAAACGATTATATGGAGGCTTAAATTTGAGCTAAACGTCTTGTAAGTGCAACTTATTTGATATATTAAAAAAAATAATGTTTATTGTGTTATGGTGCGAATTCAAACCTCAAATACATCAACTTTTATTTTTGAAGATTAATATGTATCATTCATGCCCCCTTAAACTCTTTAAAACCAAACCAATTTCGGACCTTAATAATCTAAAACAAAAATAATTGGAGGCCAAAAACCCTAGCTTTCATAGTCTTCGGCTATGATAGGCTGTCATCAGGTTTTGTGACTCTAAATTAGTGGTTAATTAATTACTTCGTACAGTTTAGGTAAATTGTTCATATTTTGTTTGCTATGATTTATTGCAACTAAACCAATTATTTCACGACTTTGAACAAACTGCAGAGGACGTCCATCACACAATAAAATCAACCTATAACAACACAGTTATAATAAGATTTTATAACTGCATACGTTTATCGTTTCTGCGGTTCATTGTACTTATTGCTAAATTTAGTAGATTGTCATTTTTTTTTTTTTTAAGAAAGATTGTCATTATTGTTCTGTTTGAATAGAAAGGTGTTGGTCAAAAGCAAAATACATATTAAGAAATGGAGTAATATATCTAATATATTTATTTAAAAAAAAGAAAAGAAATTCATATATCTAATTTCTTATGTTTTTCTAAGGTTAATAAGAATAATTTTTTAGTTTTGATGTTAAGGAAATTTTTGAATAAAAGAACGTCAGTTTTGAATTTTTCATCTTGAATTTTCTAACGTTAAAAAAAAAAAAAAAAAAAAGTGTTTTAGCGGTGATTTTTGTAACATAATTCATATATTTTCTTGTACTGTTGGTCCGATTTTTTAAAATAGTGATAGGTGCAGTAGTAGATAACAGTCGATTAGCAATTAATAGTTATGGTATGAAACACACTATCTTATCCTCGTCACGATATTTATTTCTTATTTAGTATACTTTACACTTTTTTTCATATTGAATCCCATCTATTGTGCTACGAGATTGTCAACTCATCAACTACCAAAGGACTTCATATTTATTAAATCCCTTCACTTTTTTTCTTCACATTTATATCGCCAACCAGAGATTCGAAATTTACCATAATTAAACAAATTAAAAAATTATGTTAGTAACATCTATATGGATTGATAATATTCAAGTCTAGTCTGAATTTGAGATCTGACGGTTGAGTGTGAGTTTTAGCGGTGTTTACCAATTCATCAATAAAAAAAAATATTGAACAATGTGATTTAGCTGCGATTTGCAAATGTTTGTGATGTAAAGAATAAAAGTGAGCAAAATTTATGATAACTCATCTATATAGTATTTTACTCCTCTCTAGCTTCCAATTTCAGCTTCCATCCAGGGGCGGAGCCACCCCCAGCTAGCCTGGGCTAGTGCCCAGGCTCAGCTCCAACTTTCTTTGTAGTAATCCCTACCATTACTAGAATTTTTAGCTTTTCCTGCAGATTTACCTGCGGATTTTTGTGTAAATTCCGCAGGAAATATATATTTCCTGCAGATTTTGCCAAGGATTTAGGTTCCGCAGGAAAGATATATCCGTAGGAAATGTGAAATTATTCATAGGAAGGAAGTAACGTTTTGCGATAAATTTTTTGCCTAGGTTCTATAAAATTCCTGGCTCCGCCACTGCTTCCATCCATCTCCACTTTTGATGTTGTTCGTTATCCAATATTTTAGAGCGTAAGACCAAACTTATTAGGATGTTGGGTTGAATGAATGAATGTGATTTTTTTTTGTCCTTAAAAAATTTGGGACTCTGTTCTAATCTTAAACAATTTGTCTTTAAAAGAGAATATATTTGTCCATTATGGAGCTAAGTAAAACTTTTCGTCGCCTTAGCTCTATTTAGGAAGTAACCACCTCACCATCTCACCTACAATGAAAATTTAGACACATCTACATTTATAATTGTTGGGTTAAGAGGACGGTGGCCCTTGGCATGGGTGACAATGCGGCAACTTAGGACACCATTGTTTTTGGGGCTTATTTATTTATTTGTTTATTTTTGTAAATAAAGATAACTTTCATTAATCAAAACAGTCATTACAAACTAAATGGCATCAAGAACCATAAACTAATAAAGAAACAAGAGTTAAGCTTAAACAAAACAAGAAAAAGTCACAACCTCACAATCTTAACATTAGGCTGTTCATATGTGTAGTTTTTAAACCTCTAATGTATTCAATCTTCTTGATTTGGTTAAGGAGCTCCTGAGCTGGCTGATGATGTTTATAAAATATTATGGCATTCCTTTCTTTCCAAATCGTATATGTATTGAGTTACACTGAGTTGATGAGTACCACCATTTTTTGTTGCATCGATTTTGAATATGTTGCATCATGCGCTGTCAGTTACTAATATTAATGTTCATGTTGCTCCATTGCATTCCACGTTTCCAAACAACCTCAAAATAATTAAAAAGGACATAAATTTATTCATTCGCTCAGGGCTCTAAAAGTCTAAGGACCGACCTTGATATTGAGGGAAGCTTGGAGGATCATTTACATTGAGTCAAGAACAATCATACAAGTGAGTTGGACACCACATCTTAACCCAAAACCTGAAAGGCATTGGACTTATTGATCCTTTCACTTATATATTGTTTAACTCTCACTTATACATTGCTCAACCTC
This sequence comes from Medicago truncatula, assembly GCF_003473485.1. Taxonomy (NCBI): domain Eukaryota; kingdom Viridiplantae; phylum Streptophyta; class Magnoliopsida; order Fabales; family Fabaceae; genus Medicago; species Medicago truncatula. The sequence continues at coordinate 8,307,327 of NC_053042.1, forward strand.
TACTTTTCCTAGGAATGTGAGACTTTCGACATGAGATTCGGTGGAAGCCTTCACTGAACCATCAACTCTTATACCTCTGTTGGATTATGAGGAGGGCCTGGAGGATCATCCACGTTGGACCAAGAACAACCACATAAATGAGTTGGATACCACATCTTAACCTAATACCTTAAGTTATTGAATTTATGACTCGTTTCACTTATATCTTGTTCAACCTTCACTTTTTCAAACAATGAAAGGGTTCTAACTCACCTCACACTTGCCACAACATAAGAAAACTGAATTAATAACAAAACTTTGAGTTTTTTTTTTATTTTAAAATTTATATATAATTCTCTCATGATATTTTGCGATGAGATAGGTGCTTGTGATTTTCGAGTATCAAGCCATTGATTGGTTTTGAACCTTCAATCTTTGAACTCTCAACTTTTATTCGTGGGAAGGGAAAAAGTGAGTAAAAACCCTTAGAGACTTTGGATTCAGGGGTTGATTACGCGAAGGGAAGGTGATAGCACCCTAAGCATCTACGGTACTCCGTAGGAATCTCTTGCCTAATTTATCTTGTGCTAAATTAATTTGCTTATTTGAAAATTATTGCCTAAAAGTCTAAGTGAAAGAATGGGGGGAGAAGAAGTAAGTTTTTTGGTTATTTTTATTTGATTTGGAAGGATAAAAATCCTTTGCCTACATACCCTTAAAGAAAAGGGATCAAAACCAATGTAGTTCCCCTCTGACAAAAGACTAAGACTTAAAAAATAAAAATGATAAAGAAATAAAAAAAAAGTTTATAAAAAAAACAATGTCACTCACGTGACATATAAAAACTAAATAAATAATAAACTAATAAAATAATAATAAAACAAAAATAATAAAGTAGAACAAAATAAAATAATAAAACAAAAACAAAATTTAAAATTGTCTCTTTCGGAAACCAAATGAGGTACTTTAAAGTAACCTCTCTACCGAAATTTCGTCTGAAACGACGAACTTTCTTGGCATTTAAAATACAAATAAAAAGGATAAAAAAAAAAAAATGATAAAAAATTGGAGTATGACAAGATAATTAGTGGTATATGCTATTTAATTTGTTTCCACTCTAATATTTATCACCAATTTCTGTATTTTGTAGCAGTGATATTGGATCAGAATACCTTTCTCTTTTGGTTCTCTCTCTCTCTCGTAATTAGTGCTAGTATTAATTTTAGTAGTGTTAATAGTCATTTTCAACCTAATGTGTAAAGAGTTGTTACAATGCTATTTTAATGTATTGAAATTTTAAAATAGTCATTGATATTGCATTGTGTTAGTCAAAACTCATTGTGTTAATATTGTCATATTAATCATTCAATATGCCTACTTACAATTATATAAATTCATATAAATACTTAATTTATTTTTATTTCAGTCTCTATTGAGAGACTATTTTAACGTCAAATATTATTTTGATTAACTGAGTGTACAATCTAAAACTATTTTAAAATTTTAATAGACTATTGTACCTACTCGTTACATATTTATGAACGAAAATGATTATTAACCCATTTTAGTAAGTTCTGAAGAAAAAAAACTGAGTCGTGTCTGTTGAAGGCTTGAACAAAAAGGGTGTAGCCAATTGAAAAGATAGAACCAAGGAGCATGGTTGTCAACATTGTTTCCACTTATAAATCTAACGTGGGTTCTGTCACCAAACCCATTAGGGTTACTTGAAAGTTGCTCTCACCCGTGTTTAGGTGTAATTGCCAGAACCTATTAAATGCATGCACATGCAATAATACAATCCATTCTTTTACTGTTATGTAAAAGCACTCACTGCACTGTGATCTCAAACCAGAAATAAATAGGCTTCAATTTTGTCTTTGCTAATATCATTATTATAATCATCTTCCTCCATCATATTGCAGAAAAAGGAGAAATTCCTAGTTAACAAAATTATATACCGTTATTTACAGTTTCTATCCTTTGTTCAATTTTAACAATGTTCCCATCTTATTCTTTTTCCCTATTACCTTATCTTTTTTCCAGTTCAATTTTCACTACATTTCTTCTACGTTTGACAATATTTTTAGTTGTTTTTTTCAAAACAAATGCTGTTTTGAAACTTCCACCAAATACTAATATTCCAGCAGTGTTTGTGTTTGGAGATTCAATCATGGATACTGGAAATAACAACAACATGACAACACCATCTCGGTGCAATTACCCTCCATATGGGAAAGATTTTAAAGGAGGAATTCCAACAGGAAGATTTAGCAACGGAAAGGTTCCATCGGATTTTGTAGGTATTATTCAATCTTATTACACATTTTAATATATGGATAAAAAAGGGATTATAACTAGTTACTTATAGTTGCATTTTGCTTGGAATTAGTTTGTTAAGCTTATAATAAGTTCTATAAATATGCAAAATATGAGTTAGACTCTTTTGCAACAAAATACACATAACTTATAAATTAAATTGTTGAATCCAAGATGTGTGTATGTTAATATAGTTGTTTTTTCTTTTCATTTTAAATTGTACTATCAGTTGAAGAATTAGGCATTAAAGAATATCTACCAGCATATTTGGATCCAAATCTCCAGCCTAGTGAATTGGCCACTGGCGTTAACTTTGCATCCGGTGGTGCAGGATATGATCCTTTAACAGCAAAATTAGAGGTATACATATTTTTAGAATATATTATCAATTTGGTTTTGAATATTACCTTTTTTTTTAGTTTGGTCTCCGAATATAAGTCTCTAAACTACTTTCATTTCATCAAATTTGTCATTGAACCATTACTCTCTTTTTTTTAAAACAAATTAAGCTATTAACTTGATTAATTAATAATAATAATTTTAAGATTATTTACTACATCCTCTAGTCATTATTATAAATAAAAATTTACATTTTTGGTTCATTTAATAAGTGATATATATGATCTATAATACAGACAACATACATCATTTATTCAATAAACTTAAAAAATAAAATTCTACTTATAATAGTGACCAAGGTGTTTATTTTAGTAGTTTAGAGACTAAATTAAGAAAAGAGCAACAACTCATGGACAAATTGAAGTTTAATTTCATATTTTCCTCCAAAAATGTTAAGAACAAAAAATTATGAAGTTTGATATTTGGTATTTCATGTATATTAATATAACAGGTAGCTATATCTATGTCTGGCCAGCTAGACTTATTCAAAGATTACATTGTGAGGCTTAAAGGACTATTTGGTGAAGATAGAGCAAATTTCATCTTAGCCAATAGTCTTTTTCTTGTGGTACTAGGAAGCAATGACATTTCTAACACGTACTACTTGTCTCATCTAAGACAAGCACAATATGACTTTCCTACATACTCTGACCTTTTGGTCAACTCAGCTTTAAATTTCTACCAGGTACATACATATATATATATATATATATATATATATATATATATATATATATATATATATATATGACATTAAATGCACAAATATCAAGAAAAACTTTTTACATTTGTCTTCTTAACTTATGCTTCAAGGGCACAAGTTAATATTTCCAATATAAATTTAGGGTCTTGCAAACCATTGCACCCAGGGCAATGGTTAAGGAAGCCAAAAATAACATGTTTCCATTGGTTTCAAAAACATGTTTGAAAAAGTTAAATTTATCATTATCATTTTCCAATGTTATATTTCTATATTTATCCCCTTATCCAATGCCCCAAGAGCAATGGATTAGCATTCTTCATAATTTTATTATTTCATATAGTGAAATTTTATTGAGTGTCTTAAAAACATTGTTTAATAGTTTAAAATAGTTGATGTTTATAAAAATTGTGTATTTAATAAATTGAAAATGAAAATATTTTTAAGTTTTTCAATAAATAATTTCTTTCTTTAAAAATTTAATCAATTTACTTACAACACTTGTTAGCAGCACTTTTTTATTTATGTGATGCTGGTAATAGTTATTTAAATGTTAACTTTGATAATGCAATTCATTTATTAATTTTTTCTTGTCTTTACAATATAAAGGAAATGTATCAACTAGGTGCAAGGAGGATAGGAGTATTTAATGCACCACCAATGGGGTGTGTACCTTTTCAGAGAACAATGGCAGGAGGGATAATAAGAACATGTGTGCAAGAGTACAATGATGCAGCTGTGTTTTTTAACAACAAGTTATCAATTGGGATTGATACCTTTAAGCAGAATTTTCCAAGTAGCAGGATCGTTTACATGGATGTTTACAGCCCTCTACTCGATATTATTGTAAACAACCAAAAATATGGTAATTCCAATTTTCACTTTGTTTTGAGTTTTATATTAAGTCTAACTCAATCTTATAAAAATGATTTATATGATGAAGAGTGACATTTAAAAAAAAATATTAATTAGATTCTAGAAAACATGGACACATAATACAAAACAGACACGGCACATGAACATCGAATATCATTTAAAAAAATGACTTAATTTAATGTAATCATAAGTGTTAATGTTGAACATCAAACATGTATCCGACACCGGGACACATATAATATGAAAAGTATTTGTGCTTCAAAGATTATACCTTATCCTTGCTCTATAAGAGGTTTGGATTTTTTTTTCCAATAATATCTCATCTTAATAGATTATTCACAATCAAACAATTTGAGAAATCAATCATAAAATAATTATGTTGCAAAATGAATTTTTAGAAAATTACTTAATAATTTGCTAATAATATTTCTATTTTAAGAGTGGTAGTAATTCATGTGTCTTTTATTAGATAAAACTCATGACGGTATATCTCGTTATTTTGAGAATGAATATGATAAAAATAGTAGAATCCACATAAAATTCTCTTAATTTAATAGTATTAGAAAGAAGTGTTAGAGAGGAGAAACTCTTCTATAAACACAATTACAAATGATAAATATTTAGGCACACTCACATCAAATGCAAAAATTAAAAGAGAATAAAATTAAATGATGTTGATTGATGTGATTTAATTATTTTTGTTTAAAATTTTTCCATTTGATGTGAGTGTTTCTAAATATTTATCATTTATAGTTGTGTCCATAGAAGAGTTTCTCATTAGTGTGTGTAGCTGTCAATAAAAAAAAAGAAAGAAAATGTGTAGCTATCACTTTTCCTAATTTCATATTGATTTCATTTATCTTTTAAAAATATCTTAGTGTTTTTGTGGAAAGAAAAATTTAATGCTTTTCTCAATTGATTGAAGATTTAACCTTTGAAAAAAAAATATTTTCAACTTGTAGGGTATGAAGTTGGAGACAGAGGATGTTGTGGCACTGGCACACTAGAAGTTACTTATTTATGCAACCATTTGCAACCCACTTGTCCCAACGATTTGGATTATGTGTTTTGGGACAGTTTTCACCCTACTGAATCTGTTTACAGAAAACTTGTTGCCCCTATTCTACAGAAGTACATGCATCAATTCCAGTGAACGAATAATTATTTAGGTGTAAAGATATTATTTATTATTTTGTGCAATTTTATGTTTACAAAGCTAAATAAATTTCATTGAATCATCTTAGCACATGAATGATGCTTTGATTAGTTTGTTTAAAAACATTTTTACTACAATTTTTTATTTAAAGAATTCGTTTTGTCTATACTCTAATATATGTGTGTGAATGCTCCTATAGTTCTTCCTTGACTTCATCCATATTGTTCTATAATGTATGTAATGAAATTTTAAAAAAATGGTAAACGCCACGACATAAATGAAAGAATTAGAAGCTACACTAAAACTATTTATTTTCTTTATATTTAGGTGTATAAGATTAAGCAGTTGCTCAATTTTTAAAATGCTACTTTCAATTTAGAATTTTTTAAAGGGATTGTAGTTTTATACCCAATCATTTTTTTTTAAATAATTTTTATATATATGCCCCACCAGGGATTGTAATTTTTATACCCAATCATGAAGAGACAAAAAAAATAAATGTGAAAAGACAAGAGATAAGGTATCATGCCCCACGGTATCATGCCAAAAGAATGTAGATTCTCCACACTGCCTACCTTTTTCTTTGCATAATCCATAAACCAATCTTGGTTGCTGAAACCTTCCCTAGATTACACACTTCTTTCTACCAAAGAGGGGGAAGTTCAAATTTACTTATCTCAAAAATTTGATGGATAGTAAAAATCTCCCATCAGGATCGTTCCTAAGATTTTGCGAAATAATAAAATTGTGTTCTTCTAATTACTCCAATATTTTTTCTTATATTTTTTGTTGCATATAAGATTCATTTATAATTAAAGTTCTATAAAAAAAATATATTTTCAATAGAATTAATCAAATCAAATTAAAAAGAAATATATCTATATAGTACTAACTATTAAGTAAAAATAATAATTTTGGTGCCTAAAAAAATGGTGCCCTGAACTGCCGCCCCTTCCGCCCACCCGCAGGGCCACCCCTGTCTCCAATATACTTCACCTTTAACACCGCAAGGCCTTTTCCTCATTCAACAAACGCCATTTCAACTTTCCAAGGAGTGAAAAATCGAAGATTTTCAAGTCTTTAATTCCGAAATCCCCCTCCTCTTTTGGCTTACAAATCACCTCCCACTTCAACCAAGGAATCTTCTTATTTAATTTAGCGCCACCCCCCCCCCCCCCCCCCCTCCCCTCCCCCTAAAAACGTTGTTGGATTTCGACCAACCTCTTCCACGCTTTGGTGGACTTTTTAAAAAGAGAGCAAGAAAATTGGAACTAAGACCAACACCAAAATAATGAGTGCCACTCTCCTACCAAGGCTCACAAATTCATTCCTCCAACTATCCAACCTTTTCTCCAATGTGAAGATAACCGGCTTCCAAGTCTCCATCTTTTTTGAGATTGCTCCAACCGACAACCCAAGGCAAGTACACGAAAGAGCACCTATTGTACACTTTTTTAAGGAAGAAGTTGGAACCAAAAAGGAGTCAAGAAAATTAACCCCTATCAAACTACTTCTTTTCCAAAAATTTACTTTATGGCCCAAAATCAATTAGACCCATCTAAAGGTGGCCTTCATGCACCATAAATTTTCAACACAAGGCTCGCTAATAAAATGAGTATTATTGGTATGTTGTAAATAAGAACCCTTGATCCTCAATTCTTCATCCTTGATCTTTCACGTGATGTCTTGATTTGTTGATTTACATGATTCCTCACTACAAAACACTCAAAACACCTATGGAGTTGCATGATCTAGGGTAAAACAAAATTACAATGACTCAAGTGAAAATAATAAAATATGTTCCTCAAACCATTGATATCTCCTCTAACTCTCATCTTATTTGTCTTCAAATGCAAAGAAAAGGTATTAAAAACATAGTCAAAATGTCATATGATGCTCTGTCATCAGCTCCCTTCGGTCTTGTATGAAAGCAGCAAAAAAAATGATGGACTTAAATATAAACAAAAGTCTATTACAATTATTATAATAAATGCAACTATTCCAATTTTACCCGTATTAATTTCCCATGTTTAATATTTTTCAAATTTCTTCCAATTAGATTTATTTACAACAAGAGGTCATGAAATTGTTCTCCGGTTTTGTTTAGGGGCTGACTATTGTTTAATTTTTAATAATTGATAATGTGCCTTTTTTTTCTCTATGAGACCGGATGGAGTAGTAATGTAAAAAAAAATCATTAATCTCGACAATACCATAAATTACTATAAAATTCGGAAAAAAATATTTCAATGAAATATTGTCTCCATAGTTGTTGTGCACGCATACACCTTAAATAACCGTTAATTATGCCATTTGAAATCAACCTCAACATTGTATAAGTTTTTTTTAGCAATGATAACTGGACACACTATTTTGCACACAAATACGAACCAAGGGAAAATTCATGATTTCCATTAAAGTGCAGGGACATAATTGATTTTCCAGCAGAAATTGAGGGGGTAATTTCATGATTTTCTATTCAAATTCTTTCTCAGAATTTTTCACGTTTCACTTCCACCACCGCACTTGTCACTCAGTTTCACTACGACACCACCTTCTCCGATCCACCACCACACCCTTTGCTCGTTTTACAGATCAAGTCGCAGGGAGAGAGATCTATAGATGGTGGACAATGGCCGACCAAAACGGATTTGCAGAGGAGAGAGATCTGACTTAAAGATGAGAACAGGTGGTTGCTGACAGGTTTGCAGAGAGGGATGGAGTCGAGGACGGCGACCGGAAGGGGTGTGCGAGAGAGTTGCAGAGGAAATGGTAGTTTGCAGAGGCGGTGGCGGGATGGTGGTGGCGATGTGAGGAAGAGAGAGTCTGATCTGTAGGAAACGAATTTAAAAAAAAATGGAGCATAAGTGAACAATGTATATGATGTTGTATTTGTGTCAACAATAGTGTTCATTTATCATTTCTGAAGGTTTTTTGGGATGTGGATTCTCTCCTTATCTTTTCTCTCTCCTAACTTTCTGGCTATGTTTGGATGAGAAGAGAAAGTAAGAGGAAAGACGGTGAAAGGAAAGATTGTATGAGGAAAGAAAGAGAATGGAAAGTGAAGGGATTGTTTTGGTTGTTTGGTTTAATAAAAAGTGGATCGGAAAATTGGAGGAAAGAAAGATCTATTTTTTTCTAATTGACAAAGATACCCTTATAGATGCACACACCCCTTTAGAAATAAAAAACAATAAAAGTAGGGGTGTTTTGGACTTTTTAAACAAAAATGGTTGTTTCCCCAACCTTTCTGCCCATATTGACATGGAAAGGTTTTTAGTGTGGGACCCATGTGTCTCATTTTTTCCTTAGTTAGTTTCACTTGTTCTAAACCATAAAAAATGCTTCTTTCCCTTGTCTTTCTCTCCCCTCACTATCTATCCATAGAAACAAACACACCCTCTGTCTTTCTCTCTATCTATCTCTAATAAAATATAATCAAAAGAGATATTTAGATTAAGAGAGAGAGAGAAATAAGATATGGAATGAGAGAAAAGAGAAGAAGATAATTTACTGTAGGTTTTTTTGAACGGGTAAATATATTATGAAAGCTCAACTCAAGTATAAGACGTACCATAGATCTAGTAAAAACTAGAATAAAAAGGCCACAATGATATGCCTTTACGTTACCGAAGCAAGGATATCCTAAGACCATCCACAGGAGGAGTGACTTATCCCTATAAGCATTGGTAACTCATAGGTACTCTCTCTTTTCTTGCGTGTCTCATTTATTAAATTTCATATGGCACCTATTGTGAATAGTGTCTCATATAAGTACCCTCTCTTTCCTTGGGAGTCCTAAAATACTAAAATATGATGATATAGAATTATTGATAGATGCTACTAAAAAATTATTAGTTGATCTTATTTAAGAAATTTGTATGAGGTATTGAGTTTGAGGGATTGAATGATTATTATATACTACTATTAAAAATGATAAATGAATGATATGTCTGCATGAGTCTCATTTAAGCACGAAGAAACTGAATTATCTAATATTGGTACCTTTCACATTATCAAAATTTTGGATAATTCTTGGACGCAGACAAGATTTTGTTTGCATTTGATATCTTAAAATATAAGTATTCATAAAATAAGAACATAACACAAAGTACTAAGGAATTTTTTAGTAAATGATATTAATAATACCATCAAAATCAACTCGATTAATAATTTTAAAAAAAATTGTGCAAACACAAATGCGACAATTAATTAATTAATTAATGTAACAAAAAAAATGCGACAATTAATTAATGGGATGAAGGGAGTAAATAATCATGAGTATTTTTTTGTGTGACTAAATGAAGTGTCCAAGTTTTTTTTATATTCTTTATTTTTTTTTGTTGATAAAAAAATGAAGTGCTGACACGGTCTATATTATCACGACATACAGTCAAAGGGGAAATTAAACCATAAACCCTTCATTGTAAAGACATTGAGAAACCGACTTATTACCCAAAAACCATTCCCAATATAGCTTCTTGATTGCATCTACTACCAGTACCACTTCCACCTTGGGCACCTTAGAGTTAAAAATGTAGTCATTTCTTATCTTTCATTGAACTCCACTTATAATGTTTATAAGTTGTAGAGACCAATAATGGTAGGTAGCATTTTTTGTGGTCATTCGGAGGAAAAGTTGATTCACCTTTTTTCTCTCCATTGTGAGGTGATCTCGCATGTTTGGCTCGAGATGTTAAAGTTGTTGCAATTTAATACTCCCTCCGTCCCTTAATAAGTGACACAGTTGACCTAATTACGTATACCAATGCATAATTTTGAGTTTAAATATCTTGAATAATATATTAGAAAAAATTATGAAAATTTGATATTTTGAAAATACTCATCAAGACGAATCTAACGACATCTTATATGATACTCCCTCCGGTCTTGAATGTAAGAAACAAAAAAAACAATCACACATATTAAGAAAGTGGATTGAGTCATTGTAAAAAATATCATTTTTCCTGTTATGCCCTTGTCTTGGAAACATGATTTTTGAACTCCACCAATGAAAAATCTTTGGAATGCGTTAAACATGGGAATGTGAAACAAATTGGATAAAGTAAATGAGGTTAAAATTGGAATAGTAACATTTAATATGATGACTTTTGTATACTTTTGCTTACATTTGAGACCAACAATTTTTTGTTTTGTTTCTTACATTCGAGACCGGAGGGAGTATTATTTATCTTTGTATATTATTAAGAAAATATGGTCAAAGTAAGTTAGATCAAAATTGCACATTTTCAAACAGGTCATTTATTGCGGGACGGAGGGAGTATTATTACTCCACCGAATTGGTTTATGCATCTTAATTGAACAAATAAGGTGGGTCCCAAGAAGCCTCACTGTGGTGCTTCGTTAGTTTAGCATGCTACTATTTGGGTGATTTGGAAGTCGGGGAATGATCAGATTTTTAATAGGAAAAAGCTTCTTAGTGCGACATGTTCATGTGCGAAAAATAACGAATGATATTGACCGTTGGATATATCTCAAACTGTAATTTCTTTTGACTTTTATTTATTTTAAAAATTTAATACAACTGCCAGCATGTATCGTGTGCTTTTCGTGCTTCAATTCCGTCGCACTATATAGCATTTCTCTTTTTAATAATAAGGCAATGGAGGTGGATGAATTGGTAGACAAAATTAAAGTTTTGTCTTGGTATTGGAGCATAAATAGGTTGAAGTTTGCGTGTTTGTTTTATGAGTGGTGTTGGAACCCGAGACGGTGTTTAATGTGATAGTTGGGGTGGGAGTTTATTGTGCTCGTTTTCACAGGCCACTATTATGTAGGCCTCTGATATTTTGCCTGGTGTTGTTTTGCTTTTGTTTGGGTGGATTGAGCTATAGGGAGCACTGTTTGTTTGCTAGTGCCATAATAGGCTTTTGTTAGCTTGTTTTTGCTTATTTGGTGGCTTCTGGCGTTTTGTTTTCTCATGTCCCGTCTGCTCCTCTTGAGTTGATTGGTGAGTTATTCATACACACAACTCTCTCAGGTTTTTATTACATCTTAGAAGATTGAAATCAAGGCAAAAACCAAAAGATTCTTAAGGAAAATATTTTGTTACTTATCTTCATCACTTTTTTTTTTTTTTTTCCGCTCTCTTGCTTGGATTTGAGTACCCATTACAGTCTTCTTACTTTTCTAGTTTTAGTTATGAGCATATAGTTTTAGTTATTATAATGCAATGTTCTAAGAACGGAGGTAAGTTCAGGAGACCCTTGACATCATAAAAAGTATCACATATATTTCTATTTTTAAATTATTAACAAGTGCCGTAAGGGTAAAGCATAAATATAAACTATAAACCACACCTTATACCGATTCAACAAAGTCAACATATATCATAATCATTGTCCTACTAGGAAAACTGAATTACTAGTTGGCTGCAGATATTAAATGCATGCAAATGCAATAGATTCATACAGTTATTAGCTGCAATGTTTGGTAAAGCACTCATTGCATTTTAGCTCCATTATTACATGATCTCAAGCATAAATAGGCTTTACATTTTCTTGTTTCCGGTACTAACCAAAACAATATATTGTTCTTTTAATGAAGTTCCCAATTTTCACTACAATTATCCTCTTTTTGACGATGCTTTTTGCTATTTTTAGCAAAACAAAAGCTATTTTGAAACTGCCACCAAATGCTTCGTTTCCAGCAGTGTTTGTATTTGGAGATTCAATCATGGATACTGGAAATAACAACAACAGGCCAACACCAACTCAGTGCAAATTCCCTCCATATGGAAAAGATTTTCAAGGAGGAATTCCAACAGGAAGATTTAGCAATGGAAAGGTTCCAGCAGATCTTATAGGTACGTAGTATTCCATTCTGTTACATAACCTAATATTAGTAAAAAAATGTGCAAGTGTTTAGTCTAATATATACAAGATGTGTATGTTAATATATGTATAAATGTTTGTTTCTCATTTTAAATTGTACTATCAGTTGAAGAATTAGGCATTAAAGAATATCTACCAGCATATTTGGATCCAAATCTTCAGCCTAGTGAATTGGTTACAGGCGTTAACTTTGCGTCCGGTGGTGCAGGATATGATCCTTTGACATCAAAAATAGAGGTATATATATTTTCAGAATAAACCATCGATCAAATCAATCTTTAAACTTTTTTTTTTTTTTGAGGGATCTCTAAACTATCATCATCTCTTTTATTTTTAAACCAATTGATGATAGTAATAAAATTTATATATTATTTGTAATGTTTTTATAGTTCACGAACCTAATTGAAAAGAGTAAAAAAAAAAAAAAAAAAAAAAGGAGTTTGATTTTCTTTTTTCTTGTATGATTCTTTACTAACTCTGTTTCCTTATATAATAAGCAGGCAGCTATATCAATGTCTGCCCAGATAGAATTATTCAAAGAATATATTGTGAAGCTGAAAGGAATAGTTGGTGAAGATAGAACAAACTTCATCTTAGCCAATAGTATTTATTTTGTGCTAGTAGGAAGCAATGATATTTCTAACACATACTTCTTGTTTCATGCGAGACAAGTTAATTATGATTTTCCTTCATACTCTGACCTTTTAGTAGACTCAGCTTATAATTTCTACAAGGTAGTTTTATTATTATCCTACACGGGTTTGATCCTTGTAAATATATTTGATTTCATTTAAAATTCCTCAAAAAAATTTCATCAAGCTTTGGCCCATTAAATATTTTCCGTCATGGCTTTTAATTTATATTTTTAAGTCAAATGTGTATATAACGTTTTTAAATAGATATTTATAGAGATTTATAATATTATAACAAGCTCTCTCACAAATAGTCTTTGTGAGCTTAGCTCAGTTGGTATGGACAATGCATAATATATGCAAGGTTCAGAAAAATATTTAAACTTCTGCAAGATAGATTTTTATAATATACTAAACAAACATAGATACAAAAAATAATTCAAAATTTTGAAAAAACACATGAGTAAACTTAAAAGCATGGAAGAAATGTCATGACGGAAAACATTTGGAACTATAACTTGCCGAAAACTCATAGAGGGATTAAAAGTAAAATTTGCGAAGTATAAAATCTTAACGGTTATTTATATATTACTTTAGAAAAGCTATTTATTTTTGTCATAATTACTTATTTATTTGTTTTTCCTTCTATATACAAATGAAAGGAAATGTATCAACTAGGTGCAAGGAGGATAGGAGTATTCAATGTACCACCAATTGGGTGCGTGCCGTTTCAGAGAACAGTGGCCGGAGGAATAACAAGAAAATGTGTGCAACATTACAATGATGCAGTTGTTTTCTTTAACAAAAAGTTGTCAATGAAGATTGATTCCTTTAAGCAGAATTTTCCAAGTAGCAGGATTGTTTATATGGATGTTTACAACCCTATACTTGATATCATTGTAAACTACCAAAAATATGGTAATTCTAAATTCATAAATGTTTAATGGACATCCACTTTTTCTACACTTAATTAATCACTTGTAAAAATATGGTTAATTCAACTTAGTGGATAATTAATTCAATTCACGTTGAAAATTGTGGTTAACCATCTACAAAACTAAATTATGGTTAACTACAATTTTCAACATGAAGTAAATTAACTATTTACTAAACTGAATCAACCACATTTTTAGATGTGATAAACTAATTGTCATTCTAATGTACAAAAAGTAGATGTCTTTATATCATTACTTAACCAATTTTTTACTATGTTTTAATAAGAATCACTCTCTGGCCTACAAGTAACAAAATATATGTATTTTTGGTCCAAATAAAAAGTACATGTTATCTAAGCTAAATATAAATCGAATACATGTACTTTTTTTTTTTTTGAAAACTCGGTATCCGATTCAAGAATCGACTAATTCAAGGGGATCAATCCCACCGCCCACTTGCGGGGGCCCCGTTTAAAGCCAGAGCAAGTTCTGTATGAACTTAGCCCACCGAAATTGACACCAGAGATAATCGAACCTGAGACCTCTGAAACAATATAAATTAATTTAGTTTATTTTATTATTGAATAAATGAAAATCACATGCGCCTTAATTGATAGTGAAAGTTCAGAAAACATATACTTATCCCTTAGATTTATTCCTGAACTCCCACTATCAATTAAGAAGCTCCAGTTGTCGGATTCATTCCAACTTTTACATATATGAGATTCACTTAATTAGATAATATGGTATACTATCACTTTTCATAGTACTTTATATTGGTTCCATTTATCAAAAAATATCTTTTAAAGCTTTTGTAAAAGTTAGAAAAAGTTCTTCAATGCTTTGCTCAAATGATTCAAGATTTAATATTTGGACTAAAAAATTATTTTACTTGTAGGCTTCAAAGTTGTAGATCGAGGGTGTTGCGGCACAGGCGAAATCGAAGTTATTTTTTTATGCAACCATTTGGAACCCACTTGTGTCAACGACTCGGATTATGTGTTTTGGGATGCTTTTCATCCTACTGAAGCCGTTTACAAAATACTTGTTGCCCTAAGTCTACAAAAATACATGTACAACTTTATTTAGCTATACAAAATGTTATTTGTTATTTTGTTTAAAAAAAAAATTGTTTTTACTTTTTATTTGAAGAATTCATTTTTAATTATCTATATGTAGCTTGTTGTAACTAAAAAATGAAGCTTGTTCTTCCTTAATTTCATCCACATGTACTGTTCTATGATGTATGTACTCCCTCGTTTTTCAATTTAGTACTCCCTCAAGTTCTAAAATGCAATTGTTAAAAAAGAAAGTATTTCTTTTAAGGAAAATTAAAAGGACATGACTTTTTTTCCTTATAAATGAGGGGCTAGAGGCCACCCACATACGTAAAACTTCTTTGGAAGGAGAACTTTGAATGTGAGAATTTTTATTTTCTTTATTCGAAAAATATAATGATTCATAATTGCCAGCACAGCATAACATATTCATAATTAAAGCAGGTGGGAAATCTACGTAGTGGTACATAATCTTCCAAGTCTTAATATTTATATCCATAGTTTTAAAATTCGACTCGGATATTGACTCGGCAGAGGTACTAAGTCATTGGTCAATGATTGAAACATTGAGTCATTGGTTGAACCGTATGGCTGAACCAGATCAACTCGGATAACTCGGTCTATTGATTCAATTTATATAGCTATTAACTGGATTAAATCGGATTGAACCGCTGACTCGATCAGTTTAAAAACTAAAATTATGACACATAAAATAAAAATAAATATCCAATAATAATGTGATGAATTTTATTTATTAAAAGTTAGCCCGAATGTTAATTGTTCAGTGCTTGGTTTTACTGTATTACCATGTTTAAAATATTAAATCTTTTATTTATTAAAGTTAACCCGAATGCTAATTGTTGCCTTAGATTTAATCTAACCCTAATGCTTAATTTTACTATATTACCCCTATATTTAATTAACTCTATTTAATTTAATCAAAATAAAAGCAACATATCACTTCTAAATCGCTCCTATTCTTTTGAAGAAAACAAATCGCTTTCAGATAATCTTTATTTCAACATTTTATCTCTTATTTCTTAAAGTTAATCCGAACGCAAAATTTTGCCATATATTTAACCTAGCTTCTTTGCTTAATTTTACTATATTACCCTATTTAATTAACCCTATTTAATTTAATCAAAATGTTAATTGTTATGGAAATCAAAATAAACAAATCGCTCCTAATTTTTCCCTTTAATTTTACTAAATAAATAAACAAATCCTCATATTATTATAGGATTAGTCCTCATCTCTCCTATTTTTTCTACTTATGAAAATGATTTTTTTTTTGGAAAGGACAAAACAAAACTTAAATAAGACCTGCGTTTCCTTCTGATGGTTTTTTTGGAGAATAATATTAAACTAATTCCCCTACACATTCTAACGCTTATGTTCCTAAATTTTTTTTACATCAAATATGGTCTAAAGAGAAGTTTTCCGTAATATGTAGCACTTTGTTTTGTAGTATTGTTGTTATTGCATATGAGTACTATTTTTATGTCGACAGACATTGGATTTTCTTTTCTTCAATAAACTATGCCATTAAATTTATATGTTATGTTACCGTAATAGAGTTGATGTCATGGAAATTGTTTAATATGGTACAGTAAAAATGTTTGTGGCAATTTATCTTATGAATTGAATTATACAGTTATTTTAATTTAAGTAAAAGTATTTACTTTCATATTTGTGCTATACGGGTCAATGGTCTAGTAAATGAATAAAAATGTAACAACCTCTCTTGACAAAAAAAAAAAAAAAAAGTAAAACCTCAATTAAAGCCTTATGTTTTCCCTAATAAAAGGCTTTCATTTTTATTACAAATACTTTAGTAAACTTAATTACATACTACTACTCCAACACTCATTTCTTTAAACAAACTACCGAGCCTCCTTCTTCTTCTTATTTTCTCTCTAACCCAAAGAAACACTACACCTTCTCTCTAGTTCTCCAACAAATGTAAGACACATATGCAAAAATAAAGAACAGATCTAAACTTTTCTCATCATCCTCTTCAATTTTATGTAATTGAGATAACAAAGTGGTGTATTTGGAAAAATGGGTCATCCACTCCATTTTTTTTTTTACCTCTTGGGAAGAAAGCCGAGGAATGAGATCTGATCTTTTCATCCATCCCTTCTGTTTTTTTTTTCTTTCTTTTTGTCACTTTTCAGTTGAACCGGTCCGGTTCACCAAACCGGCCTTACCGGTTTTGTCCGAGCCACACCGGTTTTCATCGGTTCAAATGCACAACTGATCCATTAAGCTGCTCGAATCGGACATACCACCGGTTCCCGGTCTGACTGGTCGGCCCGATCCGATTTTTAAAACTATGTTTATATCCACATGCTTGAGGGTGGAATATGTCCTTTCTGAACATTGAGTCAACATTTACTCAACTCCGTTATTTTTACTGCCATGGTTCGCAATCGCAATTAAACCATGAAAGAGATATGTTTGTGAGACTTTACTAAAAGTGTAACGGTAAGAACACTTTCTTTTTAACAATCATTTTAAACATGTACACCCTCCGGTCACAAATATAAGCAAAAATTCACTTTTTAGATACATTCAATTAATAATGTATGTGACATATAATAAAGACCACATACATCATTAATTGAATGTATCTAAAAAGTGAATTTTTGCTTATATTAGTGACCGGAGGGTGTAGGTCTCACCACTATTTCACGTAGTAATAATTGAATGAGTTTTGAAAAGTGAGTGTTGACATCTACGACCTACAAGGAAGAAGCAACAGGGAGAAGACGCACCAGTCCTTTACAAGGTGACAATCAATTTACAAAGAACTCGATAGGACCAAAATGCACAACAGACTATTTAGAAGCGTTAGATTATCTCATCTTGTGAATCTGAACAATAAAATTATCTGAATGTTGGATGCGTTCCCTTCAGAAGTGGAGTCCACAAACAAATTAAATTAAAAAAATAAAAGTAAAAAGGTTGTGCGTAGGGGTAGGATGATCTATTTAAAGCTCGACTCATCCTAATTCATTGTGTAAATAAGTTAGACTCAAACTTCTTAAAAAGCTCATTAATTTTAAATATGTCATGCTAAGCCTTATAGAAAAAGCCTATTAGACCAATTTATATATGTGTAATTACACATACTCCATTATATTAATAAATTTTCTGTTATTTTAAATTTTTAATACCATAATTTATTTATTTGCAATTTTTTATGCCATTTAGGATTTCCAATGAATTACAAAATTCTTGATATTACTCTCTTATTTCAATTCCAACAAGTACACATACTTTTTTATATTACTCTTTAATCTTACTATTGTTATTCTCATTTCATTTCAAATTAAAAAATAAGAGACCATATTAGCTAAAAAAGACAATATGTAAAATGTATGCACTATTTGCTTATTAACGTCTATAAAATGGATGTAAGAAACCTTGCGCCTAGTTTATTTAAGCAAAGTCTGACTCGACCTGATCTATTTTCATCGACACTTGCAGTTTTCACATCCATTGTTTCCTAAAAACACATGAAAATGACTAAAAAACTCAGCGGTAGTTAACTATTGTTGGCTTATAACTAGAAAACTGACGATAGGTAACTACCGCTATAGTATTTTTGATCATTTCCATGTGTTTCTAAGAACCAATAGATGTGAGATAAGCAATTGCTATTTTCATCACTAGCTGTGATGGATTGGGTTAGGCCCATGGGTCACACATGACATGTGTTATGTGCGCGTGTGTGTGAGGAACTTAAGACAGGTAAGTAATTAAGCAAATTTTAACTTAAATAAGTAGTGCTTTTTCTATGGGATAATTGAGACCATCCACAAGATAGCACCTTAAAATGGATGCTTAAATTAATTTCTTATGTTTACATCACTCATTTTACAGTAATACTTAATCAAAATTAATTTTCTACAATCCAGCACCTCAAAAGAAATTATCAAATAGGTTTTACAAATATTTTTATATCATTACATTTCAACAAAATTTATTTATTTTATTAAAATTTATTAAATGTGACCCATGAAAAATGAAGAGGGAGAGGGTGCTTCCATAACCACCCTTCTCCATAGCCACCCATATATTATACCCCACAATGGGGGTGCCTATTTAATATGATGCTAAATAGATGAAGCACCCACCATTGTAGATGGTCTAATGTTTTCTTTTTAAGGAAACAATGATTATAACATTTCATTAATAATAAGAAAATTAATACAATTGGATACTTCAAAATAAGTAGTTGGACTAACTGAAAGTATGGTTTCTCCTGCAAATACACGAGCAATCGCATTTGCTTGTGGTCGTTGGAACTCTACCTGAGAGTTTGTAAAAAGAGATTAATGTTATTTAAAAATGTGTCAAAACAGACTAATGTTATTTAAAATGATGTTATTGTAACCAATTACGCTCATGTGGCTATGAGTTCTTGTTAAAAAAATTGTTTGAAAGAATCGGATTCGATTTTTAACTGGAATAATTTTTGTCAAAACTTTATTTATCTTTTGGGAGAACTCCAGATGACTAGAGCTTCATTCCTTTAGGAATCAAATGATTAACATCAAAATAAAAATATGATTACTATTATCATACAATACATATATCATTTAATTTTTATCTTTTGTTTCTATTTTTGTTACTAGCTATTCCCGCTAATTTGTTCTCTGACCATGAAGGTCTTCCATGCATTGAAATGAGGCAACATCACCTCACACTAAATTTATATTTGCAAAAAAAGAGAGAAATATTTAGATATAAATGAAAATGGACAAACAAAAACCATTTCAAAATATCATGGAATGTAGTCAACAAATATAATTTGTCCCTCCTCTGAAAAAAAAAATTGTTCATAAAAAATTATTATAATTTGTAGATCTTGAGACATATTTTAATTTTTGGATATATAATAGTATAATTTCATCTTGTTTAAAGAATAATAATTGTATAATTTTGTAATCTTCAAATTTTCATTTGATGATAATGATATCGCTAAACATATTTTTTAAAGTACATGTTCGATAATATAAGATTGACATCCTTATATGAAGATTTTTTTCGTCTTTTTATTCAACTGGAATAGGTTTACGTCCCTATAGTTTTGTTTTTCTTTATTTATAAATGAATTTTCACACATATTTAAAAACATAATTGCTAAACGTTTGTTTTTTTGGTACAAAAGAGGGAAAGCCCAATGCTAAACGTTTTTTTTTAAAGTCAATGTAGTTTATTAATAGGTAATTTATTAATATTTGTCGAATGGGAGAATTAAATTTGAGTCCGTCTTATCACTCTACTTTTTAACTCTTTCAATAATATATATGTATTGTGACTTTATGATGGATGTAGATATGCATGTTTTACAATTTGGTGGTCCTCATTTGTTTAGAAGGGTGTCTGTCATTGTTTCCACTTGATTTGATTGGCTGCAACTAGGTTGTTTGGAAAGGGAGAAATTCATGGATTTTTGGTAAAAAAGAAATGTCCCAAGCGCAAGTGATTGATCGAATTAAACTTCATTCTTAGTGGTGGTTGAAGGCGCATCGTCCAACATCTTGTTTTGATTTGCATTTGGTGGTCTAACCCATATGTCTTTATTGGTTATTACACCTCTTGATGTTGTTTTTTTTTTTTTTTTTGTCAGGTAGTCTAGTGGCTAGAATTCACCTTATCACTATGTTTGGTTGAAGAGAAAAAGGAAAGAGAGAGTTAGGGACGAGAGAGATTGAAGAGAAACAGGCATTTCTTTAGTTTGGAACACAACAGAAATTGAGAAGAGAGATCAAATATTAGTGGGTCCTACCACCTTTTTGTTTCTCTCCAGGACAGCGAAGAAAGCCATGGGAAACTGCTGGTTTTTCTTAGTTTTACCATTCTACCCTTTAATTTGTGATGCAGCACTCCTTCTCTTGTACCTATGTTGTTGTACGTGTCTTTTTTGTTTTCTTTCTTGGGTTT
Source organism: Medicago truncatula (assembly GCF_003473485.1). Taxonomy (NCBI): domain Eukaryota; kingdom Viridiplantae; phylum Streptophyta; class Magnoliopsida; order Fabales; family Fabaceae; genus Medicago; species Medicago truncatula. The sequence goes on from NC_053042.1 coordinate 8,328,187, forward strand.
ATTTAATTAATATTAATAAACTATTAATTATTTTATTGATTAAATTAAAATTAAGTAAAATAAATTCAGTTTAATAATTGAGGTATTTCAATTAATTAATTGAATAAAAATAAAATAATTTGATGAAAGGATTTTTTCAAGGACATTCTTGTACTTTCAAAAATAATCAACACTTCTCTCTTCTCTATTTCTCTTCCCTCTCACTTATACCAAATAATATCTCAAATCTACTCTATTTCTCACCTGTTTCTCTCTTCCCTTACTCTCTCTCACCTATTTCTCTCTTCTTATTTTCTTCTCACAACCAAACACACCCTATAAGATGAATAAGTGGGTGTCTGGGATTGGAACCCCGACCCCTGCATATAATAATGCATTATCCTACCAACTGAGCTATGCTCACGGAACACCTCTTGATGTTGTTTTGGTGCTTATGTTGCATTGTTTCCTATGAATTGTGAGAACTTGTTTTCGCTTTTGTCCAAGAGATTGTATCACCAATACCAGATAAGCAGGGGTGTAGCCCTTCAAGATCACGAGGGAGCCAAGGCTACCTCAAATTACTATCTTTTTAAATGAGTTGATATGTTTTATTTATTTACCTACTCAAATTAAAAAATATTTAGCTACCCTAAACAAATTTATTTGAGATATTTATTTGTTTTAATTTGACATTTCCAGTTCTAACAACAAATATAGAGAAGACTTTTTTAAGAATAAAAATTGTTAGAACAATAGTTAGAAACAAATTAAACAGATAATGAATTTCTTGTAAATAACTTATTTGCTTACATTGAAAAATATATTATATTAGTATTATACAATCAATTATGAATAAAATTGGCCACCGTGTAAAATTTAAATGTTGATTTTAAAAATATTTTATTTTTTTCTTTACATTTGACCCCCGCGTAAAATTTCCTTAGCTTCACCACAACATATCAGTACCATAATTAATGTTACCTTGCCCAAATGCACTACAAATTAGTAAGGGTGTGTTTGTTTCAAGGTTTGTAATATGATTCCCGAAAATGTGAGATTAGAAATGCAACATTCACATGTTTGTTTTAAGTTTTAAAAATTTGTTCCTAGGAATGTTATATTCCCATGAATGTTATCTACACGTGATTTCTTCTATTGTTATCCATATACTTATTAAAGGATGAGAATCTAACATTCCCATGTAAATAAAACTCAACTTGCTATAAATTTTCACTACCACTCACATTTATTTCCATTTTTAAATAATTTCTAAAACATTTCTAGAAAATCTAATTTTTTTACCAAACACATGGGTATGAACCTTTATGTTCCAATGATTCGGAATATGTGTTTTGGGACAGTTTTCACCCCACTGAAGTCACTTACAAAAATAAGGGTTAATAGAGTTTTTCACCCCTGTAATATAGGTCATTTTCAGTTTTCGCCCCTATAAAATTTTCGGTTTGAATTGCATCCTTGTAAAACTTTTTTTTTTTCGGAAAACACCCCTCCCCCATCCAACTCAGCAAATTCGCTTACGTGGCGCTGACTTGACATTTTTTTTTCATTTTTTAATTTTTTTAATTGGCCATGTGTAAAAAATATAAAACATAAAAATATTTAAAAATAAATTTTAAAAAATAAAAAATCCAAAAAAACATAAAAATATTCAGTAATTTTTTCCAAAAATTTAAAAAATCGAAAATTAATTTTTAAAAAATTCAAAAAAATATTAAGATTTTTCCAAAATATAAAAAAACAAAAAAATAGTCATATTTGTTTCCAAAAAATTTAAAAATAAAAAAAAAAGATTTTATTTTTCAGAAATTAGAAAAAAATCAGAAAATATAATCATATTTTTTTAAAAATGAAAAATATTTTAAAAAATTTTGGAATTTAATTTTCAAAATAAGAAAAAGCAAATTGTCAAAATTACAAACGAAGTCAGATTTTTTTTTTTAAAAAAAAAATCTGAAATTTTTAAAAATCTGTATACAAATATAGAAAAAATTCAGATTTTTTATTCGAAAATTTTATTCCACAATTTTAATAAAATATTGGAAAAAAAATCATTTCATTCCACAAATATAAGATTTATGATTTCTACCTCCTCTAAGGAAAAGCTTAATTCTAGGAAAAATGAAATTTCCACGACTTTTTTAAAACCCTCTAAATTTGTATTCAGATTATTAAAAATTATGTTTTTTTCCACAATGTTTTTAAAAATCTGACCTTTTTTTTAATTTTGAAAATTTACTTTTTTTGTATTTTGAAAATTATATTCCAGAATTTTTTAAAATCTTTTTAATCAAAAAAAAATCTTAACAGTTTTTTTTTTTTTCGATTTTTCCAAAAAAAAATGACTATTTTTCTGTTTTTTTTTTTTTTTTTTATATTTGGGAAAAAATCTTAATATTTTTTCTGAATTTTTTAAAAATTATTTTTCGATTTTTTAAATTTTTGAAAAAAAAAACTGAATATTTTTATGATTTTTTAGATTTTTTAAAATTTATTTTTAAATATTTTAAAAATAAAATTTGATGTGGATATATTTTTTACACATGGGCAATTAAAAAAATACCAAATCAGCGCCACGTAAGCGAATTTGCTAAGTTGGATGGGGGAGGGGTGTTTTCCAGAAAAAAAAAAAGTTTTACAATGATGCAATTCAAACCGAAAATTTTATAGGGGCGAAAACCGAAAATTTTATAGGGGCGAAAACCGAAAATGACCTATATTACAGGGGTGAAAAACACTATTAACCCCAAAAATAAATTCTTATCAAGCACGCTCTTTTCATAGTACTGTAATATAAGTTACCCCATCCGATTTATCCTTCGGAGGTTTCTCAACTCTGACAACCTCCAAGAACAGTTGCAACTACTACTCCACCACCTCTTCTCAAAAACATGATTCAACCTCGACAACCATAACTAAAGTAATCCTTCTTCAATCGAGCAATGAGCAATATCGCAAATTTCACCATCACTGACTTACCCTCACCCTATTTGAAAGGTTACTAGATTACAATCGAAATCTCTGAGGACATATACATCAAAGGGAGTCGAAGGATTCATAAAGAACCTGCATGGGAGGTTGATTTTGAAGATAGGAGATAAATCACCCACTTCAAAATATCTAATAGAAACCCTATTCATATTTGGAAATCCATCACAAATTGACAACTTATTCCGTGTTGGCAACAATTTATTCGAATTTATTTTCTCAATTCTTGAGGAAATGTGCTCCATTTGATCGGTGAGTTCTTGGAATCTCAAATTTGGAATCCTTTGTATGTGGGAGAAGTGCTAGGAGCTAACGCTCTAACAAACGCGGATGAACACATGCTTCTAAATTAAGCCAAGTTACTCTTTTTAAAATGCTGGTTACCGGCACACCAGGTTTGTGTCATTTTATAAAGTAATGATTAATTTTCATATCTCAAAGGCCCTCATCTCTCGCATTCAACATATGAAGCATCAAAACTCCATTAAAACAAAATCAAACACCAAACCTTTCATTAGCCACACAAAATTCATCTCTCAAACAAATAGTCATAAGACTTGCGTCAACTTCCTCTCTTTTCTGCCACTAACTTCTAACACCAAACTACTACCATAACCATTGAACCACCAAAATGCACAACTCAAAAAGTAAGAAAAGGAGAACAAATTCAACATCTTTAATCGTCAACTCATATCAAGAAAGAAAAAAAGATGAAAAATCAATTGGGAGGATATAGCCCTCTGTTGTTGTCGGCCGTCTCCCTCTGTCGCCAACGTCGTAGCCTGTAGTGCGCAACTTCCGATAACTTGAAACCGCAACAGAGCTACTAAAATCCTCCATGGCTCCACCATTCACATTTCGGAGAAGCTCCAGACCTTGCGAAGTTACGATTAACCTACCCAAAATATAAGACTCTCCGTGCAGCCATGTGAATGTATGGCAAACCATATAATTTTGTAAATAGGTAACGGCGAGAATGCTTCCACTTCCGATTTGTTTTGATGAGCGTTTGTCTATAGCAGTTGTATGTGGACATGGTCTCCTCACTTTTGCCCCCACACTCTAAAAGAAAAACCTAATGGCCAGGTTTGAATTCGTTTTACCAATCTTCAGTGGCGTTGTCACGATCCCTAGTCAAGTTCAAATTTTTGAACTTTAATTATCAATTGAAATAATATTATAAAAATCATCTATATTGAATTTTTTTTTGTAATGATTGTAAAAGAAAAAATTATACCGGACTCAAATACTCCACAATTGTCATTTACCATTTTACATGTTCTGAAATTGTTGAACAATCAACCTATTATCAATATTGTCTAATATGTCTCTCAATATAAGTCACAAGACAATCATTCATTCATTCATCTTCATTTGATTACACAATCTAGTTTTCACAACCTTCATAGCATAAAAGGACCGTTTGACAGTTGTTGTGCCAACGAGTAAAATCATTGTCAAGTTCAAAAGTTGATAGACTAATGGATACATAATATGACTTTTAGTTTCGAGCAATTTTTTAAAAGATCGCTTATTTATTTTTTATGGTCAAGCATAACCGATTTAGTTGGATAAAATTTTGCAAATATAATCGAAGCAAGAGCTAAACCTATGCAATTATGTTGTATGCATAAATTTTTTTATCAATTGAAACAACACATACTGACTTACCAATTCTAATATTAACCGCTAAAAGTTTAGAAAAGTAATATATAAAAAGGAAAAAAAAATACTTTATCAAAACAAAAGGAAAAAAAAGAAGAGATAATGAAATAAAATATAAAAGAGAAATCAAAGATTTTTTCGCATTTTTTTTTGGCGGTGGTTGGATTTTGAACCTCAAACCTTGCATACATTATGCATTGTCCATACCAACTGAGTTAAGATCACGAGGACACAGTAATCGAAGATTACTCTATGAAAAAAAGTTATGAATTACACTTCTCTTTTAGAAGAATAATGAATGAATGAATTACTATGAACTAATATGTATATAGCATTTGTAGTTAACTAATGTAATCAATTAATAATAAGCAAAGTCAAAACTCAATATTTGCAGTTAACTAATGGAATCTTCTACAATCTTGGTTTGGACCCACACTCATCACGCCTTTTAGTTTATTGGATTCCCGTTTGGAAGGTACACTTAAACTCAATATTGATGGTAGCTTTTTAGAAGATTTTGGTTATTTAGGTGCTGGTGGTGTTGTGCGCAACCACGACGGAGATTCGATAACTAGTTTTTCTCACTATGAAGTTGGAGGTGGTGCATTATTAGCTGAGTTACGTACTATCCAGATAGGTCTTGATTTTTGTAGTCTAAAAGGCTATGCCAACATTATTTGTGAGAATGATTGTTTGGAAGCAGTTGACATGCTTACTGATGGTCGTGGTCATACCTTGCACACTTATCTTATGCTACTGACATCCTTATATTAAAGATGTTTTACATGGAAATGGTAATACAACATTGGTGCATGTTCTTAGGGAACAAAATACTTGTGCAGATTTTATGGCTAAAGAAAGATCACATGCAAGGTGCTCTACTCGCTGGAACTGCCCTCCGCCAGGCTTGAAATCTCTCATTTTGAGAGATAAGCTTGGAACTTAATTTTGGCTCTCCCTCTTTTATCCTCGTTACTTTGTAACACTACCAAAGAAAGTGTTTTCTTAGCCCCCCAAGTTTTGCTAAAATATTTTGGAACGCAATCTAGAATATTTTGGAACACAATCTGAAATATTTTGGTAGACAATCTAATATATTTAAGTGCATGATCGGAAATATATTTATGTTCTTAATAAAATATTTTTGTATCAATATGATATATTTTGAGACTCAATTTTAGATATTTTTGTACTAGATCTAATATGAGAATTACTTGCTCACAAAGTTTATCACTTATTAGTTGTGAACTTTCTCTATAAATAGAGAGCTACACACTGAAATTCATAATTGATGCTTCCTGTGCTTTTCTTCTCTTCTCCTCCTTCGACTTGTGTTGACAAGTCCTTATCCTTTTTCTACTCCTTCTGTCTCTTCAGAATTAAGAATGTTCTTAAGACCATAGTCCTTATTCGGTTTATTGTCCTTTCGAAAATAAGAATGGTCTTAAGAGCATAGTCCCTTCAATTATTCATGTCTCTTTAGAATAAATATTATTTTAAGATCATGGTCCCTTTTACGGTATAATAAAGATGATCTTAAAAATATATATTCTTCTTTTATTCATGGAGAAGTTAGATGTTAGAATGGTCGTAGCACCATATTTGAGTGGTCATAGTACCATAGTTGGAGAAGTTAAAATTAGAATGGTGATAACAACATATTTGAGTGGTCTCAACACCATAATAGAGTGATCACAATACCATATTGGTTTCAGTATTTAAGAGTGGTCTTAGTACCATATTAGAGGGTGTTATTTCTCGAACGATTATTTACAGTGCAATACTTAATCGAACATGTGAACTGGGTTGTTTTATCTTGGAGGCACACAATTGTTAGTCTACCTTGCACAAACTCGGATAGTGTCGGTGAAACGTCTTAAAGAAAGCGACCTGGTCGTGACTCAACCCGATAGGACTTCAAGAAGACTCAACATGGTAATATCTTCGATGGTGATTTCGATTTTATTAAAAAGGTACGTTTCTGAACCCGTAAAACAACAAGACTCATATGAAGATATTGTTGATTTAAGAAACAATTTAGGGCTAGTTTCTACTAAGACCCAACAAGCTCTGGATTTTCTGAGTTCATCCTGGACTAACAAGGCTCATATGAAGATATTGTTGATTTAAGAAACAATTTTAATTGGTGATCCTAGGAAACAAGAAAAACAAGCTGAAGAGAAACATGTTGAGTCTAGCAAAAGGTTCAAGGTAAGTGCTCCAACTTTTCGCCACTCTAGTTCTTTTGTGAAGTTGCCCTCATGCTTTTATGAAGTTCTTTATTCTATTGCTAATCTATTTGGGTTAGCATGATGATTTGACTTAGACGTTATAATATGTTCTTTTTAAGGTCTCATGTTCGATTTTCTTTGGTATCAATTTCGGTGGGCTATTTTGGATTGTTAAAAAATAGAAAGTTCTTACTGTTTTGTTATATTTATGTAGATGTTATATAAATAATTTTATTTTCAATATATTCTAATTTTATGTATTTTCTGTTGGTGTAAATTGTCCTTCAAATTTATTTAAAATTCAATAAAATTTTATATTTACATTTTTTTCCCTATGCTTGGAATCAGGGGTGTACGCGGTGCGGTTTGGTTCGGTTTTGAGGCTAAAAGTCATCTGAACCGCAAGATAAACAAAATATGCGGGTTGGTTTGGTTTGGTTGACTTTTAAACCAAACTAATACGGTTTGGGTTGGATCGGTTGGTGCGGTTTCTTACCAGACAATGCAATTTTTTGTTTACAACATTAAAATCAAGTTAAAAAGCTAAAACACAACATATTTCCAGTAATGTTTCCGACAATGTTTTTAATTTCATCCAACATTACAAATTAATTTTCGCTAAACATCATAGACCAAATTAAAAATGTGGACAAAAAGTAATTCCATTTTTTAAGAAATGCAAAAGACTAAGATTTCTTCATTCTTTAAAAGTTCATATAGCACATATATATAGTTTGAAATAAAAAATCAAAGAAGAAACTTAACAAAAGAAAATATATGTCATTTTATAAAAGTTTCCATTGAGTTTATATAAATATTGGTCTAGATGATATATATTTAATTAATGTTTTTCTTGTGTTGCGGTTTTATTTGGTTTGGTTCGGTTGATAAAATAAAAACCGTCAACCGAACCATAAAAACCGTAAATTGAACCAAATCATGTGGTTGAGTAAAAAAGTGATCTAAATACATCCAAACCAAATGTGGTTTTTGTTTTGGTTCGGTTTACGGTTTTTCTATTGGATTGGTTCGATTTTGAACAACTCTGCTTGGAATGGGCTCAAACACCATTTTTTTTTTTTTTTTTTTTTTTTTTTTTTTTTTTGTGGTGGTCGGGGTTTGAACCCCGGACCTTGCATATATTATGTATTGTCCTTACCAACTGAGCTAAGTTCACGAGGACGGCTCAAACACTAGTTGATTTCAATATGAAAAGCTTTGTATTTTTTGTTTGTGATTTGTAATAATATAGGAAAGGAAATGATATTTTTTTTTTTTGGTAGTGGAAAGGAATTGATTTGATTTAACTAATTTCTTTTTGTAAATTTTAAATAAATACTAACTAATTTGTAAAAAAAAAAAAAAAAAAACTTACTAACTAATGTTATTTTTTGTTTTCGTAAAAAGAAAAAAATTAATGTCATTTTATTTTGGTACCACAATCTTGATTTTGTAGAGAGAAAAACAATCATACTTCAATTGTTATTAACGAAAAAATATTGGAAAGAAATCTTCTACAATCATATTGGAGAGAATGTTTAGAAGAGAGGATCCGTTTTCCAAATTGTTGCTCTTCCAAATAAATACCCTAATTAACGGTACCTTACCCTAATGAGCTACAAATTGTTTAGTAAAGTTTAGTGATTTATAGTATGTGTATAAAATAGGTAGATGAATAAAGATTGTAAAAGAGTTGTATACAGCCAATACATCGTCATTAAACTCTACTATGTATAGCAGCAATTAGAGTTATATATAATTCCACTTGTTAATATACAAAGAGCCAAATCTACATTTCTATGTTATTCATGGATTTTTCTATGAATTTAATTTACACTATCCTTCTCCACTTGATATTGTTTTTAGTTGTTTGCTTTGAAACAAAGGCTATAGTCAAACTTCAACCAAATGTTTCAATTCCAGCAGTGTTTGTGTTTGGAGATTCAATTACGGATACAGGAAATAACAACTTTAAAAAAACAATAGCTCGATGCGATTTTGCACCATATGGAAAAGATTTTCCAGGAGGGATTGCAACAGGTCGATTTAGCAACGGAAAGGTTCCATCAGACCTTATAGGTATACATATTCTCATCTCAATTTTTTTGGCAACACATTAGGATTTTAAAGAGATAGTATAATCTTGTAAAAAAAAAAAAAAAAAAGACAATATAATGGTGGTTCATTGAATTTAATTTTTTTAGTTAGCTTTTTAACAAAAATTTGATTTGAAATTGGGTTACTAAATAAAAATTAATTTGTAATGATAGTGAGTCATTTGAATAGTGGCCTTGTGCTTAAGTTGAAATCCATCTTTGCAGGGCCGTTTCTAAGATTTTGGGACCTAGGGTGGTCGCCCTCTTCGCTCTGCCTCAGATATGGCCTGCATCTTTGTTCCTTAAGTTAATGTGCATCGGATATATTTTTTTTGTTTTGCTACAAGAATTCACAATGTGACTTATTTTTGCAAAAAAAATATAATAAATTGGAATAGAAGTTTATTAGCATGTTTGTTTTTACGATAAAGAAAAAAAGGGAGGTGATATTTTCAGCTGACTTATAATCAATTTAAATTACTAAGTCTCTATTTTTTTATAAAAATATTTCAGTTGAAGAATTAGGCATTAAAGAATTTCTACCCCCTTACTTGGATCCTAAGCTCCAACCTAGTGAATTGACCACTGGTGTGTGCTTTGCATCTGGTGGCGCTGGATATGATGATTTGACATCAAAATTACTGGTATTGTTTATGCACATAATTTTATACAACAACAATACTACATATATATGTGACTTGTCAACAAAAAATAAAAAAAATATATATATATATATGTGTGTGTGTGTGTGTGACTGTGTGTGTTATATATATTTTTTTCTTTCTAATGTTGTTTCTTTTGTATATAACATAACCAGACCGCTATATCTTTATCGAGCCAGCTAGACTCATTCAAAGAATATATTGGGAAGCTTAATGCACTCGTTGGAGAGAATAGAACAAAGTTCATCATAGCCAATAGTGTTTTCTTTGTTGAATTTGGCAGCAACGACATTTCCAACACATATTTCATAAGTCGTGTGAGGCAAATAAAATATCCTGAATTTTCTTCATACGCTGACTTTTTAGTTAGTTTAGCTTCTAATTTCACCAAGGTATGATTAAGTTTCATCTTCATCTCAATCACATCACATATAGGTTATTTTAATATTACAACTTATATTATACACAATGTAATGTATTTATTTTTCCCTCTCATTTCAATTGAAAGGAAATATACAAACTAGGGGCAAGACGGATTGGAATATTCAATGTGCCACCATTAGGGTGTGTGCCAATGCAGAGAACATTGGCCGGAGGATTTGAAAGAAAATGTGTAGAAAAGATAAGCAATGCAACAATGTTATATAATGACAAGTTATCAAAGGAGATTGATTCCCTTAAACAGAACTTATCAAATAGCAGAATTGTTTACTTGGATGTTTACAGTCCTATACAAGATGTCATTGCGAATGAACAAAAATATGGTAATTCCAAATTTCAATTTGTTAGTTGGATTTTACTTTTACTTTTCATTATTATTATTATTATTTTTTTTGTGACAAATTTCTACTTTTAATTATCAAATTGTCACTTTATTTGTGCAGGGTTTTTAAATGCAGATCGAGGGTGTTGTGGCACAGGAAGAGTGGAGGTAGCGTTTTTATGCAATCGTTTAGCACACACTTGTTCCAATGATTCAGAATATGTGTTTTGGGACAGTTTTCACCCCACAGAAGCCATGTACAAAAGGATTATAGTCCCTCTACTTCAAAAATATATGAACCAGTTTGTTTGATCAATATTTCAATATCAATAAATAAAGGTGAGGCCTAAGTGCCTTTGAAAACTCACGAGCAGTTTATCCAAACCAATCAAAATTTTCCATGTGTACTACTCCATTAGAATAATCATATTTATTATCTTATTTTGCAAAAATTTAACATGTATTTCATTATATATTTGCATATTTACCCCATTTTAAATTAATGATGTTTTACAATTTAAACCATCACATTATTTAAATTTCTCCTCTAATCCAATTACTCTTCAAACCTCTTTTTTTTTTCTTCGTCAAATAATTGCACCACACTCATCGCAGAATTTATGTGTTTATATTTGCGGAAGTAGATTTTTATGTACCGGTATGAGAACGTCGATGTGTAAATTTTTCAAAACTATGTTGAGGCAAAATCTCAAAAAACAAAATATTATTTTATTGTTAAATTATTATGGATTCATTAATATTTGTTTTATTTAGTTTATTTCAAGAAAACAAAAAAGAGATAAAATCTCTAGCCCATACTATTTGGGTCATTGAGATTTGTCAATTATTCGAAAGTTTGATGACTTCAATTTCATATATGGAACCTTTCCTAGATTTTTTTTTCTTTCATATATGTTGTTGTTATACAATTTAATGATGAAGAACCAAAATATTTGACTTTCGCTTAAAAATAAATCTCACATTCATGCATTGATTAAAAAAATTAAAATTCATGCATCCTTCGGTTAAAAAAAAAGTTAAAGGTAAAAATTTAAAAAATTCATAGGATTTATTTATTTTAACCAAGGAATGCATGAATTTTAATATTGTTGCGTAACATTAACCCTAAATTAAAAACAATTGCGAGTTCAAGACTTCCTTTTGTGCTTAGTAGATAACAATTTTTTATTAGACTAAATTTTGCTATTACCATAAATAAGTCACAAGGGCATACCATTTCCATTGTTGGAATCTATCTTCCACAACATATTTTCAGCCATGATCTGTTGAAACATGTGTGGAAATTGAGTTAAAAAAATAAACACAAATTCCCACGTTGGGTAGAAAGAGAGGAAGTCCCACATCGGATGGAGCACACACATTAGTAGTGCTTATATAGTGGGTTTGTACCTCTGATGGACGTACATAATTATGTGAACGAAGTAAGCACCGGAGAAAATATATATATTGATATATATTTTATTATTTGGAAATGATAAATTAAATAATTAATCTAATTATTATTAGAAAGTGTTTTCTTAGTCCTCAAGTTTTACTAAAATATTTTGAAACGCATTATAGAATATTTTGGAATACATTCTGAAATATTTTGGTATGCAATCTAATATATTTTAGTACTTTGATCTGAAATATTGTTCATAATTTTTGGAATATATTCTGAAATATTTTGGTATGCAATCATATAAAATACTCTTCATAATTTACACACGTTAGCACAGTAAAAAGAGAGGAAAGACGAGCACGTGAGTGCTCGTATTTTCGCTAGTTATATATAGTATAGATATAAAAAAATTTAAACAAAAATGTTAAAACGGACTAAGTATGGAAATAATAAAGATGTGAAACTATTAATAATTTTTTTGCTACTTGTTCTGGAAGTAAAAAGAGTTTCATTTATTCCTAAATTTATTTATAGGGGCTTCTGCTTCGCCAACTGAATATCTTGGTAGAAGATATGATTTTGTTGAATTCATATGAGCAAGAGTGCGTCTTCATTCTTTGATTGCTATGTCTGGCTATGCCTTGGTTGGAAAATGTTTGTCGTCTGATTCCCCTTTTCTTGACTCTTTTGTGGTTTCTACACATTGCCGTAAAGTTAAGGAAGTCACTATGGTGTTGTGGAAAGCCCCGTCCTCTCCTTGCTTGAAAGTGAATACTGATGGTTAAGTTCTTGGCGGTCATGCGGCCTGTGGCGGGCTCTTTCAGGACTCATTAGGTACATTTCTTGGTGCCTTTTCTTGTAATATTGGTATTGTGTCGGGGTTGCACTATGAAATTCTTGCCTTCACTATTGCTTTGGAATATGTGGCCTTTCGAGGGAGGAGGAATATATGGTTGGAGAGTGACTCCACTAGTGCTTTGATGATATTTTCGAATTCTTCTTTAGTCTCGTATTTGCTTCGGAACAGATGGCATAATGCCCACAACCTTGGGGTTTAGGTCATTTCCTCACATATTTTCCGTGAAGGTAATTATTGTGCTGAAAGATTGGCAAACATGGGTCATGCAGTTCAGGTTTCAATTTGCTTAGACACCCTTCCGACGGAGTTGCATATGAATTTCTTTCGTGACAGGATTGACTTGCCGAACTACAGATTCCCGTAGTCTTTTGTAGATTGTTCACACTTTTTCCTTTGTTTTTTTTTTTTTTTTTCTGAGGGTTTTGATCTAATCCCCCCCTCTTCTTGTATATATATATTTTCCTTTATTAATAAGTTTTTAGAGTTTGGCGGCATAGGATTGAGGTTTCATGGGGTGTCGGTGTTTCCTCTTGATGTCTGTCCTTACTCTCTGCTTAGCAAAAAAAAATATCGTTGAATTCAAGTTTATATATTTTTTTTAAATACGCTCGTAACTCAACGAAAAAATAATCACAAGTTTTGAAAATTTTATCATATCGACTTTCTCATATCGGTACATAAAAATCTGCTTCGGTAAATATAAACACTTAAATTTCGCGACGAGTGTGGTACGTTTATTTAACGATATTTTGCAAATAAAATAAAAAAATATATTTAATAGAAACACAACATTAATCCTTCAAAAAAAAAAAAAACACAACATTAATGTAGATATTTTAAAAATAGTTATTTTTTTTTTAATAAGTCAAAATGAGAGTTAATATTAAATCAAAAGTGATTCACCCCGCACAAAACGTAAAAGTAAAGCACATTTTAAAAATAGTTATTGGTTTTCAAAATTGTCATATTAACTAACTTTCTCATCATGATACATAAAAATTCGTTTCAATATATATAAGCAAATAAAATCCTTAAGGAGCGCAATGCATATTTAACATATTTTTTACATATAAAATGTAAAAATATTTAATACATACATTACATTTATGCTAAAAAAATTCATTTAATACCTTTACACAATTTATCTTATCCAAACGAAAGATAATACCTAAAATAAATCACAATTCAGTTGATCACGAATTAAATATTGTTGTAGTTCATTGAATCTAGATAAAAGTATAAATTTATATAAAAGAATGATATTTAAAATATAAATATTCAAATGAATAAATTCATTTATTATTTTTTTAAGAAAGATTTACTAATTGATAAATATACACATATAAAATGATTTTTTTTACTAAAGCTAGGTTATAAGATAATGCAAAAAAAAAAAAAAAAAACTCACTTGGAACATATTTTTGCATTCCAAACATATTTTCATAAAAGATGCACTTTGTAACGCCCTATTTTATTATTTATTTATTTTATTGAGTTTAGATGTCTTTTTATAATTTAGTCGATTTGTTTTGATGAGTGATATTTTGTTATGTTATATGTTGGTTTTTATTAGTATAATATTATGTTATTTGGTGTAGAAATATTATGTTATTTTGTGTAAAAATATGTTATTTTGTGTAGAAATATATGTTATCTAGTGTAGAAATATATTTCTTATTTGGTGTAAATATATATATCTATATATTATAGAAATATATTTGTTATAGAGATATATTTGTTATAGAAATATTTTATATTATATATATATTAGAATACAATATTGAGACTTGGAGGGCATATTTGGAATAAGAGAAAATAAGTAGGTTAAGGATTTTTATAAAAAGGGAGAGTTAGAATTAGAAAATAAGGATTACGTGAAGCCTGTTCTTGGAGAAAAGGGAGAAAACAAGAGAGGAGAAGAACCAAAGAGGAAGGGCTGCCGATCGATTATCCTAAGGTAAGGGTGTGACTAGCTTTATCTAATAATGAGTGGTATAATTCTGAAAAAGGGTTTAACCTTGTAGTTGTTGATATTTTTGATGTTTTGGGAATTAGGTTTAGAAGTTGTAATTGGTTGATTTAAGAGTAGATAATCTGATGAATTAGGGTAATAATTGGTGTCCAAGTTGCAGATTAATCATAGGTTAAGTTTCCTATCAAATTTGGAGTTTTGGTGGATGAAAAATTGGGTTTTTGGCTGAAAACTGGTCTGTTCCCGTAGAGTTGTCTCTCGCAACTCGCCACAATGATTAAACTTACTCGCCTCGCGAGCTGCACAATGACAGCATACCCTGTTTCGCATTCTTGCGTCTTTTTCACACGTTTATGTTTTGAATTGGCCTTTGGTGTTAACATGAAAGTTTTAGATAATTTTGTTAGCTTTCCAATGGCTTTGGTTTGGCTTGAAAATGATTTTTAATTTTTGAGATATGATGAAAATACTCCAAGGAGGTCTTAGTAAAATCTTATGAAAATTCAGCATAACCATTTCTAAGTTAATCCAAAACTTATGAGATAATTCCAAACCTCAAAACTAGAAGTACTATAGGTTCAATTAAGGCGTTTAAGAGTATTTAACCTATGTTGTGAGTTGATCTTGGGATAGGAATGGAAGTTGTTATTAAGTTATAGACTTATAGAGAGCCTGAATCAAATGATTAATGATTGTTGGTTAGTTTAAGATATTTATAAGGTGTTGAAAATGTATGATATAGAAATTATTATTGTATATATCATTCAAGTTGTTGTTATTGATGTTGTTATGTTGCAAGATATTTATGTTGATGTTTCTGCTCTTGTTGAACCATTATTGTTATTAAGTTGCAAGTGTTGGTCTAAGTTGTAAAGTTGTAAGTTGTTATTCCAAGATATTGGAGTCATATAAGTTGTAGAGTTGTTTAAGTTGTACGTTGTTGAGTCCACGCATACTCATTTGAAGTTGAGGGCTTGATGCCCTGTGAGCTTTTGCTCTTTACGTTGAGGGTTTGATGCCCTGTGAGTGTATTTATGCTCTTTATGTTGAGGGCTTGATGTCCTGGTTGGTACCACATGCATGATTAAGAAGATGTAATTGCATTATCGAGTTGAAGTCGTAGATGTTGCATAGTCGTTGTCGTTAAGTTGTCATTTATCAATGAGTTGTTAATGAAGAACTATGTGAAGTATTAATATTTATTAATCATTGTTGTTTATATTGTTATATGATGATGTTTATGATGTGATGTTTATGTTGTTACAAAATGATGTTTATGTTGTGATGTTTATGATGTTATAAGATGATGTTTATGATGTGAAGTATATGATGTTATAAGATGATGTTTATGTTGTGATGTTTATGTTGTTACAAAATGATGTTTATGTTGTTATATGATAATGTTTATGATGTGAAGAATATGATGTTATAAGATGATGTTTATGATGTGATGATTATGTTGTTATATGATTATGTTTATGATTTGACTATTACGTGCTGTATGACGTTGTATATAATGTGATGAATATGAAGTTAATGATGATTAGAAGTTGATTGAGTTATTAATGAAGTATTTATATGAAGAGTTAATGATATTAAATGATGAAATTTAAGTTGTTAAATGCTTTCGATGAATTATATGCTTATTATTATTTGAATGTGAAATCTCACCCCCTTTGCTTGGAAATGTTGCCCTCACAATTGGGTAACTTGCAGGTAACCAAGAATAGTTGCGGTCGTGAGTGGATTCTCTCACGTGTGTCTTAGGTGCTCTGATATGTAACGAGATGAGATTTTTGTTGTTGCTTTATGTTCCTTACGTATTATTTTATGAACATGTTGTTGGAATAATTTTATGAGATTTTACCTTGAGGCTTTTGTGCCAAGGTTGTTTTAAATGTTGAAATAATTTACGCTGCAATAAGATTTAATTTGATGATTGAGATAATTAGGAATTTTACTATATTCAGATTTGAAAGAAGTGTAGCATCCTGTTTAGTTGTTTTACTCTGATTTATGCAAAAGATTTCAAGTTGGGAAAACGGGGTGTTACACACCTTCTTTTTGGTAGTCCATTTCATAAAGACTCCACAGTTAAGCGTGCTTGACTTGAAGCAATTTTGGGATGGGTGACCTTTTGAAAAGTAAAGCTTGCAAGTGAGGACAAAACACGTTAAAAAGACTCGTGTTAGTCTGTAGGGTTGGTCGAAAATCCTGGAAGCTGTTTGGGATGTTACAAATGGTATCAGAGCATACATCTCCTAGTACGATCTGGTTCGGAGACAAACCGTACAGAAGCTGGTGGACATGTAACGTCTGAGGCTGACGAGGGTGGGGAATGGTCGCCGGTGCACACAAGACATGTCAATGAACAGCTCTCGAAAGCTTCTAGGAAAACCAAATTTACATCGCAATAAGAGGGTTCTTGAGGCCATACAAGCACGAGACTGCAGGTTAAAGGAAGACTTGTAACAATTGTTTGGTATTACCTATTTTAATAAGATGCTTGACTTAAAGCAACTTTGGAATGGATGAACTTCTGAAAACTCTATAGACAAGAGATAATATTTTGATGCTTGATCACATGTCCATTTGTAAGGATAGATTAAAAGGGAAATTATTTTATTTTATCCATTGTGTTTATTATGTTTTGGTATACAATTTCCCTTTAGAAAGGAGTAAAAAAAAGTAACAATTACATCATCATAAATCCGATCAACAATAACAAACAAAAATTGCAAACTAGGGAGTTAATCCAAAACAACTAATCAGACTATGCCAACCAAATCAGATGAAGAATAGACCGATATTTTTTATGGAAGGATTGTGTAAATATAGGATTGCAAGTCTTGATGTGTCTGGTTTGCTGTATTTCCGTGTATCGTCCCCGTTTCTTGCTTTCTCGGGCAATTTTGTACTCATTGTTGAATGAAATTTGATTTTGCAAGTGTGGAAGGTTGAGGTATCTATCAAAGTGTGGGAGTTTGGAATGACTGGTGCAGTACCTATTAGAATTTAGAGATATTAGAAAAGTATAGAAAAGTGAAATAGAAATAATAATGACGGTTAAAGAGTTGTTACATTTTCTATATCTCTAATAGTACCGCATTCTGTTTGACTTGGATTAGAGTAGTAATTTAACTTGGCTGTACTTTCAAGTTTCAACACTTTGAAACATGCTTTGTGATGTGTCTGGCACATCCATCATCTAAAAGTGGTGGAGATTGTTTAGGGAGAATTTTGGTTTTTAATTTTTTTATTAACACTGAACTTGATATATAGACTTATTGGTTTGGGAGTGGGTTTAGTCTTTGTCCTTTCTCATTAATTGTTGTAAATCAAAATGCAAAATAAACTTGAATTTCCTTTGTATATTTTGGTGTATTCCTTGCACTCTCTCTTATGTGTGTTCATGACACGTTTTGGATCGGTTATGAAACGAAATTATCTAATAAAAAAAATACCCTAAATGTGATTTGGATGACTTTTAAAATAAATGTTCAATTCAGTTTAATGTGATTTAATTTGGATCGGTATTTAGATGTCCATTTTACAATTTTGTAAAAAATCTATCAATATTCATATTATAAAGGCACTTTAAAATCATAAAGTTGATGCAAAAGAAACATTTAATACACTAAAAATGAACAATTATATGGTACAATTAAGAATGAACATAATCGATTACATTTTTTTAAGGAGAAAGCTAACTAGTGCCCCAAGGGCATTGGTTAATCAACTAAAACAATTAAGATTTTAATAAAACGTTGTATAATCATTATTTAGTCAAATGTAACATCTTATATTTTCAAGACAAAACTTCTACATCTGGATTCCTTAATCATTGCCGTTAGGGCACTGGTTAGCAAAACTATTTTTTAAAACATATGAAATTAAAAAAAAAAACTAAATTTAAGTAACAAGCATTGTTAAAAAAAATTCAAACACCCAACAATAATATATTAAAGCAATATATTATACTAAACAAAATAAACAATTATTAATATTTATATAATCAATTCGATTTGGATTTAAAAAAGGAATCTAAAATCTGATCTTATTGATTTTCACAAAAGCACATTTGAACACATTCAATAAATTTCAGTTTAGCACGATTTTTTTTTTAAAGGAAGTTTAGTGCGATTTTTGTTTTATTTAAATTGGTTTTTGATTTTATTTTAAATCGATTTGGATGTGATCAACCCTATTCCTTATGTTTTTTTTTTTTGACAAATCCTTATGGTTGCTATGTCGTTAGCTTTTACTAAAATACAGTGACTATGCGACGGTGGTGGCGGCGGCGGACAACGAGGGTGAATGAAGAAAAAGTGTGGACGGTGAATTGGGAGAGACACGTGTTTTCAATATGGTCCCAACACTTCTCCACCATATTGATAGCTGAGTCCGGACTTAATCAGGGTGACTAGACCAACGTTTTAGCATAGACACAACTCTATTTTCCTCCCTGAAACATAAGCCAAGAGTCACAATATCTTGATCAATAGAAGAAGATGCATCCATGTTACATTTGAATAATATGTGAAGTATTCGGATTTTCGCTTATATTTTAAAATGGATAAAGTATTTTGTTTGATGCTTCACCAATATTTTATACATACAGTCTGTATAATAATGCCATTCCGGTGGTATAATTTATGGAATTGAGTGCAGTCTTCTTTTCTCTAGCTTGTTGCATAAATTACTTTTTCTTTTGATGAATACGATGTATATGCCACATGGTATACTTGAATAGGTTTGAAAACTTGACAGTAATACTTTTTTTTCCAAGGTAATACAGAACGAGCATAATTAGTTTTCGTTCATCAAGCAAGCATAAATGCACAAGTAACTTAATTTTAACTTGTATAAAAAGTTAACCCACGTAATATATACTCCAAATATGTAACCAGATATGATACTCACGCATAGACGTCAATAATCCGAGAAACTAAATTAATGAATGAATACAATTACATGAATAAGTATTTAGTTGGATGCTAGCGTAAATGTCTAGCATTGAAGCACATATATTCTTCTCAAATTAGGCGGATCGCAGTGTTGGACACAAGTTTGTGTTTGACAATTGACGCAACATGATATTGATATATACGATTATATTGAATTATGTTGTGAATTCAAACTAATAATAATACCAATAGAACTTAGATGTGTAGATTAAAGGAAATAGTAATCAATGAATAAAGTAGTCTCAAGCAACAACAAACAGACCTAGATCTAAGTATGAAGCAACATCAGACACATAATCAAAGCAACAGAGATAAGCAAGAAGGGAAGGAGACAACACACCAACATTGTTTACCCAGTTCGATGCAAAATGACCTACTTTGGAGGAAAGAGAATAACTCTCTGATCCACTATGATAAGAATGATACAAATATGTTACAAGAAATTAACATAATCGCTCACAAAGAACAAATTCTAATTTCTATCAATTATTTAAGTCACCCGCACTCACAATGAATCCAAAGAGAAAACACTAAAGGAAGTTTTTTTATTCTTCCTCTAATGAGATCTCACTACCCAAGGTGTTTACAAATGGTTCCCAACACAAGAAAAAACTCTCATCAAAGATGCCCAACCCTAAAGTTCTCTCCTTTGATTTTCCAAGTTTCTATATCTTATAACTCTCCAAAAAAAAGTGAAGAATGAAGCCTTAAATAGTGCATAGGTCCCGAGAAAATCGTGTCACGATTCAATACCATCATGCCTCGATTTGTGAGTTTGTACATAGTACAAACTGACTGAAATTCTAGCACGTTAGCTTTAAGATGTTCCAACACCAGACACACAAATATGAATGTTGAGTTTAATGTTTAAACATCGTGCTAACCAAAGCAAAATACGTAAAAGTAAAACACAAGAAAATAAAAGGCTCATGAGAATTGTTAACCTAGTTCGGTGACAAACACACCTACTCCGGAGGCGACCAAGCCAGGAAGGAAACCCACTATTGTAGTCCTTATTGTAAGTTCTCAACAAACTCCTTGTTTACAACTCTAGACCAAGGACCTACCCGTCTTAACTTCAACCTAGGAATTCCTAGATCTGAGATCCCATCTCACTTCCCTCAATCAATCACAACCCCCGTGATTATCAAATTACAACTCAATATGGTGAAGTTACCTTCAAAGACAAACTACCTCCATGCTTCAAAGCTTAGGAGTAGCAACAAGTTACAACTCAATAAAATAGTCTTATGCTTGCATCAAGGTGATACAAGAAAGTCTCACAATTAACAAACACTAAAACTCAATCCTTATCATGTATCAAAGCGATACAAGAAAAGACTCACAAATAACAAAGACTCAAAACCCTAAAAACTCTATTCTTGATACGACGGCTTGAATAATGAATTAGGTCTTGCAGTCTTGTATACATACTGAAGCAATACATACTAAATAGTCTTGTTGGGCTTCAGAACTGTAGATCCTCAAGCTGATCCATGTGACAAGAATCAATAACAAATAAAGTAACTCCTAAATTGTCGGAACATCTTTAGGAACAAACCAAACACATCCAAATTTTCCTAAAATACTTGCAATACTTTAGGGACAAATCTCACATACTATAGACAAAAAACACGCGTCTTGCCAACAAGAAGATAGGCGTGGATTCCTTGATAAGATAAAGCGCGGGTAAAACAAGGCACATAAACAAGGCTCACTGAACTGTGTCAGGATGTTGGAACATCGTATCCAACATCATACATGAGTATTTGTTTTAGCAACAATGAGGCCAATACTCAAATACCTAACACTGACCGTTATCCAAAATCGCGTCATGATTTCTCCTCTTCGTTCCACGAAAATTGTCGAGTCAAAACCTCAATTCGCATCACGATTTCTCCAAATCACGACACGATTTTTCCCAAACTTCAATCATCTTCTTTAACTTATTTTCTCAAATTACTATTGATGTTAACATCCATGTCTGTTTTCGTGTTTCATAGGGCCAAGAGAAGTATGAGTTACGGAGGTAACAATATGAGCTAGCAAACTCTTAATATGGATCATCCTCATGTTAAATTTTTTCTTAATGTAACTTGATTTAACACAACTGGCCCCAGTCTCTCACCTTCTATAGTCTCTGTCTTCAAGCCCTTTCATGAAGTATAGTTATCTTAGATAGATCTATAATCAAAATATGGTTCTGTTCCTTCAGACAGAAACCAAATTGAAAACAGTTAGACCACATGTTTCTTCCTCATTTCTCTTAGTTGTGTGGCTCAAATCGATTTAATAATAATCGTACGAATCTCTTAGTTAATGTTTGTCGTTATTGTGTGCAGCATGGTACGTTATTATTAATGGACATCAATCCCTCTAGCTAGACTTAATATTATAATATCAGCAAGAAGGTGAAAATATCATTCATTAGCAATCTAGAATCATATTAGATTTTACGTTATGCTAACAAATTTCCTTTTTTTTTTGACAAGCTAACAAATCTCCTTAAATGTAAGTTTCTTTTTGGATTTCTTATCAAGTGCTTTAAAAACACTTCTTAACATTTGTCTTAAATTTTTATAGTGTGTCCAAGTTCATCACTACTAAACGATACAAAATGTTTGCACCATCCAAACATTAAGTTGTAATAAATAACAAAGACTGTGCATTCAATTTCTTTAAAGTCTAAAACTTGTTTTTTCTTTATACAAGTTTTTTATTTTTATATTTTTATACATATACCTTTAAGATATTTATTAATATGACCCTATAAGTTCTTATATTAACGGGTTTAACTTATCATTATAAAATGGATTTTACTATTTCAAAAAATTAGACTATAAATGTGCCAGATTGATCCAACAAATAAAATGTGAAACTTAACACTTCATCATCACTACACCAAATTGATGAGTGAGACAGATGTAAGAAAAACAGTACAAATCAGAAATCACATTCATGGCCATATGTGAAATGCCACCTAACATAGTTGTATTGATTTACTATTCCAACACTCTCGGGTACGTATGCCTTTAATTTCCTTTCATGACCTACCATCTTACCTACCTTTAGACATGATTTATTTCACTTTTGCTCTTTGCAAATTTGTATATATATGGATATAAAATTTTCCATGATTTATTATTTTACAAAAACTTACGTTTTTCTAATCAAAATGGGACGATTGCATTCATAACTAACCGAATTGGTAGTGTCGATGATTTTTTAATCAAACTAATATAAGTCATAGATTTTTTTTACTATGAATATAATATAAGTCACAGATAAAGATACTGAGACTATAAAAGGTAAGTTTTTATTATTTTTTACTAAAAGGTAAGTTGTATATGGATAGAATTGGAAGGAGGAACCAAAACAACTAACGCAAATAGGTGACTCAGAAACCTTTATTTTTTCTTCTAGCGATCAAAATTTTATTACTTATGTGTATTTTTATAAACGTATGCTACACCTATTATATTAATTTGTGAAGTGCTGAAGTTGCAATTTTCTATAAATTATTTTTAATAGATGTGTGATATACACGTATATTGCACCTATTTATACAGGTCAACTTATTTGCATTTTAAATTAAAAAAAAAAAACCTCAAATTCCAACATTAACTTGTAAAAATATTATTATTTTTAAAAAAAAAGTGTAAGTTGTATATATGTTTGATATGCTGAGTAGTAAGGTAACCATATAAGTTTTTTTAGTTGAGAAAGAAGGAGTGTTCCCCAAATAGATTCGAACTTTATTATTTGTGATTATAAGACTATAAAATCAAACTCTTAGCATACAACTAACATTGCATGAAGGAGTACTCAAATACTTTAACTGTTCCATAAATTTGTTTGTTCAATGAATTTTAATATGAACCCGTTTAAACATTTGATTATCCAAAAAAAAATTTCATATAAAAACTAATTATTATTTTTATCATTATTATTAACTAATACATAGATAATAACCCAAAATAATTTCTTGGCTACGTGACCAACCTTCTACTCTTACCCTCCCAACCAACAACTTTAATTAACTATATAGGATGTGTTCAAAAAAAGAAGTGTTTAACTATTCTATTTTTGTAATAGTCCGCATTTCATATGGACCTCTAAAAAGGTTTAAACGTGGCACATATTACTTTTTAGCAAATTTTAATATTATTTATAAAAATTTATTAATTTTAATATTCTTTCCCTTTTTTTATTATTATTAAAATTTATTTCGTTACCAAAAATAGTAAGGACCCATCTTTGGATCTTTTTAAAAGTCCTCAATAGACAAACTTTGCTTGTGCATCAGGTTTTGCGAAGTCTCAATGTTTTTTATGAATTTAATTTGGCTTGTAAGTTCTTGGGTGATTTGAAAGGATAGGAATGCTAGAATTTTCCATGTTAAAGAAGTTACATAAAGCTACTTTCCTTTTGTTGGTTTAAGTTTAATTTTCGACTTATCACTATAAATTTTATGATTGATCACATGATCCATTTTTACGTTTGGGTGTTGGCTAATTGTTATTTTTACTGTTTGACACTTTGTTGTAATTACTGGTTATTCTCTTTGGCACACTTTGTATTGAAGGGATAGACCGTTGGTTATTAATATATCCTGTTTTGATTTGTTAAAGAAATAATTTAGTAACTTAAGTATCCAACGGCTTATACTGATATTAAATAAAAACAACTGCACGAGAGCCGTTTATAACACAATATGTGCTTATGACAACCCACATTGACTTGACAAGACCTCATGCAGATGCATTTACTTTATGATCCTAATTGTTGTATATATAATAATCATACCTAAAGCATTATCATACTTATAATTTCGGTCAAAGGAAGAAAGAAGTGTTTGTTGGAGGAGCTATATAGCTAGTATGATGCAGCTCACAACTTCTCCAATGGCTTCTTCATTTCTGATCCGTTTCATTGTATTATTTGCTTTGTGCTACAAAACGAAGGGTTTGATAAAGCTTCCACCAAATGTTACAGTTCCAGCAGTGATAGCATTTGGAGATTCAATAGTTGATTCAGGAAACAATAACGACCTCAAAACTTTGGTCAAATGCAATTTCCCTCCTTATGGCAAAGATTTTCAAGGTGGTGTCCCAACTGGTCGTTTTTGCAATGGAAAAATCCCCTCAGATATACTTGGTACTCTCTCTCTCTCTCTCTCTCTCTCTCTCTCTGTATATATATATATATATATATATATATATATACTCACTGTCATTTTCATCTTTGTCTTTTTTCTAGGTTAAAACTTTTTTAGTGAAAGACTCAGTTTCTCTTGATGTCATTATAACATTTTCCTTTCTATTTTATCTCATTCCTAAACTTCAAAGCAAAATAACTGTTCAGCTATATGCTCAAATTTAGAAACTTTCTTTTCTGTCTAGTTATGAGATCTTTTAATTTTGTACCGTTTTTCTTTCGGCCTATCATATTTCGTTTCGAGTGTGAATTGATAGTTGTGGCATTTTTTTATAGGTGGAAAAAAATTGTTGATAGTAGGGGTCCGAATGTAGAAATTTTGAGAAGGAAGACAAAATGACCGGAGAGGATAAGATAGGACAAAAAAACTAGTTTATTTTATCCTATCTCTTTGGTGCAGATATTTCATAAGGATATGATTAATATATCATATCTTGTCTCCCTATCTTAATCATCAAACAAATCCTTAATGTAAAATAAATTATAAATTCTACTGTTTTTTGTTTTTTTAAATTGAGCTGCAAAATCATTTATTTAGTATATATTAGTTAAATAATTTTTTCTTTTCATTTTTTATTTATTGTTTTTAAAAATAAAAACACCTGTTTTTTTTTTTTTTAAGGAACAAAGACCGTTTTTATGAAATTATATTTTCATACATTCTAAAAAAATTATGTCAACCCTACGATTCCTAGATGAAAGGAACATTAGTAGTTTGGAGTTTGATCGGCATGTAAATAATAACCAGGACCGACCCTTGCCAAGTGCAACAAGGCTCTTGAAACATGGCCTTACCTTTAGGAGGCCTCTAAATTTGAAAAAGAATTCCGTAGGTAAAGGTCTATAAAAGGTATCAATTTTAGTGTCAATTATGCCGTCTCCTTAAGTAAATGTTTATTTATCTATAGGTAAAGGTCATGTTTAAATCATTAGTCATATATTTGACTACAACTTAATTGTCTGTCGCCATAAATAGTGTTGGATTTTTTTCAATTATTTTTAAATGAAAATTGTCAAATTTGTAACCAGGCCTCCGAATTGTCGAGAACGACCCTAATAATAACTATCATATAGTATACTCTATTGTCACAGAGAATCACATATCTTCCTTCTGTAAAACAATATCACGAGCCCTCCTTAGATTATAATATTATATTTTTAAATATTTTTTAATTTAAATTTTTATTTAAAATTTCTCTAATTAATACCATAAAAAAAAAATTATTTCCAGCCACTATGATGTTTTATAATTAAAATCTTAACCATTAAACATTTACACTAAAATATATTCTTTCGTCCTATATCCTTAACATAACATTAGTTTCAGTCATTTATCTTTTTTTTAAAATCGTTTTAGTCATTTATCTTTCATTTTAGTCCTTCATCTTTTTACCTAATATTTTTTTAAATCATTTATCTTTCGCAAAACTATACAAATTTATTCCTATTTTTTGTGAAATACAAGTTTATTCTTTTATTAAAGACTAAAACAAGTATTAGGTAAACGATAAAGGACTAAAATGAATCAAAAAAGGGTAAATGACCAAGTCGAATCAAAAAATGATTAAGGACCAAGATGAATATTAGTTAAAAGATAAATGACAAAAATATTTTTCAAAAAAGAATGACGAAAATATATGTTAGCCTATTTATTTTTAATTTCTTTTTGTAGGTACCTTAGATACTTTGTCAGAAACAAATATATAATATTTACTGGCGTTTGAAGTGCAACCTTAAAAACAAATATCCTACCTCAAGTGTTTGAAATATATATATACCTTATATTGTCTTGTAGCTAGATGGAAACAATATAGTTGAGATAGGAAACCCAAATGAACATGGTCAATCATGTTCTTCTAAAGAGATTAGTCATTGACAAAACCATGATACTCTGTACACCTTAGATTTAGTAGGTTCTTAACATACTAGTAGCTATTTAGTCAATGTGAACAGACTAAACCCTGGATATAGCTCTTAAGTATGTGTATTACGAGTGATTCGCCAAATTTAGTTCATGAAATTGTAATAGTTGATAATTCAATCTTAAATTTGAAAAACAAATGACAAAATAACTCATAAAATTGGAATTTTTGTCATATTAATATCTTCTAGATGTAGGGTATAGAAGAGGGGTGATAGTGTGAAAAAGAGAGGGGAGAAGAAGAAGGAATGCTGTGGAACTCTAACTTATGACACGAGGTCCACGATTTGGATGTTTGTTGTCACATCAAAACATACACTTTAGAAGTTTTATGAATCCAAACAAACAAAATGCAAGTTAAAATAGAATTTCCTATATTTGCAGCTATCAATAAAATCAGCATGGTATTGTATTAGATGAGATATTCTGACTTGTAAGGTCGAGATCTCGACCACTTATAAACACATATGTATGTTATTTAAGGTGTATGTACCTGCATAAATCATATTCTCATTGCAATCAATTTACTTGCAGCTGAACAATTCGGTATCAAGGGGTATGTACCTGCATATTTGGATCCAAATCTCAAATCCAGTGATCTTCTTACAGGCGTAGGCTTTGCCTCCGGAGCTTCAGGATATGATCCTTTGACACCACAAATAGCGGTAAATAAAAACTTATATTTGAGATATATTTAAAATTTGATGTTAAAATTGACTTTAGTGTGGGTGGAAATTGATAATTGCTATTGACCATTGTTTTGTGAATTGCTTGTACAATGTAATCAGTCAGTAATACCATTATCTGCTCAACTAGACATGTTCAAAGAATACATTGGGAAGTTGAAAGGCATTGTTGGTGAGGAAAGAACAAACTTCATACTGGCCAATAGTCTTTTTGTTGTTGTGGGAGGTAGTGACGACATTGCCAACACCTATTATGTTGTTCATGCCAGATTGCAATATGACATTCCTGCTTACACTGACCTTATGTCCAACTCAGCCACTAATTTTATAAAGGTAACTAACTAACTACTACTATATATAGTGTCATAATTAAGGGGATAAGATGGGCTTTTTATTTTATAGAAATGGGTTTAACCCATTTGAAAATTACTAAAATGGTACGAGAAATTTAAAACAAGGGTGTTTTCTAGGTCTTCTAGATTGCTCACCACTTGAAAAAGCCGATCATGAGATAACTTCCGATTGAAACATATCTTTCGATATGTTTGTATCATCAGAAGATACGTTCCGATATATTGAAGGGCTTTTAACCAAACATAAAGGCTTATAGAGCAATTGTAAGTTGTAACTAATACACTTTTTAATTTCTTTTACAAAATACCACATGTACTTCATGATTTTATAATTTCTTTTACAAACTAGGAAAGCATTATAAGTTTTCTTTTTACATCTAAGTCACAATTTGCAATGTTTTAAATATTGAACTCATGTACAACTTACACATATTTTAGTAAATATTTTTTCACTTGTAGCATATTTTGAAAAAATAGCCGTATCAAAAATATGAATCAACAAAGAGTATAGTAATTATAGCTTAGTTTGTTTTAGCATTACCGGTGTGTTTCAATTTTTAATTTAATTATATGATTTTTTTTTTTTCCATCTTGAATAAATTGATAGGAAATATATAAACTTGGAGCTCGTAGAATTGCTGTACTGGGTGCACCACCAATTGGATGTGTGCCATCACAGAGAACTCTCGCAGGAGGGATAGTAAGAGAGTGTGCAGAAAAGTATAATGATGCAGCAAAGTTATTCAACTCAAAACTCTCAAAGCAGCTTGATTCTCTAAGTCAGAACTCACCCAATAGCCGGATAGTTTACATTGATGTTTACACTCCTCTACTTGATATCATTGTCAACTACCAAAAATATGGTAATTCCTATTTTATCTTAACTTAATTAGTCATAGAATTGTTAGAATAAATTTAGAGTTCTTTTATTACAAATTATAAAAAAAAATTGACTTTTCACATTCGATAATTTAGAGGTATAATTTTAAATTTATTTAAAAAATATATATATTTTGTAATTTGTTCAATATTATCGTCTTAAATTCTTAAAAATAAATTGTATTTTTTTATTTTTTGAATTGCAGGCTTCAAAGTTGTGGACAGAGGTTGTTGTGGCACAGGGAAACTAGAGGTTGCAGTGTTATGCAACCCTTTAGATGCTACTTGTTCTGATGCTTCAGAATATGTCTTTTGGGATAGTTATCATCCTACAGAACGAGCATATAGAAAGCTCGTAGATTCAGTCCTTGAAAGATATTTGAACAGATTGATATGAGCTTCATTGATTTAATTTGACTTCCAAGATAGTTTATCATATTTCTATGGTGCAGCCAAATTTGTATTTTGATGAGTTTATTGAATTGCTTACTTGATTGCTTAAGTATTTCTTTGGTGTGGGTGATTGTTTAAGTTCTGTTACTTGGAGACTTCATATATTCACAAATAGGACGGACATCCCTTGATTTTTCTCTATGAAATGTATCTTTCTATTTGGCAATTGATTAGTAAAATTTATATTAACAATATTTAAGTTTAAAATTTAATTTGTATGTGCTTACAAATTACAATGCACAATGGTTTTATGTTGAGGACCAATCATATATATATCACATCATTTAGAAGAGCAAACAAACAAATTAGTCATTAAAATCGTAAATATGTGAACTGACGAACACATTTTATTTTATTTTTTTTTACGGAAAGAAATTTTCATTCAACGATAATTTTTCAAGCATGATTCGGCACCTAGATTTCAAGCAACTGAGACTAGCTCAAGCAGCAACATTTTTGCTTCTTCTAATAAACTTAAAGATACATTTGGAAGACTAGAAAGAAAACTCTTAAAATCTTGCACAATGTTTTCCAATTGAGCATCACAAACATTCCTTCTAAGCACTTGACCTAGACTTCCAAATCTGTTTCAATGGTAATTTCTACCAAGTGATTTGAAGCTAGGATCCAGCTTGATAGCTTCAACAAATGTTGGAGAAGCTTTGATCTTCTCTATGTGAGTAACAGCAAACTTAACCATTCCAAGCTGATTTCTCATGATAAAACCCTAACCTGTGCTGTCATTTAAGAAACATCCCGCATCAATGTTGACTTTATATTTGAATTGCTCTGGAGGTTCTCAACTGCTGGCAGGGCTCTCTCTCACATTCTTAATTGGATTTGCACAGTTTGCTGAGTTAAATTCTGCTACAAACTCAAACAGCAGCAACAATAGTGGTAATTGGACAAAATTTCTTTTTTAAAAATCATTATTATGGATGGGTGATTAACCTTTTTAACTTGTATACCAATGCGGGCTAGACTTAGGCCAACAGATCAAAACTGTTATCATTTGCAGACGGACCAAATCGGTTAGTTTAAAGTCCGAGTTTATGTGGAGCGGGTTACATGTGGTAGAGGCCAACCCCCATACCCAACCTTATGTTATAACAGAATTTCAAAAAAAAAAAAAAAGATGATATTCCAAATTCAGTTTTATTTTCGGAAATTATTAATAATTGTTTTATGGAAACTTTTTTTATTATCGAAAAAGTTTTCATAGTTTTCTGTAAATAAAATGTAAACCAAAAATGTTTTTTTTTTTGTAGATAGACGAAATGGCAAAGCCATTATAAACTCGCACACACAAAAATGTTAATTATATATTAATGGAATATTTAACAAACTAGGAATATTTTAGCATACCAAAAATGATATGAAGGGGATGACTCAATGACTCATTTTCGAGTCGGAAATGTTGAAAGTAGGAGTGAAAAATGAAAAGTTAAAAAAAAAAGGTAAACATGACATTTCAACCAATGTGTAGGTTTTTTTTTTTTTTTATGAAGAGGAAATTAAAAGACAGGAAAAACAAACTAGCCAATCCGCTGCCAAAATACCCTAGAGGTATCCTCAAGCAGGATGATATCCAATTGAGGAGGAGAAGTCCACATCTTCAAGGATTCGGTATTAGCTGCACCAAATTTAGCCAACCAGTCAGCACATTTCTTCCCTTCTCTCAAAGTATGACTAAATGAGACCACAAATGGAAGAGAATAAAACTTCATAATGAGAGAAAGACATATTCTAAAACATAATATCTTATCATTCTGAGCCATTTTCAGCTAACAAATAAGTAGCTCTACCACAAGATCCAGAAAAACCATGATTACAATTTCCCATATTGTTTCTCAGAAGACGTTCAAAACCTGCATTACTAGGATTGACAAAAGAAGTTTCGTCCACATTGATTTTAATAAAGTCTTTCGGTGGAGGATTCCAATGAACTTAACGGGTCACATGACATTTATTTGTTGGACAAAGGATATTATGTTATTAACTGATGCCGAGGTAGCTTTTCTAACATTTTGAAAAATCTCTTCATAATTTCTATTCCACCAAATTTCATAGCAGGCTACTATGAACGTAGTACATGTAGCAATGTGTAGGGGTTAAGTAAAGATGTAGAGATACAAGTAAATTTTTTAATTGTATGTTCGGTTCTTCTTTACAAAAATTGATTCTAGATGAATTGATTCCGACTAAAAGTGAGTTGATGGTAAAAAAAATTACAAATATTAATTAGAGTTGATTTTATTTCCAAAAAATTCCAATCATGATTTTATAAAGTTAGAATTGCTTATAGCATTAATTTTTGGGTAAATAACTCTTTTCGTCCCTGTACTATTAGCGAATCCCGGTTTTAGTCCCTGTAAAATAAAAGATTTAGATTTTGTCCCTGAAATTTCATATTCTTCCACTTTTGGTTCCTCTTTTCATCACGTCAGCAGAATCTGCATAAATTACGTCCCTGTAATTTCAGATTCCTCCTACTTTTGGTCCATGTAATTTTAGATTCCTCCACTTTAATTAGTCCCTCATTTTTCATGCCATGTATGCAGATTCGGCTGACATGGTGGAATGAGGGACCAAAAGTGGAAGAATATGAAATTACAGGGACAAAATCTAAATCTTTTTTTTTTACAGGGACTAAAACTAGAATTCGTTAATATTATAGGGACGAAAAGAGGTATTTACCCTTAATTTTTTTATTTATTTTTTGACAAATTGCTTGTAGCACTTGAAAAGCCTTTTAAGGGCCTCTTAACATGAAACGAAACACCCTCTAGGACTAATTTATCATTCATGTGAAAATATTAAGCACTAATTTGATTTATTTTTTTTTGCTATGGAATAAATATATTAACCCAAATATTACCTAAAAGAAAATATAACTCAAATATACAAGAACCAGGGTTCAAATATAACAGGTTAAAAGAAAAGACTAGGTTCAAATCACAAGCCGAGAAATTTTACGGTTCTATTTCCTCTGCTTCTTCCAGCATCATCTTTGAGAGGAAAATTGAGAAAATCAAAGAGAAAATACATCATGAAAGTTTGAACCTGTGGAGCTGCTTACAATTGACTGAAACTGGTAAATCTTATGTGTCCATTTATTTTTTCTCTTCTCTTCCGTGTTAATTTCTCTGATTCCAGATATTTTGTTGCTGCGTTTTGTATAGCGTCCGTGTCATGTGCATTTGATCTCCATATAATTAATTGCATCTCTGGTTTAGGTGCTATTTTTTTAATAACAAATGTAGAATATTAGTATGTTAATAGTTAGGTTAGTATTGTTTTCTCTCGTGACGATTAAATTGATTATCAGTTTCTGCAATGTACACGTTTCTGTTGTTTTTATATAGTTATGAGTTACTGCTATTAGTTTTATGTGTGTAATATGAATATCCCTTCCACATCATATTGGAGCTCTGATCAGTGACGATGTTATTTTCCGCACTTTCTTCGTCATAGTCTTCTGAGCAGTATTTTTATTACTAATATTTGCAAGGGACAAGTATTCTGCAGTGGTTCAGTGAAAAAAAATAAATACAAGTATACTAGTTGGAATTCCTTTTTTTTTTTATATAGTGATGTCAAGACACTTTAGTGATCCTTTTACATCAAAATCAAAAGAAACTTATACTTATTTTAATACACTAATGTTTGCAACTTGCAATGATTCTGCAGTGGCTCGTTGAAATGAAAACGGATGAGATGGAAAAAAACAACACATTGATAAATCTACCTGTTGATGTGTTGGAATTGATTATGAAGCGTTTTCCCCTTAAAGATTGCCTTAGATTACGAGCAATATGCCGTTCTTGTAGGAAAACACAATTTCTAATGTCATTGAAAACAAGCATTGCTGCCATGCATTTACCTGAATTGCCACTAGTTTCATTACAGTCCAAAAATTCAGTGTTCTTTTATAGCCTGAGTACAAAAATTGTACTTCCCCTTAGAACACCACTGGAAGAACACTGATAAATGTGTTGGCTCAGTTGAAGGATGGTTGATTGTAAGTGACTATTCTGAAAAAGGTTTTGCAAAAATTTTCTTCTTGAATCCAGTGATTGATGTTAGAATCATGATACCATCAAAATTGTACTTGCCCTCCAACTCTTCCGTCCCAGGTAATAGAATATCACGTTTGAAGAAATTGGTGGCCTCTTCCAAACCAAATTGTGATGGTTCTGATTGTTATTTAGTCGGTCTTTTGAGTGATTTTTGCCACATTGTAATTTATAAACTCTTTGACCAGTCATGGACTATAGTTGAACCAGATAGGGATTCAAAGACTTATTTTATGGATGTGGAAATTATTGGTACAAAATTGTATGCAAGTAACCCATCCTCATATTCTATTTTAGTTTATGATCTCAAAGACTCCACAAATGGACCTCCAAAAGCTAAAGTGTTGGTTAAGCTTCCAAAAAGGCCATCAGAATTAAGCATAATTGGCAACCATTGTTTATGTTTTCTAGCCAAAGATGAAGCGTTGAGAGAGTTATACTTCATTTATACGTTCTGCAATGCGGAGTTTGAAACTCAAGATCTTGTCTCTGACAGTTTGATAATTACCTCGGCATTTGTTAAGCCACCTCGGGTTACTGGCTTTGAATTGTTCAAACTGGTCACAAACAAGGATCATATTGAGTGGAAGAATGTGAAGCTGGAAGATAGGGTAGTTTTTGTTAGTAACTATAAGAGCATGATAATGTCAAGAGATGAACTCGATTGGAATAAAAAGTTAATTAAGGGAAATAGCACCTACTTTGTGATTACGTATACCCACACTAAGATTTTAGCATCATTGATGTTCTTTGTAATATGTTATTAGTAAAAAATTCTGCACACTTGGCAGATTAGTGTAGATAATTTTTACATTTTGGATTATTTTAGCATCAACCAAAACTTAGTCTTCTTCTTCTTCTTCTTCTGGTTTTCTATTCTACATACACCAGCAATATGTAACTGTCCCAAGATTCTTTTTTCTTTACACACTTTATACAATCCTCAAATACTCGAATACATTCACAAACATAATTCTCGCACATCTGCATATTTTCGCATACATTCACATACATATATAGGGGATTACAGACCTTTCATTTGATTCGTTTTCGGTAGTAGATGGATGCTTAAAGTGAAAGACAGATATATTTTGTTTGAGAATTTGTGTGTGTGTGTCTTTATAACATAAGGAACCTAAACAAAAACAAAAGCTACACTAGACTGAAAAACCACCCCACTAATTGCTAAAACATAAACTCAATTACAGGAAGGAGCAAAATCCATGTAACAACAGAAGATAATGTAACAGAATAAAAAAACCAGTCATTCTGCATAACAGAAAAATTCAGAAACAGAAATTGCATTGCTAAAGAACCCTGCTACAGACATTATCCGAACAGAAGCCCAAAGACAATACCAGACCACCAACCCCTCCAGGTAAAACAACACGCCTCAAGACACCATACACCTACAAGAGGCCAAACTAATTCTTTTCATAACCCAGAAGAAGAAAACAAAAACATGATTGGCTCGGACTTAGTATTATAGTCATATTAATTCATTTTAATTATGTCATAAAGTGATACCCGACATCATCAGACCTATAAATTGTTTTCTTCGGTTTAAAGTTTCAACAACTTAAAATTGTATATATACATACAAATTTGGATCCTCTAAAGTGAGTTAATTATAAAGTGAGAAAATCAAGGGTTGTTATTGTAACTCATTCATGATTTGTTATTATGTACTTACAATACTTACCTTTAAATTGTTCATTGACGGTTTAATACTCACTTTACACTCTAAAGTGAGTTGCTCACTTTAGAGGAGCCAGATCCAATGTATACTAGACATACATGCTAGAAGACTTCAGTTCTAAAATGGTTGCTTCCAATTGAAATTATGAAACATGAGGATCAACAATTCATATATTTTTCTCATTTGGTAAGTTAGAGAAGAATTTGATTGTTATAATGAACTAAATGAAACCAAAACCAAAGTTTCAAGCAAATTTAAAGACAAAGTTCACTCTTTTGGTTTTTAAATATGCAAAAACCAAACTTCATCAGGAAATTGGAAATAGCTTAAACTGTCCATTGATTCCACATAAATATTTGGGGAAGACATTAACATTAAGAGAAATCTCCAGATTCAAACAAATACCCTAAAGCAGGACATGAAATTAGCAAAGCAGAGGATAACATCAAGAAAAATTTTCAGAATATAACAGACATAGTTTTACATACTTCAAACATTGAAGATGAGTGACAGGAAACCAGACATAGTTATAAAACCAACCTAATTCATTTTCTATATAAACAAAAATAAAAACCACCCTACTTCATGTTTATAAGATGAACCGAAACTTTTTCAGCTCCCTGAATAAGTACCATACAGGACATGAAATTAGCAATGCAGAGGTTAACACTTAACATCATGAGCAGAATTTTCAGAATGTTAAATACAGAGTTTTTCATGCTTCAAACTGAAATTAACAAGGCAAGAAATTTTACTAGAGATAAATCCGCATAAAGCTTTTGAGAAAATTCATTTTACCCTCCATAGTTTGCATTTCAACTCTGATACTTTCTAAGTTCCCTTTTAATTCCATTCTATCCTCCATAGACTTGATAGACTCGAGAAAATTCAGCATCAAGTTTTTGAAATATCTAATAAACACCAAAGAATTATCCATCACAGCCACCTTAATTATCATCCATTTTTCATCCAGATTATCCAGATTTTCTCCCTTCTTCTCCAATTGTTTCGCTTTTTCCATAAATGTATTTAGCTCAGCCAACACATTCATCTTCCATTCTTCCTCTTCTTCTTCAGCATCAACGTCACCATCTTCTTCTTCTTCCTCCTCTTCTGCATCAACATCACCGTCTTCTTCTTCTTCTTCCTCCTCTTCAGAATCAACATCACCATCTTCTTCATCCTCCTCTTCAGCAGCAGCACCATTAAAACCAAGATCAAGATCTTCCTCGTTGCCGTCATCTTCTTTTTCTTGCTCTTCTTTAATACGAGATTTGAGAGCATTGAATTGTTCATCGGTCTTACGACATATAAAAGTGAGGTCGTTGTCCGAAGTACGAAAGTGATTCGTCATGAAAAGAGGATCAAGAACTAACGATTTCCAAAGCTTGCAAACGCACCTCAACTCAAGATGATTACTTAAATCAACTCTTGAGAGAATTTCGATCATCACTTCATTCGGGAGTGACATTGCCGTTGCTTTCGCCATAGGAAAATATGATGAGGTGGCTGGAAAATGACAATTACGGTGGCGGAAAGGGTTGCGAGTAAGAGAGGTGTGGCCACTGGTTAAAAAGGGGAAAGGAAAGGGTCTGTTTGTTTTGATAGAATGAGAGAAGATAAATAGAAGTAAATAATATGGAAGAGAACTGATAGGACTTGAAAGTTATGTTCACAATTGTAAGAGACAACTTTGTTACTACAACAACATTTTTTAACATTTCAGGACAATGCACAATTTTCAAAATTAAGTTTCTACATTGCGCTTTTTAAGTTATGTCTTAAGGGAGCAAGTTAGCATTTCTCTTATATTTTAAGTATCTTTATAACCTCTGCATTTATTGATTTATTCCTTTTTAAGCTTATTAACTTGTGTCACAAGTTAGCGTGACGCAAAAAATAATGTTGCATTAACACAGTAAAAAACTTATTTTAGATTTTATTTTTCAAACATACACCTATTTTGTAATAGAGGGGTACGATTTCTAACTTTTTTTAGAGGGTACATAGGATCATTCCATTTTACTTATCCATTTATTATTATTATTATTATTTTGAGGTGTATATTAAATATTGAGTCAAATATGTTTTTCGTCTCTATAAAATTGAATCTTTTAAGTTTATTCCTTACCTCATTGTATGCTTTGTTAGAGTCCACTTGTTACGAATTAAAATATAAGTGATTTTGACCTTCAATAATTTAGAGATTATTTTATAGAGATTTACAAAAAAAATTAGAATCATTCTTAGAAAAAAATAGAAACTATTTTTGTAAGTTTAGTGATTATCATCCATTGTTCATCTGGATAATCCTTCTCAATTGTTTCCCTTTTTCTTCAAGAGCAAAAGCGTTCATCATCAATTGTTCCTCTACTAATTGCCTCTTATTCTTCAGCATCAACATTAGAAATTTGTTGATATGGCTTTGAAGTTAAAGAGCGAAATGGACCAGAATCAAGTATCACAATTTGTATATTCAATATTTTTGTGGCTTATGAAATGACTATAAAATAGTTTTGAACTTTGATTGTGCACCTTTTGGACTTTGAAAGGACTATTTCATGGTTTATGATAAGTTACACTTTTTTTTAGGGAATTGAATGATAAGTTACACTTGTCTAGCTAGCATATTCATAAAATATGTAATATTCTTTTTTCAATAAAATATGTATTCTATTCAATGTGTTGAATTACAAGTCTCAGAGCTCAAAGTCCAAAACTATTTTTTCTTCCTAGGACGTTCCACACCTTTGGAGAAAGGGAAGTCAAAGTGTTCGGCATCAAAGGGAGGTGAATTATATGATAGTGTAACTAAGAGTGGATTACTATATTCTTCAATGTCTTCATCATGTGCCTGTCAACTGAAAAACAACTTCAATCACCAAATGGCGTGCCTTACAGTCTTTTAAATCAATTGAGGCAGATGTAAACACATGAAGATAAAATATTCACGCAATCAAGAATTTGAAAATTTGTGATTAATTTGCATCATTGATGTAATAAGCAATATTCCTTTTGCTGAAATGGTTTTGTAGTTGAAGAACGAAATAGAGTAGAATCAAGTATTACAGTTTGTATACTCATCGAAATTTGAGAAAGAAATCAGTGTGGTATTCTATATAATGAAAAATATCTTCAACACCAAAATGGTGTGACTTAAAGCCTGAGACTATCCATTGATTCCACAGAAAAATTTGAGGCAGGGGTTAAACATCAAGAGAAATTTTCAGATTCAAACAAACAAATAACCCAATGTAGGAAATGAAATTATCAAGGGAAGTTTTCAGAATGTTAACCAACAAAGTTTTCATACATTAAATTCAAAACTTTCATTAAAAACAAGATAAAAACCAGCCTAATTCATATTTATTAAATGGAGAAATAAAAACCAGCCAACTAGATGTTTATAAATGAGCCGATTGTAGTGCAGATCTTCAGCATTCATTCGTGAGACTATTGAAGGAACCACACACTTACATGATCAATGATGCTGATCTATATCTATCTACCTGCAAATGAAAGACAACGGAAGGAAAACAATACATAATCAGTATCAATATTAAAGTTACCATTTTCATATTATATAGTACATTCAATTCTAATCCTAGATAACTACCTAAAAACCATTCAAATAATATCTATACAAGGCATATGCAAAATCAATTTTCAATTAAATATTCAATTTCCTAACCTAACGTCTTGAAGGAGCTGCACTACACATTCATATTGTTTTAGTCATATTTTCAGTACACTATTTTCTAGATAGATCCATCTTTAATTACACACAAATGTTGATTGTTATAATGAACTAAATGAAACTAAAACCAAATTTAAAGACAAAGTTCACTCTTTTGGTTTTTAAATATGCAAAAACCAAACTTCCATCAGGCAATTGGAAATAGCTTAAACTGTCCATTGATTCCACATAAATATTTGGGGAAGACATTAACATTAAGAGAAATCTCCAGATTCAAACAAATACCCAAAAGCAGGAAATGAAATTAGCAAGGCAGTGGATAGCATCAAGAGAAATTTTTAGAATATAACAGACATAGTTTTACATACTTCAAACATTGAAAATGAGTGACAGGAAACCAGACATAGTTATAAAACCAACCTAATTCATTTTCTATATAAACAAAAATAAAAACCACCCTACTTCATGTTTATAAGATGAACCGAAACTTTTTCAGCTCCCTGAATAATTACCATACAGGACATGGAATTAGGAATGCAGAGGTTAACACCATGAGCAAAATTTTCAGAATATTAAAGACAGAGTTTTTCATTCTTCAAACTTTGAAAATGAAATTAACAAGGCAAGAAATTTTACTCGAGATAGATCTGCGTAAAGATTTCGAGACACTTCATTTTGTACTCCATAGTTTGCATTTCAACTCTGATACTTTCTGAGTTCCCTTTTAATTCCACTCTATCCTCCATAGACTTGATAGACTCAAGAAAATTCAGCGTAAAGTTTTTGATATATCTAACAAACAGCAAAGAATTATCCAACACAACCACCTTAATTATCATCCATTTTTCGTCAAGACTATCCAGATTTTCTCCCTTCTTCTCGAATTGTTTCTCTTTTTCCATAAATTTAATTAGCTCAGCCAACACATTCTTCTTCGAATACTCCTCTTCTTCTTCCTCCTCTTCAGCATCAACATCACCATCTTCTTCCTCCTCCTCTTCCTCCTCTACAGCAGCAGCACCATTAAAATCAAGATCAAGATCTTCCTCGTTGCCGTCATCTTCTTTTTCTTGTTCTTCCTTAATACGTGATTTGAGAGCATTGAATTGTTCATTGGCCTTACGACATAGAGAAGTGAGGTCGGTGATCGAAGTGAGAAAGTAATTCTTCATGAAAATTGGATCAAGAAATAACGATTTCCACAGCTTGCAAACGCACCTCAACTCAAGATGATTACTTGAATCGACTCTTGAAAGAATTTCGATCATCACTTCATCCGGGAGTGACATTGCCGTTGCTTCTGTCATAGGAAAATGTGATGAGGTGGCCGGAAAATGGCAGTTACGGTGGCATTGGATGCGGTTTCGGCGGATATGGTTTCAAGTGAGAGAGAAGTGGCCGCTGCTGGTAAAAAAAGAGAAAGCGTCTTGTTGTTTTGATAGAATTAGAGAAGATAAATAGAAATGTGGAAGAGACAAAGTGTTAATTGTAATGACTCATGAATGCATGTGAGAACTGAGAGGACTTTAAATTGTGTCCTCAATTAGGGTGTCACGTCAGCGTAGATTGAGTCAAAATTGGTCTTGGGGGTCAAAACTGCCACAGATGCAAAATTTAGGGGACGGTTTTGTAGTTTTTATTCTTAGAGGGTCAAAATTGAAACTTTGGAAAAATTAGGGGCTAAAACTGCTATTAAACCTTTTAAGAGTTTTATATTTCGCATCATGAGCACAAGTAATCTAAAAAAAGAAGTAAAACATAAACTTTCTATTGAAAATATAACTTTTTAACCTTTACGATTATTGAATGCACAATTTTTAAAATTAAGTTTCTACATTTGATTTTTTAACTTGTGTCTTAAAGCAGCAAGTTAACATTTATCTTTTTAACATGTGCATTTTCTTTCAAAAAAAAAAATGTGCATTTAATGATTTATTCAATTTTAAACTTCTTAACTTATGTCTTATGGACACAAGTTTTTTTTTTTTTATTGACACATTATGGTCAGAAGTTAACATAACCTAAAATACAATGTTGCATTAACACAGTAAAAAAAATTTTTTTTTTTTTTTTTTTGTCAAATATACACCTATCTATCTCTATCTATCTATATCTATCTATCTTTGTAATTGACTCTTGAGTTGTTTGTAAGCTTCCATTGTGCTGATGTGGCATGCTTTCGAAAGGTTTCCCATTTCTAATTAAACATCCAAAACGATTATATTATAGTTAAATTTAACAACTTCTAAACTTAAAAGATTGAAACTCATAATTTATTTAAGTTACAAAAAACTCTAAAAGACTCATAACTTAAAAAAGATTAAACCTTCATGAATGCAGGTCCATTCATCAATTACTCTCCAAAACAATAAAATAACATAAAAAGTCTATCATCCTCCATTAACTGTTTAAGTTACCAAAACTCCTCACATTTCTTACTTAAATCATTATCTTGAATCCTCTCTTATTCATAAGCCACAATGTTTTTTATTTACGTGTCCACCGTAGACATAACTTTAACAAAGACGATACATATATAAATGAACTTTTTCCTTACAAAATTAAATAATTGAATACAAGCATAATTGTTTTATTATAGCCATATTTTAATAATTTAATATTACCGGTTCATGTATATCCAACAAACTATTAAAACACTCCCCCAATTTCTTACACCATTGGATATATCCCTTAACATTCATCTAAATATAACCTACAAAATAGAAAAATTTAAAGAGTGATTTTTCAGATCCACCCCACTATTTATAACCACAACTTATCTCACACTAATTTTTTACTCCTTCCTATAATTCCACTCAATCTCTTAATATTTTCACCATATCTTATATCAATCTAGCAAAATATACTTTTCTGCACTTTTGTTAATGAATTGGTGGGTTATTTTCATTTGGGACTATTGTTAGATCCATGATCATTGTGTGTATAAATTTCGGTGGTATAAATTTTGGTTTTGGGTGGTCGCCACTTTCTTCAACAAAATCTTCCCTCAACTAATTAGTAGCTATGTTGCTAATTCTTTCCATTCCATTTCATCTTTCGGTTTTTATATTTGTCATATGATTTTTGGTTATTTGTAGAATCAATCAACTAAAATTATATCTTTTTTCACTCATAATCTCATTTCATTTATATTGATTGTCTATGATAGGTATATCCTGGAACAATTCTTTTATATTATAAAAAAAATATCACGATTATATGATAAAATTTATATCATCTTAATGTTCAACACTTTTAATTCATTATCTTTGGTGGCCAACCTCATAATTGTGGATTATGTCTTTTAGAATGAATTTATTTGCAATAGACATCAATCAATGTTATGAAATTAGATATAAATGTGTGAGAATGTTCTTCTTCAATAAGGTGTGCATTTTTATTCACCTATTTAATTTTACATGCATGTTAATGTAGTACATGTATAAAGTTGTTTTTTTCATTGTTTTCATCAATCTACTAATGTTTTTTACCCACAAGAGTTTCTTTGAAATGGTGTGATAATGTCTCTTTTTCTATCCATTGGTGTCTCCCTAGGTTTTTATTTTGATGTAGATTTGATGGTCAATTTCAACTATTATTAATTACTATTGCCGTATTATTTAAAATAAACAAAAAACTTTTATGTTTATTTTCGTCATCACTCTTTCTACTCACTCTTTCTTTTTTTTTGGTGATCACCCATTCATATTTTAATTAGGTCATAAAATTATTTCATCAATCATATTATACATTTATGGTAGTTTGCTTAGGAAAAACATAAGTTAATATATACAATAAGAATTAAAATTTAATTTAAATAAAGGTTGAACAATTAATTAAGAAAAAAGAGGAAATATAAATATGAATCACCTGTTACAACACCATGGCACCTAATGAAGATGCCAACGTCAAAAAAATAAAATAAAACTCAAAACACATTACATGACATCCATATAAAGGAGTGGATGTCTCCACCAATCATGAAAACCAAAAGCTATTAGCACATAGTTCGAAGATAGCCAAACGAAGGAATTTAACTTTACTTTTTCGACCATACGGAGAGGATCGATAACCGTATCTGTGAAAACTCAGTTGTATCTCTCCTTGCAAATTGCCCAAACACAAGCAAGCCAAATGACCTTTAGATAAAAGTGAGTAGATTTCGGCAACCCCGCCAATTGAGTAAACTGAGAGTAATGATCTTTAATATAACCTGGAGATACAAAAGAAACGCCAAGCCAATGACATACTAAAAACCACACACTTCCAAAAGATTCACATCCTATGAAAAGATGAACCGTCGTTTCTATTAACCCACGTGCTTCAACACATAAATTTTCGTTTGGTTGAAGAACATGTCGTCGCACCAGGTTTGATCTCGTAGGTATTCTGTAACACCCTGTTTTCCCAATATACAAATTTCTTAAATCATTTATCAGAGTAAGCATCATAAACAACGGGATATCACATATAACATAAACCAAAACAGTTAAATAATAATTTAACCAAATATCTTAAATATTGCAGCGGAAA
Organism: Medicago truncatula; assembly: GCF_003473485.1. Lineage (NCBI taxonomy): Eukaryota > Viridiplantae > Streptophyta > Magnoliopsida > Fabales > Fabaceae > Medicago > Medicago truncatula. Next base: position 8,371,306 of record NC_053042.1, read on the forward strand.
TTATATCATAATCATAAAACGTTTTGGCACGCAGGCCCCATCAAAGTAATCTCAAAAGATTTAGTTCAATATCACAAATAGCATATTATTCACGTAATAGAACGAAGCATGCATAACATATAGCCCCATCCCGTTACGTATCAGAGTGACCTAGACGACACAGTGAAGGCAAGGCCACTCACGACGGAAACTGCACACTATGCACGATCACCTGCAAGTTACCCATACGAAGGGCAACATTTTCAAGCAGAAGGGGTGAGATTTCATAACAAAATAATGTTAATCAAAGTAATTCGAATCATAATTAATATTACATTAATCTTAAACAACTTTGGATATCAGATAAACATTTATCACGTAATCACATATTCAATCGTCATCAACAACATAACATATTAGACATGACAATGCGACAATGCTCCTAGACTCCTTATATGCATGTGGTACCAATCGTCATCATAAGTATTAATATACTTTAATCGTGCGGAGGACAAAACTCCTAATAAATCGTGCGGAGGACAAAGCTCCTAATAAATCGTGGTGAGGACTAAGCTCAATGAATGCTAATGCATGGACTCTTATCAACAAATCACCGTAATCAACATATCAATATGCATCCAATAATTTGGACCTAAACGTCATCATTTCATCATATATAGACATTATGCACTTAGTTAAACAACAGCAGCACAGTCAAGTCACAACAACGGATGATATCAATATATCAATTGCAATTCAATAACATCATAATATTTCATTATATCTTACATAATGTTTAATACATTAATTCATGCTCAATTAATATCAACATATCTTAAACAGCTTTACAGACTGCATTAAACGTCATCATTAGGTCTCATTACCTTAAGGGGGTTCACTCTTGATCCAAACGTGCGACACAGATCGCACAAGCACTCAACACACTCTAACCTGGAAGTGCTCGCGAGGCAAGAATTCTTACTCGCCATGGCGAGTACGAGACAAGTTCCAAACTAATGTTGTTCTGGGTTTAATCTTGTCCTACATTCATCCCTAATCATTACTAGGTATATTCAGGGTCCAATTAAAAAGTCGAAATTACAAAATCTAACATGCTCTCTGCCTTAGCTCGCTATGGCGAGTAAGGTTGCTCGCTATGGCGAGCAATACCAAAAGAACTCGCGAGGCGAAGGGAAAGGCTCGCGTGGCGAGCGATGAAGATCATCACTCGCGAGGCGAGGTTCATAGCTCGCCGTGGCGAGCGATGAATGTCGCTATGGCCAGACTTGATATTTTCACAAAAATCCGACGATTCTCAGGGTTCTAAGCCTAGTATTGATTCCAAAGTTTGTCCTAAACATCATCTAAGGTCCAGGAACACTTTCTACACCAATTTAATCAATTCCTACCGTTTAATCATCAATTCTAGGGATTTGACCTAGTTTTCGTCTTCTCCAATTCAATCCTAATTCTTGCTAACTAATTATCAGAATTACATTCAATTAACAATTCTGAGTTATTAGTCTCACCCTTACCTTAAGTGTAGAATTTACAACCTCCAAACTAGTTTTCGAAATTAGAACACGAGCGTAATTCAGTCTCTCCCTGTCCACCGTGCAATCATCCGATCGAATAAATCTTCCACTATCTGAAACACAAGTTTTGAAAAAACATTCGTTTCAAGCATGTAAAGGAGTGCCATATACTCTAATCCAGGCGCCCCTTTCATTGATAACATCCTCAGATGACCATTTTTTCATATCCGAGAATAACATACCGAAAAAGTGAATTGCCTCATTAAATACATTCCAAACATCTTCACCCCCAGTGCAATACAAGAAAACCCTATCACTTCCCATAGGAGTTGTAACAGAGTGTTTCGCCAATAGCGAACTCCTAGCAAGTTTTTCCCCTACTGTTACGATTTCTGCACATTTTCACCCAAAAAACCAAAATTTCATCTACCCAAATCCCAAATTTGATAGGAAACTTAACCTATGATTATTCAACAATCTGAACACCAATTATTACCTTAATTCATCGGATTACCTACTCTTTCAACAATCAATTTTAATTTCAAACCCTAATTTCTATAACATCAAAACTAACAAAACGACAACATGTTAAACCCCTTTTTAGAATTATACAACCCATTATTAGAGAAAGCTAGTCCCACTCTTACCTTAGATTAGATGATCGGTCTCTACGAGATTGCTCCTCTTCTCTTTCTCTGACTTCTCACTTTCTCCCTTTTTCTCTCAAAAGCAGTTTGCTCCCTTCATAATTTTTTCTTCCTCCACAACTCTCTCTTCAACCTCCTTCTTATCCACCCTCACATTCTTAATACCAATAGCATAAGTTAACACCACCGGTGTGGTCATCTCCACCTTTCCTTCACCACGCCTATAATCCCTAACCTCCTCATCATGTTTCGCAAACCTATCGAATCTAGCTTCCCGAGCCCAAACTCGAAAATCATCTATCCATATATTATTCAAAGCCTGTTCTAATTTATCTCTGTTCTTCACATACTCAAATCTAACAAAACCATAGACTTGACCACACAAATTGAGTTTTCTGGCAATATAAATATCAGACAGAATACCACATACCTCAAAATATTGACGAACGCGAAACACAGGCATAGCTTCTGGAATATTCGTAAAGTAGAACGTAGCCTTGCTGTCAAAGATTCAGTCCTTACTGCCATTGTTGCGATGATGGTCGTCCAAAGCATTTCCATGTTGCACCAGTTCATTGCGTTTTTCTGTAAGGCGCACATCTGAATGTGCAATTCGCTGATCATGCCAAACCCTAGAAAATTGTGGTGAATTGCCATCATTCTTCCCATAATATTGTCGCTGATCATTCCAATCCCTATACTGCCGTCGAGAATACCTTTCATCCTTACCAAAAGATCATCGTGCATTACCGTAACTCTGATCCTTTCGTCTTCCTTAACCTAACTACAAACCATTCTCCCCTATCCCCCCAATTTCTGCCTCCCAGGCTGAACCCCTGTCCCCCAAGTGTACCTCACTTCCGGTGATAAGCTCCAACGCGGTTGCCACCGAACAAACCTAGGCCGACCACCACGAAGTCTCTCATCGCTCTCACTGTTTTTTTATCCTAAAATTATTTTGTCAAAATACTTCAATTGACTTCATTTAAATGAAAAAAAAAATGTATATATGCTTCCTATAAATCAGGAAAGTAGGGTCTCAGTTGCAATAATAATAGATGATAATAGACACAATGGATGCAAAGAAAAGATGAAACGACACACCAGTTCAGACACAATTTTCAATTTTGCTAAAAAGATACTCTCCCAAATTGTATGTCGGTTTAGGGAATATTTGTCCCAAATTATATGTCGCTTTACAATACCAATGCAACATTAATATTATTTTTCTTATTATAACCTTAATTATTTATTACTCTCTCTTCTTTCAATTCTTTCATTTATCTTTCCCTTATTATTTATTAAAGACAATTTTGTAAAACAACTTATAATATTTCTTTTCCACACAATATTAATTGCATTTCTTAATATGTGTGAAATGCCCAAAACGTCATACAATTTGGGACGGATGGAGTATTTCCTATGCTTTGTAGAAGCAATATTTTTATTGTAATGAAAAATTTGTTTTTTGTTTAGCACTAAACATGCTAAAAATAATGTACATCACTTATATATGCTGTAAATTAAATAATGGAACTATGAATAATTAAATTGAATTTTAATTAAAAATATTTATTGAAAAAGGGATTAAGATGAATGTAGTATTACTAATTTATTTTAGCTAAAAATCATATTATAGAGTGTTTGAATGGAATCTGTGAAAACAAAAGTCATTTGAATTTTTTAAACAAGGTTGTTTCATTTTTTAAATAAAATAATTTCATTGACTCAGTAGAATAAAAAATTTATAATACGGACATAATATAAAAAAATTGTCTTCATAATACGATACTATTATCTACAAGTGTGTTATTTATATGGATTTATTTATTTTTTTAAAACGGAGATAATTTATTAAAATAAGGTGAAACCAAGTACAAGTCATACACAAAGTTAATCGCAAAAGATTACAAGACACCAAAAAGAGTAATACTTACTCCTAGGTTCATTGAATATAAAAATGATATATTATTATTTATTGAATCAATTTAAAAAGTTAATTTTTTCTAATAATAGGGACCGAATGCGGTACAACTTAGTTAAAGACTAAAACATAAAGAACCTTAACCATTGCTTAGTCCCCCCCTAAACAAAAGCTAATAAACTAAGTTTCAAGCAAATTTTAAGACAGAGTTTGTTCTTTTGTTTCAAGCAATTGAAAATAGCTTACAATCAATCACAAAATAACTATGATTAATTGAAAAACATCTTCAACACCAAATGGTAAACATCAAAGAGAAATTTTCAGATTCAATCAAACAAATAACCCAATGTAGGAAATGAAACTAGCTAGGACAAGGTTAACATCAAGAGAAATTTTGAAAATTTTAAGCAACAAAGGTGTTCATACTTTAAATTGCAAACTTTGATGATGAAGGATAGGCAACAAGAAATAGCGATGTTATAAAAAAATAAATAAAAAAATAAAAACAAGATAAAAACCAGCGTAATTTATTAAAAACAAGATACTTTAAATGCCCCAAAAGAGTTTGAATTTCAGCATTCAGTCGTTCAACCATTGAAGAAAACACACTTCCGTGAGTTCTTTCACCACCAGACTCAATGATGCTAATTTATATCTATCTTCCTGCAAATGAAAGAAAACGGAAGCAAATTAATATATAATCAATATGAATATTAATAACAAAGTTACCTTTTTCATATTATATAGTACAATCAATCCTGGTCCTAGATAGCTACATAAAAACCATTCAAGTAATATCTATACAAGACATATGCAAAATTTTCAAATCTCCATAAAAATAATGCAAAATCAATTTTCAATTAAATATTCAATTTCCTAACCTAAGGCTGAAGGAGCTGCACTACACATTCATATTGTTTTAGTCATATTTTCAGTACACTATTTTTCTATATAGATCCATCTCTAATTACACCCAAATGTTGCTTTCCTCCCACCTAGTTAACTTTTCTCCAATCAAAGGAAATCGGAGTTTGCTTGTCCTGATTGTAAGAATCGTTATCTTTGAACACAAACAATATAACATGAAGATAACCGACATTAATCCTTCATTGGTTTTAAATAAATAAGCAAAAAGAAGCAACCATACAAGATAATCTAGCAAAACGCGCGAAAGCATTGATATTAATCATAAATGAGAATATATATGAAGATGTTACTGACTTGAGATAGATCCGCGCTTGAGATAAATCCGAATAAAGTTTTCGAGACACTTCACTCTAACCTCCATTGATTCCATATCAGCTCTCATTGCCTCCACGTTCTCATTTGAAATCTCAATATCATCAAGCAACTTAACAACCGGCCTAATGTTTCTGATAAATCCCAATGCCGTATAAATCTTAATGATCATAGCAGCATTGTTTATCGCCCATTGATCCACTTCTTCTTCATCAAGATTATCCCGCTCAGCCAACCATTTCACCATAAATTGTTTCTCTTTTTTTCCTCCTTTTTTTTCTTCTTTATCATCTTCTTCTTCATTGTCATCATCATCATCTTCTTCTTCTTGCAGTTTGCAAGCTGCAAGGAAACGTTTACTGTTCTTATGATTTAAATCACTGAAGTTGATTAATGATCTGAAAACGTGATTCCTCACAAATACATGATCAACAACTAGTGATTTCCACATCTTAGAAATGCACATCAATTCAACTGGATTATCTGAATCAATTCTTGATATGATATGGATCAATAGTTCATGCGGGAGTTCTTGAAATGATACCGCCGTTGTTGCTTCCTCCATCGTGCAATTGGAAGCTGGCCGCTGAAGAAAAGTGTAATGCATGCAATGACGCTCGCCCGCAAATTTAGGGTTTTTTCAAAAAAAAAAAATGTTGGTGGGCTGCTCATTTGTTAGCAAGGCTGGCTCATAACGAAAACAATTAAAGATTTCTTTTTAGCACCCCCCGCCCCTCCCCCCCATCTCTTTAGGCCATATGAAATTCCAAATTTGCCCTTATTAACACTTCTGATATGCAACTATAGGAGCATCTGGGAGATAACTCTCGTCCCGTCCCTTAAGCTCACTTGGTAAGAGATAATGTATTATATATGCAGGGGTCAGGGTTCGAACCCCGGATACCCCACTATTTTACTTTAAGGTGAATTTCTCCAACCGCTAGGCTACTTGACCCCAAAAAAAAAAAAATCGTCCCTTCTAGCACTTAAAAATTCATTGAAATAATAATAATCACCCTATTTTGCACTTAAAAATCTGTTGAATTGCCTCATTTGACATATGATAATAATCGTCCCATTTGACACTTAAAATTCCATTGAAATAATAATAATCGCCTCATTTGGCACTTAATGATCATCGAATGCAATGATATGTATGCTATGCACTCTCGCTGTAAATTACAAACTTTTTCGACTCTTGAACCACATATTTATGAATTTCACATCATCACTAAAACTTTATAATCAGTAAACTTTAACACCACCACGTACACATCAAAAATCACTTTAACTCAACAACATTTCTCATTGCACAAATAAGAAAACATCAAGATTTACACATTCATCAAATCACATACTTTAACAAGATTGCAACCCACCAATTCTTATAATTATTAACTACAAGAAAATTAATCAAACATAATAAATCATGGTTAAGACTAGAGCCCCTTACCTTATGAGCTTTACTTCCTTAACACTACTTTAAGCTTTAAGTCTCAAATTCATGTTTGTATTGCAGCCACTATTTCTCTCATTCTAGGCATAATTTTGACGATTGGACCGTTGAAAACAAAGAACCACGTGGTGGGAACATGCTATCCAAAAATTAGTTCGATTGAACGGTGAACGAAGAAGCACTCACAATTATGTAGGGAAAACAAAAATAAGCTTAATGAAACGATATTTCTAAAATTAGAGACGAGGTTAAAAATAAAAGAAAAGAAAAGAATGAGATACTCTTATTACCTTAAGAGTCACACGTATATGAGAAGCAGAGATGATAAAGATTATTCTTGTGGCCTTAGAAATAATACCCTTTGGATGGTAGCAATTGGTGGAGGCGTGTGAATCTGATGGTATGAAGAATATGCAGACTTAATGATAGAGGCGTGAGTTTTTCTCAGGGAGAGAGATGATATAGGATAACGCAATTTCAACGAAGAGGGGGTAGAATTAAAGGATATTCATTCTTTGAGTTTTCTAGGGACATTCCATGAGGATTAGAGAAGGAACACGTGAAGTAGGACAAGTACCAACATAATTTTGTATGAGTAAGAGGCATTAGTAATGAACTTATATAACTACACACCTGACAACTACATCCCCATAAGTGAGTGGAAAACTGCTCCTTGTATTTAGCAAGTAACCCATGATAATAGGCATAATACTTTTGACCCAGCAAGTAAAATGGCCATACAGAGAAGGAGTACGTATAGTGGAAGATGTACACGTGGTAAAACCGGTAGTGAATATTAAAATATATTAATTAATTCTAAAATAAGTTAAAACACGAAAAAAAAAAATATGTCATTATAATGTATATAAAATATGGGAGCGTTGCATATACTTAATCACAAGAATATTGAAAAGAGAAATGATATTTGTACCACCATTTTAGTATAATTTTCTCTTTCATATTCATATAATGTTTTTATTCTCTCTCGAGAATAGAAAACAACAAAGTTGTCTCAGAGGTTATATCAAAATGGTTGTCAAAATATCACTACTCTATTGAAAAACATCTTCAACACTGAATGGTTTGCCTTAAAACCTCTTAGACTGTCCATTGATTCCCAAAAAATAAAATCGAAGCAGAGTTTAACATCAACAAAAAATTTCACATTCGAACAAACAAATAACCCAATGCAAGAAATGAAATTATCAAGGCATGCATACGTTAAGATCAAGAGAAGTGTTTTTTTTTTTGGTAGATAAAAGAGATGGCAAAGCCACCATAAACTCACTCACACAAAGTGGAGGTACCGGGGTTCGAACCTCGATCATAACGTTCGGCCTAACAATTTCGACATTTTTGTCCGTTGAACTAGGACTTATGAGACAAGATCAAGAAAAATTAATTTCACAATGTTAACTAACAAAGTTTTCAAACATTAAATTCCAAACTTTCATTAAAAACAAGATAAAAACCAGCCTAATTCATTTTTATTAAATGTTGAACTAAACATAGAAATAAAAACAAGCCAACTCACATTCACTTGTTTTAGCTTGTTAAAGAAGTGGCGAGTATAAAGAAACAAAGAAGAAGTTGAAACAACAAGACACATGTTCAAGGAAATATGAGTGTCCCTTTAGGTTGAGTGGTTATTTTAGTGTAGTAAATCTATAGAGTTTGAATCTTGTTTAATGAGTGCATAATCATAACATGGAGCCAAAGCTGGAAGGTCATATGTTAGTTGGTCGTTTAATAACACATTTTATACTGTATTGGTGATGGATTCGACTTATAAAATCAATCAATACAAAATATCATTGTTTAAGATCGTTGGTTTGACTTCAATTAAGATCAGCAATTGAAGTAGCACAATGGTCACAACTAGCATGGACATCCGTGCCAAGCACGGGCTAGAATTCCGTCAAATTTAAGGGAGGTGATATTGTGATGTAGTAAAAGTCGGTTAAAGTTCAACATTACAAATAAAATTATCACAATGTTGGAACTTCTGTGAGAGTCTAAATTGAGTTGTATGATCACATTAGGCTAGGAGCAATCACACGAGTGAGATTAACATCACACATTCATCCAAAGTCTCAAGGCATTACGACATGATCATATTATTTATATGTTGCTCGCATCTACTCTTGCATACAATGTAAAATTTTAACTTTCACTTAATACATTAACATCTCTCCATTAAGTGTCAGACTCTCCGTGTTCGTGATCCACCACCTAGAACACTCCCACTCCCTTACAACGTTGAACTAGGATACCACAATTGGACTTTCTGGGGTTGAACATCAAAAGAGTGAAAAAAATCATACTCAAGCTTTAAAATTTTTGATGAAATTGTAGTCTCAATTAGAATATATATATATATATATATGTGAAGATTTGTACTTCATATATATATTCTAATTGATATGTGATGCATCTATTCTTTTCTCTTGATAGACTTCTGAGTCCAAATATATGAATCCGGGCAGAGACAAAGAACATATAAACACCAATTTTGAATAAGAAAACAACAATATAAGAAATCACAATATTCTTCACACACACAAAATCACAATAAAAAGTAACATAAGAATAAGAAATGTTAATTAAACCGTAAAACAAAAAAAAATAGAAAATAAACAAATAAAAGAAAAGATAATGTGGTTGAATGTGGTTTTTTATGGGAGGAATAGGTAGATGAAAATAATGAAAAATAATTTGTCTATATATAGGAAAAAAAATCATGTCATGATCAATTTTGATTGGCTAATAAAAAATAAATGAGTCATGATCTATTTTGATTGGTTGATAAAAAAACATTAAATGAGAAAAGAAATTTGAAGATGTCATGTGTACTTTTCAAAAAAAAATTAAGACAAATATTTATAATAAAGATAAAGATAGAGATAGGCGCTCATCATCATGAGATGGAATTCGTGGTATATCAATCTTAGAACATGATTTTTGTTGCATTTTAGCTTGATAGCTTCAATATCTTGTTTTAAGACTTTGTTCGTCAAAATTTGTTGAAGAAATAGAAGTAGTCAGTCAATCATGCATCGGTAATGATGTAATGATGAATTTTTTCACAACCTGTGATAGTCTATATATAAGGAAATACTTTAAAAACATCTGAACATAATAAATAAATACTTCAAATATCATTGCTCTATTTTGTCAGAAAAAAAATATCATTGCTCTATTTTTTATTTTTTTTTGATAAAGCAAAAGCAAAATGACATAAGAAAGAATAGTGCCTAAATAAATTGATGCTCCACTCTAATCTTTTGCCAATTGCTTATATATATATTAAAAAAAAAGGAAAAAATACATAAAAAATTGGAGGGACGTAAAACCTGACCCAGTTAAACCATGTGAATCAACCCTAACGGGTGGTAATGCATCAATAATAACAACACACAATATTCAACCCTAATCAATTCTAACAAACGAACCAATCGAGCCTATAATTTGGCAAATGAAACGATCGTCAACACGAATTCGGATCACGTACCATCAACTCCCTGCAAAGCAACAAGCATTAACGACTCTTTCGAGTCCACACAGTCCCATTTCAATCTACGAAACCACGGACATTTGATAGGGGAGTGGCTTCGACCGCCAGCACGGAAATTAGCGAAACCACACACACCAACCATTACTGCGATCATCAGTATAATAACAACCATTTATGGCTCAACAACGGTACCGCAACCACCTTCAAAGAAAGTGAACCAGAGACAAACCGTCGTATGCGATATGGTTTATGAACCGACAGCCAACACATATCAGATTCACGTACCAATCACCCCTGCAACCAAACAGTAAGCATCACAGCCCTCTTGAGCTTCCCAATCCACGCCTAACATTTACACAACGTTGAAGGCGAAGGACACAGAACAGAGACTCCCACAACGTTGCTCTATTCTTTATGAGCTGGAAGAAAAATCAATAGATGGAAAGATTGATGAATGCATATTGTTTTACAAGTATTCTACATCTACATTATTTTTGTTCTAATAGCATGTTAACGTATCCGTGCAATTTCAATTTTTTTAATTTTTTTTTATTTTTTATATTTTCTTATTCACATTGTACCTAAACTCCTACTGCACATTCGGACACAACTTATGGCAATTTCCATTTTAATTTTATTCACCGCATAACTTTTATTTAATTTTAGTTTCTATTTTAATTTTTTTACGAATAATGAATTTTTTAGCACCTTTTAAAACCTAAAAAAAGTGACCATGAAAAAATAGAGTCTAAATTGGAAAAGAATTATGTATAGATTAAACTTGAAAAGTGCTGATTTTTATAAAGACTAAGATACATTCAAAAAAGATATCACACCTCTTCGGATTCAAACAATATTATTTTCAATCTGGATTAGTAAATTTGGAGGGGTATAATTAAAAAAAAAAAAAAAAAATTAAAAAAAATCAGTGGGTAGATCTCCTAAAAAAAATGGGGTTAACCCGTTTTTTAGATAAAAATGGCCCAAATTGGTTTTTTAGTTTTTACAAAATGAATTTGGCAAAAACAAAAGAGTCTCAAGTTTGAACCCTGCGGCGTCACAGTCTCAAATTCTGAACGAGAATGACCGATCAGGTATTATTGACTTGTCAATCATTCTATAGTTTAGGAATTATCTTTTGATGTTGTTTTATTTTTCAGAAAGGTAATTTCTTTCTTTTTTACATTTTAGGATTTACATATTATTGACCATCACAGCATGTGTTGATTATTATATTAGACTATGATTCACCGACACCAGACACCAGACACGACATGGACATTACTGATAATATGATATAAAGCCTGAACATTCCTAATACATGAGTTTATCTTGTAGAACATAATATGCAAATGATCTCAAGATATGTAATTTAAGTTTCAAAGATACCAAGGAGGACTTATACTAACTGGTATTGAAATTGCAGTAAGTAACATGGAGGCTGGTTCAAGTAAGGTTCACAAGAGTACTCAAATGGCAAGTGTAATTGAAGAAGACACGATCAACAGCAAGCTACCTGAATCACTTATAAATCGCGTTCTGTCTTTCCTCCCTACAAAAGATGTTGTTCGGACTTGTGTGTTGTCCAAGAGATGGATGAATCGATGGACATCATCCATCACCAAGCTCGACTTAGATGATATTGATTTATCATACAATTATAATCCATTGTGTTCTTATTGCGAAGAAATTTGCACTGATTATTGCTATGACTATGATAAGGTTAGTTTTCTCCCTCTTGTTATCTTATTTGATAGTCCACCCCAAAACATTGATGATAAATTAAGTAACTCTGATGATTTTGGATGCAGTATAAATTGACTGTATGTCCAAGGTGTCATGTTTGCGGAAATCATAAAGCCAATTTGCGCGATGCAGAAGTATATGAAAGGCGTGTGGAGATAGATTTTGAGAGCGGGATGAAAATAGAATCAGGTAAAAAGGAGCAGCAGTTTGTAAATTTTGTTGGCAGAGCACTTCTCCTTACTTCAATCTCAAGCATGGAGTTGGAAAGATTTTCTTTACTGATCAATAACAAGCGTGATATATCCCTTCAAAATACTTGGATCTCTAGCATCTTGAATCGGAGAGTAAAAATTCTTCGGATCCATTCATCTTTTTATCAGCTCCCCTTTTCTGCTCTTACATCTCATTATCTTTTCAACTGCACCTCCTTAGAAGAATTAGAATTGGTACTCCATGTGTCCTCCACCATAAAATTTCCCAGCATTTCTGTTCATTTTGGACACCTAAAACTCCTCAAGTTGTATGGGATCTTTTTTAAGATTGATACCTCTAGCGACTGTTTGACCCTTAATTTACCACTTCTTAGAAAGTTTGATATCAAAAACTGCAATTGGTCGGGTGGAAAAGATCTTATTGTAGAAGCTCCTCTACTTGAAATTGTTTCCATAGAACAAGACATTGAATTTTATAATGCGGCATCCCATGACCTACATAGCCAATCCATCAAATTCAATGCTTTGCATCTCAAGCAATTCACTTACTCTGGGTATGGTACAGCACAACTAATTCATTTGTTCGATCATGGTTTCCTGTCTTTTGATTCAGCTGAAATCATTTGTAAGCCAAGTTTTCCTGAAACAGAACGCATTCCTTTTCTCGTTCACCTTTTAAAGCAATTTCATCGCGTGAAATCTATCAAAATTGAGGGGTTGGACTTGAATATTGAGGTAAGCATGCGCGCGCGTGTGTTTGTGTGTGTGTTGTTTAACCTTTTTTGACACTGAATATGTTGATGCCAAATCTTGATACTTATTTTATACTTTCCTGCATAAGTAATTAGATAATTAGTTAAACACCTGCACACGTAAATATATTAATTTCAATTTTGTAAGTGTTCCTAAATCAGTAACATGTATATTCATAAGTTGGTTCTCAATTGAGCTCAAAATTGTATTATTTTTGTTGCAATAACAATTAGTTTCGTTCTTTATGTCATCCAGGTACTGAAAAAAGCTAATGTACCTGTATTTTCCTTGTTGAGCAATTTGGAGCTTGGCTTAGTTACTGTTGAAGTTCTTATAACCTTACTTCAAAACTCGCCGATTCTCAAGACGCTAGTTCTCAAGGTAAGTACTTAGTATTTAATAAATGCAACTTTGACTGCATTGCATTCATACAAGTTTACTTGCTTTTCCTCCCTAATTTATTAGTAGTTTTATTTGGACTTTGTTTGATTATTAATCGTCAGGGAATACATAGTTTTGCCGAAGAGTTTCTCAATTCTGCTGTTTTGCCACATTGTGTGGTCTCTTCTCTCCAAGTTGTGAAATTTGAAAAAGTAAATGGAGCCAAGCATGAAATGTTCTTAGCCAAATTTTTTATGGAAAATGGTATGATGCTGGAAGAGTTGGGTTTCACCATTGCTAGTCAAAGGCCAGACATATCTAAGGTTGTAGAAGAATTTAAGGAAATGGTGTATCCCTTTAAGACAAGGTCTCTCTTTATCTATTGTTTTTCATATTAATTAGTAGAACCTAGCTCTGTAGTTTATTATCGAAGGGCCAATAGGATTTCAATATAGTACTTATGAATGGGATAAAGTGGATAAGAGGCCAAACTATTTATTTTGTTAACCGAAGAGAACAAGAAAACAATTGCATATTTTATATCATGAAATGAGAACTTGATAATGTTTTTCTGTATGCATCATTTTGTGATATTGTGATTGGCCAATGTCACACAAGTATTTTAGAGATTTTAGAATTGATTTTATTATGTTTGGATAATTTAAAGGTGAATTGGGGTGCATTTGTTTCAACTTTAAAAAAAATAGATTTTGTGTCAAAAGAATCTAGAGATTTTACTTTAAAGATTTTTAAAAAAATCTGAAATTATTTGTGTTTGCCTACTATCCATAAAAATCCTTTTTTTTTAAAAAAAAAAAAATGAGTTCTAACATGCACATGTGTTATCTCCTTATTGTTAAAAAAAAAAAAAGATTTTGAGAAAAGCTAATTCTAATAGCTTTTCATTTTAGGGTAAAAATAGATTTTTTTGATAAAATGATTTTTCTACAAATCCTAAACAAACACTTAAAAATGAAAAAAGTGATTTTTTTTAAGGGATTATCTGAAACAAACAGGCCCTTGATTTTATGTTTAGAATTGATTTTACATGAAGTTGTGATTCCTTCCGGCATTGATTTTAGCCTTACATTTCTTGTTAAATCCACTTTTACAAAATATTTTCAAACATAAATCATTTTACATTTTAACTTATTGTCATCCACCGAAGAACCAAACATACAAACTCAATCTCGAACATATATCTTTCTTATGGTAGATTGAGAAGGCTAACAATCCCCAGAAAACCAGTATTTCTTCTTCAACTTTTAGACTTGTTAGTAGAATTTGGCCACTTAGAATTATCTAATGAGATCTCTTTTGATCTCTTCTTGAACCTTGAATACATATGATCGTGATTTATCCTATTTACTTGAATACATATGATCTCTTTTGTCCATGATTAATTACTGGACTAGTCATGCTAATACTGATTTCACTACTCAACTTGATCTTAAACTTGCTGGAAATAATTAGTTAAGTTGTGTTGTGCAGCAGCTCAAACTATATTATTAGCACAACATGGTCCATTATTAATTCAATCTTAACTAAAATGATCAGTCTTACCATATCCTTATTAATTAAGTAGGTATCTAAACATGAAAACTTGTGCTTCTTGTTACAACATCCCTTGCTTTCCACTTGTATGCTTCACGCTTAGGCCATTGTCAATTTCATTCTTTAATTTCATTATGGTCCATGATTAATTAATAAACTGAGTCATGCTGTTATACACATTATCGACCATTATTAATTCACATTATCAACCATTCTACACTGTAAAAATCTACTGCTAATGCTTCCTCCCTTCAATCACCTTTTATTGTTTAGATGAGAAATGTTTTCCCACCTTTGTTTGTTTGTATTTCCAAAGGTGCGGAAAACAGTTCTCATCCAAAAAAATAAAAGATCAAAATCCAAAGGTGTTTGTGTTTCTCACAGCTTTTGATTTTGTTGAACTGATGATTGTGTGTTGCCAAACTCTACCTACCCAGATAGAAAGTTTGTATTGTGTTTCTTATCTTTAAAATGTTGAGTAAGACATACAATATATACAACAAAATATGATAAGCTATAAGGAAACATAATTGCTAATTATGTATAAGATGTGCTGACTTGATATGCAGATAATTGTTATTTATAACTTGATGTGTTGACTTGATATGATCCAATAATTAAGGGATTGTGTCTCTAACACCCCCCTTCAAACTGGTGGTGAGTGAATCACACCAAGTTTGTCTCTTAGTTGACTGAAACGTGTGTGACTTAATGGCTTGGTGAGACAATCTGCAATTTGATCCGTTGTAGGAACATAAGCCACAACAACCTTATTTTGTAGTACTTGGTCTCTGATGTAATGAACATCAATTTCAATATGCTTAGAACGAGCATGCAATACTGGATTAGAAGCTAGTGCCTTGGCACTCAAGTTATCACACCATAGTATGGGCTTCCTTGGCAATGGGAGTTTCAGTTCAAAAAGTAGTGAATGAATCCATGCTATCTCAGCAGCTAGGTCAACTAGTGCTCTGTACTCTGACTCTGTGCTTGATCTTGATACTACTTTTTGTTTTCTTGAGGACCAAGAGATGAGTGTTTCACCAAGGAACACACATTGACCAGCCATGGATTTTCTGTCATCAATACTAGTGGCCCAGTCTGCATCAGAAAAACCTGTTATATCCAAGTCAGTGGATGGCTTGATGTGCAGGCAATAATTGATGGTGCCTTGGAGATATCTCAAGATTCTTTTTATACCTTGCCAATGGTCAGTGGTAGGTGAACTCATGTATTGACTGAGTTTATTAACAGAAAAGGCTATGTCAGGTCTTGTGTGAGTTAAATATTGCAGCCCTCCTATGGCTTGTCTGAACACAGTTGGATCTTTCAATTTCTCCCCCTCAACTGTGAAATGTCTTCCTGTTATCATCGGTGTTGGACATGGTGAGGCATTTTCCATCTTGAATTTCTTCAGCAAGTCACCGATGTATTTGGATTGTTTAAGGTACATTCCACTTGCATCTCTTTGTACTTCTATGCCCAGAAAGTAGTGTAAACGACCCAAATCTTTGAGAGAGAAGACATCATTAAGTTGTTTGATGAAAGCTTGAAGGAAATTGTTGCTGCTGCCTGTGACTATTATGTCATCCACATATATAAGGAGAAATGTGATATGATCTTTACCTTTTAAAAGAAAAAGAGAAGGATCACTTTTTGTGTTTTGAAAGCCCCAATTTAACAATGCAGTTTTGAGACTATCAAACCAAGCTCTCGGTGCCTGCTTCAGCCCATAAATTGCTTTAGATAGTTTGCATATGTGATTAGGCTTGGTAGGATCAACAAATCCTTCTGGCTGATGCATGAATACGGTTTCTTTGAGGTATCCATTTAGGAACGCATTGTTGATGTCTAGTTGCCTAACTTCCCAATTGAGGTGTACTGCAATTGAGAGGATGACTCTGACTGTGCTAACTTTGACTACAGGACTAAATGTTTCTTCATAGTCGATTCCAGCTGTTTGTTGAAACCCCTTTGCAACTAGTCTGGCTTTCCTCCTTTCTATGGAACCATCTGACTTGTATTTGGTCTTGAAGACCCATTTTGAGTCAACTATGTTTTCTTGATCTTGGTAAGGGACTAGTATCCACGTCTTGTTGGACATGAGAGCTTGAAACTCCTTTTGCATTGCTTCTTTCCATAAGGTTCTTGTGAGAGCTTCCTTGACATTTGCAGGTTCCACTGTGTCTTTGTAAGTCTCAGTGATTCCAATGTAAGGTAGCTTCGGCTTGTGAATGCCTGACTTACTCCTTGTGTGTATTGCATTACTTGTATTTGTGTCCAAGCTTGATTCACCCACATTTTGCTGCTGAACTATGTCTAGTGTCTCTTCATGAGTGGTGTCACCTTCTGATGAACCATTGTCAGTTTGTTCTGTGTCACTAGTAACACCTTGAGAGTCTTCTTCGTTTGTCTCATCTTGATTTTCTTCTTCAATGATTGGTATGCTAGCATCATTGATAGAATTACCTGCACTGCACAAAGGAAAAGAAGTAGATGGATTGTTAATTGTTGTTTTCAAAGGACTTCTTGTATTGAGAAACCCCTCATGGAATGGAAAAAGGTCTTCATTAAAGATGACATGTCTTGATATGAAAGTCCTTCCATGAGAGTTGAGACATTTGTAACCTTTGTGGGAGTTGCTATATCCCAAGAACACACACCTGGTTGTGTGGAATTGTAGCTTGTGTTGGTTATACGGTTTGAGGCAAGGGTAACACGCACAACCAAATGGTTTTAGCAACTTATAGTTAGGTTCTTTATGAAATATGAGTGAATAGGGACTCTCATTTTGAGTAACTTGGGATGGCAGTCTGTTAATGAGGTATACTGCAGTAGAGAAGGCTTCCCACCAATAATGTAAGGGCATTTGAGCTTGTGCAAGTAAGGTTAAGCCAAATTCAGCTATATGTCTGTGTTTCCTCTCGGCTCTTCCATTTTGTTGAAAGGTATATGGGCATGACATTCTAAATTGTATACCAACATCTATTGCAAGTTTCTGCACAGGTTTGTATTCACCACCACCATCACATTGAATTACTTTGATTCTTTTATTGAACTGGTTTTCAGTTAGGTTTTTAAATGGCTTAAATATGTAAAAGGTCCCTGTAAGTTCGCGCATTTTTTGTTTTCGTCCCTGTAAGATTTTTTTTCTAAAACAAACCTTGTATCTTCATAACATTTTGAAAAAGGTCCTTGCCGTCAGCTTCTGTTAACAAAAACGCCATTGTGGCTAACGGAGGACAGGTGGCGGGCAATGAGTTGGCATATTTTGATGATCTGGCATGCGAGATGATTAGTTTGGTAAATACAGGGACTAAAATCAAAAACGAAAATTACCACAGGGATGAAATTAAAAAACGAAAAATCAAAATTTGAAATTAAAACCTAACTTTCATTCTTCTTCTTCCTCTCAAATACCAATCTTCTTCTTCCTCTCTATCACTCTCATACCTTGCGCCCTAGAACCAAAAACTTTCTCTTTCAACAATGTCTTCTAATTCCATAACTCAACCATCAAGACAATGTTGACAAGTTCAAGAAGGGAGATGAAGCAAGACCTGCACATTAGATGGCTGCTATGTTCTACTTATTTTGCAACCACACATAGGTAACCCATTTGATGATGGTTGAGTTATGGAATTAGAAGACATTGTTGAAAGAGAAAGTTTTTGGTTCTAGGGCGCAAGGTATGAGAGTGATAGATAGGAAGAAGAATATTGGTATTTGAGAGGAAGAAGAAGAATGAAAGTTAGGTTTTAATTTCAAATTTTGATGTTTTCATTTTTTAATTTCATCCCTGTGGTAATTTTCGTTTTTGATTTTAGTCCCTGTATTTACCAAACTAATCATCTCAAATGCCAGATCATCAAAATATGCCAACTCATTGCCTGCCACTTGTCCTCCGTTAGCCACAATGGCGTTTTTGTTAACAGAAGCTGACGGTAAGGACCTTTTTCAAAATGTTATAAAGATACAAGGTCTGTTTTAGAAAAAAAAATCTTACAGGGACGAAAACCAAAAATGCGCGAACTTACAGGGACCTTTTACATATTTAAGCCTTTTTAAATTGAGTAAAAGCTTGCACAGTTTCAGACTTTTGTTTCAAGGGATAAATCCAGGTAAACCTACTGAAATCATCAATAAAGTGCACATAGTATTTAAAACCAGAGGAAGACATTATTGGTGCAGGACCCCATACATCAGTGTGGACCAACTCAAGTGGTTCCTGGGCATGAGAAGAAGAAGACTTAAAAGGTAAAAGGTGCATTTTGCCATATTGGCATGCCTCGCAAAAACTAAAATTATCACTAGGTGGTACTTTGACATTACAACTTTTCAAGACTTTGTCTAAGACCTTATTATTAGGATGACCAAGTCTCCTATGCCAGCTTTCCTTGACAGATACAAAAGCATATGGGTTTCCTTTGGTGTCTGAGAGCTGGTATAATCCATTTTTAAGTAGCCCTTTTAGTATTACCTTCCCTGTCAATTTTTCCTTCACAAAGCAACAATTTTTATCAAACTCAACAAATATGTTGTTGTCAGCAGCCAATTTTGAAACACTTAATAGATTTTTGGTAATGTTAGGTACATATAAGACATCATCTAAATTGAGTGACTTAAGTTTTGAAGAACCTGTGGCCACAATCTCTAATTTATCACCATTACCAACAACCTGAGAATTCTTACCATGGTGCTCAGTCAAGTCTTGGAACTTGTCAGTTTGATGTGTTACATGATTGCTTGCACCGCTATCAAAGTACCAGTCATAGTCTTCGACTGAGTTCTGAGAGGCTATGAAGGCATTGTGAGATCCTTGCTTGTCACTGTCTGCTGAATAATTGGATCTTGAGTAGTTTTTGTCAAACCTGTGAAAGCAATTTATTGCAGTGTGATTAGTCTTGCCATAGACTTGGCATGGTGCTTTGGATGACCTGCCTCTTCCTCTGCCTCCTCTCCAACCTCTGAAGTTGGAACCTCTCCAATTGTTGTTGGAATTGAACCTGTTGTCTCGGTGATCAAATTTGTTTGCAACATTTGCTGTTGCATTCAAATTCAGATTGGTGAGGGTATTCAGTTGCTCAATTCTACTTTCAAAAGTTAGTAATTGAGCTTGTAAATCCACCCAGCTGAGTGTGGTATGATCGGACAATTTTACAACTATAGGATTATATTCAGAATCCAAACCATTAAGAGTTTGAATGATCAAATTAGAATTTGAAATCGGATTGCCGGCAAGTTTGAGTTTGTCAGCAAGGTTCTTCATTTTGATTAGATAGTCTTCCATTTTCATTTCCCCTTTTCTGATGCTGTGAAATTGAAACTTGAGATAAATGATTTGAGACCTTGTGTGTGCTCCAGCCAGACTTTGAGCCTCATCCCAAAGCTGTTTGGAGGTCTCACAATGCAGCAGCTGAGTTGCCATTTCAGTAGCCATCGAGTTGAGCATCCACCCAAGGAGGCGTTGATCATTGGCTTGCCATTCTTCAAAGGCAGGGTTGTTGCTCTTGCTTGAGTCCGAAGAGGTAATGAATTCTTCAGGACACTTTTTCGTTCCCAACATATATCCATCGAGCTTGCATCCTCTGACCACTGGTAGAACTAGAGATTTCCATAGGGGATAATTGTTTCTGTCCAGCTTGACAGATACAGATGATGGTAGGTCATTTTTGTTGTTGTTGGCAGCGGAAGCCATGTTTTTCTGATGGATCAAGAGCTTTTCAGCTTAAGAGCTCTGATACCAAGATAGAAAGTTTGTATTGTGTTTCTTATCTTTAAAATGTTGAGTAAGACATACAATATATACAATAGAATATGATAAGTTATAATGAAACATAATTGCTAATTATGTATAAGATGTGCTGACTTGATATGCAGATAATTGTTATTTATAATTTGATGTGTTGACTTGATATGATCCAATAATTAAGGGATTGTGTCTCTAACATACCCTTCCTCAGCTTTTTATAAAGTTCAACTATAAAAGATTATACGGTAGATATATAATCATGGTTGAGTTGGGTGACCAAAAGGGTTACATAAAAATGGAATGTGGGGTTGATAGAAGAAGGGTTAAGTAGCTGTGCATCCGTTTTTGTGTAAGACTCTCATTTGTTTTCTTTGTTTTATGAGTCAAAACAAAATGTATCCACCTTTTAAAATATTCTGAGATTTAACCAATTAATTGAGCTCATTTGTTAATGAGCTTCAACTAGGATGAATCATACGGGAGGACTTGAGTTCGATTTTTGAATAAACAAAAATTCATCCTTCATCTAATGAGTTTAGTTCAGTTGATATAAACATTACATATAATATGCAGTGGTCAAGGTTCGAACCCCAACATCTCAATTATTCACTTTAAAAAGGTGTATTTCTAACCACTACCTTACTTGAAAAAGAAAAAAAAAAGATTCAAAATGCTTCTTACACTTTTTGTTTTAATCAAAGTAGTGGATTTCAAAATTTTCATTTGGTCAGTCTGAAATTCATTCCAAAACATATTGATTAAATTTTACTAATTCAAATTCAACCTTTCACCAATTTGAACCACACCTACGTTAGACAAAGGACATATTTATTTTTCAAAAAGAAGAAAAATGAATCAAATCATATCTCAAAAGTTATGCAGATGAAGCACGTATAAAAGCAGACCAAAGTGATGCCCATGATGTGTTTCATTTTCAATCCTCGAATTCACTACATTTTTTATATCCATAATAACAGGGTTCCATTTTGTATAACATTCGAGATATTATTATTTTTTAAGAAAAGAGGATGCACATAGATAGCCACCCAATCCTCGAATTCACTACATTTTCACCAAAGCATTTTTAACTAACTTCACCGATGATTTGAGATATTTTCATTACATTTTTTTTTTATAAAATAAATGATTTTTTTACTAATAAACAAAAAAAACTATTTTTTTAAAGGCAAAATTAATTCAAGTTAAAAAAAAATTGGATGTAAAATTAATTCTTATTCAAAACAATCAAATCGTGTCAAAGTTAATTATATATCTAGAATCAATTTTGACTAATCAACAAGTAGAATCTCTTTCTTTAGAAAAAAAAAAAAAAAAAAAAAGTAGAATCAAAATTTACATATATAATTCATATTATTTGGATCGCGATGGTTTGGGTCATTCGGAAAGAGCGGAATTGTCGTATTTTTTAGAACAAACAAGAGAACATTCTTTTTTTTTTTTTTAAGCCAAAGAGAAAATATAATAAATAAAAACAAACAGGTACACAGAAGTTGGCGGGGCATTGGACCTGACCTAGGAAAACCCAAACGGGAATACATCGTGAAAAAACTGTCCAAGTGGTACCACTCTAGACTATCCTAACAAAAAAACACAAATGACTGACGCAACCCAGCGAACCTGCGTCCGGACGCGAAACCAGGTTAAAAAAAACGTGAAAAGAGGACATCTACATAGAACGGTTAGAGTTTAAACTAGGCGAATGGATTGACTGTCAACACGGAAACCAATCCAAGTGCCAACATCCCCCCGAATCAACAGCAGGCATAAAATGCTCTTTCAAGCGAACAACGCGTAAAAACTCAGATCGAGGGATGAGTTCAATACGTCAGAAACCAGACCCTTTCGGGTTAATCAACCCAGATCCTTTCGGGTTAAACGAACCAAGCCCTTTCGAGTTTTATGAATTTCAACCACTGCAAAAAAGTCCAGATCAGAACCCTCCCCAACCACTGGTGTACAATCACAAAGAAAACACAAAACAAACACATGATGCAACACGGCCACTGGCGCCCACCACAGCCACCTGCAAGAACAAACACAACCACCCCGATCCAAACGACGACGAACGATCCGGGAGCACGATGAGGGAGGATTAATCGTGGAGGAAAGTCACCACAATTACAGCCGCCGGAATCAGAACAACCAGTACCAACACCAGAACAAACGACCCTGAGCACAACACCTAAACAAACGAAACAAGAACAGAGAAAAAAAACAGCAGAAGTGCAAAACAGAGAACACAGATCCAGCTAAAGCTGCGACACAACCTTCTATAACGTTTCTACCAAAACCAAATAGAACCCACCAACCACCGCTACTCAGAAGCTAGATCCGCAGCTGACGACGGTGGATCCAAGGGACGACACTGGACAAAAACAAACAAAAGGCGACGAGAGCAACAACCCGAGTTGGAACGAAGATGGTGATGCCATTTTCAATAAAAAAGTGTCCCAAAATAAATGAGCCATTTCACTTTTCAATACATCATTAATTACTTTTTTCCCTTTATAACTCTAATTAATACTACTTTCATCACTCTCAATTCAATATATTCCATTTTGCATTTATGATAGGGGAGAATAGACCAATACTTAACAAGAGCACTTAAAATTATTTTTCTCTCTCATTCATTTATACATTTGTCTTAAAATGTGTGATTTGAGCAAATGACTCCGTTAATCCGGGACGGAGGGAGTATCATTTATGGAGGCTTAATCCTATTTTCTCTGTTTCAGCTTTCATGTAATGTTTCTTGTGTCTGTTTTTTTTTTTTGCGATTTGCCAAGTATTTTGACTGTGTATTGTTTCTGACACTTTGATGCGTTGTTTCTAGCACATGTTGTGCGGAAAACATCGTATCCTTGTTGATATATTATTCTTTGACTTTTTCAAAAAAAAAAATACTGTCATAGATAAATGGTCATAATACATTGTACTAAATATTTTTTTAATCGCTATAAAATTCTGATCTTTTAAGTTTAATCCTTTTTAATTTTAATTGGTGTTTTATTTAATTAAATATGACAAAACTTTTTCATAAATTTTAATTGGTACTTATTAAAAACTAATTACATTATAAATGATGAAAATAGAGAGGAAGGATAAGAGATTGATAAACTCCCCAAGTCTCGCCATCGTTGCACTCTTTTTACTCTACAATGTTTGTGTTTTATCATTGATTCTCTACTTTTTTTTTTCTTCAGTTTTTGATTGCTTCTAAAGGAAAGAGGTTCTAATAAGTTGGAGCTCGATCAGGAGATAAATAAGTTTAGTTAAAATTATTTCAAACCAGAAATCGAACTCAAATTTTTTCGAACGATTCTTATATAGACACAAGTTAAAAAAAAAAAATATTGATCTTCATTTCAATTCCGATTCACATAGGTCCAAACAACACTATTCACAACCTCCTTTTCTAAGGGTGGTGTGCTTGCAAGGCTGAGAGACCACTGATTCACACATTGAATCAGAACGTCTCTTGCCCCAATCAATCTGTAAGGCTTGATGGTTAAATACCACACCGTCTGTAATCGTCGACCAATGGCTACCTAGTTGTCATTACTGGAAATTTGTATCTTTAGTATATAAAAGGACTTTCTCGGTCTTCTAAGGTACGAATTATTTTAGCCTTAACCCTCAGCGTTGCTCAATATAATTACTTGAGTGTCGATGAGTGCATGCATGTACATCCCTCCAGCAAGCTCATCGCAACGAACGTCTTTCTCCTAATCAAATCATATCAATTATTAATCTTGGTTTGATTTTTTTGTTTAACTTGGTTGAATGAAAAAAAAAATAGTACAAGGGTCATAAGATTAACAAACAAAGTGGTGAGTGAGAGAATGATTCCATACATTATATTCTAAACTACGATAAGATGATGACAAACAAAAAATAGTGGTTTTTCATTCATTAGATGTTAAAATAGAAACATAAAATATTTTTTGTAATGGCAGAGGATTATTTTAACACTTGGAAACATGTGCTTCTTGTTATATGCTTTCAATTGTGGTCAAATTGTTTCCCTTACTTTGCACTTGTATGTTTCACACGTTGGCCATTTTTGTTTCCTATGGGGAAAAAACTGGAAACAGCTACATGATTTCTAGTCAAAAGAGAGATCAATGGTTGAATTTAGTGTGTAAACTTATAGAACATGAATATGGTATGGCATGTAAATCAGAACCAAAACAGTGTACTAAGTACTAACAGAACAATACCAACACTAACATGCATTAAAATGTAAATTATCTTACAATAAAAATTCTTGCAGCAATCTACTGCTAATGCTCCCTCCATTCAATCACCTTTTATTGTTTAGATGAGAAATGTTTTCCCACCTTTGTTTGTTTTTATAGCCAAAGGTGCGGAAAACAGTTCTCATCCAAAAAAAATAAAAGATCAAAATCCAAAGGTGTTTGTATTTTCCTCAGCTTTTGATTTTGTTGAACTGATGATTGTGTGTTGCCAACCCTTCCTCAGCTTTTTATAAAGTTCAACTATAAAAGATTGTACAGTAGATAGATGATCGTGGTTGGGTTGGGTGACCAAAGAGTTACATAAAAATGGAATGTGGGTTTGATAGAAGGGTTAAGTAGCTGTGCATCCGTTTTTGGGTAAGACTCTCATTTGTTTTATGAGTCAAAAACAAAATGTATTCACCTTTTTAAATATTCCAAGATTTAACCAAGTGATTGAGCTCACGTGTTAATGAGCTTCAACTATAATGACCGTACGAGAGAACTTGAGTTCGATTCCTGAACAAACAAAAAAACATTCCAAGCTTTTCATCCATTTCTCTTAAATTACTCTTGGTTAATATTCTAAACTAAAGACTTGCTATGAGTGTGTTTGGATGGAGTAGACAAACTCATCATCATAAAAGCAAAAATGATCGTAGATTTTACAAAAGCTATAAAATGTATCTTCTACTCCCTCCGTCTCAAATTATATGTCGCTTTAGGGAAAAAAATTGTCCTAAATTATATGTCACTTTACAATACCAATGCAACATTAATGTTATTTTTCCTATTATAACCTTAATTATTTATTACTCTCTATTCTTTCAATTCTTTCATTTATCTTTCTCATATTATTTATTAAGGACAATTTTGTAAAACAACTCATAATATCTCTTTTCCACACAATATTAATTGTATTTCTTAATATGTGTGAAATGCTCAAAACGTCATACAATTTGGGACGGAGGGAGTATAAAACAACAAACCAATCATATAAAAGCAAAAAATGCCAATAAATTTTATAAAATCACATCGGATCATTGTGCTTTTAGCAAAATCATCATTATATCAAATATGCACTAAACATTTCAATATTTAATATCTTTGTTCAAACAATTCAAAATTCGTCTCTGTGAACTTAGTGGTTTTTCATTCATTAGATGTTAAAATAGAAACATAAAATATTTTTTGTAATGGCAAAGGATTATTTACACTTGGAAAAGGAGTTTATGGGTGGAAGAGCCCAACGCAGGGACCTGCCAACCGAGCACCAAAACCAAGAAAATAAACTGAAACCCCAAAAGATAAAGTGCACCCCACCCACACACCCAAAATAACACCTAACAACTCCACCAAAAAAAGGCTCACTCATGTTGAATCCATATTTGACGCCTACATCTCCCTATTAGTTTCAACAGAGAAAAGGCTCCACCCCTCCACTCATATAGAGAACGTTTATACCCAGAGTATCTAGCGAAGAACCACTTCTAGGAGAGGAATTGAATCCTATCCACTAGAAGCCCGACTTCCACCGGTTTTCGCCGCAAAAATAAAATCATTGTGGGCATTCCAGAGGGTCCATAGAGTTGAATGTCAGATCAAATTAAGACAACGCCTAATCCTAGCACTCCCATCTAAAGACAGAAACAACTGAAAAATACCAAGCACGCTCTCCGGAAAAACCTACTCCCAACCCAGCCACCAACAAACACTATACCATATCCTAGAAGCAATTGAACAAAGAACAAAAATATTATCTATCGATTCTTTCCCTCCCTCACAGAGACCACATAACAAAGTAGTCGGGTCCTAGACAGGGATAACCCCGGAGGAAAAGAGATTTTTTTTTGGTTGAAAGACGATTGAGAAGTAACTTCGAAGCAAAAACCTGAAGCATGGACGGGGTCCAACTCTTCCAAGACAAAGATAATGCAATCACCACCTCCACGAGCCTCTCACCTTCCAACAAAAATGGCTTAGCCAACACTACATATGATGACCTAACCACCTACTAGTAATCTGGGTTGATGTTGTTAGGATGATAATAGAGTGTTATACTCATTAATCCTTTTCCAAATCTCTTCCTTCTTATTGGGCTCCTTCGTAAATCTCCTTTAACGATAATTTATGATTTAATATTACTTCCTCTGATCTCGTATGTAAGCAACAACAAAATAAAATTGATGCTCTCAAATATAAACACAAGACTATTACAATTGTTATATTTAATTTTATTATTCTAAGTTTATCCTTAAATTAAATGTAGATTCATTATTCAGACTCTAAGGGTGTGTTTGTTTCAAGTTTATCAAATTTATTCCTAGGAATAACATTCCTTGGAATATAAAGATGGGAATTTTATTCCAAAGAATTTAGGAAAAATATGTTTGGTTAGCTTTATAATATTCCTAGGAACCATAAAAATAGGGATTATAATAGGTAAACTATTTATGAATTTATTCTCATCTCCATGGGAACTTTATTCCCACCCTTTTCCTTGAAATTTTTTTTCTATTCCCAGGAACATTTTATACCCGGGAATAAAATTTAGTAAACTTGCAACAAACATAGGCATATACATTCCAATCATTTTATTCCCGGAAATCAACAATTATAACTTGAAACAAACACACCCTAAAGTCTCTAACAATAAAAGTCTCTAAAGTATAACATTTTTTCACTAAGTCTCTAAAGTATAATTAAAATTATCCAAAGTATATAAAATTTTCAACTTTCTTATGCTTTATTTAAATGGTATGGACTATATTTAAATAAATAAAAAATTGCAATTTTTTATTTTGGTACACATAAGTGGTTTGTACGCGTTAGCATGCACACGGTTGTAATTGTAATCGATCTTGGCTTATCATCAAAATAAGGAGCCCCTATCTTAAAACACAGCAACTAGCATGTTTTCTTCTTCTCCCTCTTTCTTCTCGACACAATTCCGAGTCAACTTCTCCCTCTTTATTTCTATCACTTTGGAAAATGTCCCTTTGATTGTACATTTGATTTACCCTTCGGAAGTTAGAGTGGTATTGTTATTGACCATATCGAGTGATATAAGTACCGTATAGAATGTGTAAGTCTAGAATAAATCCTACAATGCACTAAGACTCTAATACAAGTGTAACTTGGTTGTTTTATTCTGAGGATGTCATGGTTGATAACCTGCTTGTATAATTTTGGACAGTACCACGAAACATCTTAAAGATAGTGATCTAATCCGCTACTCATCCTAGTAAATTCTTCGGTGGTTGAAAAACCTTTTTGAACTATTTTTAAATATTATATTGTTCCAACAATAAATCTATTGTTTTTGGTTTTCAATTGTTTATAATACTAGTTATTAGGAGTAAATGGCTTAGGGTCGACCATCAACCCTTGCTATTAATAATCATGTTTGCTATGCTCTCATTAGTTTTCTTCAAAATTGGTGTGGGTTCATCCAATTGGGTTTGTTTCTTGCATTTGGTAGGAAAATTTCCATTTATCTAATCTTTCAATTCGAAGAAGTGAAAGGACGACATGAGAAATTCTAGGGTCCTAGAGGTTGAAGGTTTCGACTTGATTAGAGGCACAAAGAAAGTAAAGTTGATATTGTGGGAGGAGATCGTTCCTACAAAGATAAACTCTTGGAGATGGTGGGTGCACAAGATTTTGAAGTTGAGACCTCTTATATTGACTCTATTTTGAAGAAAAATGTCGAAGGTATGGAATCAATTGTTTAAGAGGATGCAATATGGTCTAATATCAAACTAACGGGGGATGAGTTCAAATTACGGTGTTATCCTTGGAAGCACGCTTTAATGGTGTATCAACTCGTAAAGAAAATGGTGGAAAGTCAGTTCATGGAAGCGAAGTCACATAACTCATAGGCTAAGGAGGGGGCATCATAGTAATGGACCTTCCAAAAGATCATTATATGGTGCATTTCAATATTGAGAAATAATATAATCATGCTCTTTTTTATGAATCGTGGTTAATTGTTGATCATTGTCTTATCGTTCAACGTTGGAGGCCTTTGTATGGAGCAACGATAATTCCAACTAGACAATTATTGTATGGACAAGGATTCCTAATCTTCCAATGAAGCTTTATAATAGGAATTTTCTTTGGCGTTTTAGGGAGGCATTATGTAGTATGTTGAAATAGGTCTTGTTCTTACTCTTAAATGTGTAGGATTGCGTGTTGTGTGTTTTAGTTGTGGGAAATATAGCCACAATGCTGACATTTTTTCAAACATTGAGATTTTTAACGTGATTAAAGAGACAGGTAGTGTCCCAGTTTCTATTCCTGTGGGGTTTGCTCGCCTAAGGAGATGGATTTTACCACAAGATATGAAAATTTGTCTATGGTTTGGGTTCCACAAGTGCAACGGCCAGTAAACCTAAAATCTACGGCGAAGATCGCTTTGGTTCATGAGAAAATTTTGCAAAACGAATCAAAAATATATTCCATCAAATTTTGGTCCTTGAATGCTCTTCAAAAGTCATAGTAGGCGGAAGCAATTGAGTAGTGCAACTCAACCAAAATTTTAGGAGCAATAATATCATGAAGATACAAAAGGAAAAGAGCACAAGGTAAGTCCAAGAAAATTAATTAATATTTATATTTCCATTATCGATGAAGATTCTGTTAGTGGTGGTTCACGTGTTAGAAAACAAAAATTCCATTAGAGGAGGTTCTCATCAAATCTTCGTGGGTTAAAAGGAAATGATGATTTTCAACCCTTTGAAGTGTCTTAACTCTCAAACTAGGGTCTCCAATAAATTAGGAGGGAAAATCCTCATCTTAAGCCTGATTTAAGACATGTAAAATCCATTAATTATCATAATCATTAAGGAATCAATTCATCCCCAGCTTAAGCCACATATTTTTATTTTTTTTTTGACAAAACAAGCCACATATATAACTTAGAATTAAGCCAAGAAGTAAATGATATATTTATGTGATAATCTATTTTATTTTATTTTTACTTTCTTTTTTGTTCTATTGGATTAGGTTTATGTTCCCTAGAATTTTTTTCCCATAAATGAATTTGTGCACTTAATAAAAAAAAATATTACTTACTAGTTTAATTTAATATATTTTTTTACCATTTCATATGTATCAAACATAATTGATCGTTGTTATTATGTAATATCTATTTTTTACTAATCATTTTATTTTAAAAAACTAATAAATCTAATTTTATAGTTTGCATAAAACCTATTATTTTACGCCATTCCTATATTTAATAATAATAATAAATCAATTTGTAATTTGATATTAAAAAATTGATCTAAATTAAACCGCATTATATTGAATTAGATCGAGTTAGACTTTTTAAATTAATCATCCAAAATTGATCCAAATATCATAAATTTATCTTTAGATTGAACGAGTTTTACTTCAAACCTATACAAACTGCACCGCTAAATATTAGAAATTTATGCAAAATTTGAACATGGTTCTTTTTTTTGGTACAAATTTGGACATAATTTATATCAATTAATACCTTCATTTGTATGATACAAAAATTACCTTCTTGGAAAATTGAAGTCAAAGTTTTTTCGAATAGGCAAGATTATCAATTCAGTATTCACGTTAATTAAAAATTGATTTTTAGTCCACTGCACTACACATTTTTTGTTGGTACAAACCACTGCACTATTTTATTTTGACAAATACATACATTGAATGAATTTGTAATATTAGGTCCCGTACAATGCATAACTGATAGTTAAAATTAAATTAAACCATAGAAAATTGAAATGTTTAATTTGTACAAAATTGCCTTACTTACTTTTTGACAAAATATTTTTTATTGATATGTAAAACTAAATTGAAATATAAAAATATAGCTTGCAGATTTGAAATCATTAATTGGGTTAATTAAAAAGTTGAATAGATATTTAAAAAAATATATAAAATATGCTTTTGAAGAAAATAATTAATTAAATTAAATTATATACCTATTGAGATTATTCTCGAAGACTAATATGAATATTATAATGTTTTTATATTTTTTATTTTGGTAACTAGTATTTTTTCCTTAAAAATTAAGGCGGATAAGAATTTAATCAGTATTACGTGTAATTATGACTAGATACATAGCTTAGTATCTATAAATACCTGAATGTTGTTGACACTATATTGTAAGAAAATCAGAAAGCTAATAGTAAGATGGAAAAGTTAATGTGGGTTAGATTGACAATTTTTATTGTTTTATTTGGCAGTAAAGTATCAAATATTGCAATTGCACAAACTACGAATGCAGCAGCATTTCCTGCAGTGTTTGCATTTGGGGACTCAATCTTTGACACAGGAAATAATAACAACCTTATGACTATGTCCAAGTGTAATTTTCCTCCCTATGGAAGGGATTACTACGGAGGAAAGGCTACAGGAAGATTCGGTAACGGCAGAGTTCTATCAGATTTGATAAGTAAGTCTTAACATTAATTAATAATTGATTTTGTAAATAAATTGATATTGTTATGACTGATTTATTTGAATTTAATTTGTATATATATAGCGTCGGCATTGGGAGTAAAAGACACATTGCCAGCATTCCTGAACCCATCTTTAACATCTCAAGACCTTGTTACCGGGGTATGCTTTGCATCAGGTGGATCAGGGTTTGACGATATGACAGCAAACGCACAGGTAATTAATTAAGTACAAATTAAATATATAAATATATGAATCAATTATAATTATGAATATGAATATTGTACATGTTACTGCAGGGAGCAGTTTTGACAATGGGACAACAACTGAACTATTTCCAACAATACATAACAAAGTTGAGAGGAATTGTTGGAAATGAAAGAGCAGCTGATATCATATCTAAAGCATTGTTTATAATATCATCAGGAAACAATGATGTTGCATTCGCTTATTCCTTTACTCCAAGGCACTTCTTGCCTTTCAATGTATATTCCAATATGTTAGTTTCTGCCGGCCAAAATTTCCTCAAGGTTTGTTTCTTTGTATCTCTCATCCAAAATTAATTCTTTCATATTAATTAACTTTGATTGTTAATCCTAATTATAGAGTCTATATCAATTGGGAGCACGACATGTGTGGGTTCTAAGTACACTTCCATTAGGGTGCTTACCTGCAGCTAGATCTACAATGGGAGGACCATTAAGGGTTTGTGTAGATTTTGAGAATGGGTTAGCAGCACAATACAATAACATGTTACAGCAGGGGCTTGCAACTGTTAAAGGCTCCCTTCCTGATTATGATATTAGATTTGTTGATGTCTATACTCCTATGCTTCGTCTCATACAAAATCCTTTTCAATCAGGTTTCATTTCATTTCATTATATACTACAATGTTGGTATTGTTAGAATTATATATATATATTTGCGCTGATATATACATTAATTTTTAGGGTTTGTAAACGTGTGGACCGGGTGCTGTGGAACTGGAACATTTGAAATGGGACCTTCATGCAACACGTTCACGTTACAATGTCCAAGTACTGCATCCTACTTTTTCTGGGATGTTGCTCATCCTACAGAGAGAGCTTATCAAGCCACTCTTGCTCAAGTACTTCAAACTCACAACTATGATCTAAATAGTTACAACATTTCCCAAACTCTTCATCCTTTCAATGTATCAACTCTTAGTTTTAATTATTAAATAATTTGTCAAATGGATTATTACTTGTTTATCCAAACAAATTCAATGAATTTGCGTCATAACAAAGAAGATCAAATTCAATGAAATGGACAATTGCTTTTTAATGTTATCTTATTCGATGAAATGTGTTACTACTTATCTTTTCTTTCCTTCCTTGTTATTTACCGGCCGGTCGCGAATTCTTGGCCCATAAAATAATAACTCGCTATTTATATTAAATCCACTTTTAATAAAATTGGCTTATAAGATATAATGAATTTGATTTTATTTTTTTTTAATAAGCAACACGATCTATTGAGTGCAAAAAGAAAACAAAAAGTATATATAATCCTTTGATATACTTAAAAAATGGATACCGTTACCGTATCATAAGACAATTGATGCAAATTTAATTTAGTTAAAAATAACTGAATATACAAAAATTATATGGATATTAAAATAATTGATGTCGGGTACTGTAACTTAAAAATATTTTTAAGGTATGAGAAGTATTCGGGACAAAGTCAATTAAAGACTAAAATCCATATATACCTAAATATCTAGATGGTATGATATAACTTAAAAGAGAAGAACCAATCCTTTATATCAATGTTATATAACAACTTTAAATGGGATTGTATGTATGCTTTCAACATGCTTATCCTAAATTCACTTTCTAGAACGCAACAAAGATAAGATCCCAATTCACTCAATTAACAAACAAGCAAGGCTATAGATGACGGCGACAGAAGCTATAGAGAAAAACGCGATCGTGGAGGGGTAGCAGTAGCACTTAGGTGATATAGAGTTGGTGACATTGGTCAATCACAATGTCACAATGTTTGTGAAAGAGAGAGAAACACAAACATTGTGGCATTGTGATTGGTCAATGTCACCCAACTCTATGTCACCCAAGTATTTTCCGTCGTGGAGAGAGATAGAAAGAAAAAACAAAGTTCCTCAGCTCAGGGACAAAATCAAAATTGTCAAATTGAAGACTTACTTCATATCCAAACCCACCGTGTTGTTTCTCGACACTCTTCTCTC
Organism: Medicago truncatula; assembly: GCF_003473485.1. Lineage (NCBI taxonomy): Eukaryota > Viridiplantae > Streptophyta > Magnoliopsida > Fabales > Fabaceae > Medicago > Medicago truncatula. The sequence continues at coordinate 8,404,922 of NC_053042.1, forward strand.
TCTTCTTTTTCTTCTTCTCTTTCTCTATCCTACTGTTACTTATTTAAAAAAATAAAATGTTTAGAAACGGGATGATACAGTTAAGTTAGATGAATTAAAAAAGGGTTAATGTTAACCGGTGCTCTCGGGGCACGAAGACAAAAGAGGAAATTTTAAGCCAAAAAAAAAAGCATTTAATGTATTAATTATACAACTTTTAATGCAAATATTATTATATTTGACTTCTTAACCGGTGCTCCGTCGGTAGCATGACCCTTAAAAAAGGGAAACGCATCACTAATTCTTATTAAGTGTGTTACAAAAGTTTTAATGAATGTACAAATATTATTTCTCTTAATTCAAAAGATTTTTTTCGTAGTCCACCAATAAAAGACTTAATTAAGCTGACACTCTAGAATCCACCCATAAACAATACCAGTTCTACAAAAACACTTTAAACACAATTTAATTGTGTTTAGTTTTTTTAGTGGAGTTATGGTGTATAGTTTTTTGTTTTTGAATATTGTGTTTAGTTTTTTTTAGGAAGATTAATTGTGTTTAGTTTTTTTTAAGGATATATACCCTCCGGTCACTATTATAAGCAAAAATCTACATTTTAGATTCATTCATTTAATGATGCACATGATCTTTATTATAGACCACATACATCATTAAATAAATGAACCTAAAATGTAATCTTTTACTTATATTAATGATCGGAGGGTGTATTATGTTTAGTTGTATTTTAAAAATAATTATTTGTATGTATTTGGTATAAAGAAATGTTTAACAATATTGCATAAAAAATAAATATTTGAATTGCAATAATCCAACAAAAACACTACAGTTAACAAAAACATTGGAGTCAGACACATTGCTTTTAAGCAGCACCTCAAAGTGGCTCAATCGTAACTCCCGACCAACTATTTTCAGCAAAGTGAGCAATTTTAACGTTCTTAAAAACAATTTTTCGCCGATAAGCACCAATACCCAAGATTTACAATCTAGAAAATGTCAAACTACAACCTAGGATTTAGTCAACAGAAAACGAAAATTGAAAATTCAACAATCCTTTCTTAAAAAGAAAACAATTACTGCACAAAATAAAATGTAGAGTAGAACGTACACATAAAAAAACCATCAATCATATGCCATACAACACTCCATTCAACGAGAACAAAATTTCCAATACAACATCAAAAATTCAATTCATCCACCAAAAAAGTGTAGCACATTCCACCACAAACCATCTAAAAATAAGAGAAAAAATCCACAATAAATATAAACCTATACAAACCAATGATCACATTAGATCCGACTCAGTCAAAACTCAAGCTTATGTCTAAATTCCCATTGAACTTTTTTTTAATCTCTAACCGTTCGTAATAATTGAGAATTCTTATTTGTTTGCACTACTTAATTTAAAATTGTTGTCAAAATCGAGTGACCGTTACAGCCTCTACTCCCTTCCCCACCAAAGAAAAGAATAAAAAAGATGGACCATATCACTAAAATAAATTCTCAGCAGATGAAGCCAATAGCTCATGTAAGCTAGATAGTGCCAGTAGAGTTTTAATTGATGTTACCGGCAACATCACTACCATTTGAGAGTTGAGATTGTCGGGAAGACTCGCCTTCATCTTTAGTTGTTTTGTCCAGAGTAATAGTTTGAAAATCAGCAGTGAAGCTATTGTCCCTTGATTCAATGGGTGAAACCGAACCAGCGTCAGCCTGGACTTGAGCAGAGGTCAACCGGTCTATCCAATTACGCCTCCTCAACTTGTCACCCTGCAACAAAGTTAACATAGAGAAATAAGCAGATATATGATAGAGACAGTGAATTGTAGCGATATACGTACAGAAAATGTGCTAAGTGCATAACATGAAAGTGACACAAAATGTATTGAAAACTTACCTGGACATCCACAACATTTGAATTTCTCATCGAATCAAGTATCAATTGAATGTTGCTTGTCAAATTTTTAACCTTCAAAAAGATATTCCATAAAACAAAAACAAAGCTCAGTGTGCTGCTACTGCTAAGTATTTTAAAAAATGAACATGTCAGGCATAAAAACTTACTTCCACATTACAAAATCAAATCAGTATGAAATAGTCACTAATAACTTCATAACCTATACTCCTACGGTATCCTCTAACACCTCTTGTCAAATTTTTAACATTCAAAAAGATATTCCATAAAACAAAAGCAAAACTCAATGTGCTGCTACTGCTATGTATTTTGAAAAATGAACACATGTCAAACATAAAAACTTGATTTCCACATTACAAAATCAAATCAGGATGAAATGCTCACTAAGAACTTCATAACCTATACTCCTATAGTATATCCTCTAACACCTCTTGTAACACAATTAGAAGCAGTGCTTTAGAGATTCATATTGATTTCAGAGCATGATAACTCAGGTGTGAGGAAAGTTTTGTTAAAGAACGGCTTTTCAAAAGGACAAAATTCAATTTATTTTTCTATTCAAATTGCTGCACATCCATGCATACATAAGAACACTAACACATTTCATTTCAATCAAAAAGAAAATGTTGTCTTCACCCTCCAATTGTCATGCATTAATCCAGGATTGTCATCTATCCATCGAAAGTGTTGGACAATTTACATGTCTGTAATGACATTCAGTAACAAGTCTTTCTACTATGATCTCTCGCTCTGTTGTCAAAGCGGAAACGCGGTGCAGCACGGCCACCCCAAAAATTGACGCGCCGCGGTATGCGGGCGCTATTACATGACGCGGACACTAATGTATTTAATACTAAAATACTATAATGTTGAAAAAGAAATACTAAAACAACTTAAATATTACTCAATTCATGAAGTATTTCTATAATTTAAAAAATAACAGTCACAAGCCTTAAGCAAAACATAAAACATACTTGAATTAATTCATATAATTCATACTACATAAGTAAGTTTTTTTTTTGAAGGAACTACATAAGTAAGTTACAATTTGTATTTAGATTATATATATATATATATATATATATATATTTAAATACTCATTAACTAATACAAATTATATACAATTAGTTTATATTACTATTCAATTATTGGTCTATTATTACTAAATAATGTTAATTTTTATCTAATTATGTTACTATTTTGTTTTATGTAAAAAGAATCTACCATTGATTTTTTCTAGGATAAAAGGTATAAGAAAAAATGTTCACAGTATTTATGTCCTTATTTTCCTTTTCTTGGTTAACCAGTTTTTAGATTGAAAAAAATAAAAGGTAAAAAATAGGTTAGGAAATGAAAGTCACGTGTTTTAGTTTAAGGCCATTTTCTGTTTTAAGTCTATTGAGATTGGGCCAGCCCATATACTTTTATTCACCAATATCTTAACCCGATTCATTTATGAAAGGTTTTCAAGGTTAGGTCAGATGTAATATAGTGCCGCCGCAAGCTTAAACAACCAGATCTGCAGAATCAGTCTTCTTTCCCAGATTTCTCCTCCTTCTTTCATCATTTTTCTTTCATTTCTTCTCATTCTTCTTTCATTTCGACCTCAGATCCAGCTGTTCCGAGCTCAGATCCAGCTGTTCCGACTTTTGATATTACAATTTTGACCCTGAAAAGTGGTTTTAAGTGAAATTGGCCGCCTTGACCCGCTTTTGGTCCGCCCCGCTCCACCGGATAGCGGCCGCGAAACCCGCTTTCTCCAAACGTGCTGCGCGGTGGCGTTGTAATGTGGCAGTCCATTTTTGGCCGCTCCGCGCCGCGATAGCGCCAGCAGCGGCCGCGTTTGACAACATAGATCACTCGTTAAAAGGAGTGAAAAAATATAATCAAGTACATGGGAGAAGTAACAATAAACAGTATTAATTGGGGCGTAAGTGATAAAGAATTCATTCACAATATTCAAAGTTACGAAAGAGGAGGAGAAACAAAACATTAGCCAGGTGATTTCATTGAAGTTCCATTTTCATCACAAAGCTTATCATAAATTTATAAAAAAATCCTTCATGAAAATAGATGTTAAGGTTCTCCTTAATAAATGTTCTTATCTAATCTAATAACAGTTCCTTGAAGAAACCAGGCAAAATGTTTTATAAATAGTGTCAATTTGAAAAAATTTCAACTAAAATCAAATAGCGGCTGAAGTGGCCGCTATCCGCTCCGCTATGCCCGCTATAGCAGCTGAAGTAGCCACTATCTCATTCTGCACCGCCACGACGATTAGCGTAGCGGTTCGTCGCCGCTACGGTACGCTAAGTGTGGCCGCTATTGACTACTATGGTTTCTTCCCTCATCAATCCCCCCAACCACGCGGAGCACTTAACCGTATGTTAGGTTAGTGAACCGCCGATATTCAATACCAGGAAAACCCACTGATTTCCGTTAGTTAATAATATAGTCAGTAAACAATTTAAAATAGAATCCTATAACAATTTTGATGAACATATAGAAAGGAAGAAGTGGTCAAGCTATAAAATATCACATCTAAATTTCACTCGCTGAAGTCTATTGGTAACCATTAAGAAATTTTTTAATTATTTGATGGACGTTATCTTATTTATCTCCTGATTGTACCATTACACCCTAAAAAGTAGCTTTCCTATGTTTTTCTTTATGATACTGTAAACTAATATCTAAATCCTGAACTCTTTAAAGTTATTGTTGTGTGTGTCCTTTCTTTTTCTTGAAAAACAAATCAGAATGCTGGCAAAATTGATGGTGTGTGTGGTTATATTGCAAGAAAAATGCTAGGTCATTTAAAAGAAGGAAAACAAAACATAACTCCATGTGTATAAGGTACAGCAACAACAATCAAGCCTTATCCCACTAAGTGGGATCAGATACATTGATCAAACGTCATAATGTTCCATCAAATACTATATTTCTATCCAACTCATTAATCTCTAGATCTTTATTAATTGTTTCTCTTATAGTTTTTCTAGGTCTTCCTCTATCTCTAGTGATTTGTCCTTACTACCAAATCCACAGGTCTTCTCTCTACATGCCCAGTCCACCTAAGCCTAGTTTCCACCATCTTTTCTACTAAAGGTGTTACCCCAACACTCTAATGTATAAGGTAAAATCCATCTAATCAATAAAACTACATATAGATAGTAAGCTTCAGATTAGCTTTGTAAGTATGAATTCATCATTGCTAAAAATCAATATGAATAAAGATTTGTCAATAAATGACCAGTGCAAGTCTCTTTCAAAAAAAAAAAAAAAACTTTGACCAGTGCAAGTCAAAGATAAACTAAAAACAACCATTAAGTATAACATATTCAAAGGCTCTGCAGAAAATATTAGTGATTAATCAAAGTAAATTTAACTTACTCGAGGGAAGTTTGCTATCAAGGTAATTGGAACCCAACCCTCTTCATCCATATTGGACTTTAAAAACTCATCATTCGCTAAATTAATATCACTGTCAAAAATAAATCAGCAATGAATGGAGAATCCAATTGTCAAGCATTATTGATAAACAAAAAGAACAGAAACATATTAAAACTACCTAAAGTAATAATCAATCTGGTTGACTATCACATTGGACAAAGAAGATTCTGCAGCAGGAAAGAATGTTGCAGGAGAAGGCATGTGGGGAAAGACTGGCATACCCCTAAAGGGATCCAACGGTACTGTTGGAAAGTAATAAAAGTCTACAATGACAGAATGAGGATTAGTAATATTAAATTTCGTAAAAACACAATTGATGAATAAGAGACACATACTAACCAGGATAAGCAACAGGGGCTGGGAAGGGTCCAATGGTTTGAGGACCCAAAAATGCAGCAGTACTAGGTGGTGGGGGCCTCAATATTCCTCTGGGAGGCATCCTTGGTTGGGGTGCGTGAGCATCTCTAGTGTTCGCGTAATTTCCACGATCGTGTTCACGCCTGCTACTATAACTATTCTGATGATAGGAACCATCTCCTCGTGGATGGGACCCAAAATGACCCCTGCGAGAGGAACCCCCTACAAATGGTCTTGCATCCCAGTTATTGTTCCGGTGATGATCTCTTGGAGAAGAGTCAGGGATGCTTGGCAACATATTCGGGTAGCTAACTGCTGGAGGGAGCTGATATACAGGATAGGGAGGCAGTGGTGGAGGAGTAGGAGGGTTGGATAAGCTGCTCTGAGCAGGACAAGGCCCAATGTTACTGCCACTTATGCGCCTCATAGGTCTTGGTCTATTGGGCAAATTATTGTTTGCCATAGAACTAGATTTTGTGTTACTAGTACTACCTTGTCTCTGAGGGGAGTGTGAAATTATAGGCCCCTACAAAACAATAGAAAGGTCATGCAAGCATATAAGACTCACCATTTACCGCACTAAAGTTTATATAAAATCCTTCTTGGCAAAGACATACCCTGTTTGACAATAGCATAGCATAATGCTGGATATAAACCCATAAACAGAAATAGTGTTTTGTCATCATCAACTAGGGTTCAAGTAATATTGTTAAATAGCGGCACTATAGCCCTATAGCATAGCAGAATTTGAACAAACCACTATTTTTCCACAATAAGCTATTTAGTACAAAATACCGTCATAGAGCAGCTAGAGTGCATAGCGGAATATTAACAAACTGCTATTTTCTGTGATCCGCGATTAACAACACTGGGTTCAGCATAAGTGTTATGCATAACAAATCATACATAGACAGAATTATAAAATATTATCATATCTCTCAGATCCACGTTTATAATGTTCAATCATATCAATACACCTCTATATGCTGCCATATATAGGATTCTCAGTATACCGAATTCAACACAAACAACATTTACATCAACAAGAATTATATTCCTGGACTTAGCAACACAACAGAGAGGATTCCTCTTACAATCACTTTATAACTCAAATGAAAAAATAAAAAACAATAAAGTAAACAAAGATAATACAATAACAACAAGCTTTAACCTACAAAGTGGAGTCAGTTATATTAATCAAATTACTCTAACGAAACTACAATCAATTGAACTTTTTTTTTTAATTACTAGTTTCGAAGCGTATGTGTGTCATGTCGGTGTGTCTATCATTTCAATTCATAAACCATATTTTGATCCAATTCATTAATCTCTAGAAAGTAAACAGAGAACATACCTGAAAAAAAAAATCATTTTAAGAAAATTAGGGAAAGTAATAGAACAAAACCTGAGAAGTGGAAGGTGATCCATCAACAGCAGCAGGAGGAGCAATCTTCGAAGAAGAGGATTCGGGTGGCAATTTACCAGGAATTTTGGCGGATTCAGACAAAGCAGGCCATGATTCAGCACCCATGACAGGACCAATTTCAACAGCGACGCCGTTCAAAGGTTGTTTGTTCCATGCAGGTTTCTTAGAACCACCTGCATTGCCACCATCACCACCATCAGAAGCTATCGTATTCGAATTCTTCTCCATCGGAGCCGGAAGCGGAGAAGATACCACTACCGCCTTTGGAGAAGAAGATACCACTGCAGCCTTTGGAGAATCATCAGACGGTGGAGGTTGGTCGACCGTAGTGAGAGAGGAGGAGGAGGAAGACGATGATGACGGAAGTGATTGATGAATTCCGGTGGGTGATTGTGATTGTGATTCTGTATCCCAGCCGGAGCCGCCGCGTACGACTTGAGCCCACGGTGAAGGAAGGTTTTTCCGAATGAAATTAGGGTTGTTAGTTTCAGCAGAAGGCGGCGCCGGTGACGGAACACTCGTCGGAGAGTGATTATTTTGAGTGGTAACCATTGATTGATAATTAGGGTTTTGAACCAAAAACACCAAAAAAAAATGATGAAATTGATTAGTATAGGATCAAAAACACGAATGAATAAATAAAAAAATTGAGACAAAAAAGAATGATAAATTATGAGAATTTGGGTTATTCTCTCTAACTAGAACTAGAATTAATGTGAATATTCTAGTTAGAGATGAAACCCTTTCTCTAAACAAAAATTTTCCGACCTCTCTCTCTCCTCTCTCACACTCTCCCTCTCTCTCTCTCGCCGCTGTTGTTTCTTCTCGTCTTTTACCACTCTACCACATAAACCTACTTTGTTACTCTTTTCTCATTTATCTATTTATTTATTTCATTTTTTAATTGATTAGAAAATGCAAATAAATGTTTTCATTTCTTTTATTATTTTTTCTGGAAAAATGTTTTTTCGTTTATTATTAATTTAGGATTTATTTGAGTAAAACTAATTTAGGAATTTATTTCAGTATCAGTCTAGTTTTTTTTTGAGTAATGATACATAAATACCATTTATTCTCATACACCTTTGTACACTCCATGCATTAGGAAGAGAAAAAGAGGAGAGAAAAGAGAAAGTGTGCTTGTGCAGGGTCCACGTGACTACGTGTCAGATTTTTGTGTGGGTGTCAAATGGTGTATTGCCACCTAAAGGTGACTATGTATCATTACTCTTTTTTTTTTCCTTTAGAAAGAAGTATCGGTCAAAGTTTGAAAAGTTTTGGTCAAAAGAAATGAGATTAGGCTAACAAAATAATTTCATTTAAGTAAATTGTTTTTGAGCTAAAAAAAAATCCACATGTGAAGCTTTCTGTTTGGTCAAAAGAATTTAGTTTTTTTCTTTTTATGTGGGAAGAACTTTGAGGTTGTGTTATAGAAAAAACTTGTTTAGTTGCATTAGATTAATTTTGATACATATGAAAAATTTGGTTAAATAACTTTTCGGTCCTTTCAAAATTTTCAATTTTTGCTTTTTAATACTTTAAAAAAATTTCAATAAGTTTTAGTTCTCAAAATATTTTCATATTTAGTAAAAAAAAAAAATCAATTTTGAATTATTTTTTACAATCAGTTTTAGTGCATTAGAGAAATTTTTTTTAGAAAAATTTTAATTGCTTATAAAAAGGGATGAATAGAATATGAATTTCTAAGTTATTAGCATTTAAAAATTCATATTTATTTTGTATTCTCTTAAAAAAAAAATATGCGAGAGACTGATTTATTATAACCATTTTATAAAAATTTATTCAAAAATATGAATCGTATATATAAGTTGACTTAATATGAATCGATGAAAAATCTTGTCAAAAAAAAAAATGAATCGATGAAAAATCACACAAGTAAATACTTGATGCGTGGAGTAAGTAATAATCAAGCAACCAAACAAAGTATATGAAAGTTATAAACATAAGCAAAAGTAGAAAACAGCGATAGAAAGAAAGAGAGAACACACGAAATTTGTTTCCCTTGTTCGGTCCAAAACTGACCTAGTCTAGGGGAAAGAGCATCCCTCCGTTCCACTATAATAATGAGTAACTTTACAAAAGAGATATCAATGGGTTACAAGAATAAGTCTCCCGCCTAATTCTACTCAAAGTCTCAATCTCTTCCCGTGATCAAGAGACTCAATCATAATAGTGTTTCCTAAGGTGAATCAACCCTAACCTTGGTGTTTGTTGCCAAGAGCAATCTCTATACAAACCCTAGTTTTCTTGTTGACTTCTAAACCCTTGTTTCAACCCCCTCTATCTCAAGGTTTACATCTGATACAAGGTCTATTTTATAGTAAAAGTACCCCTCATAAAATTGGAACAAATCTGACCCATAAAAATACGTTTTATTTTTATGTTGTTACGACAATTTGGGCGTCGATTTTGACCATCCGGGCCTCGAAAAATGTCAAATAAAAAGTCTTCAAAAACATTCCAAATTCGGGCCCCGGACAACATCATTCGGGCCCCGATTTTGACTTTCCAGCAAATTTCAATTTCTCAGATTTTGAGTCACTTTCACAATAATCTCCACCTTGACTCTAAATTAGTGATGATGCCAATTTAACATCAACCACCATGCTGCTCTTTCCCTTGCTTCCCACTACACCAAGTAGCTCCACAAGTTTACACCAAACCTCTTCAACCATCGGAATGCCTTCCGCCCATTTGAAGATTCTTGCATCCACCGCCTCTCCAAGCTGACGTTTAGTGTTTAACGTCACTCTACCAGACATCACTCCCAAGGTGAGAAACATCACCTTCTTCATCCTCCAAACAACACACCACAAAAGCACCCGCGTCCTCATAACCCTCAGAAACAATTTGTGCGGAGTTACCAATTAATCTCCGGACAATCCTTGATGAAGTGATCCATCTTGTTACAATTAAAGCATTTAAACTTTGACTTGTTACCACTCTTTCTCTGGTTACCTCTACCTCCACCATTTCCTTTTGAAACACTTAGGCCTTCACTGTTTTCACCAACTATCAAGTTCTTGGACTTGGTTAACTCCTTGGTTCTCAAAGCCGCTTGAACTTCTTCCAAGATAATAGTGCCTTATTTGCCATAGAGCATGATATCTTTGAACGATTCAAAAGATCTCGGTAGAGCACACAACAAGAGTATATCTTCATCCTCAAGATGCACCTCATTATTTTCCAAGTCATCAAAGATTTTGTTGAACTCCGTAAGTTGCTACATGATGGCCTTTGACTCCACCATCTTGAATGAGTAGAGTTGTTGCTTTAGGAATTGTCGATGTCCCAAAGACTTTGTCATATACAAAGACTCTAACTTTGACCACATCGACGCCACGGTTGGTTTCTTCGCTACTTCTTTCAAAACTTTATCCCTGAGGCATAAGACAATGACACTCATGGCCTTGTCTACCATCTCGGTCTTCTCCGTTCGTGACATGGTAACCGGTAATGCACCTTCACCCTTCAAAGCTTTCTCATATTTTTGCTGTATTAACATTGCTTCCATCTTTACCTTCCATAACCCAAAATCGTTATCTCTAGTAAATTTCTCAATATTTCACTTCGAACCCATGATACTTGATTATCCTTTGATCATTGCCCCACGGTGGGCGTCAATTGTTGTGAATTCGATGAAAAATCACACCAATAAAAACTTGACGTGTGGAACAAGTAATAATCAAGCAACCAAACAAAGTGTATGGAAGTTATAAACACAAACAAAAGTAGAAAACAATTAGAGAAAGAAAGAGAGAACACACAAAATTTGTTTACCCAGTTCGGTCTAAAACTGACATAGTCTTGGGGAGAGAACAACCCTCTATTCCACTATAATGATGAGTAACTTAACAAAAGAGATACCAATGAGTTACAAGAATAAGTCACCCGCCTAATTCTACCTAAAGTCCTAATCTCTTCCCGTGACCATCAAACTCAATCCTAATAGTGTTTCCCAAGGTGAATAAACCCCAACCCTAGTGTTTGTTGCCAAGAGCAAACTCTATACAAACCTTAATTTTCTTGTTGACTTCTAAACCCTTGTTTCAGCCCTCTCTATCTCAAGGTTTGCATCTAATACAAGATCTATATTTATAATAAAATTATCCCTCATAAAATTGGAACAAATCTGACCCATAAAATTACGTTTTATTTTTATGTTGTTACGACAATTCGGGCAGTGACGTGGAGTTCCATTTATGATCCTCTCATTCTTTCTACTAAGACCAATTTGGACCAAGTGAAAATAATTTCCTCCTGCTATCAAGTCTTTTGTAAGAGTTAGGAACAAAGGTTAGCTTGGAGAAAACCCCAAATATATTTTTCTATTAGTTTCACATGAATATCCGTACCGAAATAGTGAAGCTAGCCATTTTTAGAGAATATATATGAGGGTCTGCCTACATATGATAGTCTGGGTAAGCAAGCACTTTCAACAACATCATGAATAAGATAAGATTTCTCTTCGAACAATTGGAAATCTAGAACCTACGCTATGCGATCTAATTTCCTTTCTCGAGCAATATGTGATGAAGATGGATGGCTGCTCTTTAGGCCTCATGGATTGTTCAAACTTGGAGGGTCTCACAACAATATGGGAGCCAAAAGAGCAACTACGGGTGGTGATGTTTGTAATCCAAAAGAATATCTTTGCTGCGACAGTATTATGTTGGCTATTTGTAAGCCCAGCATTCTGATTTGACAATTTCAAAATTTGTAGTGAACAGAAAAATTGTCATAAGCTAAAACATTTAGTCCTTGTTTGTTTAAGATTATAAAAATGACATTTAGTTGTTTTAGTTATGAGTTGTGTTATTTGAACATCCATATATGTGACAACTTTCGTGACAACCAAAATTTACAAAGGAAATAAGGTAGTGACACAAAAACCAAAGCAATAGAGAGAAAGTAAAAAGATCATGTGAGTATGAGAGAGAAAGTTGTCACAAAAGTTGTAAAAAATGGTTGTTCAAATATCATTTCTCTTTAGTTATTTTGTGTGTAAGGTATTTCTAGAAATAATTTTGTTAAAAAAAATTACTTTTGGCTGAAAATGGAATATTCTATTTTGAAGAAAAACAATTTTAATAGAAGAGATAAATATTTTTTTTTAATTTTAAACAAAAACAAATAGTTTGTTTTTCTTAATTTTTTTTTAAAAAAATCTTTAAGTTATTTATATCAAAATCACTTTTATATAAATTTATAACAAATAGACCATTACTTTTATTGGGAAAATTCTGTAGTAAATCACTTTAATACGTGTGTGTGGCAATTGGCAAAGCATGTAATATATCTTTTGAAAGTAAAAGTTCATGTATTTTTCGTCCTCACAGCCGAGTTGGTGTTTTGATGGATCTCGTTTGACAAAAATAATAGAAAATAAAATACTTGTGTTCAAAATTTAACTCATATTTTTTTTTTGTTGAATTGACACTAATCATATCAATGTCTCGTCCATAAGGACATGAGCTTCTTTTGGAGAACTTAATTTTTTTTTTTTTTTATAGCTGCTAAAATTTCAATTTTTTAAATATTTTCACCATAGATTATTGTAAGGTGAAAATAATGGTGACATGTTCAAAAAGTTGAAGCTCAAACTTGACATCTTAAGCCTACTAATTTAATCGTACCAATTTTTTGAAGTTATTGAAAGTACACTGTATATTAGTTTGAGACTTACACTTAATTTGTAAGTTTGTCATTCATTGTGTACAAAAAGAGTACGCAAATATAAATATAAATATAAATATAAATTAGATACAAAAAGCACCCACCCAAAATTTGTCATATTGACTTGCATGTTCTGAAAAATATGGGTCATGTCATGTGGCATATGCTCCAAAATGAATTGTTAACTGCGTTCACATAAGTAGCTACTCAAAATATGGACTGATCAATAAAGACTTGTGACTTATTATATGAGAGAAATCAATTTCTTCTTTCACGTTCCTCGTGAAATACCTTTCAACCTTAAATATTCGTTCTTTATAGACTGTACGATGTTGCGATGTTCTTTCCTATTAGCTTTTTTATGATGAAAACTTTCCTAGTAGTTTAACACCATTTTTTATTTATTTTTTAGTGAGTACTACTATATTTTGAAAACAAATGTTGCCACCAAAGTTGACACAAACATCTTATAAAAATATGGTTTTTGTTTAAATAATAGTTTTTCTCTTTTCTCATATTGCCTTTTTTCTTCCATCTTAAAATGCACACATACATATGATTAGTGTATTTTATATGATATCAACATATGATATATGATGATGTTGTCTTTCTTGTGTTCGAATAACACATTTGTTTTAAAATTGTGTGGGTAGTCTCCTCTCCATTCAACTATTAAGTGATCAAATTTTTAATGTAATCTGTGGGATCCCACATACAACAACCAACATTGCAACACCTTTCTAAAAATATTGTAAAGTTTTGTATATGTTGATGTTGATAGAACCACGTTATGATGTTACTAGGAGAGATTCCTAGTTTCTTCCATGAAATTCATTATTTGCTCATAAATTAGACGCATACTCTTATCAAAAACTAAAAAAGAAATGCATTTTATCGAAAAGAAAAAAATAAATAAAGGAATGCATACTCTTATTAAAAATAAATACATAAATAAAAGAGAGATAGAGATAAAATAAGACGTTGAATGGATATAAAAAAGTTGATGTTCAAAAATCAATGTTAAATATTTTATGCTATGTCATATTTTATATTATATTTTGGTCCAACTCATCCTTAGAAAATTAAAAATAGATTTATAATGTTGTTTTTTTTATAAACTATTACTATATTTTTCAAGTGGGAGCTAAGTTGTTCTCAATGTTTTAATTTTGAATACTCCCTCTGGTCACTATTATAAGCAAAACTTCATTTTTTAGATACATTGAATGATTAATGTATCTAATATTTATTATAGAATAAATACATTAATTATTCAATATATCTAAAAAGGGAAGTTTTGCTTATAATAATGACAAGAGGGAGAGAGTACAATATAAGAGATCCTGAATTTTCTCTTGCTATATCGGAGTGCTTGAAAAGGTAATTGATTCATTAATAATATCTTGGTTTGATAATCAAACAATTGAGCTGAAATAGTTAATGAATTTCACCAAAAACAAATTGTCTAAGAGAATTTGAGATTACTGTGCGAAATAATTATTAAAGGGTTAAAAAAATATATTGATTTGACACAAATCATAATTTTAGGGTAATAGAATTACTTTAATTTCTATATAAAAAATTTGTTTCTCAAACCCCAAAAAAGAAATTTAAGGTTTCTTACTAGACAAAAAAAAATTATCATTTTTAGTTTTCAAGACAATAAGACCTTTTTCTTTACAATAATACCTTTCAATTAATATTATGTATACTATTGCTAAAATATTATTTTTTCCATTGTAAACAAACCGATAGTTAATAAAAAGTTTTTGTCAAAAAAGAAAAATCTGGTCAAATATCATTAAAATATTTAATACTAGTATGTAAAAATCTTACAGTTAAGTAAGGAAATCAAACGACGTTGGCAAATCAATGAATATTTTATTTATGAGATATGGAAGGAGTATTAATTTGACGACTTGTTTTAGGTAAACGCACAGAAAACAATAAACAGACATTTTATTACCGTGTGCAGTGTTCCATATCTTGTCTATAAATGTGGAAGTTCCTACCTCAATCCAATTCCAAACCAACCTAGCTGTCTATCACTAACTCTGCGTCTGCATCATATCAATGGCTAAGACTACTCCTAACCACACACAAACTGTATCTGGTTGGGCAGCTCATGATTCTTCCGGCAAGATTACCCCATACACCTTCAAAAGAAGGTAACTATCTTTTATTTATTTCATGCATTCTTGTATATATTGTAGTACCTTTTTGATCTTAACTCTTCAATTTCAATTTCATGTATTAAGGGAGAACGGTGGTACTGATGTGACTATAAAGATATTGTATTGTGGAATTTGCCATACTGATGTCCATCATGCCAAAGATGACTGGGGCATTACTATGTACCCTGTTGTTCCAGGGCATGAGATCACAGGGGTTATAACTAAGGTTGGTAGTGATGTGGAGGGATTCAAAGATGGAGACAAAGTGGGTGTGGGGTGTTTGGCTGCTTCATGTTTGGACTGTGAGTACTGCAAAACAGATCAAGAGAATTACTGTGAGAAGTTGCAGTTTGTATACAATGGTATTTTCTGGGATGGTAGCATCACCTATGGTGGCTACTCACAAATGTTGGTCGTAGATTACAGGTAATTGGATCTCATGGTTTAAAGCACACAACAGTAGTCGTTGAATATTAATTAATTAATTATTATTGTGCTTCAATGAGTAGTCACATCACATGTCTTGTTTTTTTTGTAAGGGACAAGTCGTTGTTTATTTTTACTATTTTTAATACTAAAACTCATCTTTTTAAATCATCTGCCAAATGAAAATAATACTAATAATAAAAGGAATGATTCCGAGGTAGGTTTGGAATATATCATTATTCCAGTTTTATTAAATACGATTTTATAGTACTAAACTTAGAAAAAAAAAACAAAAGAAACAGATCAACAGTGTGTGTAAATTTAAAATTTTAATACCCAATTTTTGAATCACTGTTCTACTAAATTAATCTAAGAGATACTCTAATATTTTGAGTACACACATGGTTCATGACATATTTTGATGTGAAGATATGTAGTACACATTCCAGAAAGCCTACCAATGGATGCAGCAGCACCTCTACTCTGTGCTGGAATAACA
Organism: Medicago truncatula; assembly: GCF_003473485.1. Taxonomy (NCBI): domain Eukaryota; kingdom Viridiplantae; phylum Streptophyta; class Magnoliopsida; order Fabales; family Fabaceae; genus Medicago; species Medicago truncatula. Next base: position 8,420,863 of record NC_053042.1, read on the forward strand.
GTATTCAGTCCCTTGAAGGACCACGGTTTGGTATCAACGGCAGGGAAAAGAATTGGTGTTGTTGGTTTGGGAGGACTTGGTCACATGGCTGTAAAATTTGGTAAAGCATTTGGTCACCATGTTACTGTCATAAGTACTTCTCCTTCCAAACAAGCTGAGGCTAAGGAACGTTTGGGAGCTGATGATTTCATAATCAGCACTAATCCAGACCAATTGCAGGTAACCCATGTGTATTTGATTTATTAATTAATTGCCAATAGTATTTTAATGATATTTTATATTTTATGTTGTTGTTGACAGGCTGCAAAGAGAAGCTTAGATTTCATTTTGGACACTGTATCAGCAGATCATGCTCTATTGCCCATATTGGAATTACTCAAAGTAAATGGGACTCTATTTATCGTTGGTGCACCTGACAAGCCATTACAATTGCCTGCATTTCCATTGATATTTGGTAAAATTAATTATTGATTATTCAAGAGTAGATTAGTAGTAGTATTAAATACTAAATGCAATTTGTTGTTGTTGATTTATTATTAATTTTGACAGGGAAAAGATCCATAAAAGGTGGAATCATAGGAGGAATAAAAGAGACTCAAGAAATGTTGGATGTTTGTGGGAAGCATAATATCACATGTGACATTGAATTAATCAAAGCTGATACAATCAATGAAGCTTTTCAGCGTCTTTTGAAGAATGATGTTCGTTACCGTTTTGTCATTGACATTGCTAATGCTTCCCCTGCAACCTAACCTAAAACCCTTTGCTTTGGGAATGATATATATATATATATATATATCATGGATAACTGTTTTGTTTTTGTTGTTGTAAGACTCAGTTCAAAAATACACCCTAGTCTATCTATTTTAATAAGATTACTTATCTATCCTATCCTATCCTTGAATATTACTCGGATTGGTCCTTTAATAATGGAGTACTTGGTCATTCATTTTAAAAACTATCGGTTTTGGTCCCTTTCTTATAGTATTTTTATTTTTTTTTAAACTCAAAAAGGATGATTTTATATGTTTTATAAGTCATATAAATATAAATTTCAGGGGTTTGCATTCCAAGTTGGTTTACAAATTGAAAGTAAATTAAAACTTAAATTTAGAATCAAGACGAACAATTAAGATTGTCTGAATCCCTCTATGTTCCTGTTGGGTAATTTGATATCCTAAATAATATCAACTTTGTTCCTCTGTTCATGATACTAGTATTATCAAGAGTTTGACGCTAGTTAATTTCCTATGTCTAGATAAATTAATCAGAGAGCATTATATCTAGTTCTAGTTACAAAACCTAGTGTTAATTGTGATTTGTATTTTAAAATTAGTTTACAGTTGATCAAACAATAAAAATCATTCAACACAAGATAATGAATAAACATATTTATAGATTGCATTAAAGAGGACTCATATATATATATATATATATATATATATATATATATATATATATATATATATATCACATGGTTTTAAACAGTACCATAGATGTTTATTATTCAATCATAATCTAATGAGTAATACATGCAAATAGAGTGACGAGTTTTCAATCTTGTTGCCAAGGGTTGAAAATTGCCTCTTATGGTTGTTAGGATCACATCTTATGCCTTCACGGCTAAAAGCCTTATGTTAATTGGGTGGTAAATGATTATGCTGCTAGCTAGCTCTTGTGTGTAACAAATCTTAAAACAAATGGTAGTTTCTTATTAAATTTAGGCATACTAGCAAGGTAAGGTCACTAAAATTATAAGCAAGGGTCGGTCCAAGGGTAAGGTCACCAAAGCTCTGGCTTTAGACATACAAACAAACAAATATTTTTTATTAAATTTTATAAGCAAAAAAATCTTATGTGGAGACAAAAAAAGCTTCATATAACAAAACTTGCTTTAGGCCTTAGTTAATTTTGAAGATTATTGGGCTGACTCCCAATGAAAGGAGGGGAAAATTAACCTTCATGTTCAAATAACACTTACATTTACATTTGCATCCCTACAAGGGCATTAGTAATAGTGTGATTCAAACCCGAGACCCGGGTTGTAAAATCTATCTTTTTATTACTAGACCAAACGTTTAAAATTTATAATTGTTAACTAGATATAAATTTGAAAGTTGTAGAAAAAACTATCTGCATGACCTTCAAGTAAAACTCTCTAACCTTTGAAAAATTTATGTTCCTGGAAATTGCTGACTTCGAGCGCATGACCTTCAAACAAAACTCTCTAACCTTTAGAAAATTTCTGGTTCTTGGAAATTGCTGATTTTGTATAGAGGGTTTTTTGAATTCAACTTGTCCAACCCAGATGATCTTCAATGAAAGTTGTCGTGATTTTGAGAAGCTAGATGTCCATAAGCAATCATTGAAATGGAAATCGTACAAACATTTCTTTAGTGCCATATAATGTTTTCTATTGGTAAAAATATTAAATGTGGTCATATCTTACTTACACTTACACACAAGCGCGTTGATTATATATATATATATCAATTATTAATGGGGCAAAAATCGAGCCTCACTACATCCATGCATTATTAACTACTAATTTCTATAGTTAATTAATTACTAATTGATTGGTAATTGACTGAGCTTGTGGGAGGAGCTTCATTGATTGCCTGATGTCTACGTGGGAGAACATTACACAACAACGTGTGAGATACACTCACTAACTTGCGTGCAAAGCTATTTCATTTTACCCATTTGTGGACTCACATATGTATGTATACACCGACCTCTTTCTCTCTATATATTATTATTGTTCAGAAGATTTCTTATTCCAGTTTTAACATCAAATTATATAATAAGTTCGAGTCTAAGCATATCAATATTTGTTAAATCAATATTTTTCTACATGACATATTCTGGTTGGCTTTGTTATCTTCGAAGATCAGGTGAGTTTTATTTATTCATTTTCTACAACTCTAATTCTTATATAGCTTCCTTTGTAATCATAATTAATATATATGTATTCAATTCCATTTTTCTTCCCCGTACGTCATGTTCAAATCAATAATTAATAACTTAAACTAGTTTAATTTGTCTTTCTTTGCAAAAAGAATTCTTCATTATGTTATATGCTTATAGCTTTAGTTTACTATATATGAAAAGAAATTTATAGAGGATGATCATGAATAAACTACTATTAGAAAATTTTGAAGTAAATTACAAAAGATTAGAGATAGGAAAAAAGAAAATGAATCTAGTTATCAATTTTAACGTCGATATACCAATTAGCAATGAAATTAGAGAAATATTATTCTTTTTTGTTAATCCAATTTTATCTAGCAAATGATATTGATGAGTTGATTTTGTGGAAATAAATTAAGCAGGTAGATCACGGAAACAATGTCATAAGGATGATAGCTTGTGTAGGAAGTCAAATGTAAATGAAGAATATTTTGAAGCATTTAGAACAAAGTCTTATATTGAAATATGCAACAAAGCAAAAGTGCAATTTGAGAAGACAATCAGCACCAAAAGACTCTCTACCTCTTGTTCAACATCTCTTCCTCCTATATGCATTAATCTCACCGAGTATTTGCTCGAACCCCGACAAGAAATAATAACAAACATGACACAAAATTTTAAGGTGCATCATCTTCTAGTTGACTATTTCGAAGCTAGCTTAGAAGCATGTCGTTGTTGTGACACAATCCTTGAAGGAATCCACGCAACAAGACTTTCTTATACAAGAACTAAACGATTTGTTAAGTTAAGCAAAAGGGTGATTAATGAACCAACAAAGAAAGATATCTATAGAGAACTTGCTTTATTTCCATCAAAATTACAAAACAATCCTTTGTCTGTTATTAGTACAATGCAATTCCATGACATTCGCAATAGGTACATGGAACTTCTTCAAAAACTAACATCAAAGAGAAGGAAAATTCAAAGAAGATTAACATTGATTAGTGTTTGCAAGAAAGTTGGAGGAATTGCTCTTGTTACATCACATGCTGCTATTCTTATTGCTTTATTAGTGGTTTCTTTTCATAGTGTTGTTGGGTTAGTGGCTGCACCAAGTATTGTAGGTGGTTTAGTTGGTTTGTTCATAAAGAGAATAAAAAATAGAACTAATTGCGAAAGACTATGTGAACAACTTGATGCTGCTGCGAAAGGGGTTTTTATATTGATAAATGATTTGGATACTATGAGTAGGATGGTGAAGAGGTTGAATGATGAGGTGGAACATAGAAAAATGGTTGCTCAAGTTTGTGTGAAGAATGTTGGTAGTAAATGTGAAATATTGAAGAGGTTTATGAGTGAATTTAGTGATCAAGAGTCAAGATTTTTGGATGAGTTGGAAGAACTTGAAGAACATGTTTACTTGTGCTTTCTCACCGTTAACAAATCTAGGAGACTTGTTCTGCAACAAATTACAGAGAGATCACAACATTAATTATATTATATTATATTAATTTAGAAAAGAAAATATGAGAGACATATTTTAAACTCAATTATATTGCTTACAAGTAATATTATAGAGGAAATAAATAATTCACGGACGTGATTTTCACACGTTGCTTGTTGTTTTTGTTTATTTCCTTTGGTTCTCCTAGACAGCATTATTCTCCCTTTACTTCACCCACATTTTTATTTTATTATTCTCTGTAAATTCACTCATTCACCTTATCTCTATTATTATCTGCTTGTAATGCTTTGATAGTAGATGAATAAATCAATTTTAGGTTTTTGAAACATGTACAAGAAAATAACTTGAAACAATTTTAGATGCAGTGAATATCATTTTCTTTTCTATTATCACCAATTCTATGCTACATCATTTGAAAATTACAAAACTGAGAATCTCTTTCGCAAATTTATGTATTCCCTGATCATCAATTGGGGTAAAATACAGTGCGACCATTAAATTTGATTGATCGGATAGGCGAACCATGAGATGATACCTTATTACAAAATTTGTCGTCTTGTTCTATGGAAATGTTTTCAAGAAGAGGAGCTTGTACGATAAGATCTTTTCTACCACACCAAATGCAGTTTTTAATATCAATTTTTTTTAGGAGTGGTAAACAAAGGATCATACACTCATTGGAGGGATCAATAGTAAAAAGAAGTGCTCTGCTAACAAAGTCTACAAATTGCTGCTCTTTTTCACCTGTTATGATTTATTCGTCTTCCATTTTGTCTTGCGCTCTTTGTCATAAACTGTGGCTGTTTGTCTCTAATATAACAACTAGAACATATTGTAACATTATACTACACCAAAATCACAGGAGTTAGTTACTTACTTAATTTACAATCAATGTTGATCTGGTGTAGAATATCAAACTAGCTTCGCAACAAGACCAGACGCCTGAATTTTAATTTATCCATCTCTTGGACAACACACAAGTTCGAACAGCATCTTTTGTCGGAAGTAAAGACATGATGCAACTTATAAGAGATTCATGATTATTAGCATAATCTAAATCGATCAAAGTGTTTAATTTTTTTATTTTATTTTTTATCAAATTAGTTTATTTGTTAGAGATGGGTGATAGCACCTTGCAACTTGTTTGTGCGGCAGAGGTAGGAGAGGAGGAGTGTGTGAAAAGGTTTGAGAGATTATTAGGTCTGTGAAGAAGAAGTTTATAGGGGAGCTTTTTTATAACTTCTGAGGTTTCGTTTGGTTTTTATAACTTTTGGAGCTTTTTTTAGTGTATATAAATTTTGGAGATTTTATTTTATTTTATTTGTGGGCTTGGGTCATCGCTTTGCATAATTATTTGAAAGTTTCTCTTTACAACTCCATGTTGATGATTGCCCTTTTGACCCCCACAAATGTGCAAACCGTTCAGGAGATAACTTTCGAATAACATTTTATGTTTTTTAAGGTTTTGATAGATAACTCTTGAAGGTTGTTTCTTAGGATAAGGAACAAATAGGGAGTCAAATAAACAACCATCCTCTATGTGATAAGAGGCGGCCCTGGACATAGGTCCAAGGTGCGACGGCCTAGAACCCATGTTTGTAGGGGCCCAAATATTTTTTATAGGGGATGTATATAGAAAAACTTGTTTTTATAGGGGTATTTATATGAATTCTGCTCTTCTCCCAACACATTTTGCTCGCGCTCAACTGAACTTCCTAAAATATCCCTATGAGAGTTAAGTTGCGCACAGCATGTTAAGATGCGCTGATTTTAACACATGCGTTACTTAACTAATACAGGGGTATTTTCGATATTTCAGTTGGGTGCGAGTGAAATGTGTTGGGAGAAGAGAAGCAATCTATTTATATAGAAAATTGCACTAGGGGGTCAAACATGAATAGAGTTTTCAGCCCTAATGATATTTTTGCTATATACCCCCTAGCAATTGTTTTCATCCCTAAATTTCACTGTCAAGTGAGCCATACAAAAAACTTGGAAATTTCAGATCATGAAAATAGAAAATTGATGATAATTCAAGTGTTATTGTTGATAATAGTGAAAATCTTGGTGATGATTAAGAAAAATAAATTTCTCATTGTGATATTTATGATACAAGAAATTGGGGGAATCTAAATAATATGTTAGAGGGTGTTCTTATCAATCATCTTAATGTCAATACATGATAAGCATCCATTTCCTCAACACCTAAAAAAAATTACTAAAAATGTCCCATTAATAACTCTATGTCAATGCCTTTCAACAACATTCATTTATTTCAATATAATTTGATAGCAATGTATTATGGTATAAATAACCAATGTAAGAGGGGGGAAATAAACTATTTTTCTATATTTATACCAAAATACATTGTTTTTTTCTTGGTAAATAGTTTTTTTTTTATTTGCAAAATGATCATTAATTAGACTCATAAAATTAAGAAGATTGTGAGCTTAACCGCAATTATTTATAAAATTTTGTTGAAGATTGAAGATTAATTGGACTATAAACAAAATAAATCACACTTACACACTCATTTAAATACAACATGATATGCTGGAAGAGACTATGGAGATCCTTTTTTTTTTTTTTTCTCCATTTAAATACAACATATATATAGAGATCATCTAACGAGATTACATTGGAGCCTGATCTGTTTTCCACCATTGGTGATGCTACTCATTTTGATCATGGATTTAACAAAAGCTCTTTCAAATTCCATTTGGGAATGAGCATATTTGGAAACCAATGCTTTAGTGGTTGGATGAGTAAGTAGAGCTTGATCAGAAGAGAGTATGCTTTTTCCTTGAAGTAGTAGTTTGTAATAAGCATTGTCAAAATATGTGGCAGTTGAGTCCAATGGGGACCCTGAATTTTTCACCTTGTTTTTAATGTGACATTTGCTTTGGAGGTTGCTTGCAAATGATGGGTTTAAGGAAGGGTCAACAGCTTGTTTAGGGCTGAATTTATGGATTCTATTTTGGAAGGATGAACAATGTGCAAAACCAAGGGTGTGACCTCCTACATATTATATATATATATATATATAACAAACAGTTATTGTAATAATATATAGTTTGAAAATGTAAAGTTTATTTGATGATTTAAGAAAATAGTACCTGAGAGGGCAACGAGATCTTGCAAGGAAAGTCCTCTTTGAGAGAAGCTTTGTTGTAATTGGGAGATGTTGAAAGTGGGAGCTGGCAATTGTCTCGTTTCAGTAGCCTTTGAGATTATACCATCCTTTCTTCCTTTTGGTACTTCCCAATTTGGCCCTCCGGACTAATGACATGACACTCAAAAAATGTATTGTTATTTGTTACTGCAACCTTTAAATTATTATAATTCATATCATCATTTGTGATTGTGACTTACCAGAGTGACAGCGTCTCTAGCAGCAAGAGCCAAAATATCAGCACAAGACACGACCCCTGGACAAACTGCTTCCAATGCTTTCTTAGCATTATCAATTACATAAAATGCATGCAATGATATGTTTGGAGGTCCATCCTTTTCTGCTTTATTCTTTCCCTTTGTTTTCAACAGAACAGACCCATCACACCCCTTCATTAATTTATTTATTTATTAATAAACGTTATCAATCTATATAGTATACTATAAATAAATACTAATCATGTGATTCATATATATATTTATATATATATCATTACCCTTACGAAGCAATCATGAAAATGCATGCGAAGCAGAGCTGATGGAACTGTTTTGTCATTCATGGTTGCTTTGTGTACTGCACCAGCCACGATGGATTCTACCTGAGGACATGTATGTTCATAGTAATTCACACTTAATGCACTTGCTAGAGAAGTTAAGGACACCATTATCATCATGAGCAACACCATTCCAATAGTTGATGCCATGTTTCAAATCACAATTGAAATTAATTTGTTGTAATTATATGTTTGTGTAAGGAACAGTAATGAGAATGATATTTATAGATAAACTAATTGGAGTTGTTACATGAATTTATGGTTGTTAAACATATTTGGTGATCTATTAGTGGAGTGGTGTGGTGTGTTTAAGCATCTTCTTTTAAATAAACAATAGTTGCATTTGGTATCATTGCTTTAGAAAAGCTATTATATATCAAAAGCAAACACAGGTATTTTATATGCACTGGAATTTTGTTCCTCTTTTCAGTTTAATTATTATCTCACTTTGATTATAAATTTAAACATAAAAATGTTAATAACATGCTATTTAATACTGTTTACAGTGATTTTTTTATCTAAGAAAAGTCAATAAAATCTGCAACACAAATAATGTTTAATCAAATAAGTCCGGACAAGTTTGGGTTGTAAGGATTAAATTTTTTTTTACTAGGGGATTGAATTGATTGAAAAATGGTTTAAAGATGATTGACTTGAAAATAAATTATATAAGTAAATACAGTAGAAACTCTATAAATTAATAATGTCAGGATCGGAGAAATTTATTAATTTAGAGAGTTATTAATTTATCGATAAATTAATAATTATTAATTTAAAGAGTTTTTAAGTAATTATACTGTACATACCAAACAAAAAGGCAAATTAGTCTATGTCTCTTAGAATTACGTTGCACCAAATATTGTCCAGCACATCCAAGAAATATTGAAGGGTTAAGAAACATTGAGTTGTTCTTCTTGCCACCCAACATGACATCAAAGATTCAACCTTGCGATGCTGGGATAATAAGAGCTTTCAAGATGCATTACCGTAGAAGGTTTTACCGCAAAATATTGGAAGGTTATGAGGTGGGACAATCTGATCCAGGGAAGATAAATGTCCTTGATGCTATCAATTTGGCAATCCCAACTTGGACGATAGATGTTCGAAAAGAAACAATAGCGAATTGCTTCCGACACTGTAAAATTCGTTCAGCTAGTGACGTTGTAGGAAATTTGGATGAATCCACTTTTGATGAAGAAACTCAAGACCTCCAGACTATGATCAATCAATGTGGCTATCGTAATAAGATGGATATCGACAATCTAATGAACTACCCAGGTGAAAATGAAGCATGTTCGGAGGTTCAGAGTTTAGAAGATATTGTGTGTACTATCATTGAGAACAATGCAGAGGATGACGAACGAAGATGATACGGTGTCTTTGGAGCCTGTTACGCGAAAGGAAGCACTTATGGCGTCGAACACTCTTCACAACTTTATGATACAATACAAAAATACAACACCTCAGCTATTGGATGCAATAAGAAAAGTTAGAGATGAGCTTCAAACAAACTTGAACTTTAAAGGAAAACAAACAACTATTGAATCATATTTCAACAAAGTGTAATATATTTTTTTTTTTCAGTTTCTATGAATTATTAATTTATGATTTTCTTGGGACCGAAAATTATAAAGGAATCTCCCAAAAAATTATTATCTTATTATTTTATCGAATTATTCAATTTTTTACACTGGCTCAAGTCGGGACCGGACAAATTTATTATTTTAGAGAGTTTATTAATTTAAAGAGTTTTTCCTGTATACGATTGAAGTTAAAAAGTTTGAATAAAAGTGCACGGACTTATAAAAGACTTGATCTTTTAAAGTTCTTTGTATGTAAAGACTTGAAAGTAAATTTGCATATTAAAGTAAATGAAGGGAAATGCTTAAATTCAAAATTCGACACATTTAATTTCTTGAATGATAATATTTTAGAAAGCTTGTTGTACAAAAAAAAAATTAGAAAGTTTTTGTCTTTTTTTTTTTAAACATGTTTGTAACATGGATAGTCATTTTAAAAATAATATTAATCTCCTAACTCTCATCCTTGTGTTTTTATCATTTTATTTGACAAGTTTTTATCATTTCTTTACTTGATTTTTTTGGTTATTTTTAAAAGCAAAATTTAAAATTGCTGAAATGGGAGAGATTATGATCGTTGATTATACATAAGCATAGTTAGGATTACGTAATCCGAACTGCAAAAGATATTTTTGATTTTTTTTTTTGTCAGGTAGCCTAGTGACTAGAATTCACCTTAAAAGGTGAATAAGTGGGGCGTTCGGGGTTCGAACTCCGACCCATACATATAATAATGCATTTTCCTACCAACTGAGTTATGCTCACGAACATATATTTTGGAAAATTTTACAGGTACATAAGAGTATCATAAGATAGGAAAAGAAACAATCTAGAGAGTATTGGGTTACTATTACTAAGATGCAGGTGATAAATAGAAGGTTAAAATATGGTTTTGATCCCTGCAAATATGTTTCGTTTTGGTTTTAGTCACTGTAATTTTTTTTTGTTGTTTTTGGTCCCTGCAAAATATTTTACTTTTGAAAATAGTCCCTGACTATTTTCAAAAGTAAAATATTTTGTAGGGCCCTTTTTAAAAATCAAAAGATTTTATAGGGACTATTTTTTTAATAAATGAGTTCAGTCATCATGTGTCACGTGTGCAAATCATCACAAAAGTGGGGTCAGGGACGAAAACCAAAACGAGACATATTTGCGGGGACCAAAACTATATTTTAGCCTAAATACAAACAACTCTTATTGATGTGGTAATACCTAATAATTTTCACATAATCATTCGGTTTTATTAAAAATGAGTTCTATTAATTTAAAGATCGATCAAGAAATAATTGAAATCTAACAAAAAAAAATTATCTCATTTGGTAATTAAAGTTTAATAATTAATTTTTTTGAAACAAATGATCAAATATTGTTTTGGGTCTTGTTAACGAGTATCCCAGAGGATAAGATGGTTTAACTGCAAGCAATTTTGTGACAACATCACTAGTAATTGTATTCATATTCACAGAGAAGGCAATTTGGTGGCAGATGCTCTTGCCAAGAATGCTCAAAATCTTTCTTTATACTCCACTCAATGGTGGACCCCCCCCCCCCCCCCCCCCCCCCCCCCGCCCTTTTATTTCTTCTTTGCTTCGTAGGGATAGCTTGGGTTTGCCGGTTACTAGATTCACCATGCTTTGAGTTTCCCCCTTTCTACTGGTTGAGGGTTTTGTAGAACTTTGGATGTAATTGGTTCAGGCCTCTCCTGCTCATATTTGATTTCTAGCTTTATCAAAAAAAAAAAAAAAAAAACGAGTGTCCCAGAGGCACTCTTTAAACATCCTAAATTTAATAATTATTCTTTTAAAAAATCAACTATTACAATCTTCAATGCATTCAATACATCATTTTTCAATAAAAACTTACTATTTAACATGTTTAAAGAATCGGAGAAACTCGTTAACATTTTTCTATTGTTTTAGATGAAGTTAATTATCCACTTAAGATGAATCGGTGCAAGTATAAAGCTACCTTATGCAGGGAAAAAGTGGCTACAATTTTATAAAAGGAACGAGTCTCGCTGAAGAAGCATGTTGACCCAGAAATAAATGATTGGGCGAGTTCTTTAACTCATGACATGTGTTTTAACTTTTAATCAAACAAAACAGTACTCTGTAATACTAATCCCTTGATTTTGGCACCAAATTGTACGTTAAACCATATATCTAACAAAACGATATCTAACAACTAGCATTAAAATTTGGTTTGGTAAAGACCTAAGTAAACATGACAAATCAATACGTACCTTGTCGATACATTTTTTTTAAGAGATACTTTGTTGATACGTATAGATAAAATCAGCTTCCTATTGTTTTAATGTAAAAATTTCACACATGAAAGAAACCTTAGCCAAAAAACTTTTGTTGTCATAGAGGAAGAAATTCTACATAGAATTAATAAATAAAAAAATATAGACAATGAACAAGACTCTATATAAATTTAAAATCTTAGGAAATCAATAATTTCCCAATTCTTGCAGTAAAGCTAGAACAATAGTACTATTCATATTACAACAATGAGTTTAATAGTATATATATATAAAATATAGAAACTAGAAAAATGCTTATTAATTTCTACATGCTTGATAGGATGATGATTGTCAATTCATGCGATGCAAGCCATATGGCTTAATTCTGAAGAAGGGTGGCGGGCTGCTCCAGTAAAATAAAAAAGCATGCCTCAGCCGTTCTGGTGATTGCTCAACCACCGTCCAAAAATGCGACATTTTATCGGAAGCACGCTTCTGATAGTATTTTTATTTTGAGCTGGGGCGAATTAAGAAATTTTCTAATGATTATGTGAAAATGTTGAATCCAAAATTAAACCCAAAACCCATAACTTTAGAGAACCCTTATCCTTATGATTAATTTTGGGGGTTATTTAGAACTGGATCTTGCTAGAGAAAGATTGACCAAATCCCCAATTGGAAGGAACAATGTCTTGGAAAGTTCTGGTTACTCCATCGGTAGTTGTGACCTTGAAGGACATAGATTGAACATTCAAATAAGCATTGGATTGCCAATTTGCACCCCAATTTCTTGACATAGCCATCCAATCAGTTTTGGAACCTTTAATGGAAACAGATTGGATTGAACCAGCACCAGCCAAATTGCTGATCAACACTAACTCAAAGTAGTCCCTTCCATTCACACTGAACCTAACTCCTCCATGCTTTTTGCAAGGAACCCTGCCCAAAAATGTTCAAATATATATCATACTCATTAATCTTTTTTTTTTTTTTGACATAAACCAAGGTATTTCATTGATAAAGAGGGAAATCCTTACATAAAGATGGATAGATTTGTTGAGGGACAGACCCCACCCAACATATATTTCCAACTGTTTTTGCCAATCCCACAAGGCTATGGGCTACTTGATTACAACTTCTTCCAGCAAAATTAACAGAACAAGTGCTAAAACGTGACAAATAATCTAAACAGTCTAGGATTAGAAACTCAATAGCTGCAATTTTCTTCCTACGAAGTAGGCAATGAACAACCTGTTCAGCATCAGTCTCTATACACAGGCTTGTGAATTGCTCCCCTTCCGCCCAGCTTAAACACCATCTAAGCGCAAGCCTCTCAGCCACGAGCGGGGTCACCATCATCTCTTCCTTACGAGTAGCAGAGAACAGAACAGCACCATGGTGATCTCTAGCAACAAAACCCCAACCTGTGCTGCCATCTGTGAAAACTCCAGCATCCACATTGATCTTGACAGTACCTGTCTGAGGAGGGCACCACCGAGTGGGAGCGCGGGAGATTGGATGACACGCTGCTTTTCTATTAGCCAAATTAAACTCTTCAACTAGAAGCACTGCTGACTGCGCAATTAAGGCAGGGTCAAAAGGTGAGTTCTTAAAAATCAATTGGTTCCTTCCCTGCCACAACCGCCAAAGGGTAATACCAAAAACCTGGACAGCTAGAGGGTCATCCTTCTTCAACCAAAGTTCCATCCACTCTCTACACATACTGTTGGGAGGAATATGAATTCCAAGTGGAGATGAAAACCAAACAGCTTTCGCAGCCGGACAGTGCAAAAAGAGATGATTCAAATCTTCCAGACCAGAGTTACAAAGAGGGCACGATTGGTCCAGAGATATACCTTTTTTACTGAGATTACATCTGGTAGGGAGAATGTTGCTAGCAAGCCGCCAAAGGAAATTTTGGGCGCTCCTGGGACCATTGAAATTCCATATCTGCTTCCAAATATCAGATCCTCTCACTGAGGAGGATTCAGCCACTTCTTTAGATTTGTTCTCACACAGTAAGTGGTGGCCTGACCTAACTGAGTATTCACCTGATTTCTCCCATTGCCACGTAACTTTGTCATCAGGAAGTCTAAAAGAGATTGGGATGCTAAGGATTTTCTTCGCAATGAAGCTGTTGAATGAAGCCATAATTCTTTCTCTATCCCACGAACGAGTTTCGTGAACGATAAGATCAGCTACGACTGCATCCTCATCAACTGTACCTTCTGTTCTCTGAATCGGAGTACACCGTGTTCCAGGAATCCAGTTGTCTTTAAAAATCCGAACAGTTCTGCCGTTGCCAATCACCCAATGAGCGTCGTTCTCCACCAGCTCTCTAGCTTTCATGAGGCTTCTCCATGCATATCTCGGTTGGAATCCCACCTTGGTGATAGAAATGCTTGTCCGGGGAAAATACCTGCTTTTCAGAATACTAGACATAAGAGAATTATTGTCAGCCAAAAGTCTCCAATATTGCTTTCCAAGAAGAGCTTTGTTAAAATCACTGAAAGACCGAAAGCCCAAGCCCCCTCTCTTCTTGGTTTCTCCGAGCCTACCCCATCTCATCCAGTGAATTTTCCTCTTGTATTCATCAGAAGCCCACCAAAATTTGGCCAGCATTCCTTCCACAGCATCACAACAACCTTCTGGCAGCTTGTAACAACTCATGATGTAATTTGGGATAGCCTGAGCAACTGCTTTGATTAAAGTTTCTTTCCCAGCACGGGAGAGACATTTCTCTTTCCAGCCTTTGATCTTCTTCCACACTCTCTCTTGGACAAAGGAGAAAACCTCCTTCTTAGACCTACCAAAAATCACCGGCAAGCCTAGGTATCTGGAATGGGTATTCACAGTCTTTATATTAATCCTTTGACAGATGATTTCTTTATCATGATTAAGCACATTTCGACTATATGAAACCTCAGACTTGTCCAAGTTCACAATTTGACCCGAAGCATCCTGATAAGTATTGAGAACAGAGATGATACATTGAGCTTCCTCCACACTTGCCCTGGCAAATAACAGGCCATCGTCTGCAAACAGTAAATGGGTGATCTTTGGCGCATTCCTAGCTATCCGGATTCCATGAATTTTGTTGTCCTTTTCTTCTTTCTTAAGGAGACCCGAGAGCACATTTGCACACAAAATGAAAAGATATGGGGACAATGGGTCACCCTGGCGCAATCCCCTTTCTGGAAAGAACCTACGACTTGGTTGGCCATTGATGAGAATTTGATACGAAACTGTGGAGATACACTGCAAAATAGTGTTAATGATATTCTCAGGGAAATTCATAGATTGAAGCATGGATTTTACAAAGGACCACTCTATCCGGTCATATGCCTTGGCCATATCGAGTTTCATCGCCATCACCCCTTTCTTTCCTTTAGTTTTCTTTTTCATCCAATGGAAGCACTCCATGGCAATAATAGCATTATCAGTAATAAGCCTCCCTTGAACAAAGGCGCTTTGCTCCTCATCCATAATTTCCGGAAGGATTGGCTTTAACCGGTTGGCAATAGTTTTAGTAACAATTTTCATCACCACATTACATAGGCTTATGGGGCGGAATTGGTTAGGAGAGGATGGGTTCTTACATTTAGGAATCAAAGCTATGAAAGTTTTGTTGATGCATTCTGTTGATTTTCCTTCATTAAGAATACCCAAGGCTAGAGAAACAACCTCACTCCCAACTATGTACCAGTACTTTTGAAAGAAAAGAGCAGGTAAACCATCCGGGCCAGGAGCTTTAAGAGGGTGCATTTGATCAATCGCATCCTTGATCTCAGCTGGGGAGAAACTACGGTTACACCACTCCACATGCTCAGGAGAGAGCCTATCTTTAACCACTAAACAAGTCTGATCCACTGTTGTTGGATTTGAAGAAGTGAATAATCCAGCAAAATAATCAACAAGCACCTTCTCCACCTTATCTCTACCATTCCACCAAACACCCCTGTCATCCTTGATCTTTTTTATTGAGTTAATCTTGCCTCTCTGTTTCGCTTTTGCATGGAAGAACTTAGAATTCTTATCCCCTTCCTTCAGCCACGTTGCTCGACTCCTCTGCCGCCACATAGTCTCCTCTGTTTGGAGCAGCTCCGAATGTTTAGCTTCCAACTCTCTGAACTTTGTAATATTATCAGGAGAACCATCCCAAGAGGCGTGGTTATTGAGTTGGGTTTCAATCTCCAACAGCTCCTTTCTGATTTCAGATGTTATGTACTCTTTGAACTTAGAGTCTAGGGATTGCATGGCTTCAATCTTGCTAGCCAAACCTGTTGCATTATTCCAGGAGCCTCTAACCATTGCTTCACATCTGTCATCATCAGCCCAACACTTTTCAAACCGGAACACATGAAGCTTTTTCTTATGCGCATCCTCCAAACACACATCCAACTCAATAGAAATAGCAGCATGATCAGACCCAAATCTTGCCAAGTGATTGATCTGAATGGGGGAAAACCGTTTGATAAATTCATCAGAAGCAAAAACCCGATCCAATCTACATTAAATTCTACCACTTCCATGTCTGCCATTTGACCATGTAAAAGGGTAACCATTAAAGCCCAAATCAAGAAGGTTGCAATCTTCCACCGCATTTCTACTCAAGGACAGTTGCAAAAAACTTCTAATATTACCACCGGCCTTCTCTTCATTTGAAAGGATATCATTGAAATCCCCGCAACATAACCACATATCCTCCTCAACCGGAGTAAGACTTCTCAGCAAATCCCATGTTTTCTTTTTATTTGTTTCATCCGGGTACCCATAAATTCCAGTAATACTCCAATATTTGCCACTTTCAACATCTTCAATCCTCCCCATAATATGGTTTAGAGAGTAAGATCTAATTGACAGGTTTACACTATCCATCCACAAAAGCGCTATATCACATGCCCTTTCTTTACCAAAACCATCACAAGGAACAAACAAACCAGAAGAGAATCCACAATTGATTCTGACTCTCTCCATTTCATCAGACTTTAATCTAGTTTCCATTAAGAAAACTACTTGAGGATTTTGGATACGGATGAGCCTTAACAAGGCTCGAATTGCCCGAGGGTTCCCCAACCCCCTACAATTCCAACTTAAGAGTTTCATTGGGGTAGGAGGTGTTGGTCATCCAACACCCCCTCTGGTTTATTGATATCAATCTCCATAGCTACAAGATATCTCTTTTTCTCAGCACCTCCCATCACCTCCACAACACTATCTGTGACAGTAGCTACACATAACTGCCTAATTCCCTCCTAATTTCTTCCCTTTATCTTGGGCTTTTGGCTTTTGAATTTTGGGACCCTTTTGGCGACTCCACTTCTTTCTCACCTTAGTTTCCTGCTTCTTATCCTTCGCACCAGTAGCAGACTTTTGAGATAAAGAAACCGAGTCTAGAGTTTCAGCTACACCTTCAATAGCCTTGCTTGTTTCTTCAGACCTTGCATCCAACGCAACATTTTGTTTTTCCCCCACAGGGGTCTCTGCTTCGTCAGCAACAAGCGCTTTTGAGGTTTTCTCCTCTCCTGCTTCAGAACACTTACTTGAACTAGTTGAGGAGAAAAGTGACTTACTGCACGTACCAGTGTTAGGTTCCTTCTTGAATTCCAACTGAACCTTTGGTAATGGAGAAGCTCTCATCCAAGAACCATAGGCTTGATCCTGTTCTTCCACGTCTGTATACCCTTCACTATCTTGTCCCGTTTCCTCTTCACATTCCTTCATCTGATGGCCAATCCTCCCACATTTGTAGCAGAAGTTGGGTAATCTTTCGTACTTGAAAAAAATTCATAGGTTTCTTTTCTGGTATTTCAGCACAGTACCTCGCTTCAAAGGGTTCCTCAGATCTATCGCCACTTTGATTCGAATAGATTTCCCCATTCTGTTGTTGTCTCTTGGATCCACTTCAAGGAATTTTCCTACTAGATCTCCAATTTTTTTTGCCATTAAATCATACCTCAGCTTAAGGGGAAGATCATAAATTCTCACCCAGAACTGAACAGTGTGTAAATCCAGCTCTGAGGGTTGTTCCTCTCCTGAAATCGTATCCAGAATCAGAAGGTTACGGTCGAAGCTCCACGGACCTGATTGAAGGATGTTTTCAGCATCTCTGCGTGAGGAGAACTTGAACAGGAAGAGATTTTTATTCAGATCTTGAATCTCAACAGTGTTCTTCAGTCTCCA
The DNA here is from genome assembly GCF_003473485.1 of Medicago truncatula. Lineage (NCBI taxonomy): Eukaryota > Viridiplantae > Streptophyta > Magnoliopsida > Fabales > Fabaceae > Medicago > Medicago truncatula. Next base: position 8,438,971 of record NC_053042.1, read on the forward strand.
AGCTTGGATCATTGTCTGCTTAAAAGCTCTCACATTGTACGGAACATCGGTCCAGATCTTTCCTACTAATGTGCGACCGAAAGCTTCACCCTCTGTAATGACATCTTCCTCTACTGTGATTCCTTCACCCTCTTCCTCCATTAACCGCGCGACCCTTTCTTTGTCCATCGCAAAAACCACGAAACCACACCCCGCACAAACCACACAAAAAAAACAACCTACACTAAGGAAAGGGGCACAACCAGTAATCAAGACTAGAGAAGAGCCACCAAGGAGATGGGTGTAGCCAGAATGGATCTGGGAGGTCCCACCACATAACCCTAGCAGAGCAAGAGTTGGGGTACAACCTACACTAAGGAAAGGGGCACAACCAGTAATTAAAGTTTAATAATTAATTTTTTTGAAACAAATGATCAAATATTGTTTTGGGTCTTGTTAACGAGTGTCCCAGAGGATAAGATGGTTTAACTGCAAGCAATTTTGTGACAACATCACTAGTAATTGTGTTCATATTCACAGAGAAGACAATTTGGTGGCAGATGCTCTTGCCAAGAATGCTCAAAATCTTTCTTTATACTCCACTCAATGGTGGACCTCTCCCCCCCCCCCCCCCCCCCCCCCTTTTATTTCTTCTTTGCTTCGTAGGGATAGCTTGGGTTTGCCGGTTACTAGATTCACCATGCCATGAGTTTCCCCCTTTCTACTGGTTGAGGGTTTTGTTTTTTTGTTTTATGTTAGAACTTTGGGTGTAATTGGTTCAGGCCTCTCCTGCTCTTATTTGATTTCTAGCTTTATCAAAAAAAAAAAAAAAAACGAGTGTCCCAGAGGCACTCTTTAAACATCCTAAATTTAATAATTATTCTTTTAAAAAATCAACTATTACAATCTTCAATACATCATTTTTCAATAAAAACTTACTATTTAACGTGTTTAAAGAATCGGAGAAACTCGTTAACATTTTTCTATTGTTTTAGATGAAGTTAATTATCCACTTAAGATGAATCGGTGCAAGTATAAAGCTACCTTATGCAGGGAAAAAGTGGCTACAATTTTATAAAAGGAACGAGTCTCGCTGAAGAAGCATGTTGACCCGGAAATAAATGATTGGGCGAGTTCTTTAACTCATGACATGTGTTTTAACTTTTAATCAAACAAAACAGTACTTTGTAATACTAATTCCTTGATTTTGGCACCAAATTGTACGTTAAACCATATATCTAACAAAACGATATCTAACAACTACCATTAAAATTTGGTTTGGTCAAGACCTAAGTAAACATGACAAATCAATACGTACCTTGTCGATACATTTTTTTTAAGAGATACTTTGTTGATACTTATAGATAAAATCAGCTTCCTATTGTTTTAATGTAAAAATTTCACACATGAAAGAAACCTTAGCCAAAAAACTTTTGTTGTCATAGAGGAAGAAATTCTACATAGAATTAATAAATAAAAAAACATAGACAATGAACAAGACTCTATATAAATTTAAAATCTTAGGAAATCAATAATTTCCCAATTCTTGCAGTAAAGCTAGAACAATAGTACTATTCATATTACAACAATGAGTTTAATAGTATATATATATAAAATATAGAAACTAGAAAAATGCTTATTAATTTCTACATGCTTGATAGGATGATGATTGTCAATTCATGCAATGCAAGCCATATGGCTTAATTCAGAAGAAGGGTGGCGGGCTGCTCCAGTAAAATAAAAAAGCATGCCTCAGCCGTTCTGGTGATTGCTCAACCACCGTCCAAAAATGCGACATTTTATCGGAAGCACGCTTCTGATAGTATTTTTATTTTGAGCTGGGGCGAATTGAGAAATTTTCTAATGATTATGTGAAAATGTTGAATCCAAAATTAAACCCAAAACCCATAACTTTAGAGAACCCTTATCCTTATGATTAATTTTGGGGGTTATTTAGAACTGGATCTTGCTAGAGAAAGATTGACCAAATCCCCAATTGGAAGGAACAATGTCTTGGAAAGTTCTGGTTACTCCATCGGTAGTTGTGACCTTGAAGGACATAGATTGACCATTCAAATAAGCATTGGATTGCCAATTTGCACCCCAATTTCTTGACATAGCCATCCAATCAGTTTTGGAACCTTTAATGGAAACAGATTGGATTGAACCAGCACCAGCCAGATTGCTGATCAACACTAACTCAAAGTAGTCCCTTCCATTCACACTGAACCTAACTCCTCCATGCTTTTTGCAAGGAACCCTGCCCAAAAATGTTCAAATATATATCATACTCATTAATCACAACACAATTTGTGTACAAATATACACTTGAAAATCGTCGTTAACCACTTTAAAATTATGGCTAATTGTGTTACAAGGCCGATCTAATACTTTTTAAAAATAAGTGGGGCCTAAAGCAAGGTTGAATATATGGTGCCTTTTTATTAGAATATGAGGTCTTTTTCCTCGTAAAATCTAATAAAAAATAACTTTTTTGTTGGGGGCCTAAAGTGAGGGTTTTGGAGGCTTTACCTTTAGACCGGCCCTGCAGTATGAGCACTTATACATAGACCACCTTAGGTGGCATACACGTGAAATCCACACAATTGTGACATGTAGCAAAAATAGTAAAACTCATCCAAAAAAAAAGGTGATGGTGTGACGTGAAATGACTAAAATACCCCTTCCATATGAGGGTGTACATGAGTGGTACATAAAAAAAAAGGGTGTAAACCTATCATTTTTCATGCAGTATTGAGTGCATAGTTAATGAAGGGTAACAACTTGTTATATTAACCACATATTTAAAATGCGATAACCATCTAATTTGGTGTGAAAATATAATTTTTTTTTAGAGGGATGTCATTGGTCTTATTATAAGGATATTAACATTTATAATTATTAAAACAAGACAAGATATAGCACAGATCAAAATTCTAACCTTTGAAATAAGACAGGGACGATCCCTCCTCTATAGATTCCAATCTTTTCCCAAGCAGGTTGTGCCATATCAAAATGCTTTAGAGGTGGGTTGCACCAACCTCCATCGTCGTTTGGAAGATCAAAATTTGGAGGACAGAAATTTGTGGCTGTTATGGTAATAGATCTTCCTTTTATGCACCATCTTGGGTCTGTCTTATAATCACAAATGATTTTGTAGCATTGCCCACATGAAGCTCCATCATTAAACAAAGCAGTACTTAATGCAGCTGTTCTTGTCCCATACCCTTGTGAATACAGATTCCCATAACCACAAGCTCCTCCTGAATCACACATATTCAAATTATCGTTACCGATTTACAACTAATCATGACTAACTTATGTAAAGACCTTAAACAATATTCGACTAATTCTAACATGATTATATATATACAGAAAATTACACATGAATGGAAGGCATCGCTACAAATAAAAGAAATCTATAAAAAAAAAACTAGAAATAAAATGTTGAAAAGTGGTGTGACAAGGGCTTACCCATAGTGCCTTCCGCATCACTACCCCATAAAAAGTTGCATGAGCATTGGTCCATCCAGAAGCTTTGAAGGCATAGGAATTTATTGTGAAACAACATAGTCCAATGAGTGTGCCCAAAATAAACATAACTTTGGTCATTTTGATCTTGCTAATTAATATGTTGAATGCTTAAAACCCAATGTGAAGGATTGTAGAAGGATACAATACAAAAATGGAATTTGTAATTGTATTTACATATATTGTTTGTTATTTGAATCCACAAAAGGTTTGGGTTTAAATAAGGGAACAGAGGGTCTAAGGTAACGATGGAACATGTGAGGTACTGCAAGATGAGATAGCTAAGAAATAATTTTAATTTATGAATGAGTGCAAGAATACAGAGTTTTGAAGGTTATTGAATTATTTCCATGTTCTCTTCAGACTTTGTCTTCCAACCCACATGCCAACGTAAGAGCCGTAAATGAATCAAAACCCACAACCACCATTTGGTCCTCTTTTTTATTTTCTCCCCCTTAATTTTTGCTCATACCAGATCCCAATGTCAACTTAGTTTAATAATAATTCTAATTTATAATTACACTAAAATCCTATCCTATTTTGCTCCAAAAAAAAATCCTATCATATTGCCTAACAAGCACAACCAATCAAACAATAATTTTTAGTGTAACATGCAATTAATACACGGAGAAGACTGACATTGCCCTTTGGATATTGGTTAAAGTATTAAAATAAGTAAGTTTGCATAAAAAAAAAATGGTGTAATTATTGTTAGAAAAAAAGTAAAAACTTATATTTCCAAAATAAAATTTCTATTAATGAAATTCTTAACAATTGTCCTTATAGCTAGTAAGACCCTTAAAACAATAATACAATGAGTAAATTATTCTTTTCCCCTTCAAAAATAATGTGATATCACAAATTACAACCATCTCCTCTCATGTTTTATGACATACACAATCCTCCCAAAAATGCAAAATTATATATTTTGATCCGAATATATATTTTTCCGTTAACACTTTTGTTCACCCTGGTTAAACAATTTTTTATTTTATCAAAATGACCTTCTTTGTCCCAATTTTTTTTTCTTCGCTTTCATGTCTTCCATCTTCTTCATTTCATTGTGGAGAGTTCATCACTCAACCATCATCATGTTTGATGTTAATATATTCTCTTAATTTTTAACAAATTATGCAAAAAAGATAGTACATTTTGCTATTGTTGTGTTTGTGTTGGAGCTTGAAAGGAAGTGGAGAGTAATTTACTCTAATATAAACGATAATGAAAAAGTTTTGTTGAAAAAACAGTGCTCTTTGCTATTGTTGCTTACATAATTAAAATGTGAACAACTATTTATAATAAATTTAAATAAAATAATATTTTTATTATCAATTTTTTATGATTATAAAATATATTTTTTTTACCAAAAAGAGTAAAAATCTATCTTTTAACTACTTTTTAGTGGTTTATATTAGACACAACTTCAATACAAGTCTTATTTATTTATTTAGTTTTGTTTTACAGAGGTATTTATTAGTGATGAATGTGTATCCACACATGAATTCTTCGAGTGTACTTCTTTCGTCCTATATAGATCTCTTGGTTTGTAGATATTTGCGGATAAATTGAGAGAATAGTTTAGTTTAATGAAATGGGACAAGAGGCATAGATCATAACACACACTGTCACATGGAAATGCATGACAATGTCGTTTTTGGTAAGCTACATCCACATGTCCCATTTTAGCTATATAGATTGTCAGTTGTCTGTTTGCAAGCAACTATAAAATAATCACCGATTATTCATTCAATCTGTGAGAGATGTTTATCCAAGTAAATAAATAATTCACTCGATTGGACACTAAACATTTATTCATAACACTATATACGAGTCCTTCTAGGCCATCACTGCACCGACATGCAAATTCATGTGACAAGGAAGTTTATCACAAGTCTTACATACGTACGTATATAACAATTGAAATGCAACATTATTGATCTGTCGTTATTTTATGCTTTTCTTCAATGAAATGATTTTAGTAGAAGAGACCAACCTCCCATTACATGACGAACTAAGTTTAAATTCCAAATGAAAAATGTCCACATTAAATAACCAACAGTGCTAAAAAAAATACCCATTGCAGCATAATAGAGAATATTTATGAGTAAAATGAAAAAGGAAAGGATCTAAAATCTCAACAAAACTCGAAATAGGAATTTGACCCACGCATTGCAGCAGCATTTCAATATTATCACATATGGTTTTCAATGTATCAAACATTATCTCTAATCATACAATAAAGAACCGGAAAACGTTCTACATATTCAAACCCGCAATTCCTTACTTCTCAGCACCAGGTGTGAGTTTTATCGATAGACATAGCCATAGATAATTAGTGAAAACTCAATTACTCATCTTATCAACAAAAAAGGAAAACTCAATTAGTCATCCGCAATAATTAAGTACTTCCATTGTTTTTGGCCAATGAGTAAATTCTTTTTCCACAATGATTGGAAATAAATAGTGAATATTTCAGGGATCTTCCATCTAAAAGGTAAAGTAAACCCACGTTTCACAAAGATGGTATTATGGAAGTTCTCCACATGATAAACAGTTCTCCACACGAGGGAGCAAATGGAGAGATCCTGACAGAAATTGGTAAGATAAAAATAATATCATCATCATCAGAAGTCATCATCATCATCTTCCTCCTCAATATGCTTTGCCAGTTCTTGCTCTTGCTGTTGCCTCTCTCTCCGCTTCTCAGCAATTTCTTTCTCCTTGTGTGTGTTTTTTGGAAAACGCAGTGCTTGAACAGCCTCATTGTGCATGTTAAGACAGAAGGCAATCCGAGAATTAAAGGCCAACTGAGGCTCATTTGTAGAGTAAATATCTCCAATTTCCTTGGACACCATCCATCCATTAGCATGATCCAATGTCGCATCAATTGCCCCATCACGGATAGCCTTTGATATAATGCTTTCAGCATCAGCAATGGGATCTGCAGAGCTCAACCTCAATTTCTGAGCTACATCGGCCAGTGAGATGCGAGAATACGATATACTGATGTTACGCAAACCAGTCCTGATGACATTATGGCGCAATCGAACGATCAAATTATTGGTTCCGTCTGTATTGAAAGTAGTAGCATACTTCTCTGCAACATTCCTAAAGAGCTCTAAATCACCAATCCTAACAGCCTGAAATTCCACAACATATACAAACATTACCACAAAGAAGCACGACAGTAAATAATGTATTATGGTTATCAAAAGCTTTCATGTTAGATTTGGAAGAGACATCAAAATTGAATAAAAAATAGTGGATTAAGATTTAGAAAACGAAAACAAATAACTTCTAAAATGTGTCTTATTACAGAATTTCAACAAAAGGATAATTGTTTCAGGTAATTCAAATTTTAACTACCACAACTTCCAAAATCCTCTACCCTAAGGTGCATCTCAACAGCACGGAAGATGCACCGAAAACTGAGTTAACTGAACACAATATACTACAGGGCGCTAGCCTGCAGGCAAGGAAGAAAGTGCATACACAAATATTTATGAGGATATAAATTGGCTGCATAAATAGTCACATGTTCTCAAAAAACTGAGTTAAACTATATTCAAAAAAAATAAAAAATGACATAGCATTTAAGTGGGTTTTCTATTTTAAAGCTCTAGTCAACCTTATTTGTGTAAGAAATGATGCCTGTCATTTAGCTTCCTTCAAATTTCATAATAAATCAGTTACATTTTCTCAATTCGAAGTTTGTTTATAATATTTTAATTTGATGCAACTCTTTGATAAAATTTGATGACTGCAATGAGGAGAGTAATTCAAAAGCCAACAGTATTATATTTGAAATGATGTTTGTCATTAGCTTCTCTCATGTTTCATAATAAAGCAATCTGATTTCTCAATTTGATGTTTTGTTTACAAAATTTTGCTTTGATGTAATATAACTCTACAATGAAATTTGCCACCTGCAATTTAGAGAGTAATTCAAAATTGTTGTGTATATTCTATTTCATAATAGTCAAATAGTACAATATATGAAAAGATGCACACAAAGGCCTCACTTCATTCAGTAGAGTGAATAGCACCAATAATTGAGTAAATCAACTGACGAAAAATAAATAGAATAGCAATAAAAGACAAGGATAAAAAAGTGGATCACAAGACGACCTGTTGGGGCTAAAAATGGTACAATTTTTTAATTCACTTTCCAGAATTGTCTGACTAGAACATTTAGTTCCCATAGGTTCAGCTTATTCTGAAATACATCAACAAGATTTGGATTCTTCCAGATTAAATTTATTTCTAATTGAGTACTTTCATCAACCAATATTTAGAATAAGGTGTATGTTTCAATTGGCCTACATTCTGGCGAGGCCAAACGACAAAGAACTATTGAGTTTAGGGCAGAGCAAGACTACACTACATCTTTCAATGAAATCTGCCTGAATGCAGCACCTAAACTTATTGGTTCACAATTTTGCTATTTATGTCAAAATTTTGGTTAAAAAACATCTGTGAACGCTTTCTTGGCCAATACAGTAAAAATTAAGGCTTTGGAGTTTAATAATTAAAGAGATAATAAAGAATAAATAAAGAGTACATAGGGTGGAATAATGTGGCAAAGGCACCGGTAAAAAAAAGGAGGGTGCATGTGTCAAAAAGTTTGGCTACACCAGACCAGTCATGTGATCAATATTTTCTTCAACTGACACTTCATAACTTAAGAGTTATAAAATAGGATAACAGCAACTAGATATCAGAAAAAAGGAAATTACTAAAAGAATTATATCAAAATAAGAAGCTACAGAAATGACATTTATGATCAAACCAATAGAATAAGTTCACTTTTACTCTGGACTTTACTATAACTAAGTATAGTTGAAAATGTAAACTTACATTAGTAAGTTCAAAGTAAGGCCTCAAAGCTTTCTCCATTCCTTTCTGGACAAAGATAGTCCTCTCAGGAATTTCTCCCAACAGTAAACGAACTATAATGGCCCACTTGTTACACTGAATCCGAAACCCCTGTGCTGCAACTGGTGCTTTACGAGCAGCCTGCAGGAGAGACTCTTTTGCATCGGTATACTCCAACTGAATGGTCCGAATTTTCCCGAGGTAGAAGAGATAGCGACAGAACTAAAACAGAATGCAACAAATGTAGACATGTCAAGAAAAGAGGAACAAAAAATGAATTTTGACCAACAATTGATTAAACCAAATGAAAACTAAAATATAGAATCATCAAGAAAGATCAACACAATATACCTGCTGGTTTGAATGTGCCTCAAATCGTGGAGCCTTCGACCTCAACTTCTCTGCCTGATCATATAGGTTGTAGTGGAGGTAGTTACGAAGTAACAAATTAAGAAGTGTTTCCTGCATGACATCACCAGATAAGTATTATGATCCAAAACCTTTACAAATAGCACCGCCAAGCAAGTCAACACCAACCTGACCAAGCTCATCATGGCGCAAGGTAGCAATCCGGTGCAACTGAAAGAGGGTACTGAAAATAAAGATGCCATTTGGTTAGAAATATGTCAAATCACATTCAGTTGCAAATCTCACTACGTGTTCTGTTAAACACATATGGATAAGCATCCAGCTCTGAATTCATTTTTAAATTGCATAAACAAGCACCCAACTCACCCTCGAATTTCAGCAAGATCTCCAGTAAGCTCATAGCTATATGAGTAATAAAAGTATAGTCTCGAAGCAATAACATCAACAGTTCTTCTATTCAAGTTCTTGAGCCGATCAATGCTAGCTGAGGAACAAGCTTTGGCCTAAATTGAAAAATTAAAGCAACCTCAGCATATAATCAATCATCAGTGGTCAATTAACATATTTGAAAACAGTATCCATTCTAACCTCATTGTATCGTTTCTGATCAATCAGAAAAAGAAGCACGAGGAAGTAACAGTAGATTTCTAGCTCTGGCAACAAGTGCTTGGCTGGAGTTTGAATAGCTGCAGATGTTGCAGTGTCCACTTCCATCTCATGATCACCACCCTATACACCCAATAGAAAAGAACAAAGCTTGAAGACCAAACTATAAACTAGAAAATAAAATGGCTATATTAAAAGTATCATGTGTCAAAGGCAGTGAGTGACACATGCAGTTAATTATAAACTAGAGTAAAAATGTATCTCGTATCTCAACTCTCCAGTAGCGTTTTTAATAGGAACTGTGTCTCTTTATAAATAACTTAATTGGGGGCCCTGTTTGGATAAACAACTTGGTGTGCGTTTGGTTCGACTTCTGGAGGAGTCAAAATTGATTCTAGAGGTATAAAATTGATTTTGACATGTTTGGTTCCTCAAAAGCAGAATTGATTCTACTTGAAGCTAGAAATTGTAGCCTCTAGTTCTAGAATTGATTTTTACATTCAAGTTTATTGTTCAACTCACTTTTATATTAGCTTCAACTTAATTTTTGCCATAATCAATTCACGTAATAAATTTTTCTCACTGCAGAACCAAACATACGCTTAATTTGTCACTGATACCATAAACGCTTATCCTATGTATAAGTTGTTTCTGCAACAAAAGATGGAATAAAGGTAAAAAAAATCATAAAAGCTATAAGCTGTTTTAGTATGTGTTTGGTTTAGAGTTTTCCAATGGCTGCCGCACGTTTTGAAGCCTTTTTGCCGTGATTCGGAAAAGCTACTATACGTAGCTTCACTGCAAACGTGAGTTCCTGCCGTGATTTTGGCTTGATGTGGAAATGGCACCGCACAGCCAAACATAGGCTTAATCAGTTATATCGGAGAGCATGTCTGTTTTCATAAGTTCTCTCAAAGAGTCTCACAAATGCTTATGTCAGACCAATAAGCCAATCCAAGTGTGTATAGCACAAATCTAATATCTACTCTCCTTACTACATAATCTACAAATCTTCTCTCTGCATGTTCAAACCACATAAGTCGAGTATATCATAACCATGAATAGCATAAGGGCTTATCATCTAAGAGCTTATTGGCATGTTTAGATAAACAGCTTATTTGCAGCTTATAGGCACAAGGGCTTAGCTTAAGTATAAGCTTATGTGAGTAGATAAGGTCAAATAAGGCAATCTAAAGAGGATCTATGCTATTTCCATAAGGTATTTGAAACATTGTGAGTAATAAATAAGGTGAAAAAAGTAAATATAAAGAGAAAAGGAATTACCTTTGAATTGGGAAGATAAGAAGATAAGGTAGAATGAGGAGGAAGAACATAATGAAGGAAAGAAGAGAGAACAGGAGCAGTGAGTTTGGACCTTAACGCCAAAGTAAGGCGCACAGCACGAGAAATTTTGCGAACTTCCTTCAAGTTGGAACCAGTTTCAATGATCGATGCTATTTCCTTCAAATCTGAAATCAAAAAAGAATTATTTTTTCAGTAAAACAAAAGCATAAAATTTGTGAGAGAAAGTAGTTTTGATTTGAGTGAAGATAGAGTTACTACGTTGCAATGTGGAAGGAATAGATTGAGAAGGTGTTGGGAGATCTTTCATCTCTTCGTCTTGAGTCATCTTCTTCTTCTTCTTCTTCTTCTTCTTCAGCAAAGAACCCTAATACGGTGGAGTGGTGGATACGAAGACGATGGAAACAAACAATTCCCAGCGTTTTTTGTCAAACAAACAAAGACTAAAGTCAGAAGCATATATAACCCATGGGCTTTCTCTCTAATTAATTCATTATCGTAATAGTTGTTAAATCTACCCCCAACAATTCAATTGCATTATTTTTTATTTATTTTTAAGTAAATAGTCAATTTTCCCCCTGAAATTAACAAAACTTCAATTATCCCCCTGAAATTTCACAACGTTAGTCAATTTACCCCCTCCGTCAAATTTTTATGTTAGTGAACATGACGTTTTGCAAATACCCCCCCCTGAAGTTTTGCACTTATGTGCAAAATGTCCTCCAAACTTCAAAATTTATATTATTTTTTTCTTAAAAACAAACAATTAATAGTTAAATATTAAAGCTAACTATTAATTTTGGAGTTTCGAAAAACTACATACATATATACATCAAAATAGGGAAAAATGTGTATTTTTAAAGTGACAATAATGATTATTTATAATAGATAAATTATTATTTTTAGAGGTTTATAAACAAATTAATAATCAGATTTAAATTTATATTTTCTCCTTCACCATCTTAGTCTTTTAACTCCTCCAACTCCTTCAACAATTTGCTCAAACCATTTAAACTACACCACCCCCAATATTAATCCACAAATCATCCCATTATTGTCGCTTTCAAAAATACATATTTTTTCCCATTTTGGAGCCTATTTTGATGTATATATGCATGTAGTTTTCCCAAATTCCAAAATTAATAGTTAGTTTTAATATTTAACTATTAATTGTTTGTTTTTAAGAAAAAAATAATATAAATTTTTAAGTTTGGGGGGCATTTTGCACATAAGTGCAAAACTTCAGAGGGGGTATTTGCAAAACGTCATGTTCACTAACAGAAAAATTTGATGGAGGGGGTAAATTGACTAACGTTGTGAAATTTCAGGGGGTAATTGAAGTTTTGTTAATTTCAGGGGGGTAATTGATGAAACTTACAATTTCAGGGAAAAAATTGACTATTTACTCTTTTTTTTATTTGCTCTCGTGAGCTTAGTTCAGTTAGTATGAATAATGTATAATATATGCAAGGTTCGGGTTTCAATCAACTCAAAAAAATTATTATTTTGGCTGAGTAAATAGTGTTCCAATTCAAAATAGACTTACAAGAATAGTAATTACAAATTTTAGATCTAAAGTCTATCCTTTTATCACTAGATAGATAAAAACATTGGAGTTTGCATGCATTATTCCATTTTTCAGAAGATAAAAAAAATATTATTCTCTATGTTTTTCTTTATACGTTTGAGTTATATTGAAATATGATCCCTCGAGTATGGTTTTTACTATGAATATTGTAGATACAAAAACAATATGGTTGAAATTAGAGATCCTATAAAAAATAGTCTCACGACTTTACTTCAATAAATATATTTTTTAATTATGGTCTAAAAAATTTAAAATTTCAAGAGAAAATAAAATGACAAACTATATATCTATGAAGGTTAAGAGACTAATACAAACATGATATGCATGATTAAAAACAAGTTATATTTGTAAAAAGAAAAAAAAAAAAAACTACAAAATATAATGAAAACTAAAACAAATAAACACAACTTGATAGCATGATAAATATTTGTAAGACTTACAATGTAGTGTTGTGTGTAGATAAATTGACAACCACCATCTAAAACTCACACATGCAACTAAAATGTTTAAAGCCTAAAAATATTGATATTGTGATATGAGTTAAGAAGCCTTATGGATTTTATAGTGTCTATAATTCCAATTTAAAAGAGCAAATAAAATAATAAATGGGGCGTGTATAAGAAATATGAAGGGTTTAGAAGAAAGCCCAAGACAGCAAACAAGAAGAGAGGGTTCCTAATCCCTTCTATCTAGCCGGCTAGCTACAATGGGAACTTGACAAACAAGACGACAGACATTGATACATACGGAACATAAAACATGGTGTTGAAAGCACCAGTTGTTCTTCCTGTTTCTGTTTCTGTTTCTGTTTCAATTTCAGTCACAACATTTTCCTTAAACCCTAACTTCTTCTCCTCTTCAATGCGTTCTACCTTCACACTTTTCCGCAGTCTCACCCTCTCCACTCTCCAACTACCTCGCACCCTCCCTTCCCTCCTCCACCTCCGCCGCTTTCCCCGCAACTGCGTTCCCAACGCCGAACAATGGCTTCTTCATGAAGACCTTCCTGACAATAACGATAACGATATTTTCCATTTCTCTACGGTGGAGGCTGATGAGAAAAGGCGGCTACCACGTCCGGAGGTTGAGGTGAAGGAGTTGAGTGAGGTGCCGGAGCTATGGCGGAGGTCCAGAGTTGCTTGGCTTTGTAAGGAGTTACCGGCACATAAGGCGGGAACTCTGATTAGGATTCTGAATGCGCAGAGGAAGTGGTTGAGGCAGGATGATGCTACTTATATCATTATGCATTGCTTAAGGATTCGCGAGAACGAAACCGCTTTTAGGGTCAGTAGTATTCTCTTTTCCTTTCACTTTCACTTCTCTACATTTTTGTGTGTTTGGTTATGCAGTGAGAATAAATTATTGTTATGTTATGTGCGACTATTCTGACTAAAATTGAGTTTATTATGAAATCAGTCTGTTGTCCCTCCAGGTCGGGTATTAGTTGATTATTATGTGCTTCCTTCTACTGTTTGGAATTAGTATATGTCTGCTATTATTTATTTGCTTGATTGCTTAAGTTGAACATATTAGAAAGTATTACCTTAAGCTGTAATTTGTTCCCAAATTTAATTATTTTTCCTGCTTAAAGGTATACAAATGGATGATGCAACGGAGTTGGTATCGCTTTGATTTTGCTCTTTCTACTAGGCTAGCAGATTACATGGGTAAAGAGCGCAAGTTTACAAAGTGCCGTGAGGTATTTGATGATATTATCAATCAAGGACGTGTTCCCAGCGAGTCAACGTTCCATATATTGATTGTGGCTTACCTTAGTTCTTCTGTTCAAGGTTGTTTGGATGAAGCATTTGGCATATTCCACCAAATGATTCAATTGGGTGGATACCAGCCACGTCTTAGCTTGCATAATTCCATCTTCAAAGCTCTTATAAGTGAACCAGGGAACTTTTCAAAGCAGTACCTTAAGCAAGCTGAGTTTATATATCATCGTTTGGTTACAAATGGACTTGATGTGCATAAAGATATTTATGGTGGCTTAATTTGGCTGCATAGCTATCAGGATTCCATAGACAAAGAAAGAATAGAAGCATTGAGGCAAGAGATGCTACGCGCTGGAATTGATGAAAGCCAAGAGGTGTTAGTATCGATCTTGAGGGCCTGCTCAAGGGAGGGGGAGGTGGAGGAAGCAGAGAAAACTTGGTGCAAACTTTCGCAGTTTGAAAGCAACCCCCCATCACAGGCTTTTGTGTACAAAATGGAAGTCTACTCTAAGGTTGGTATGCCTATGAAGTCCTTGGAGATATTTAGAGAAATGAAGTTGAAACTAGGTAAGACAAGTGTTGCAGCATATAATAAAATAATTGAGATTCTATGCAAAGCACAAGAATCCGAATTTGCAGAATCAATCATGACAGATTTTGTCAAGAGTGGTCTGAAGCCCCTTACACCATCATATGTTTATTTACTAAACATGTACTTCAATATGGAATCACATGATAAATTGGAAGAGGCGTTCTCTCAATGCCTCGAGAAATGCCATCCTAATAGTGCTGTATATAGTATATATTTAGATTCTTTGGTGAAAGTTGGTAAAATTGACAAGGCTGAGGATATCTTTAGCCAAATGTTTCGTGATACGAGTATTGGTGTCAGTGCTCGATCATGTAACATCATCTTAAATGGATATCTATATTCAGGAAATCACTTAAAGGCAGAGAAGATCTATGACTTAATGTGCCAAAAGAAGTATGAAATTGATGCCCCATTAATGGAAAAACTTGAATACATCCTGAGTTTGAGAAGGAAAACTATTAAAAAGCCAATGAGCATGAAGTTAAATAAAGAACAGAGAGAAATACTGATTGGGATGCTTTTAGGTGGTTTGCAAATTGATTCTGATGACAAAAATAAGAACCATATTATCCATTTCAATTTTGATGGCAATTCTGTGAGTCATTACGTCTTGAAGAGTCATATACATCGCCAGTTTTATGAGTGGCTACCTCCTACTTCTAAGCCAAGTGGTGACAGTGAGAACATACCAGGTAAGTTTTGCACCATTCCAAGCTCTCATTTTGGCTTTTACGCCGATCAGTTTTGGCCAAATGGTCAACCTACAATTCCAAAACTTGTTCATAGGTGGTTGTCACCTTGTGTTCTTGCATACTGGTACATGTATGGGGGGCATCGAAATTCATCGGGGGATGTTTTGCTGAAGATTAAGGGAAGTCGTGAGGGTGTGGAGAACATTGTCAAAAAGTTCAAAGCCATGTCCATTGATTGTAAAGTCAAGGGAAAGGGAAAGGTATTCTGGATTGGTATTCTGGGAAGCAATACAACTTGGTTCTGGAAATTGGTTGAGCCATATATTCTTGAAGATGTAAAAGATTTCTCTAAGGCTGGTGTGAATACGATGGGACAGGATTTAACGGAAACTCAAGACATTAACTTCAGTAGTGAATCAGACGAATGAAAAAAGGTGATACGGCAATATGATCATAGTTGGACTCAAGGAAAAGCTTTGCTTAGTAGTATGCCGGACTAGGTTATGCTTTTATACTGGTGGCTAGAAGCTGAAAACATGTTTGACTTTTGTACTTAATGGTTTGTTTGGGGCTTAAGTAACTTCCACGGTTGTAAAAATGAAAGCCTTCTTGAATATTTTGATCACTATCCTTTGATATATCTTATTGTATATTCCTAATTTTCAATGCAAATGAGAGTTAGAAAGTAGATATTTTACTTTGTTGTCAAGTTAGTGATGTTTGATTTGGTGTGCCAAAAATTCCAAACCAGCCCAGATGGTGCTATGGGGGTTCCAAATGCCACTGTAGTTACTCTGCATAATAGTTAGCTTATGTTTCCTTTCAACTTATGTGCTACCAAAACATTTTTAACACTTTTTCAACAATTGAAGTACTATTAGCCCTTGAAGTTGAAGATCACTCTTATATAAACACCGTAGGCACCTAACTTTAGCTTAACCCATGCTTGAAAATGGAACATTTCTCACATAATCTCTCTGTTGGGAGTAAAACAGGATTGTTTGCGGGATGCTGATGCCCAAATGGTGGTTAAAGTGATAATTTGGGAGCCTTGAAGAAACTATTACCATGTATTTTTTATTTTCCTATCTATTTAGTTTAGTTTTTTCATATTAGATTTTGTTTTGCATATATAACCCATAGCATAAATCAGATTTAATTGTATATATTTATGAACATTTTATAAGTGGATGCTGTATTGATTATGCTCATCCATCCATCTATGATCTATCTATTACACTAGTAGAGCACTAAACCCTTTTGAGACACATTACTAGTTCTGGTGCTTCAATTTCCCACATAACTGATACCAATCTGGGGAAGTACACGCCATTTTAGGTTGTTATATGTCTTTCTATTATTCTTGTCAAGTGAGTCCTAATGATATTCTGATTCCTTCTGTCCTAGTCGTATTTACTTTAGTTACTTTTCTTGTGTTGGATTTTGTCTTTCCAGTGATCTTCAAAATATTATTATGACGCTATTTCATCTATGTAGCCAACCCTGCCTAGTTGGATGAAGCTTGGTTATTGTTGTTGGGGTCTTCATAATCTTTTTTGAGTTTTATAAGGTATGAAATGTTGACAGGTGTTAGTTGCATTCTTTTACTATTGCATTTACATTGGAGAGTTTTCGAAAAATGATTGCTTTTGGTTTGGCTCATAATATCTGGGGACTTTCAGCGAGTTTATCTTTTTGTTTGTCTTGGGTTTTGGTTTGTTTAATGACTATCATATGAACAAGGTCCTTGGCTTTAGGAATTGGCATAACTATTTGATTGGAGAATTATGATGTTCTGTATCTTCTGTAGGATCTTATGAAGACTGGTAAATGTTTTTAAATCTACTGGAAAGATAGTCAGAAGTGTGGTAATTCTTGCACTTCGAGTCCAGGGATTAAATTTATGTGTCTGGTGAAAAGTTGAAGTGTGATTAAAATGACATGTTCTATAACACTGTTTCTTTTTTTACTTTGTTAAGATTTTTTTACTCAATTACTCTTGTTTCATTGAATAGTTTCCTGTCCAGAAAACACAGCGAGGTGGTGGCTGTAAATTTAGGAAGTCTTACAATTACATGGGTCGTGATATTGTCGTGATCATACATATTCCCCATGATGATAAGCATTACCCTCTAAACAAACTAACAACAATCTTCAAGACGTTCATGGAGTAAAAAAACTGTGATAGAAGCCAAAAAATCTAGTGATTTGGTTAGTTTTTCCTTCTAATTGTAGACATTATTTCGGCAATACATGCACTATGGTATACACTGCATCAAATCAGATTGATTACGTTTGTGACATACTTCAAACTCCCTCTACTCTCGTGAAATATTATGTGGTGTGTGAGAATCCATCGTTAAAATTTTCTGTAAGTTTTTCAAATTTCGTTGTCCATGTCTTTTAAATTGGAGTTCTCTATTTCTTTTGAGAAATGGACATGATCCTGATCCCACATCAAATCAATATAACCACGTAGACGGATTGATTATGATATAAAGTGGAAAATGAATGAAGTCTTATTGTGAACCCTGTTTCAGCAATCCTGCTACCTCATTGTGGGCACAGAACCAAAACCAAACATTTTGTAAATTCTCACGTCAAAATATATGTGGTTTATTACATTGTTATAGTTTTAAAGAATTAATAAATGGTTGAAGTCAAGTGGTTTATAAGTTTAGTTAAAAGGAATATATTGTCTTACATATAATATCATTGCACAGTATTAGTTTATTGGTAATTTGAGTATTTGCAATGAAATTAGTGATATGCGAGAATAAAGATTTCTCTCATTCCACCCACTATAAGATCACTCTTTTCAAGTTAGTCAACGCAGCTAAAACTTTTGAGATGCCTCTTCTAGTATACATTTTCCATTCTCAAATCCCAATCCCACTTGACTATTGTTATTTCAAAGCACCATAAAATGAATCAACAGATTCCTCATCAACCAACCCTGTATATTAGCAATGCACACCCACAGCACAAGTTTAATGTTCATACAGTGTCATTCAAAATCATCGGCTCCTAGCAACAATTGATGGATCAAAATGGCAAGTGGAAGTAGCATTTGGCGTAAAGGAAACCCGATGCATAGAAAAAGTATCATTTTAAAGCATCTTTACAGACAAACATGTGAATGTGATACTTGATTGGTTAATAATTTCTAAGGAATTAACGTACGAGTGCAAGATAAACTAAACAAATCACCAGTTGTATGCATTAGTGTTGCAACTTGGTGCAAATCGGATATCATTTGCATGTAACTGTAGAGGCTAGTATTTTGAATGACTGCAATGGCTTTAACACTGTTGTATTTTTAGGGTTGAAATCGAACTCGACCCTCTTGTTAAGTTGTGGGATTTTACCGTCTGCCGTTAGGTTTAGTGTGCCAAAGTTGCAACTTGAAAGAAGGAAAGCATCCATCCGCCTACAATCGGTATGTATGTACTACTTTATGCTAAGCACCGTACACTTGAGTCTTTTTAAATTGTGAATCTTGGAAAGGTGGACATAATTTATAAAATCATGGACTAATGTCTTTGTATGATTTATTATCACGACCTTAACACATATTGCTTAAAATACTCAAAAAGTGGGACCTTTAAGTCAACGACTAACACAACGCTGACTCATACCGCATAATTCTATGTTGCTAAAGTAAAATTTTGGAGCATTTTTGTGGAGAAACTTTCACAAAATTAAGCCATAAAATATTGGAGGTAAAAACTTTCACGCAATGATTTATCAATAAATTAATCTTTCATTTTTTATTGCAATTCAATGATCAATTAAGCCATAAAATGTTTAGAGTAGTGATATCTGAACAACCATTTCATACAATTTTTGGTGACAATTCTTTTTCTCTCTTTTCATTGGATAAAAATAATGGAGAGAGAAAAATGAAGAGAGAGAATAAGAGGATAATGTAAGTATGAGAAAGAAAGTTCTCACAAAGTAGTTGTACAAATATCATTTCTCAAATGTTTATACCTACTCATATTTTCTATTCAAATTCGTTTTTCTTTAAACAAAAAAAGTAGGATTCTTTAACTCGTGATTAATGAAGCCATTGAGGAACTAATTTAAAATTCTTATTCTGAATTTAAGCTGGGTGGTTGAAATGGAGAAGAGCCTCAGGTGTTTTGTGCGATAAGAAAGTACCACTTAAGCTTAAAGGAATGTTTTATCGGACAGCAGTCAGACCGGCAATGTCGTATATGGTACAGAGTGTTGGGCGGTTAAGAGTCAACACGAGAGTAAAGTAAGTGTAGCGGAGATGAAGATGTTGTGTTGGATGAGTGGTAAGACTACACAAGATAGGATTAGGAATGACACCATTAGAGAGAGAGTGGGGGTAGCACCTATAGTAGAAAAGTTGGTAGAAAATAGGTTTAGATTGTTTGGACATGTAGAGAGGAGACCCGTAGATGCCGTTGTAAGAAGAGTAGATCAAATGAAGGAGAGTCATGTTAAAGGAGGTATATGAAGACCTAAGAAAACCATTCGAGAAATCATTAGAAAAGATTTAGAGGTCAATAAGTTGGATCCAAATATGATTTTTGATAGAATACTATGGCGTCATTTGATCCATGTAGCCAACCCCACTTAGTAGGAAAAGACTTAGTCGTTGTTGTTGTTGTATTTTGAATTTAATTAGGATGATATATATTATGAAGATAAAGGAACAGTAAGATTTTATATTTGGGATTTTACTTTTTAACAAATCTAATAAAAAAAATTGTAATATGATGATTTAGACTTGTCACCTCAACATCAAAATAACCACATATATAAAAGCATCTTTTAAGAGAGTTGAACAAAATAAACTAACAATGTTAATGTCTTATAACTTAAAGGACCAACAACACCACAATCAATTTGAGTTTTGATTTGATCAATATTTAAGAGAATTAAACTCAAAAGACTAATTGCATACTTGTCTTATAATTTAAAGGATTACCAACACAACAATCCATTTGAGTTTTGATTTGACCAAATATTTAAGAGGATTGAACTGAAAAGACTACTTGTGTATTTGTTTTATAACTTAAAGGATCACACCACAACGACTCATTTGAGTTTTGACTATGTCAATATTGACAGCTCAACTTAAACTCTTTATATTCATTTTTTATTATAATATTTATTTTTCTTTAAGTTTTCATAAATTCCATCCAATCAATGTAATCATATTCTAGACACCATTAAAAAGTAAATAAGAACAAATTTTCGAGTTGAAATTCAAATATTAATTGGTTACATGATGAGAGTCAAATTTCTTTCACTAAATTCAACCTTACTTGATTAGAGAAAGTCTTTATAAATTTTAACTTGAAGTACAGTCTAAAATAAAATAATAAAGATATAAAAAAGTTTATAAAAAGCTTTTCAATTTTGAAAAGTAAATAAAGTTAAAGCATGATTAAAATACAAAAATGCATGATTAGTTTAAAACAGAGTTGCTAAGGTGTTATAGAATGAGAGAAACAAGCGGCAGAGTGTAAGGCCTTGTCCCAATAAGAAAGCAGATTATTACCAAAACTCAAAGCGCACACATATACATACACAAATTAAAAGAAGGAAAATAATTCTTCAACACCCAAAACCATTTTACTTTACCACTAGAGAGAAAAAGAAATCAAGAGAGTAAAATAATACATATGGTGAATATATGATAATAAGAAAGAGTGGTAAAAGGAAAATGAGATGTTGAATATTGGTATGAAAAATAAAAGGGGGTGTCTATGTGAGTTTAATTTAGCTGGTATGTACAATGCATAATATATAGTTAAAGGTATGAGATTCAAATCTAAAAAAAATAAAAAAATAAAAGGGTGTACAAATATAATATAATTGCTTTTAAAAGAACACCAAAATTACTAGAAAACAAGAGAAAATAACAAACCCAATGATTCCCATTTCCCATACCATACCATACCACACCCTCTCTTTTCTTCTCCACACTCAATAAACAAAACTTAATTTATTCACAACCTAAAATATAACAATAACAATCCAAAAACCTGATTCATTGATTGATTCTGCAATATATCAAAGAAAACAAACTGGAGATGTTAGATGCAATACTGATGGCACTATTCCTGCCTTGCATAGGCATGGGTGTGATCTTATTAGTTTACATGTGTCTTCTTTGGTACGCCACAACCCATCCTTCCACCATCACCATCATTCTCAAACCTGTAATCAACACCGGCCTATCTCCATCCGACCTTCAAAAGCTACCTACCATCACCGGAAAAGACCTTTCAGCCGGCCCCGAATGCGCTGTTTGCCTCGACGACATAACTCAAGAACAATCTGCACGTGTGATTCCAGGTTGCAACCATGCTTTTCATTTGGAATGTGCTGATACATGGCTTTCTAAACAACCTATTTGTCCTGTTTGTAGAGCTAAACTTGATCCTACTCTTTTCATTCCTTCCTCTCATGATCATCAAAATCCATGCTAATCTTGTTAAGTTTCTTTCATTTGTTTGGAAGTGAAACACTATGGTGATCAAAATCAACGTGCCTTATTTTTTGTGTTCTCTGTTTTAAATAATATTATTTAATTTTGTTGGCTGTTTAAAAATTAGATTAGAAAAGTGATGGGCGTAGCTTGTTTTCCAGAAATTTCTTCTTTCTTCCAGAAATAACAAAGTATTTTTTTTTAGTCTTTAATTGATTCAATTGAATTGAATTTGTTCATCAATGGAAATAAATAAAGAAAATTCAACTTCTTCTTTTTTCCTTTTTCCGTTTTAACCGTGAATTAAGTGTTGTGACTTAGGTGCACAATCTCAAATAAAAATTACTTGACCAAACATAAATAAATTAAAAATACCATAAATAATTTATACATATCATTTTTGTTATTTATTATTTATTTATTATATGTGGCCAAGAAAAACATTTCTCCTTAAATGTGTAGCATTACAATACGCAAAGATAGGAGTGAGTGAGTATTACATAAGTTTTGATTTTACATTCTCTTGAAGCAATGGAATCAAGTGGTTGATGTTTCCATTCTCTTGAAGCCTCTTTTTCATTGTCTCCTCCTAGGCACGAACACGAAGAGAGGAATAAATGAAATGAATGCACCAAAGTCATTTTGATTCCTGACAACAAATTAGATAGATGCCATGCCAGTTTAAAGAAAGTGATTTAATTCTCTTTTCATACATATGATTTGATGCTGTAAAAAAAAAAAAAAAAAAAAAAAAACAGAAAATGAACCTATATTTGGGTAGCTGAGTGTGTTATTTATTACCTAGCTTACCTATGGGGCCAAAAATAAATAAAATGAATGTGAGATTCCCTTGCCTGCAGGGAATCCAATCCACATCCTTAATTAATTATTGGGGTTATAGAGTTGTTGTGTTTGTGACTACTACTTGTGATGATTGATGAAACCATATTCATATATCATTGCATGAAATGGTGGCGCCACGTCATACCCTCCCTCAGATTGTAGATCAAATTCATGGGTCCCACGCACGTAGCTGCGGATATATCGGTGGCGGCTAGCGGTTCATCGAGTCGTTACTTTTGCAATTTGCAAAGATTAGTGGACAATGACAATGGTAGACTCCTTGTATGTATGTGTTAACAATGTTGAGTAATTGTCACTTGTTACTTACGACTCACATCCTATATATACAAGTTAAATTTAATATATAAATGAAATAACTCATATATCATCTTTCTTTATTTTTAATCTTTGAGTATTTATCTATATATTCTTTGAGTATTTTTAATGTTATGTTGACATCATTTTTCCTCTATCTAATTATACATCATATCCACATGCGAAAAGATATATTAATAATTTCATCTTATGTAAAAGAGAGTATTATGATTACGTGTTGCATTTATGTGTGGTAGTAGAAAAGGTACGTATTATTTAGTGATGGATTTTCTCATGAGCCCATGATAGCCATGGCTCCCCCCAGATTTAGTATAAATATTATATTACGCATATTGTATTTAGTGTTACGCAAGTGTCGTAGCGGAAATTGATCGTGTTTTGCAACAGCAGGTCGTTGGTTCGACTCACTCTATCTCCTAGAACTCGAAATAAGTCTTGCAAACCATTGCACCCACATAAGAATTTGTGCTTATTCTATCAAACTAATTTATATATATATATATATGTGTGTGTAACAAATATTTGGCTCCCCCTACATTTTTTTCTCAAGATCCGCCATTGGTGTTATCTAATGTGGTTCACATACCACCACTCCATAAGTAAAGAACACGATGTTGGGATGAAGAAAGCTAACTGGTAAAACATTTTTTTTAATGGAGATAGCGTATTTTCACGTGCAATGTTTTGGTACGATTTAATATAAAATTAATTTAAATAATAATGAAATATTTAAAAGTGTGGATAGTTAATTAGCAGGCATTTCTTATATGTTGGCTAACCTATCACGTATACAATTCTATAAATATTTACATGATATCGAATGCAAAACACAAATTTGCAAAATATTTAATATAGATATCCAATGGCTTTCGACTAATTCGAAAGGTAGACCAATTAAATATATATAAATAAAAATATCACCTTATCCCAATATTAAAAAAAAAAAAAGGTTAACAAGGACCATTTTGTAGATATCTTACATGTATGATGAAGGTTGCTTTCTCAGGAGATCTTACTTTTTGTCTCAAGATAACCCCATAGAGGTACATTAGGACAAGTGGAAATGAAAAGAAAAACAGGGTTTTATCCTGCTTATAATCAAAAAAATTACCTCATAATTAAAGCCACCCTCCGAATGATAAGGACACGAAAACGTGGAAACCAAAAAAAATACTACAAAACGTTGTTAGCATGACATTCTTTTTTGAAGAATTTTTTGCATGACATTGTTATCTCAATTAAATAAAGGTATTTTTTTTAAAGAAATTAAAAATCGTGTTAATAAATAGGCAAATTCTACAGTACACTCACTATATTTGAGTGTACCGGTACATTCACTCTTTAAATTCATAGTTAAATGAGTTCTTTTTTGATTTTTTTTTTATCATTTATAATTATAATAACTAAATTTTATTCATCAAAAATGTCAACGAAATATTTTTTATTTTTTTAAATTTTTATCACTCATAATTGAGAACATTCATTATTTTTTACGATAATATGTAAAAAAAGTTATTATGATTCTTATAAACAATTAAATGATGTTTTTTCTTATGAAATGTTGTTCTATAAAATATAAATATTGACAAATAGCTATTTACTACATAAAAAATGATCGTTCATTTATAAAATTAAGAAGCAGGAGTACCGATACACCTCATTTTATGAGTGTACCGTAGAAATTCCCTAATAAATATCTTCGAAGCATTCTTTTCTTTAAGAATTCTAAATTAAGATATTATTCATCACAATTGTCAAATACTTTGAAAAGGATAGTAATAGATTTGGCCTTTTCTAACACCTAAGAGCTCCCGTGCCTCCTTTATAAAATGATTGATTTGGCCTTTCTGAAAAATATTTCAATGTCATTTTAATTTTGATTTCATTCTTATTTATACTATTTCATCCATTGTTTAAAATACATAGCGTCATTATTATAAACAGAAATCAATATTTTAAATTTATTTATTAAATGATATATGTGATCTATAATAAAGATTATATATATCATTAATTGAATAAATTTTATAATATTGAATTTTGCTTATAATAGTAATCAGAGGGATCTTCAAAATAAAACAATAGTTACCGGAGGATATAGGTCATTAGATTGAACTTCCTCAACAAAAAAAAAAAATTAAAGCTTTAAATATTAAATAAAAAAACCTTTAGATTGAAATATTTATATTTATTATTATACATAATTTTAGGGTCGTTTAATATTGGCTCAATTCAATGATGATGTTTCTATATATATTTTTTTAACTTTATTTTTTGAGGGAATGCACTTTTTTTTTTTTTTTATCAAAGCTAAAAATAAAAATAAAGCAGGAGAGGCCTGAACCAGAGTTAAACAATACAAGAAAACATCAAAAACAAAAACAAACCAAACCCAACAAAACGGGAGTGAAAAACATCAGACTGCAATCATCCTTGAAGATAAGCTAAGACAATCCCTCTGTAGGAGGGGAATACACTTCACATAACTAAGTGATTGAAGAAAATAAACATGTGGTTAAAATGAAACATATTACCACCATAAAATGTCATTCTAAACACAAGGTGTGCCCATAATGAACAAGAAAGTCTTAACAATATTTACATAAATAGAAAAAATGAACAAAACAACTATAACGTGCCTAACATTACAAGTGGGTTCAGTCACCAACTATGGTAATTGAAAGGACAATCAGTTTTCTCCTTCAACCACCGATAGGAAAGCAACTTAATTTTGTCCTCTAGCAACGTTATGGAGCACTCTAATTTAGCATGGAAGATCACGTTGTTTCTTTATTTCCATATTTCCCACACAGTAGCAAACCAAATCAAATGCAAGATAGATTGCCGCACCTTAGAACCACCACCGCCATAACTGAATTGAATAAAAAGATCCGCCGCAACATATGGAACTGCCGAGGAAAATCCAAGCCAACTAAAAATATGATGCCAAACAGCCCCAAAAGCAGGACAATGTAAAAACAAATTATCATGAGTTTCCAAAGATCCACACCGACCAACACATAAGCTTGAATCGTTATTTAAAATGCTACGCCTGATTAAATTATCCCTCGTAGGTATTTGGACTTTTATTTTTTTATTTTTTTTTATCTTTTCATTTCTCTTTTATTCTTGTCTATCAATTTTATCCTTTGATTTAATAGTCAATTTGCAATTATCCATCCATCCTATTCAATCTTTAGAACCCTTGCATAGTAATTGTGTATGTCAGCCAGGTGACTGGTTTTAAAAAGACTCATAATCCGAACCAATCATCTTCATTTTTCATTGATTCTTTTTGGGTAGTTTAGCCTAACCACTAATCAATGTGTAATTTTTGGGTTGGTTCAATTTTTACCCAAACAAGGAAACGATGTGTTGTATCATATTTGGACTGTCTCATATTTGAATCTATTATGAGAGGTTAGATTAAAGTTCAGCGATATGAATTTACAGAATTTTATGTCGTATTCAAATTCATTTATCGGAACTTTTTATCCTATGCTGTTTATATCGGAACTCTTAAATTATTCCTTAAATCATATTAGGCATGCAATGAGTCATAATAAACAATTACAAATATTATATATACTATATGTGTGTGGGATATTTATATGGAAGTGGGTTTACAACCGATCCACTAATATGTTACCCTGCCAAATTAAAGCATCGTTAGTTAATTTATGCAGAATAAAGATGCATGAAGACATATCCAGCAAAGTCCTTAAAAAAAGGAAAAAGATCACAACGGATAAGGTTGAATGGAGGAGAATTTTGAGGTACGTTCACAAATTTTAAGATTTTGGTAAATTTGTTTTCTAAATTGATAACTTAAATTTCATTTTTAAGAATAAAAATTTTATTTGTCGAGTTTTGCATTTAGATCACTATTTCATAAAACAAAAAAAAAAAAAAAAACCTTTTTTCTGTATTTTTATGTGTTAACCTTTTCTTCGAGAGACAACACTTTGAGATTTAAAGTTTTCTTTAACTCTGGTTTACTCTAGGAGTCTAAGGGTTAAGGCCATTAAATATATCGTGTTATCTATTTTTAGATAAGTTAAAACATGTCTTAAAACCTATTTTAAAAACTTAAAGCATCTACAATGGAGATCTTAAAAACTTATTTAAATGGTTCAATGTTTGAATTGTTTTTTGATCTTTATATCTGATATAAATTTTAATATAAATAAAAAATAAATTTTAATAAATATGCATAAACATGCATGCCTATCAAATTTTGTATGTTTTTTTTTGTATAGCTTAAACTTACCTGTTTAAGTAGATAGACTTTTTGAAAAGTTTAAACTTAATTTTTTAATAAACATACATGTAAACCAGTTTTATCTATTCTCAACCCTATCTTTAGCCTAACTCACCTAAAAGTTTTAGATGTAAATAAATAAACAATAATATGAAATGTTTGGTGTTAGGGCTTTATTCTCATGAAAATTATCTAGTGAAACAGTTGGTTATTAATTTATAGGTGCGACTTTTCTATTAATTTTATGGATCAATCCAACTCATTTCCTTTAGGGTATGTTTGGTTGACAAAAGAAAGTGAAAGGAGAAAAAGATCATGGAAAGTGAGATGATTTGTCTAGTTGTTCGGTAAAAGTGAAAGTGAAAAGAAAGTGTGAGAGAAAGAAAGGAGTATAGTTATGAAAAGACATAAATATCCTTGAACATAATAAAATATATTACAAAAATAAGATAATTAAGAATAATAGTACCCTAATTAAATAAATACTCAAATATAAAATAGCTCAAGATTGGTTGATAACACATTATGACCATATTTTAATATAATTTAGTAGTTAACTTTTCTTAAATTTAAAAATGATAAATAAAGTACTAATTGTTGTTTATTTATTTATTTATAATAAAATAAAAGGATGGTAGGTATTATGGTCTTTTTCTTCAAAAAGTAGTAATCTGCATCCTTTCTGTCCTATGATGTGCGGAAACATATTTGAGGTGGGTCCCACCCAAACTTTCCATCCTCTTGTGCTTTTTATGTTATTCCAAACTGAGGAAGGATGTTGGAATCCGTTCCTTCTTTCCTACTTCAATCTTTCCTTCATGTTTCTAGTCTAACCAAACACACCCTTAGTGAGTCAATCCAGTTAAGTAATCTAAATCCAATATCCCTTGGAGTGTTTTCATTTGAATGCATTATTTGAGTTGGTCTGATCACGTTGGTTTGAGACTTTAAAGTATGTTTTTTTTTTTTTTTTCTAAGGTCTCAATTCTCTCTGGGATTAATTTGGATGAACTTATTTAACTTCTTAAAAGAAAAAGTAAATTATACTCTCATCCGCTAATAGAAGATTGAATTACACCCATCCTCTCTTATATTATAATATACACCTTAAAATTAAAAGTTTAAAATAAATCATAATCCTCTCCTCTAAATAATACTTGAATTACAAGCTTTCCTTTATGAGTTATTTATGTACGACACTCTAACCCATTTTAAATAAATAAATAAATAAATATTTTCATGATATTTACAAATTTTGATCTACCATTCAAAAAACAATAATTAATTTCTTTTTAATTTCAATGTTTATGATAAATAAATTTGATAGTTTGATTATTAACTTTATTATTTACAATATAAAAACATTTTTTAGATACCCATATTTGATTGCTTTTAGTGATTTTTTAAAAATTAATTTTATTTGTATTGTTTCCTATTTTACAATAAGATTTAAAACTATATGTTAATAATAATATATAGTATCAAAGATAGAGAAAAATTTAAATACTAATTTTTCTCTATCTTTTTTTTTCAAAAAAAAAAAGATAGAGAAAAATTTGTATTTAAATTTTGAATATAATAAAAAGGATTTGCATCCTTTTCATCGTCCTTCGGTCGTTAGATTTTTGTTGCTATACTAGTGTAAATTTTAAAAATATTAAGGGAAGAATCTGTAGATTTTAACATCAGACGAATGAGGAATGTCATTATTTACTCGTCCAATGCAATATGTACATATAAGTTTTTTTTTTTGTTTGCACCAATTGTACACCGAAAGGTGAAAAAAAGAGAAAGGGGTAAAAGACTTGGTTTTCATTTGTCACATAACTATGTGGTTAATTTCGAACGGAAAAAACGACTTTATGTTCTCCTGGTTTCGATGATTGAAGAGCTGATAGAACAAGTGAAATCTTTGTCGTCAAAATGGTTTTTAGCTAAAAAGAGTGTGACACTCTTGTTTATTCAACTAATATTTTACAAATCCATGGGTAATTTTAGCTCCATAGGATGCGGAGGACATTTTTTGGTGTATTTTTGGTGGGTCAAATTTTATGAGAAAAAAATATATATAGCATAATGTTTCTGGGAGCGGTTCCTTATGTACCGTGCATAAATCCCAACATAATTGTTTCCTACACCTCCAAAGGAAACCAAACAAAACAAAACAAAACAAAGCGAACCAAACGCGAAAACAAACTGAATCATCACCGTCGTTCATCATCATCACCATTGGAATCTTCAATCTCATCATCAACACCGTCGTTCATCATCATCACCGTACCGGAATGCCAAAACCATTTTGCTGTGGAAAACCATTAGATGTACTTAATGGTTTCCAGCAGTTTCCCAGCCATAAATCCCTTTAACATCATAAAGATTTCGAATCCAGTAACAACTTCAGATCTGAAACCGTGAACCTCATGAACACTAAACCACAGAAAATCACATAAACATCGTCTACCACTCTCGAATTCATCAATAAATCCAGAATCGGTTTAGAAGAGGTAGAGGGAGAGTTCGTACAGCCTACCACAACAAGATTCGAACCGGATCGGAACAACACTTCAACACAACAACAAATCCGAACCGGATCGAAGAAGAAGACCAAAACGCGAAACGGATCCGTGAAGAACAAGAGGTAGTTTTATTTTCTCTTTTTGTTCCGTTTTTTTACTCGTAGATCTACGCTCGTGTGAGTTTTTTTTAGAAATCTAAGGCAATATTTGGAATCAACACAAAAAAGGATGCCTAAAACCGTGAAAACTTTTTGATTTGGATGAAGTTTTGAACTCCGGTGTGGTGGTGCCACCACCGGCCACCGCGCCGGAATCATCATGTTTGGCCGGAAAAGATGAAGACTCATCTGAATTGTAGAGAGAGAGAGAGAGAGCTTTATGTTTTAGTGAGAGAAATGTTTGAAGCAGATGAAGTTTGATTTGGTTTAGTTTGAGAAACCTAGGATTATTACATGTGTACACTAGATCTGATGGTTATGAAGTGTTTATGCATAAAAATTTCCTTATCCACCATAACTTTTGCCAATGTTTCTCTCACTTTAAGAAAAGGATCAATCAAGCCACTTCAAGTAACTAGTAACTAGACAAAGTACATAATAAGTGAAAATCAAATATTCGACTAGTTTAATTTTATATATCAAATTGCCCACGATAAATTTCTCATAAAGGATATTTTCATATGTAAAAGGCATTAAATTTACATTATTTTGACCATAAAGGATATATCAAATAACCTTTTGTACCCACAAAATTGTAGTTAGAGACAGAGAAATGTTGGTTGTATAAAATATGCTAAATTGCCACTTGTTTTTAAAGAGAGGAAACTTGTTTGATTCATGAATGAAGATACCCCTCATATTAAGAGAGTCTTGAACAAAATACATAGAGATATATGCGAAGCGTTCATGACCAACAAATACCAAGGTCCAAGGGAAGAGTAATAGAATCAATTCTTTCTGGAGCATAAAGCTGCAAAACTTACAATGTTATACAAATTACATTTTATTCTCACCCCTAGCCCCAACTAAGAAGAAAAGCATAAAAAAATGTGAAATAGTACCAATGAATCATTCATACTAAAAACTCAAAATGTAAATTCATGCATGTATATATAGGTTTGGAAACATATGTTAAATGGGAAAGCAACTAGAAAAAAAAAAGTAATTAGAGAATGGGATTAGGATTGTTTAAGGCGTTTTTCTGTTGTACTACAAACCGAGACATTCCCATTGTCTCCTCTTCGGAGTCCTCTCCCAGGCATAGCTCTGGCTATGGCTACAATCAACCAAGTTTTGATCCATCTCCCAAAACCACAAAATCTCCATCTTCTTCTAGTAATCCACAAATAGGTGCAATTTTAGGTAAACCATACGTAGTGATTAACAATATATACGATATGAAGAAAGAACTCGGAAGAGGTCAATCAGGTGTGACATATCTATGCACAGAGAAAACAACTGGAAGAGAATATGCTTGCAAATCGATATCAAGAGCGAAACTATTAAGCGAGCAAGAGATAGATGATGTAAGAAGAGAGGTTATGATTCTGCAACATCTTTCGGGGCAACCGAATATAGTTGAATTCAGAGGAGCTTATGAGGATAAACAGAATGTGTATTTGGTGATGGAGGTTTGTAAAGGTGGTGAACTTTTTGATAGGATTATTGAAAAAGGAAACTATACGGAACGCGAAGCTGCTACTATTATGAGACAGATTGTGAATGTGGTGCATGTGTGTCATTTTATGGGTGTTATGCATCGTGATCTTAAGCCTGAGAATTTCTTGCTTGCTTCAAAAGATGAGAATGCTGCTGTTAAAGCTACTGATTTTGGACTCTCCATTTTCCTTGAAGAAGGTGCAATTTATTACTTTATTTACTTTTCCTTTAATTTAATTACTATACTTTTACTCCCATTCTCTATATTCTTCAACTGTTTTTGTTTTTAGTATCTGTTATACTCGATTAGTTTTAATTTCCCCTCTAGCTGCATGTGTTTGGTTAAATGTGAAATAGGAAATATGACGTATTGTCCGCTTTAGATGTAAGTCATTCAAGGTTTTGTCATTTATAAAAGATGTCTCATTAGGTTGAGAAGCGTGAATGTTACATATAAACTGTCATTGACCTCAATTCCTGAACAATGCGATGTTTTCACTAAATTTTGAGCAGGGCGTCTATGAAGTAATTCTCATAGATTTATAGTGAAGTGAGCTAAAGTCCACTCACAAAATTCCTTGACTTTTGGGCTTGGGCCTAAAGGGCCTGTAACATGAAAACAACTTCTGATAATCTCATGGAATAGAAAAGTACGAAACCAGTTTCCCACTGACTTGAGCAAAGCGTACTAATGCAAAAAGAAAGGAATATTGCTTTTATGCTATGTGACTATGTGAGGACCATCCCAACCCAAGAAAAAAGCAAAGCATAAATTGAAACTTAATACCATACCATAAAATACATAGTTAATTATATATACATAAATAATACCCTTCAAGTTTATATAACACCCTTCAAGTCACAAATCAATCTCTCCATCAACAAACATCATTCAACATGGGACACTGCTTCACCAAACCACACGACAACAGAGTACCTATCTCTTATGACTATGGTACTAATTCCCAACCCCCCCAGAGAAATCAACCTCGTCAACCGCGATATCCACACCATATTGCTGCTAAATCAGACCCGACTTCATATTCTTCCGCTTCATCATCGAATGCGAATGCAAGTGATCATCATCAACCAATATTAGGAAGGCCATACATTGACATGAAGACACTCTATAGTATTGGAAAGGAACTAGGGAGGGGTCAATTTGGTGTCACTTATCTTTGTACCGAAAATGCCACTGGAAGAAACTATGCTTGTAAGTCCATTTCGAGACGAAAGCTAACAAGAAAGAAAGAAATTGAGGATGTTAAAAGGGAAATCATGATCCTTCAGGACTTAAGTGGACAACCAAACATAGTTGAGTTCAAGGGTGCTTATGAGGATAGAGAGAGTGTGCATTTGGTGATGGAGTTGTGTTTAGGTGGTGAGCTTTTCGATCGGATCACTGCACGGATCACTGCAAAGGGTAGTTACTCTGAGCGTGAAGCTGCTTCTATATTTAAGCAGATTATGAATGTGGTTCATGCTTGTCATTTTATGGGGGTCATGCATAGGGACCTTAAGCCTGAGAATTTCTTGCTTGCTAGTAAAGATCATAAGGCTCCTTTGAAAGCCACTGATTTTGGATTGTCTGTTTTTATTGAAGAAGGTTAGTAGTAGTTAGGTGTCAATTCATTCATTGGGATGATGTATGCATTCTCAAGTCCTTGTTTATTTTCATTTACAACATGATTGTTATGGATTCAAATTCTAGTTGTTTCTCCTTTTCTTTTAGCTCTCCTTTAGTTAAAGGATTTTACACATTACCATTTGTTTTCAAATTTGTTGGATTCCAATTAGATAAGAAATTTTAGTTGAATAGTATTGAGAAAAACAAACACATTGAGTTAGACTAAATAAAATTACCAAACCAATCAATGTTTGTGCTTGCTTTGTATATTGGTTTTGTGATATTTAGTTAGACTCAAAATCTGAGATGGTGTTCTGTACCTAATATCAGGTCACGCGGCTAGTTAGAGTGCCTTCGCCTTTTAGGCTTGACGTTCTGGGCTGTGTTCGGTATCTAGTATTTAGACTTTAGGTGGAACAATCATGGAGCAAAGTTGACGGTCGCCCATCATAATGTGTCCCACTGTGAATGACCGGTCAGGGTTCCTAGAGCTAGGATTGACAGTTCATGAGTTAGTTGATTGAGACATAGGCAGAGGGACGGGTTAAGTGAGCATGATCTAATATTAAGCTTAGACCTACTCATGGCTAGCATGCTCGGTCGGTTAGATAAGACTCCAACTGTAAAAGACCATTTCCATACAGAGTTGTGTGTCCATTCCATGTCCCTCACCTAATTATTGTTAATCATGGGAGAATATATGTTGGGGATCATACGCCTAAATTAGGGTTTGACCTAACAAAAGGGATAAGTCCAAACCTTGGAAATGTAACGTTTATAAAAGCATAAAGGGTAGAGAGATAACGGTACACTTCACACGATTCTCAAAAGACTAATGCCACATCTCTGAAATGTTTGCTCGTGAGGCAATCACGATAGGCAAAATACTAGATTATCTCCCAAACAGGATAACCAGCGAACCTTGTTGTTAACCTAGGCTTATGTTCTTAGACTAAAACATATGATGTCACAAGATAGTGTCAATGTCTATTATTACAAGGATAACTTAATTAGCTTGCAAAAATATTTGAGATTAAATCCCCTAAGTTATTAAAGCTTTGATGAAATGAAAAACACGTTTGGATGATATGGACCAAGTCAACTAGCATTATGGGAAACATTGAGTCAACCAAGTAAACGATCATCATCTCATGTGATAAGGACAGGTCAATCAAGTAAACGTTTTCACATTATAAAAATTAGCAACAGAAGAAAAGCAAGGACAAGAAGCCAAGCACTTAATACGTGAAACCTATAATTCATCAGTGGACCATCCTGTTATATGATTCAAAATTGCATTATTAGAACTTAAAAGAGACATACATATTTAAATTTGGGATGTGGTTCCCACCATAACAATTAGGTGGCAACAAAAATTGGCTATTGCTATATGTTTTTGTTGCCTTCTGCTCTTGCATTGCAAAATGCACATGTGTGCTGGAAAACCATGTTATATCATGCACTGCTTTGTGACATATACTCATATCATGCATGCATGGTCACTTGATTTTTATGCCTTGAAAAAATAAACTCTTACGTAATGGTTGATAACATATATTGTGTGTCATCTGTATCTACATTTTATATTATTACAGGTAAAGTATATAAAGAGCTTGTTGGAAGTGCATACTATGTGGCTCCAGAGGTGTTAAAACGGAGTTATGGAAAGGAGATTGATATATGGAGTGCAGGAATCATTTTATATATTCTCCTAAGTGGGGTGCCTCCATTTTGGGCTGGTAAGTATAAATAAACACAATGTTATAATTCTGTTTCGGTTTACACAGATAGTGACATTATTTGTTGAACATTTTTAGAAACCGAAAAAGGCATATTTCAAGCAATTTTAGAAGGTAAGCTTGATCTGGAGAGTGCACCTTGGCCTTCTATTTCAGTTGCTGCAAAAGATTTGATCAGGAAAATGTTGAGTTATGACCCTAAGAAACGCATTACAGCTTCTGATGCCCTTGGTAAGTACTTATAGAAACCAATTAAAATTGATTAACTGTTGTGTTGATGCCTAGCATGATCAGCTGTATTTTATGTATTATTGTTTTGACCAATTTTTATCATCGATAAGGTCCAAGACTCACATTATTAAGTTGAAACAGAACATCCATGGATGAAGGAAGGTGGTGAGGCATCAGACAAGCCTTTAGATAATGCTGTTTTAATTAGGATGAAACAATTCAGAGCAATGAACAAGATGAAGAAACTTGCTTTAAAGGTGTCTTAAATTTAGATTAACATCGTATAATCAAAACCACTTAGATAGTTATACTTGCTTGCTAATAATATTTATTTTTTCTTATTTTTTATATGGAAGGTAATAGCAGAAAACCTTTCAGATGAGGAAATCAAGGGCTTGAAACAAATGTTCAACAATATAGATACCGATCGAAGTGGCACAATCACATATGAAGAACTAAAATCTGGACTGTCCAAATTGGGATCCAAGCTTAGTGAATCTGAAATAAAGCAGCTAATGGATGCTGTAAGTTCAGTCTCCGGCAGTTTTAGAAATTAAGAACAAGTTTGATTTGAGACAACATTTTCTGCTGTATTTTCATGTTTGTTTTTTATTTTATAATTGACACATTGTTTTCACTTTAACAAAACTTTGACAATAAAAATAGCAAAATGAAATAACATGATTTTCTAATTTGAAATAGAAATATAAACAAAAAAAAATTTTCTCACATCAAACAGACACTAGTGTTTCTGATCTTTTTTCTTCATGAAGAAAGTATAAAATAAGAACTTACATAGTTTTCCTAATTCACATGTTTGGTCAGGCTGATGTTGACAAGAATGGAACTATTGACTATCATGAATTCATTACTGCCACAATAAACCGGCATAAACTTGAGAGGGAAGAGAATTTGTTCAAGGCTTTTCAATACTTTGACAAGGATAACAGCGGGTCAGTATTTGGTTCCTTTGCTTTATCCTTAACTATGACACACATTGCTTGATTAACAAGTAATTCAGATGATAAAATCAAGACAGATTTGGTCCATAAAAATTCAGTATTATCAGATTTTTCGTCTATTTCTCAGATTCTTGCTTACCTTAAGTTTTGTTTGGGTGACTGTTCAGTTATGTAACAAGAGAGGAACTTAGACAAGCTTTGGCTGAATATCAAATGGGAGATGAAGCAACTATAGATGAAGTCATTGATGATGTTGACACCGACAATGTATGTCACATATACTATACTATTGAGTATTGACCTTTTATAAGTGCTTCTCTATGTGAATTGCTACTTATGGTTGAGCTTTCTTATTTGCAGGATGGCAGAATTAATTACCAGGAGTTTGCAACTATGATGAGAAAGGGGACCTTGGATAATGATGACAAAGAGAAACCGCGATAATTGTGTTGTCTATTACTAATTATGATATGAACAGTGTGTTTTCTGGATTTTTCTTGCTGCAGTCTGGTTTTTCTGCAAGAGATTGAATTGATCAACGTGTGTAAAATTATATGCAAAACATTGTACAGCTATCTGGTAAATAAGCTACATGATGTACCCAAAAAAATAAATATAAATAAAATTCCAAAGACTAAGGGATAAGCTACTAGTCTTCTATAGATATTGAGTTCAAATGTTTTGGAACAGTTCATTTTATACTTAATCAACCTTTAAAAATTTTAAAAAGGGTGAAAAGACAATTAGCTTTTCTGATTTAATCTGAAAAAAGAAAAAAGACTCAATGCAATGAAATTCAAAACTCAACCTCACCTGTGACTACTGATGTACTAAAGTTAAAGCTTGTAATGTGCAAAGCTAAATAGATGCAAAGAAAATAGGGATTTTACTAATAGATACTAAGAAAAGAAGTATTCCAAAATTCCAAATCGTATTTTTACTATCTATCACACAAAAAGTATGTGTAATTTTTTGCGATACATAGCAAAAGTGCTATTACAATTTTCTAACAAAATTTCTAGCAGGTAGTATTGCAGCACAATACTAGACTTGGGCCCTCCTTCCCAAAACTGGAAAAATATTATGGAAACATTGAAGTAAATAGACCGAATCAATGAAAAACTTGTATAGATCATTATTGAGTATTGTAAACACTGTGAATAGAATGATGACTATTGTTGAAGGGGGATCACTGTAGTAGTACATCTTATCTTATCAACTTTCTTTGACTTCCATTAAACGCTCATTAAGGTTTAATAGGTTATTTGGGTCCTATATTACACTAATCCGCAAGTCGGCAACAAAACATCTTATTTTCATAAAGTAAATAGCATTGATTCATCATCATCGATAGTTTAATTTAAAGTTAAAAGTTTGACCAACAAACTTGTCGACCCACCTTTTTATAACATTCACCACGTGTCTATCAATAAATTCGAAAACTCCTTGACATGGAATTACATCCTCATGGACTTCATATTCATTTGCTATGATTTTTGCTTGCCAATAGATTTCGACTCCATCTTTGATAATCGGTTTCTTGAGTTTCATATATTCCACTCCTCTAACTTCACTAAACTGTAGAGGTGGTGACATCCATGGACGTAGTGGCATCAAATCTTTCAATTGTATCAATTTTGGTTGATCTTGTTTGCTATTAGACA
Organism: Medicago truncatula; assembly: GCF_003473485.1. Lineage (NCBI taxonomy): Eukaryota > Viridiplantae > Streptophyta > Magnoliopsida > Fabales > Fabaceae > Medicago > Medicago truncatula. Next base: position 8,476,535 of record NC_053042.1, read on the forward strand.
CCATCTAGAATGTGAAGATTAACTATGCTGCAAAAATAAAAAATTAGAGAGTTAAAGATTTAAAAGTAATTTTTTTTCTACGATTTCTCTTGGGTAATCAAATCGGATGAAGGCGGTACAATATATAATATGCATTATGTAACAAACTCATAGTGCACTTAGTTACCATGTGATCCGATATGTATGGGATAAGATTTTAATTTTTCTTCCAAAAAAGGTTTGATTTTTTTTTCATAAAATATTATACCATCACTTCTCTTTTCAATAAATTTGATTTCATATCTTTCAATTGATGTTTGTTTTGACAAAATAAAACAAACAATTGATATATTCTCTCCAACAAACTCCGTTTTTTTGATGCACTTTATCTCACCCATAACAAACTTTTCCTATTAAGGGCTCGTTTGAATTAGCTTATTTTAGAGCCTATGCAAATAAATAAGTTTTTATGTATTATTCATAAGTTTTTAAAGTAGTTTATGAAGATACAATTTTCGTTAGTGAGAGCTTGTAAATTAAAATAAAAGCTTATTTATTTACAGAAGCTATTTTTCATAAGCTCAAAATAAGTTCAATCCAAACGAGAGCTAATCTATTAAGAAAATCCGTTTATTTGAGTTTACAATTACCATTGAGGTGACATCTTATGACCTTTTTAAAAAAAATAAAAAATACATCGATAACACCGTTTGGTCTTCTTAGTAGTCATGCGAGCGTTTTCTGACCAACTTAACTTCAATATTAACGTTAGGGACTAAAGGAACTAACAGAATACAAAGTGGAGGATTTTTTCAAGTTTTCGACTGAATCAGGGACCAAATATGACAGCGTGTTACACTTCCAGGGACCAAAATGGTGGTTTGCCCCATTCCTTTTAGATGAAACTCTGAAGCTACTAGTTTCAAGAGTTGTTGGGTTCAAATGTTTTGAAATAATTCATTCTACTTTTTTAAAATTATGGATAAAAGTTGAAAAGACAATTATTTATTATTTCCAGATTTCATCTAAACCAAGAACTCAATGCAATGAGAGTTGGATATATCAAAATTCAAAACGCAGCCTCAACTGCAACTGCTGTTGTACTAAAGTTAGTGCCTGTAATATGTAAAGCAAAACAGATGCAAAGAAAAAAGGGGTTTGACTAAACCGTTTTAGCAAACAATGCAAAGAGATGCTAAAAAAGCACTACTTTAAAATTCCAAATAATCGTATTCTTATAATCACAAGAGAGCATGTGCAAATTTCAGCTGTTATTCCAGACATTGATTTCAGTGTGGAAACTCACTAAACAACTCAATTTAATACATATATATAACTTTGTTGGGAATACATAACAAATTTGTTATCACAATTTTCTAACAGTTTTTACAAGATAGTATTGCAGTGCAGCCAGCTGCTTACTTGGCCACATATTCCACAATACTCGACGTTTGCCTCTCCTTGAAGAACAGGTCCTTCCAAAACTGAAAAGTGAATATAAGTAAAGAAACTAAATCGAGGAAAAACTCCTACAATCAATTTTCACTTGTCATGATTTTATTATTATTTTAAACAAACACGGACCACATACTGCAACAGAACAAATCAGCTTGGAACATAATCATGATTTGCATGACCAAGCCCATACATGTATATAAATAGCTCTTCACAAGTTTGTTATAACTTATTATAACCCTATCTGAAGGAACAATGTAAAACTGCAGGATGCATTATTCATTTTGCAGCTTGAGGATATTGCACATGAAAAATATAGAATATCTTATAAGCCAGATCGCAAATCATCATAAGAAATGTGGGTAGGGTTGATTCCACTGGTCAACTGTTTGTATTTGGAGCAGTAAATTTTGTTCTCTTTTTATGGGAGACGCTTAAATTATAGAGGTGTGTTATTTGAACAACCAATTTGGTGACAACTTATTTAACAACCATATTTTACAAAGAAAAAAGTGGTATTGGCACGGAAACCAAAACAATAGAGAGATAAAGTAAAAAATAATGTGAGTATGAGAGAGAAAGTTGTTGCAAAAGTTGTCACTAAATGGATGTTCAAATATCATTTCTCTAAATGATATTGTTTTCATCTGATTTTCAAAATTTCAGCCTTATTCATCACTAGGAGACAATATGTACTACACTTCTCTATATTAAAGGAAACGAAACTGAGTGGCAATACTAATAATGATCAACAATGAACAAATTCCTTTATCTAAATCTTCAAGTGTTGGTGACAGCTGATTTTTAATATCCTATTATTATTTTAGGACTTCAAAAGATGAAATAAAGTTTTAAACACATATGGTTATAAAACATCAACAAAAATCTTCCTTTTACCTTCCAAAAGGCCACAGTTAAAACTCCATTAAACATTCAAAACTAACTAATGATGACACAGAATTATAGAGCGAGAAATAAAAGTCCTTAGGAAGCTTGTTTCTATTAGAATAATTTAAGTATTCATCAAAAGAGGGAAGCAGTACCATCTGAGTGGCTGGGGTTTACAAGCCCGCCGCATAGCTCAGGGCTTAGGAGACTATGTAATGATCTGAGTCTTTAGACTGAGATTTGAGTTAGAACTTGAAATCCAGTCATTGAATAATGTGAATCTAATCACTGGACCTGCTCTAGAGATGACTTAGAAAAGGGAACATGTTAGGACCCCAGGAAATGAATTCCAAAAGAATTCCCCAAAACTGGACACAGAATTGATAAATCAAAAGAATGATTCCTTGAATAGCGTTCTGGTATTATCACTAAATGGAAATAATAGGAATGAACAAGATGATAGATAACCTTGAACTCAAGGTTACCACAACCCCAAGTGAGCACTCTCCAGTCTCCCCTCACCAGAGCATTTTTTTTTTTTTGTTGAAAAGGGAGAGCAAACGTACAAAGATAAAAGGAACACCAAAGGTGATAAAAAAAAAAACCCATAAATACATAGATGAAAAGGGAGAGCATTCTCTAGTTTACAACTTTCATAAGAATTCCTCCCTCCCCTAGTACCAATCCATAGGACCAACTTTACTACAAACAAAAAGGCTAATGAACACAAATTACACAATAACTATGATAACCTCCCATAAATTTTTAACTTCAACTCTAACAAACTCTCTTTATTGTAAGTCCCAACAGAATAAGACTAAAACAAAGAACAAATGACTCAGATAGAGGGAATATGCAAGGTGTATAATAGTAGACCTGGGATTCAGAAATCTTCATATAAGTGTAGCTTGGGTCTTCCTCCACTTGTGATTCTCTTTTCCCCTTCTTTTCGTGTAAAACAAATAATTAGCTTTTAGTTATTAGGTTAAATTAAAATTAGCTTGAAGTAATAATATCTTCCCTTGCAAAATTATCAATGAATGTGGCATCCGGGGAAAAGGCATCTAAATGTCCTGACAACCTTGAAGCTAAGTAAATTACTGAGACATGGATAAGTTAAGTAACAAAATGATTAATTTGATTCAGTCCTTTCATTTTCATGACTATGCTTTTACCAAGTTTCGCACTCTGACAATTCTAATTCAAGGCGTGTCAGTGTCCAAAAACTAAATCAAACAATTATCAATATACATACAGCAATTATTAACAACAAAAGGATTCAATAAAATGCATTAATTACCTTTAAATTATTAAGTAAAATCATGTTTGATCAAAACCGCCACCGCCACCGCCACCGCCACCGCGACGATCCTTCTGAATTTGTTCCCTTTGCTTCTCCGCAAGCTTATCAATAGCGTTATTCACAGCCTCACGTCCACCGATAAGCAACCGAGTGACAATCTCTGGATCCGTCTCAAACCTGGCAAGCTCAAACTCTTTACGAGCGCTATCCTTAAGAAGATCACGCCATAGAACGCCTTTGGTATCGTGCCATGTGAAAAATCGTGAAGCACGAAGAATGTCTCTGTAGAGACTCAGTGCTTCTCGGCGCGTGCTTGTGAGTCGCCGCCGATTCAGCAACTCTTCTTCTTCATCATCGTTGATAACTTTCTTCACTAGATGCCGTTCGAGAAGCTCCTCGACGGTGTCCGGACCGTCGTGTAACAACCGCCATGCGCAACAGTTTACGGTTTTTGGTTTCAGATTCGAATTCCAAAGGCTTCGCCATTTTCCTCTCATTTTTTTCTCTTTATTTTTACTCTCTGTCTTTCGCCATTTTTCTTCAACGTTTTCACCTTTTTTTTTTTTTTTTAAAGGAACGCTTTCCCTATTTATTGGGCCCAATTTTCAAGTCGGGTCTAGTTGGTAAGAACTGTTTTTGAGTTTATAATTTCATTTGATTAAAAAAGATTTGTTTGATAACTATAACCGTTTGGTTTGGATTGGTTTTTAATCAAAAAAATGTTCAAACCAATTAAATCTTCATTGGTTTGGTTTGGCTCGATTTTTATTGTTTTTTAAAAAAGAAATCGAACCAAACTAGTTGGTTTGAATCGGTTCGGTTTATTGGTTTGTTTGAAAATACGATTAAAATGATCCATATTTTCACAAATTTGTATTTCATACATACAACATGTTCAAATATTTCATAGAACTTTGTTTTTCATGTACTCTATTTTTCAAAATACTTTTTACAACTAACATGGAAAAACTAACAAGAGATTGACGATCCCAACAGCGGTGAGAAACGATGGGTTAGGTGTGGCTAACGACTAGTGTTCTTTTTTAGTAGAAACGAAATAGAGTGTGAGTGATGAGATAGGATGATGATGGTAAAAAGTGAATGAATTAAAGAGTATTTTTGTTTGACTTTGATTTTGAGTTTAATCGTGTGTGTGTGTGTGTGTGTGTGTGTGTGTGACTAAAACAGAAAGTGAGTGTGTGTGACTAAAACAGAGAGTGACTGTGGCATCGGTTCAGTTTATCGGTTCTTTGGATCTCAAAATTAAAAACCGAGAATAGAACCAAACTAGATTGGTTTATGTGTCTTCGGTTCAGTTTTGAACCAAACCAAACAAGGTCGGATACTTTTTCGGTTTTGTTCAGTTTGGATTTTCAGTTTCATCGGTTTTGTCCGAACCACTTACATCCCTAACAATCACATTCTATAAATTTATTTTATACTGAAGTTTATTTTTATGAGTTAATACAGGTGAGAAGAGTGAATTAAAAAATATTGTATTAGAAAATGGTGAAATGTGATGAATTTGATTTTTTAAAAGTTAAAATATTGTTCAATCCAATACAATATATAACCCTATATTTAAGGACAAACGTAGTAAAATTTAAAATGTTAATATATATTTATATTTATTCAATAAAATATTGATGTATTAATTTTTTTTCTTATTGTGGAATATTTTATCAATTAAAATTTCACAATACAATGCTAAATATCATAAACGGTTTCCCTTCAAATTAAAACGATTCATATACGGTAGGTTGCAAATACATGTGAAAATATAGATTTAACAATCGAAGGCATTTTATGTTTTGTGATACAAACCTATTATTAATCAATCAATTTAAAATATAAAATGAAATCTTCAGCTGTAACTTAGAAGAATAATTTTATAAAAAAAAAAAAAAAAAACCACAATAATTTTACTTATATAAATTGTAAATTAAAGTATAACACTAAAAAAATATAGCTATTTATTAAAAAAAAAAATTGATTTCAACATTTCAAAAAGTCAAATTCATCTATAATTTACTTTGTCTATAATTACAATATGTAAATAACTAAGTAATTTTATTTTTTAGTTCTGTCTTTGCAATTTTCATTACTAACAATGCTTTTAATTGTTTAAGATATATTTAAAAAAAAAAAATTGCTTAAGATATCAAAATAAGACAAAATGTAATCTTTTGAGTATTTTATTTCTCTTAACTTTGCACAAATAAACTTATTTAGGGTAGCTAAATATATTTTATTGGGATAGATAAACATAAAGTACATTTACTAATTCAAATAAAAAATACCGCTCTCTTACGCATAGTTGCGCCCTTTGTGTGCTGTTAATAATTATAATGAAATAACTATTACGCTTTGTCATCCACGTGAGCTTAGCTCAGTTCGTAGGGATATTGCATATTATATGCAGGGGTCGGGGTTCAAACCCCGACACCCCATTTCTCCACAATATAATTGTGTGAGCTATAACCACTAGGCTACTTGATAAAAAAAAACTATTACGCTTTGTCAGTGTAATTTATTTTTCACATGCATCATAAAATAGAATCAAAATTTGTTGAATTTGTTCAAATTTGAGAATTGAGGATACCTATTTTAATCGATTGTGGGATTAGGATGTTTTTTTATAAATACTAATGCATATATCATAACAATGCTCAAACATAAGTTATATGAGTACTTAAAGCAATGGTAAAAAAGAATGAGGGAGTCGGGGGAAGGAAATAAGAAAGGAGGAGAAAAGGAGATGCAAGGAGAAGAGAGAAATGTAAAGACATGAAGAAAAAAAATAAGGAGTAGGATAGAGGAGAAATGATGGAGATAAAAATATGCAATCATTTTCAATCTTATGTTGTAAAGGGAGACTTTTAAGCACTAATAAATCACTAACAATGTCCATCAAAATTTTGAAGTACTTTTTTAATACCACAAAAAAAAAAAAAAATTGAAGGAACCACAAAACTTTTTTGTAAGCGGTAAAAATTCATGAAAGAATAGCACTAGATTTGTACTTCCTTTTTTAAACATCGTAATAATCTAAATTGAATATCATAAGACTTATTTATTTTTTATTAAAGTCTTGATTGAACACCACCTAAATTTTACATCATAAAATAGTATTTTAAAATCCTAAAAATTCTTAATCCAAAACACCTCCCCAAGTATAAGGGTGACCTAGCAAAACAAAAGTATAAATGGTGGTAAAAGATTTTGTTAAAATATTGTATTCCCAATTACGTATTTACTTATGAAGTTTTTAAGTATAAAATGTTAAACCATATGGAAGATAATTTATTGAAAAATTGATTAGTGACATGCATAGTGAGATATCTATATGTTTTTTTATTTACTAACCGAATATTTTTGATAATGCTAAAAAGGAAAAGATTTTTTATAAAATACGAAAAAATTGTAATACAATCTTAAAATATGAAGACACATAGAGTAGTTATAATTTGCAGATGTTGAAGTGTTTTCAATGTTTTGGCTATATAATGGTGTGGTTTTTATTTTCTCCAACAATTTTCATTTTTTAATGGACAAGTGTCGATAAAATATGATGTTGTCATAGGTTTTATTTGAAAGTTGGCACTGAATTGTTTGTTGATTAACGAGCAACAAGTTCCTATAAGAATGAGTCAGGATTCGAGCTGCTCTCTGCATAGATTTATTATTAGATTTTGCTGCAAGCATTCAAGAAATATGGTCACACATTTCACTTGATTGTTGGAATATGGTTTATCTATTTGATTGTTTTCAATATGCAGGGTTAGCTTGGAGCATTAAGAAGAAGGATTAGAATATTGAATTCGTGATATTTTGGAGACTTTATAGAGATGTTGAAATAATTATATCTTCAACTAGGATTGGGAATAGGCCAGGCCAGGCCAGGCTTTGATAGGCCTGAGCCTGGCCTACGAAAAATTTTGCAGGCCTAAGCCTGGCCTATGGCCTTTCATAGGCCTATTTTTTTGGCCTGGCCTGGCCTATTTAAAAGCCTGGCCTGGCCTGAAAGCCTATTTACAGGCCTACTTACTATTAAAGTCACTAAACATTCCATTTTAGCTACTTTTAAATAGGCTTAATAGGCCTCCAAGCCTATTTCAATGTAGGACTTGTCTATCACTACTATAAGGCCTTAAAAGCCTATTTCACTATAAAGCTTTAAAGCCTATTAAAAAAGTCCACTATGAAGCCTAACATGCATAAACAGGCCGGCCTATTAGGCTTCATAGGCTTTTATGATAGCCTAAGCCTGCCCTATTTACTTAAATAGGCTTTTTAAAAAGCCTAAGCCTAGCCTTTTTAATAAACAGGCCAGGCCAGGTCAGGCTTAAACAGGCCAGGCCATAGGCCCCTGTAGGCCGGCCTGGCCTATTCCCAACCCTATCTTCAACCACATGGGGACTACACTTGTAATTATTGTCGTTACATTAACTATGAAGGATAAATTTGATTCCATTTTTGACATGTATCTATTCAAGTAAGTTTCTTATGTAAGTCATTTACTCAACTACGATAGTACATTCATGCATTTTGACAGTAAAGTTGTTTGTGACCATGATGGTTTCTCTTATCGTCATGAATGTGGGCTATGGTTAAAGGAAAATGATATATATCGCAAAATGTATTTCGTGGAAACATCGCGAATTAATGAGTTGTCAAAGAAGAAACATGCAGAAAACAACTCTTTTTGCTTCTTACAACGGTAGAAAACACAAGGTAGATTGGGTTCCCCACTTTTGTCATTGCAAAACTTGCTATCCTAATCCAACTAAGTTACATCATAAAACTCTTATCCACCACTGCCGGAGACATTGATTATGAGTATGACTTGACTGGGCACCAAATTTCATCGCTTTCATGTTTGTTTGTCCATTTCATACTCGTTTATATCTTAGACCATTTCATTTTTGCTTACATACATATATATATATATATATATTCATCTTTAATGTTGTCTAAGAATATAAGTTTATCAACCAACATTGCAATGTCTCAAAGTTACCTCTTGTATGGAAAGAACCAACAGAAGAATGATTTCTTCTAAATCAATTAAGTGTTAGAAGTCAAGTGGAACTTCAACAACACAAACCACTTAGAAAAGAATGGTCATATGTTGATACTAATAACGCTGCTACTATATGGACACAACTATGGAGTAGGATATATAAGATATATTACATTGTGATGAAAGGGACAAAACATCCTCAAAGACCAAAAAAGTAAAAAAAAAAAAAAAAAGTATTGAAAAAATAAGTGCGGGGATAAACTTTACAAAAACCCCAAGTGATGGTACTATGGCAGCATACAGTTACTTACCCATTTATTTTCATAAAAAGTAGGAGAAATACGTGTTTAGAAAAAGAAAATTGCTATATCTCCCGAATATAAAATACAGTGCAATTTTTGGTTTCTCACTCATGCTGAATTTTCTCTCTCCTCTATGTATTCCGTAAAGGCCGCATTTTAATTGGTTAATGGCTGTATCAGGATGAATTCGGGACAATTCCCTTCGCTTTATTTAGCACAACTCTTAGAAAAAACAGCGCACATGTGAAAAATTCATCTGGGATACTTTCGCGAGATATACTCTCGCGACATATATCAGTGGTCATGTTTAAAAGTCTTGAGGTGTCCCTTAAGGTATAAGGAAGTTGAAAATGGAGTTTGATTCTAAAAATAACCATGTCCTTCATTTCTAGTGTGTCAATATATACAACTGAGTTTTTCTCTAGTATATGATATCATTTTGATGCTTATGAAGTTGGCACATTTTAGGTTAGTCGTGTCCATCATAAGACACCTTTTGTAACGAATGCTTTTATGAAGTTTAAGTTATCTTTATCTAAAGGTACAGAGGAGATTTTTCGCCTTTCTTAGAGGCATTTACTTTTTACTTTTTTTTTTTCCTTTGTAGTTGTGGGATAACTTTCTTTTATGGCGACTAAAACGAAAAGTTAAAATATTTATAGGGACAAAAAAATATATCTACACCCCCCCCCCCCCCCCCCCCCTCAAAAAAAAAAAAAAAAATTCAACACCCTTTGTTAATACAATTTTCTTAGTTCCCAAAAATCATAGGGATTTAGTATCTTCAGGAAAATAACCCCGTAGATTTTTCCTCTCCCAAAGTTCTTCATTTTTGCCACTTCATCCTTCCTTTTCTGAATCTTCCCTCCCCTAACCTCCAAAATATTCCCTAAATGAAAGTCTACTTATGCACGTAACATTGAAAGAAAAATTTTAGTCATCTAAATCTATTTAACTTATTAATATCTAATAATTGATTCTTTTTATCCACTTATTTACACATTTAGTCTTTTTATGCACGTCTCTTAATTTTCAATAGACTTATTTACACATTTAGTCTTTGTAAATATGACTCATTTGAAGTTTGGTCCCTAAACTTACTAATTATTTCAAACAGCCATTGCAAAATTTAATCATTTAAAATTAGTCCTTCAACCCAATTAATCACTTCCACATCACTAATTAGCTGACTTGGCATTGCTGATTGGTTAAATGAGATGATGAGTTAGCAAAAGATGTCTTGAACTGACAAAAATCCCCCTGGGACTTCAACTAAAAATGAAATGACCATTATGCCCTCTTATTCTTATTCTTCCCTCACATACATTCTTTACTCTCTTCAATCCAGATTCATAATCTTCTTCTTTTCAAGATGGGTTTAAGAGATTTAGAGTTGAAGATAAGTGATTCAAATCTGGGTTGAATCTTCTTCTTCTTTTCAATTTGACCTGGTAGCCACAATTCCAATCAAATCACGACCATCAAATTTTTAAGTTTTCTCAAATTAGTGAGAAATAACCCCCCACCCCAACGCTCCCCTCACAAAATATGTCATTCCTTCTGTAACATTCCAATATTTTATGTATGTTTTTTTATTTATTTATCATTTATTCACCGATTTATTTCATGTGCAAGGAATTTTAGAATATTGTAAATCCTCCTTTTGTTAAATTATTATAATAGTTTATGTAATTCAAATTATCTGCTTGATCTGATTATAATACTATTAATTTTAGTTGCTAGATCATCTCTATGCACTAGAAGCCATGCGTTTTAGGTTTGAGTCTTAATTTCAATTCAACCTTCTTTATTATTCCTTGTAAAATTAGTGAAAGATTATGTATGTCCACCTCTTTAGTTACGTGGGTTATTGTGGTGGTTACTCCATTCCTATTTCCACTCAATTTATTCTACTTATTTGACTATGAGTGTCTCCTTTTGTTGCTGAGTCAAAACACTACTCTCCTATTAATCACGTTGCTGTTGTTTACTTATTAGCATGCCTTCCTAAAGATAAGGAATCCACCTCAACTACTTCCTATAGTTATAGTTATGCTATGAGTGACTCAATTAAAATAAACCTAGTTTTCATTTCTTTATTATTCTGATTTTGTTCAAAAGGGACGGTTATTTGTATATGTATCTACCTATAATAATTTGATAACACACAATTAGGAAGAGACTGAGAACATTTCCTACTCTCTGCTGCACAAAACAAAACAACATACACGCTCACCTCCTCTAAAAGATCTGTATAGTGCCATAATATAATTAATCACCACTTTGTTTTCAATTTATTCTACTTGAGTTCATGAGTTTCATTCTTCAATTTTAGCCTTGCTATTTCAAATACATCTAAAGCCATTGCCAATCACAATTGAGCAAGAAAAGTGTAACCTACCCTCTCTACATAACTCACGTCAAACTCCTCTTGTTAGACCTGAAAAGAAAAACATAAATTTGTGATTATACTCTTTGGCATGTGGTCCTTTCTTTACTATCTGCAAACAACAAAGTTTTAGAGACAACCAAGACCTTACTCAATTCTTGCGACACAAACCCCTTTTCATAAGTCAATCAAGCCACTCCTTTCTTCTCTTTTTAAAATTCATGGAAGTCTAAGGTATACTCTATGTCCTTTTTATTTTGTTTACTTCCATACTTCAATCTCTAAATTCATTGAAGCCATTTTCGTTTTCCTCAAACATGTCATCGTAGAATTGCGATTACGCCTTCGTTCACCGTCCGATTGAGCTCATTTTTGGACAGCGTGTTCCCAACATGCGGTTCTTCGATTTCAACGGTCCGGTCGTCAAACTAACTCCTGGACTGAGAGAAACCATGTCTTCACCGTAGCTGTGAGTTTGAGGTGGTTTAGAGTTCGACTAGAAAGAAAAGCTCTCAAGGTAAGGGCTTTTTCCCCATACGTACATACTAAGTGCTAGGCTGTGTTATTAAGTAGAAGTAGCAATTCTTGTCTTTTAAAAAGAAAAATAATTAAAACGTATTAAGTAGAGTATTATTAATTATGAGTGATTATTCTTAATTATGTTTTATATGAAAGTTGTGTATGATAATGTGGTGTGAATTGATATATTTTATATTAATGCGCTTTATATGTTCTTGTGATGTTGGAAAAGAAATGTTACATTTTTTTGATTAATTAAAGAAGAGAAAGATGAAAATGTGAGTTTGTGAAATGACTGACTTTTGGTTTGTGTGCTTGATGATGCATTAATACCTGTAATTACCTTAGTGGCAGGTTGTGATTATATTCTGTGTGGTGCCTTAGCGGCGGGTTTTAGTCTGCATTTTCATGATCATGCATGGCATATGCATCTATGTGGTGCCTTAGTGGCGGAAATTGCAATTATATTCTGTGTGGATGCCTTAGTGGCGGGAATTGTGATTATATTTCTGTGTGGTGCCTGCGGGTTATATCCGGATCATATAGTTATAAGAGCATACATCTTATACATATGTGCATTGAGTCTGTTGTATACATGTGATTGATAATTGACTTAAAACTATTTTATTGCAAACAAGATGTGTATGAACTTTACTTTGAAGCATGTGACTTAGTGTAATTTTCTTAATTCTTTTTGATTGATAAGTTTTGATATTATCTATTTTATGACATTGTTTCTGGTGCTTTGAGTATGAACCAATTTGGATAAGGAAATTGACCCTTACACTAACATTTTAGGTACCAAAGAAGAGATGGTCTATGCTTTGAAGTTTTTACTTGAAATTGGGTTTTTGATCTGAATTGTAATTTTGAAGGAAATTTATGTTGAGAATTTTTGTATAGGTATTAAGAATTTTTTAATGATGATTAAACAAAACAAAAAAATAGTAGTGATTTTCTAAAAATGAGAAAGATTATCTTGGATCAAAATCCGGGGCTTTACACCTTCCATTTCATCCTTACTTTATTTTTTTTTCTTTCAAATTTCTCACAATCCCTTCTAAATAGACGACCGTAAATGAAAATCTCCATACACACTTCACTCGCAACATAGAAGGGATTGTTTTACTTAGTTACCACCTAGACACAGTTTAATATTTTTTTTAAAAAATCTATGTAACTTACTAGTTTCCAATAATTGATTCTTTTTTTCCCATTGACTCCAAAGAATGATTAAAATTGAAACAAATAAAGCATTAAAATTTATCATGGATGGCACCATCACCTAAAATATATTTATAGATTTTTTTTCGAAGATCCAACATAAAAACTTCAACAAAACCATAAAGTACTTAACATTTATTCATTCATCATCAATGGAAAAGTTTCATAAAGAAATCATGTGCTAGATTCCTACTCAACAATCTTACCAATCCACCTTTTTACAACAGTAAGGACATGTCTATCAATAAATTTGAAAACACCTTGAAATGGAATTACAGTTTCAGGGACTTCATCTTCATTTGCTAAGATCTTTGGTAGCCAATAAACTTCGACCCCATCTTTAAAAATTGGTTTCTTGAGCTTCATGTATTGCCTTCCTCTAAGTTCACTTAGTGGCAAAGGTGGTGAATTCCATGGACGCAAAGGCATCAAATCCTTCAATGAAATCAATTTTGGCTTCTCCTTGGAAATTGAACCCATCAAAAAACCTATGTGAAAATCACTTATACTGGCATTATTATATATTTGAAAGAGACCGTTACAAATTTGAAAAATATAAGTTTTGCGAATTTCCAATAAGGTAATAAAATGAAAACGTTATATTTTTATATATGTAAATCACATATAATATATTTGAATATGTAAGAAAGTCATACATCAGTCAACTATCATATGACTTAATAATATAAAAAATAAAATAAAATAGAAGGTTCTATTTTAAATCAAATATATGGGTGACACAGTCAAAATAAAAAAAATAAAAAAAGTATGAATGGTGAGAAAATATATTTTCGTTAAAAATATTTATATAGAAAAGATTGTATTTACAACAAAAAAAAAACTCTTTGAAGAAAATTAAAAAAATATTTAGATAAAAGAATATGGGTCCATTTGAACTTTTTTTTTTTAAGAAAAAAAATCTTGAAATAGACTCATATTCTTTTATATGGAGAACAACTTAATACACAACCACGCACACAGTTTTTATATGGAGTAATAATCAATAAAACAATAACTATAGAAATCAATGAAAGCTTAATTAAATTATGAAGCATAAAAAGGCCTGAATGTGTCCATTTGGTTGTTGCGCAAATGATAATACTCCATCTGTTCTTTTTAAATGCCGTTTTAGAATAATGAGTTCAAACTCAAGAAGAGGAGTTTTTTTTTCCAATTATACTAGCATTTTAATCTACCAATAAATTTCTTTATTTTTTTCACGCACACCCTCTCTTTCAAATAAAACTGATGTGATATCTTTCTTCTATAACAAACAACTTCCAGTTACTCCCCCCCTCCCCCCCTTCTTCTTTTCGAACTTTCATTAATTTTTTATTTTGCATTTTAATTATTTATAGAATTTTAATTATTCATAGAACTATTATTACAGGCTTGCCAGACTTCTTTCTTAAATAGAGAAGACTTAGGTTTTTTTAAAAGCCTATTTAACTTAAAAGGTCAGACCATAGACCATTCAAAAAGCCTCTTAGGCCTATTAGACCGGCCTATTTAAGTAAATTTAATATTATTATTTATTATTATATTATATTTTATACTTTAAATTTAAATAAAAACTTGTTAAACTTTATTTAAATGTATTATTATAAACTAAAATTGAAATATGATACAATATATAGTCAAATTCTTTAAAAACTCATGTTGATTATCAAAAGTGAGTTTAATCTAACTGATATATTAGTTCGTTAGTCTATTTAAATTTTGATCACATTGTTTATTTAAAGATGTTCATATGAAGGCTAGCAGGTCGTATCAGGCTTTCAGAAGGGCAGACTCATGCCTAAAAAGTAAGTCTATGACAGGCCGCAGGCCAGACTTAAGCCTCAAAAAAATTTCGCAGGCCACACTTAAGCCTTCCAAAGCTTAGCTCGACCTAATTATTCTCATCCCGACTAACGATGATAACTAAATAGAAAAGCAAGATGCATACTTAAATGGCACTTGAAATAGATGTCATATTTAAATGAAGAGCTAGTCTTGAAACAACATAAATATATTTTTAATTTTTTTTATGATATAAAATGACAAAATTACCTTTGTGATAAAATCAAAGGTATTTTAAATTTCTTTATTAATGCTTGATCCATGTTTTTGATTTCATATCATATTCTAATTTAGTTATTTCATTTTATTTATATTTTTTCATATTTCAGTTTTTAGATGTTAAATTACATGGAGTGGTAACAAATAACACAACCATGTCGAAGAGAGGTCGGGGTGGTTCCTTCCGCCGGGAACAAGTTCCGTATGTCACTGGGTCTACCAGTGGCGGCGACAGTGAACTGTGTTGATAACACCGAAGCAAAGAATATGTACATCATCTCCGTGAAGGGAATCAAAGGTAGGTTGAATCGTCTTCCTTCAGCTTGTGTTGGTGACATGGTGATGGCTACTATGTAGAAGGGAAAACCTGATCTCAGGAAGAAGGTTTTGCCAGCTGTCATCGTTCGTCAGTGCAAGCCTTGGCGCCCAAAGGATGGTGTCTTCATGTACTTCGAAGATAATGCTGGTGTTATTGTGAATCCTAAGGGAGAAATGAAAGGTTCTGCTATCACTGGACCAATTGGTAAGGAGTGTGCTGATCTTTGGCCTAGGATTGCAAATGCTGCCAAGTGCCAATGCCATAATATGAGTGTGGATTCTGTTTCAAGATTGCAAGTAGTGCCGATGCCATTGTGGCAATTTTAATACAAGAGAGAATCATCTTTATGTTTTTAGGTCTTTCAAGAGATTTTGTTTATGCCTAAACTTTGTCACCATTTTGTCTTTCCTTGACTTATGTTTAATTGGTTGGATTTAGAAGATGATTAATTGGTCGGATAAAAAAAATATTAAATTACATGATATTAGAGTAAATGAGTAAATTATCTTTTTATCAAATCATACTGTGCTATGTCCTAATTAGATTAGATTAACATTCAAACAAGATAGAATTGAATCAAAGTTCAGTGGTTAGAACTTAGTCTTGTAATCTCAATTCAAGTATAGAGTTTAAAGTTCATCGAAAATTGTTGTAAAATGATTATTAGTGCCAGTTTGATAAACAATTGTTTCACCTTCTCCAATCTTTTTAAAATATAAATGCTAGTAACTTTTTACCCAACTCATATACAGGATAAGAGTTTTAACTAGAGAGATGAAATATAATAGGTTTAAGATTAAATTATTATATTTTGTTGTCTCGTCAAACGCTAAATTGTGATCAGATATAATAACTTATCATATCATGTCTACTTCGTTGTCACTATCAAACAGACCCTACATTTTTTGAGTTCAAATTTTTTTATCAATATCTTCACAAGTTTTATAGCTTTGATTTTTTTTAAATATGCATAAAACTGTGTTAAAAAAAAATATGCATAAAACTAAGATAGAAGAAAATATTTTAAATTACGTTAGTGTAAAGGGTGACTTAGTCAAAATAAATTCAAAATGTATAAATATGGTGACAAATATTTTTGTTAAAAATACTTAGAAAAGATTTTTATTGTGAAAAGATTTAGGTAAGTCACTTTTCTTCTTAAGCTTTAAGCTAAAAAAAAGTTCATTTATTCTCATGAGTATAACTCAGTTGGTAAGAACAATACATAATATATGTAATGTATGACGTTCAAATCCCAACATCACAAAAAAAAAAAGTTTAATTAAAAAAAAGCGAAATAAAAAAATTGTGAGGACCTAACCCAGAACAAAATAAAAAGTGAAAAAAGACAAAATGAAATGTAAAAAGTTGAAAAAAAAACTAAGAAAAACACAGCAAATGCTTCTACAAATAGTCTTCTATTCTACCCTTTGAGCTAGTATTATGTAACTGAACTTCCTTCGGCTTAAACTTTTTCTTGACCTTAGACACCACTTATATAAAAGGCTCTTTGCTAGAAGCACAAGGATTATTTCAATAATTATTCCCTCCGTAGTCAATTATAAGTAAATTTTAATTTTTTACGTTCTTTTAATTAATTATGTATGTGATCTATATTATGAACCAAATACATCATTAATTAAATGAATCTAAAAAGTTAAAATTTACTTATAGTAATTGACGATGAAAGGAATACTAGTTGTCATTATCTGGTCCTCGTAAGTGTAAAACCTATGCTTAGGAGTTTGGAGCATTATTTCCCTTCCAAGCATACTTCCTTAAAATCTCAAACTCATGAAAAACGTTAGGATTTATGACATCATTAGAGACAATGACATCGAAAGCCATATCACTCTAAGATGAGGACAAACGATACACACACATATCAGAAATTTTGTTACTTTGTTAGTCCTTCCCCTTTGCTCGTCACCCATAACATAAACCAAGAATATTTCTCCAACATAAATACTAGGAAATATCTCATCCCCATGGTTTATGAAATCTCTAACAAACACAAGTTCCAACCTCTTTAGACCTTATTATATCAATAATAATAAGATCTTCTTCTACAACAATTTTACTACAATCTACAACATTGTTTGGAGTTGGACCTGCATAGGGCATGTGATCAATTCATCAACATTCCCAACTTTAGGATTTGATGCAATAGGCTTAGCAGCGTGTTACACTTTGGATTTATGATCAACTATCGGATTTCTAGTGGCTTTTGGAGGAATCCGATATTTGCAATTCTTGAAAGAATGTTCAATTATCTAACATGAGTTGTTGACGGGGGAAGTTTCTCATACTCATCCATATAAAAATCAAAATCATTCCTTTCAACAAAGATTCTTTCATATAAATAAGAATTTACATCAACATATATTAAAACTTCGGATGCATTAGGTGTGTTTATCTAAAATTGATCGTGAGTTACGACTTGATCGGTTGAGCAATTTGAGGGACCTAATGAACAACATCTGGATGTTAGGTGTGTTTGTTCTCACGGCCTTCTTATTTAGTACGTCATTTTTGGGCCTCCATTTAACAAAAATTCGCACTAACACCAATGTTTTAAAAAACTACTTCTTGTGATTGTTTAGCTTTAGAAATCTGAATTTCTACTGATATTTGTAAAGATTTGGCCACATACATTTTGAGGTCCAAATTTAACGTTTGTATCATATTAATCATTTTATTTATTTTAAATAGTCATTTATGTTAGTAAAAGTGTTTACCTAGTGCGTTATGTCATAAAAATATGCACCGTTACTCTCTTTCCATCAAACTCAGATAAAAAGTGTTTACTTAGATGTTTATTGCTAAGTTCATGTGTCTAAATTCACCACTCTTAAACTAGGATTCATATGTGTATTATTTAATCTTAGTTTGAAACAAAATCGATTCGATTGATTACTTGATTTATTTGTTGATGAAAATATTATCTATAAAATTATGATTAAATTGGGAAACAAGATGAAGAACTGCATGGAAGTATTCTTGTTTGGTTTCATAAACAACTTTTGAACTTTTCACCTCAATTTTAAATAATCATGTAAGCACTTTTTGACTATGCCGGATGAAAAAAGGGATCATTTTGTTACAAAAAAAAATAAAAAAATATTAAAGTACTTGTTCTCTTTTATTAACATAAATGACAAATTTGAAATTGAAGAAAAAAAAAAAAAAAAAAAGACGAATCTGTGTTATATTTATGTAAACAAAGAGGCCAGCCCTAAAAAGAAATAAGATCCATCCTCTAAAATATGAGGACGACGATTTATTTATCTATAGATGTGATTAACTCTAACCTCCAAAACTATTCAAAATAACTCTAATCTCTAAGTCCACATGAAGCTTGACAGAACCTAAAGCCCTTCCCTCAACCAAAAGCAATAACATATGCACTTCCTAACAAAGGACAGGAAATGAAATCAAACTGATAAATCTTAAGATGAAATAATGGAAAAAAACCAGCGATACACCAAATAACAAGTAACAAGATCAAATCATTCTGTTATAGTTTTGGAATGGGGATTTTATCGTTTTAATACATAGCGATACACATTGATTGAGTCAGGTCAGTGACCTTGCATATCAAGCATTTCATCGAGTCGTTTCAATTTTTCCAAGCCTTCACTGATCAAGAAACGGATCCTTTGTTTGTCATTGCAGTTTCGATTAATTTCAATCTCTTGTCTAATAGTTTGTCTCAGTTCACCTGCACATCTCAAGCATTGTCATGTCATGAATCATCATCATGATTGGGATTACACTTACAAAATGAGAAAGTTTACCTCTAGCGGGAGGGGGAGCTCGAGCGGCAACTCTCAAAGCTTGCCTGTAAAGCTTGAAAATTCGAGCGCGAATAAGGAAATCCTGCAGATCCATGGACAAACTATACCAAAAAGGAGATTGAAGAGAAGCATTTTAGTCTCTGCATTTTGACAAACAGGTGGTGTGCACTTTCGTGTATTTGCGGAAAAGAGAGAATTGCTAGTTAGTGCCTACTCTGTTAAATAATAAGAAGAGAGCTTACTCTGTTTTCTAGCTACTGCCTGCGCCTGCGCCTGCTGTTATGTGACGATGATGATATGATAGCCTCCCGAACTCACCGACTACAATCAATCTTCTTAATCTTAACAAACAAACCAAAATCACTTTACAATGGACCCACTACCCACCATTGTTATTTGAGTAAATTCAAGCTTAAATTATAGGTTTAATTGCCTTTTAGTCTCCTATCTTTTCAAAAGTTGCGGTTTTGACCCCTAACTAATGAAAATACAAAACAACCCTTATGTATTGGATTTTTGGCAGTTTTGACCCGAAGGCCAATTTTGATTTGGTCTTCGCTAATGTGGGAATTTAAAATAAATAAATATTTTTTTAATTTAAAAAATAAAAAAAAATTATTTTTTAATTAAAAAATATACTTTTTAAAAAATAAAAAAATATTTTTTTTTAATTACAAAAATAAAAAAATTATTTTTAAAATAATAAAAAAATTAAAATAATACACGTGGCGTTCACGTGTGCGTTGACCGAATCAAAATTGACCTTAGGGACCAAACTGCCAAAGATACCCATTTTCAAAAAATACTCAAGAATAAGATACCCATTATTATTTCTCATGAGTGAAATTTCAACCGTCAAACAAATGTCCCCTAAGGTGATTGTTAACATTTCCTTTTTATTAATAATCTATACATATATAAACTACTTTATTATAATTTTAAATTTTTACTCAATTAAATATTGAAAAGGGATCAAGTTATTTTAGAGTAACTCCAAGTGTCCTCGTGAGCTTTGCTCAGTTGGTTGGGATAATGCAAAAAATATGCAAGGTCTGGGGACCGGGGTTTAAACCCGGCCACTACAAAAAAAAAAAAAAAGTAACTCCAAGTATGAGGCCAATCACTTTGCTTAACAACTCATTATACACTTAAATTTTTACCAATCAACTTTTAGTTTCACGTATTCTTCGGCATAAATTAATATTTTTTATGTTGCGGTAGAAACTTCATACAAATATTATGGTAACAAGAAAATAAAGCTTATATTCTTTAAAAAAAAACACTTATATGGAGAGTTTTAAGCCTTGAGCATACATCGTTAAAACTCTTACGAGAGTTGAGAGTTTATCACTCATTTAAATCCGACAAAACCTGAGAGATTAGTGTGAGTTAGGCGTATACATGGGCGGATCCAAGGCCCAGCTAGCCTAGGCAGTTGCCCGGACTCTAACTCAAAACTTTTACAGTTTTTTATGTAAATTCTTCTCAATTTCTTATATAAATTCTTATATATATTTTTTGTTGGATAATTTCTTTAAATTTTTTTATTATTTGCTTGCAATTTCTTATGTTAACCTCTCTGAATTTTGATTATTTGCTACAAATTAAATGTAATTTATCCCAAACCTAAAATGTGGAAGAGGCTTACATCTTAAAAATTGGAGAGGAAAAAATGTGTTGCAATATTTTTTTTCCCAAACTTTATAATAATTATGGATCCACGTATAGATAAGATACCTATTTTAGGAAGAAAAGAAAACGAAACTATACAGACGAGAAATAAAGGTATTTTGTTTGTTTGACCAATGAAAGAGAAGTACCCTCATGTTATTCATGAAAGAGAATTCTTTAATTCTGACCGTGTTTCAAAGATAACGAGCTGCCGTGTAAAGCTATAGTAAACAAACAAAAAATGAGGTACTACCTTAATTTAATAGGTACCCACGTGCCATGTTTGATTGTTAGATGAAAAACTCAACAAGTCAAGGAAGTGATGAAATTAGCGGCACCATAAAATAAAAAATATCTATTCGAGTTAAAAAAAATCTTTTACATTCAAAGGATTCTAAAAAGGCATGCTTGTGCAGCATCAAAAATTCAAATAAGATAACGACAATCATTCATTCAATTTCAATATATCCTGCATGCATCAACCGCAAGCAACCTTGTTTTATAAACCGCATGTTTTTTAATTAATGTGAATTAAATTACAATTATGTTTGTTTGTTTGTTTGTTTATTGAGTTAAGGAAAGTGCGTTTGTCTTTGTCTTTATCAATTTAGTCACAGCGATATGTTTGACCAACAAAACTCTTACCTACCAAAATTGACAGAGTCAATATCAATTTACATGCTAACGTAATCATCTTCACTATACCAGTAGTATACATACATACACACATCAAAACCATATGTTATAAGTTTCAACGCAAACACATAAAGCTATCTATCTATCTATATATAGTATCTACCTTTGTGACTCAAATCAAATCCAACAAACAATTTAATCATCATCATCATCATCATGGAGAAAGATAAACAAAGTAAGCTAAGGAACAAGTTCATGAAAGCAATCACAATAACATTTCAAAACGCTCCTTTCAGTCCAGGAAGAGATCACAAATTTAGATCAGAAAATAGTAATACAAAGTGGGGTGCAAAAACTCATGCTGTTGGTAAGGGTTTTTCTGGACCTATGGTTACTATGATTCCATATGAAGCTAGAAGAAAACCTAAAGATGGTGGTGGCAATGAAACTCAAGAACCCACTTCACCAAAGATTTCTTGTATGGGACAGATCAAGCATCACAAGAAGAAAAATATTCCAAAACCCAACAAAGATCTCTTCACTCCAAAGGTGGATACTGAGGTAAAGAGATCCAAGTTTCAGAGGATTTTTTCGCAGAGGTCTAAAGCAAAATTTGCGGAAAGGAAATCAGATGGTTCTGGATTTGTTGATGAAGGGAACAACAAAGCACCGCCTATGGGTGATATGAGGAGATTTGCAAGTGGACGTGAGGCTTTTTCTAAATTTGATTGGAAGGCAGTGATTGAGCCTGAAGAAATTGATCAAAGGGAATGTTTTACTGATGGAGAGGATGATGAAATTTTGATTCCATTTTCTGCACCTATTTTAGGTGTTGGTGGAAATACTACTGGTACATCTGATTTCAAGTTTAAGCCAAGGAATGAAATTAATCTTTGGAAGAGAAGAACAATGGCTCCACCTAGGCCTCTTCAGTTGAATCCTGTGCTTAAAGCTAAATAAATTATCATTATTCTTTCATTTTTATTTACTTTCTTCAAATTGTAGATTATTTCTATTTTCTTCTATCTATATATTTTTTTTCCTTTGGTTGCACATCTAATAGGTTTACGTGCCAAATATGTATGAATATTGGTTTACTGTATAGAAATTATAGCCTTTTGGTTAAACTCAGATTCAAGTAATCAACCCAGATCATAGTATATGTGTATAACAATTACTACTACTATTGATTCATCAAGTCCAAGTCAAATAAAAAATAGTAAAATGAATAAGATAAATTAAATATATTGAATTTTCAAAACAATGATGTATGAACAATCAAAATTCAAATTAAAATCCCTTGGGGGACTGCTTGTGTTTACTTGAAAGAAAATGTATGCTCAATTAATAATTACATATATAGTGTTTTCCCAGATGGCATCGATCATCAATGAATGGGCCATAGTATTATTATTATTATTATAATTGTTGATGTTTATGGACGCATGTGAACGCAATAACGCATTGGCACTGGTTGGTGAGGCTGCTTTTTGTCATTTTCTTATACATGATGTGTCTGCCATTGCATTTTCTAATCAATTTCCTTGTTGTTTACTTGTGCTACCAACCAAAAAAATATGACTTTCCTTGTTGTTTCCATTTAAACAATTCAATTTTCTCAAATCATCAACATAACACTAATACAATGCATCTGAATTGACCAAAAAAAATAAAAATACAATGCATCTGAATAAAAACTTCCTTACCTTAGCTTTAAAAAAAAAAATTGGATGGGATTGTAAGGAATATAATTTTTTCAATCTATCCAAAGGTTTTGAAATCGAATGTAGCATCGAGAATACAATCATGGTAAATCTTTTGAGAAATAATTTTTCCATCTATTATGATCACACAAAAATAATAATAATAATTAATTCGTTCATATATTGAGGTTCAAGTTTTGAATTACTACTATATAATAAAGTCATCACATTTGTACCCAAAAAAAGTCATGACATCAATAAAAATAGCATTTAAATGTATTTATAATTATGATACTTTTCAAAATCAAAATTCATTAAAACTAATTACAAAGATATTATTTTTGACATAAATTAATTAAAAAAATATGAAAAATGCTAAGTATTCCAAGACCTCGACAAAAAACTAAAGTTTTGTTTGTGAATTTGAACAAGAGAAGAGACGGTAAGACTTTGGATAAAAAAGATAAGTAGAAAGAATGAAGAGTTTTGGAATGAAGAACTTTGGAGGGTTAGCTTTCTTAATGCAAAATCTCCATAATTTAGAGAATTCATAAATTATATTGAAAGATGATTATGGAGGATCTATATGAATTCTTTAAATTAAAAATACATTAATTATCAACAATAATTTATCATTCTTGCAGTAAAAAAAGATTAATTTATCATTAAAAAATGACCAAACTACCCTTGGTTTCATGTGTTTGTAAAAATAAAATAAAAAACAATTCAATTTTCCTAAATCATCAACACAACACTATTTTTTTTTTTACAAGGCTAAGAAAGAAAACAAAAGGCAAAGAAAGAGACTACAATCTTAAGAAGGTTCCTGCTGCATTAGAAGATGAATCAAACTTAACCATGAAATCATCACATTAATTACAATCATGAAGAGTGTGAATATTTTCTAATTAAACTTAAGAAGTCTTCTGATTAAAGTGAATATTTTCTCTTAACATATCTTTGATGTCTTGCATCGACACAACATGCTAATGGAGTTTGTTTGGAGAAGACTCAATGAGATTGATGTAAAATGAAGAATCGGTGTAGGAAATTAAATCGAGTTGTAGAAGCTGGTACCCTTTGCAAGAGTTAAAATTCGATGGATGACATAGAGCTCAACTTGAAGAATGTCAGTTGAACCTGAAATGAAGCCTGAAAAGCCAACACGCCATACACATGAAGAGTTACAAATGATACCAAGACAACTTGATAGTCAGCTCGAATTGGGTTACCAAGACAACTTCCATCAACATTGATGATAGTGTATGAGAGATTAAAAATATCCCATTTCATGAATCTTCTGATGACAGTCAGTCATACTTTTTTTTTTAGAGTCTTTTTAGTTAAGTACTTAGTCTATTTTCATTAGTTTAATATTTAATTTAGAGTCATTTTAAATAAATTGTTGTTATTAATTTATTAAGTCTACTAGTGTTCTATTGGTCAATTGGTGTGCCACTTGAAGGAAGGAAATAAGTTTATTGGCCAACCAAAAAAAACAAAAGTGTGATAATAATTGAATGAGTGGTGAATGAAAATAATTCAAGTATTTGCATTAGGAAAACAAGTGGGCTTTGACCCAAGATTATGTGACCCGAAGAAGAATTAAAAATAGCAACCAGGTCACAATGATATATATAAGAAGCTAGCCACATACCACCAGGTGATTCACGTTTTATGCATTACGGTTTTGGGGGAGAGAGCACGGAATGGAAAGAATGGATGCCAAAGCAAAATGCACGCACGCATAGAGAGATAGAAGACAGTATGCACCACGGATAAAAGAAATTCTGATGAGCAAAACATCTCTTTGTAATTTCTTTTAACCTTGTTGTTTACATTCTTTTATTATGAGTGCCTAATTTCCATTGATCAGGTCATAGATGATCCTGTTCTAGCTCATGACCATGTAATGTGTAGCTCTGAATTATTATGAAAGTTATTATAGTTTATTCAGTATAGATTGCGTGTAATGCTTTTATGATTCTGACCCCAATATAATTGATCTTAGAGATTATAGGACTGCTGACACCAGCTTATAACTCAGACTTATTTATGCTGTTCAATTTAACGGACAATCTAGGGATGGAAAGTTGTTAGGTTGCGATTATAAAATTAACGGACTTAAAACCTTTGATGATTATAGATTCACTAGGGAATTATAATTAGAAAAGAGGGCCCTGAGTCAAGGGATTGACCTGAGCTATTTTGTTAATTGTTGTAAACTGAATAACAGCCATACGATTTAGGTGCAGATTACTAATGAATGATTCAAAAGACCTAGTTCTTTCTCTAATTTTCTAAAAACCAACTTTTATTGTTTTTATTATGTTTATGTTACAAAAATCAACTCAACTGCCTAGGGCACTCTTGAATTTAATACATCCTTTATTTTAACGCTTTTGCAGAGTAGAAATTGAAACAGTCCATGTGGATGCGAACTTATAAATTTTATTACTTCGATATATTTTTAGTACACTTGCTAAAAGTTTATCATCTTCCATCACTATTAGTATTACCTTAGTGAGTGAATTGTGGAAGCAATTATGGACCGTATTTGCCATGGATCAAGCTGCCAACGCGGGACGGTAAATGGGTATGGTTTCGGGATCAAGGTAAGTTGAGTTACGGTTCTTCTAGGCCTACCAAGTGTCTGCGGCGAGCAAGTTAACAAGGAGGTTAGAGAGACCAGTTTAAGCCATCTGATACAATTTCGAGCAGATAAAATTTAAAATTGGAAAATCTAAGATTTAACTAAAGGTTTCTAGATTGGTTGCAATCTCAGATACACTGGAGGAAGGGTTCATCTTCAGATCTGCAATGTGTCCACAAAGCAGACATATGTATATGAAGATGGTGAAGCATGGATAGAGGGGGGCTGAGTTATGACAAACAAGTCAAAACAGAAACATATTTTTTTCCTGGAATATAGAGGTTCCAAATCCAAGAAAAGATTGGATCCACAAGCAACCACTTTTGGCTGTGTAATTATAATTAGTATGATCAGACTAACTATAAACATCTTTGATGCTAGCATTGAAGTAAAGATGTTTGCTATTAGTCTCAGTAGTGATATAGTGATGAATTTGAGTAAGAGATGGTTATGGTAAGAAGGGTTGGATGAGTAGACATCTTTAATAGTTAAATCGAGGTGATTGATTTGCACATAAGGAATAAGAGCGACGGGCGAGCCAAGATAATTCCAATGGCTAAACCAGAAGGATGAAGAACAAGATCGTGCACGATAATCAAAACTATCTCTGAAAATGTTCTGATCATCTCCACCGCTAGAACAATGTTGATGTTCTCAAGTTAATTTTTGTAGGCCAATAATTGCCACATAGGATTCAAGATCACTCCCTCATTTTCACTACAATGCATTTAAGTTCTTAATTTGTTTTATATGGGGTCTACCATAAACTTCACATAGTATATTTTCTTTTCATTTCCTCTTTTCTCTCTCGTTGTTTGTTTTGTCTGACATAGCACTGCACAAGAACGTGTTCCCCTGCGAGAACAGTTCTCCAACCTGTCCTTCCATGTCATTCTCCTCTAATGCCTAGAACAAAATTCTATGTTCTTGTATTTTAAGAACAATACGTAGAACCAGTGTTGCTGATGCTCTAACGGAATTTCAAGTTGGAGAACCTATAGTGGCAGAATGAGACAGAATGTGGGCACCAAACACATATTCTTAGATTGAGCAGTCTTTTGCCAACCTACCAAGTTGATACCTGAGTTGTTGAAATCCTTTCAAATTAAGTTGCAAGTTTTTTAACTTCATCAATAATGTCTTTTCTTTGGATGTGGTCGAGAAGATACTCCAATTTCGTCTCTAGAAATTTCTTGGTTAATGACCAACTCTTTTGGACTGCCGATTCTAGTGTAAGTACACCGTCAAGTTCCTGTATCCACTTTATTTAGAGAAGTTTTTGAATGGTAACCAATATCATGTGTTGGGAGATTGGAAGAGGCTTTGGTGTGTTAAAGTACCCCTTAAGGTTCGTAACTTAAATTCAAGAATTAGTCGAGGGTGCTTACAAACTAGAGTGAGACTTCAAATTCGTAGAATTCAATGCCCCAAAATATTGCTATTTTTGTGAAGATGGTTTGGAGAATGATCTGCAAGTGTTGGTTTGGTGCAGCTTTGGCAGGAAGGTGTGGTCTACTATGGACAATTTGTTGATGTGTATACGTCTTGGATTCCTAATTTGATCCCCATTTAAAGGAAGGTGAAGCTCTTAACCTTACAGCTAGCTATATTGTAATGGGTTCACCAGGGAGGTTTGTCAAATGCCATACCATAAGATTATACGAAAAGTAAGTAATATTAAACAAATATGGTTTTTCATGGTCAGCTCTTGGATTAGTCACTAGCTTCTTTTAATTTCCTCTTATTTGCATTGATACAATTCTAGTTAAGTTTGATCTTGTCAAAATGAAAATATAAACATGTACACACTATAATAAGCAAAAAATAACTTTTTACATTAGTGAAGTGTGTGGAGGGCAGAGGGCGTATGCTGAAACGTGTAACAGTTTAGTTTTGTTCTCAAGGAAATATATTGCCAGTAAACAAAAAAGATAAGGATATATCTTTCGAAAAATGAAATCAGTGAGACAAATCCTTAACTATATATCTCACAAAAATATGTTTATGATCAATACACACATGAACAAGCAATTGATTTGATTTGATTTTAATAAGTAACACGAACTCCTTGGTACCTGAGAATTTCACCAATGAGTTCACCTTTCCCTGAACCAACATACCTACCAGCAATCTTACCATCTCTAATGAACAAAAAAGTAGGAACCTGAACAACTTCCATGTCCCTCAAAAACTGCATACAACTATCATTCTCATCACCATTCATCCTTGCAAAAATAACAGTATCATTCATTTGTCTCGACAACTTAATCACTGTCGGATAAACCTTAACACATGGCCCACAATGTTTAAGACCAACATCAAGAACAATAAGCTTATGATCAATCTTATGATCCTCAATAAGTTTCTCAACATCTTCTCTGTTGTGAAGTTGCACTACACCTGAATGGTTATCACCGTAGTATAAAACATCACCAACAAGCATATCTGGACCAATAGCTTCTTCTTCATGAATTTTTTCTTTGCTCTTGTAGAAAGTGAAGTGTGGTACTTTATCAACCTTTTCTCTTTTACAGAGTTCTTTTGTTTTCTCTGATTCATCTCCCATAACAAGAAGAAACTCAACATCGTTACATGTTCGGCTTAGGTCAACCAAGAAAGGGTATATCTCTATGCTTTCTGAGTCGTCGCTTGTAGCGTACTCAACAACAACGAGTTTATCTTTTGCTGATTCAAGTGCTTCGTCGAACTCTTCTATGCTATGAACTCTTTGAACTCTTGCATCTTTTTTCTTCTTAGCATCTGAAGCTGCTGTGCCTGTTGCTTTGGTGATAACAACACGTCGTCTCTGCTGGAGATGCAGATTAGAAGAGGGTCCTACCCGAGAATAAATTTTAGGTATAGAAGAAGGAAGGGAATGAAGGGTAGGGAATGAAATTGGTATAGAAGGGATTGAGGGTTTGCATATGAAATTGATTGTAGCCATCGGAGAAGAGAAAGCAGAGAAACAAGAGTTGGAGGAGATTGGGAAAGAAGAGTATGGGAATTGATAAAAAATCATATCCTCTTTGCTTAATTCATATGTGGTACTTATTCACCACACGTGTCTTTTCATTTTTCTTTTTCCACTTCATTTTCATTTATTATCATCTTATATATATATTATCAAGAAAATAGTAAAAAATATATTATGTACTCACAATATTTTGGATGAGAGATAGAGTTAGTTTAAAGAAGGATAGAGAGAAAGTCATCAAAAATAGACAATCCTAACCTAATTTAAATATAGTTTAAGTGAGATATGAATGTGATGATCAGACATAGGGGCAAACCCCTATTTATTGTATTTCTAAGTTTTGTGCAGGTTGTTTCTATCTTTACTTAGATAATCGTTTCAAGCCAATGATATTGTAAATAAGCTTAAGGAATTCACTTCTTTCAGCTGGGACCCAATCCATTTTAAAATAATTGTAAAAGATTTGTTCAGTGGTGATTTTATCACTAATAATAGAAAAGGAAAATAATGATATTGCATTGATCAAATACCTTTCTCATAGAAGACCCGGACCTTTGGTTGCTTCATGAGCTCATGACATGGTGTTTGATTGCAAACCGATGAAGTATGATATACGATGCAGGATGGAATAAGAGTTAAAGAAGAATAAGAATACTACTAAAGGATTTCAAACAACACCATGATTTTTTAAATCCTATATTAAATTTTAAAAGAAACATTCACTATTGTAAAAGAAGAACATGTAAACAAGAATCAAAATTATTGTCAAAGGAAACATGTAAACGCGCCACAATTATGAAATTGAATTATATCTTCAACGAAATGGAAAAGAGTTAAATCAAACCACAATTTAAAAGCATCTGTGGTGAATAAATGAAAATGCATATTTACTCGGGGACATATTTTAAAACAACAAATTTACCAAAGAGGGATGCTATTTATCCCGAGAAAAAACGTCTTGAAATCATCCCGAACTGTTTCCAATCCGTTGGATGCTATGCCGATGGAATACATAGGTTGTGTGATATATAAAGGTGGGCCATGATTTTTGTTAAAACAACATCGTGATTTCTTCGTGACACATATTTTCACTGTAACTAACATTAGTGTTTACCAAAACAAGAGTAATAACTGTTCCAATTTTTTTTAGAAGTTTGTGGTTGTTTTACTAGGAGAGTGTGGCTTTTTATTTTTATTTTTGAAAAGATAAGAGAGTGGCTTTTAATTCGTAAAGATATTCTTTGATTTGTTCATGGGTTTTGAGGCTTATTGATTTGAATTCATGGAGGGGTTTGGTTTTTGGAGGGGAAATTGGAGTGCTATTGAAGCTAATATTTTAGCCATGTGTAACACTATTTTTTAAGCATTCATGGGGATTTAATAACCGCATACAGTGGGTATTTATATTTATTTTTGAAGAGGCTAAAATGAATTATATTACCACGACAAAAGATCCTCCTAACACAAAATGTGCGAAGGAGGAAACCGAAACCAGAGTGTCAACAAAATTTACAAGGCAACAACCTCAACCAAACAAGAGCAATCTTTATTTGGATCAAAACATACGGTATATATGCCATCCTTTTTTTTTTTTTTTTTTTAAGGGAACGGTATATGCCATCCTTGATGATTAGAAAAGGATTGAAACATATTATTTTGATGCAATACACCCATGATCCATTTATTTATTGAAAAATATACTTGCCATGATTTTTCTTGTATATATCTGCCATAATATATTTTTGCAAGCCGATCAACAAAGCAGTTTCATAAATTTATCTCAAGCTTATAAAAAAAAAATCTCAAATTTGTAAAAAGTGGCTTGCGAATTTGGCCTTAAATTGTGTCCAATGATGACCCTTGATCAATCTCCGTTGAAGTTTTTAACACATATAACATATATCAATTTTTAACATTCTAACGTCGCACTTCCCATTTCTCCGTAGCCTTCCATCTGTACGTACATAACTGAAACTCAATTTGACCACTTCTCCTTTCCTTCATCTTTCATTATTCTTCTCCCCCATTTGACAAATCTCCATCGCCATTGGCAATTATGTAGTGGGAGAGGCGGATCTCTTGTTGATTTATGGGTTCTAGATCCTTTTTTTTTTTTTTTTTCAATCTCTTAAGTTTTATCGTTCTTCTTCTTGAATCTCTCAATTTCTCTCTCTTTCGAAGACGCTCTAACGCTTCAACGAGGATGTGAACCAATGAATTATTATGTTTCTTGCAACTTAGATACATAGAAGAGGTAAATTATTCTTAAATTCCCTTATCTTTTGCTTTCTTTAGTAGAGTAATAATAAATAGCAAATAAGGCTAAAAAAATAGTGATTCAAGGAAAAAGTCCCACATCGAAAAATTTATAGAAGATTATATGATTTATAGTAGATTGACACAGTTTAACAATTGTCGAGCTTTGTAACGTAAGCTTGTAACCTAAGTAGGGGCAATAAGGTGTTGGAAAGTCTTTGATGTGGGATAAAAAAAACTGAACAAAAAAAAATACAAAAAAAAATTAAAACAAAAAAATACTAATTCTTTCGATACACAGTGTGTCTCGTGTAGGTCTCTACACAAGCTGACTTTAGAGAGCAGCGCAAACACAGTTTTATGCTTGGATCAGCCCGTAGAGGGGCACACACAATCTCTAACCAACACCTTTTTATTTATCTTACTGCACACACAATCTCTAACCAACAGCTTTTTTATTTTATCTTACTGCAGTCGCGTTTTGACCACAACTACAAGTGATCTCAATGATGTCAATTTGATCAACAAGTTAAAAGACAACCAAAGCATGAAATGGTTGAAAAGTTGATTCCAACACCATAGGGACCTAACCAAACCTTATATTTTCAACAGCAGTGTTATATTGACAACCAAATATCTACAACCTATTTCACACCGTAGCTTTCATAGAAAACAATTAAGCCTGGCACGCAAACCAAGGTAATTAAAAATAATTAAAAAATAAATTTGTATAGCAAACCGTCGTGATAGACGGTGTGGACAACCTTTTTGGTTGTTCATATATCATTTACCTATTTCCAATAACCCATCTTTGTTGGTATTCCAACAAACACATAATGTGTTATTTTAACTTTGACAACTTGGAAGCCACTAATACACCAAAAAGCACTAGCAAATAAACAAAGATAGTCCAAACCACAAGAGACACAACATAAAGCTTACCACCTTTATCTGGCGGCTTCCGAAGAGGTCGTACAAGGTTAAACATCATCGTTAAGTTAACGAAAGTCCCACATGGTTAAATTTAATGGAAATTGTAGTGTTTATAATATATTGTCGAATTAGAACAATCGCCGAGCTTGGTAACTCATGCTTGTAACTTAAGTGGTGGCATTAAGGTGTTCTAACGTGTTTTGATGTGTGTAAAAAAAAAGTATAGAGTTAAGGCCCATTTTGGGTCCTGACAAATTTTATAGAGCCCAAATTAGTCTATTTGGTCCCTATTTTTAGTCCTCAACAAATAAAAAGATCCTATTTAGTCCCTTAGAAAATAAATTTGAGACAATTTAGTCCCATGATCATTTTTTATCATCGAACCTATGACGTGTAGAACTAGCTTAACTATATGGCGTTAATAGTGTCAATTAAGTGTCAACTTGGGAATAAAAAGAACTTTTTTTTTAGAGGACAAGCTAGTCTCTCATTTAAAAAAGCAAAGCAAAATAAAACAAAAAATTTCACGTTTTCACGATAAGAGAATCAATCTCATCCGTTGAAGTTTTTAACACATATATCAATTGTTGACCATGATGGAGAAATGGGTGTGTAACAAAAACACATTTTAACCGTCGCACTTCCCATTTCTCCATAGCCTTCCATATGTACATACATAACTGAAACTCGATTTGACCACTTCTCCTTTCCTTCATCTTTCATTATTCTTCTCCCCGTTTGACAAATCTCCATCACCATTGACATTTCTGTAGTGGGAGAGGCGGATCTCTTGTTGATTTATGGGTTCTAGATCCTTTTTTTAGTTGTCAATCTCTTGTGTTTTATCGTTCTTCTTCTTGAATCTCTCAATTTCTCTCTCTTTTGAAGACGTTCTAACGCTTCAAAGAGGATGTGAACCAATGAATTATATTATGTTTCTTGCAACTTAGATACATAGAAGAGGTAAATTATTCTTAAATTCCCTTATCTTTTGCTTTCTTTAGTAGAGTAATAATAAATAGCAAATACGGCTAAGAAAATAGTCATTCAAGGAAAAAGTCCCACATCGAAAAATTTATAGAAGATTATATGATTTATAATAGATTGACACAGTTTAACAATTGCCGAGCTTTGTAACGCAAGCTTGTAACCTAAGTAAGGGCAATAAGGTGTTGGAAGGTGTTTGATGTGGGCTAAAAAAACAAAACAAAAGCTAAAAAAAACTATATAAAAAAAAAAAAAAAAACTAATTCTTTCGTCACACAGTGTGTCTGGTGTAGGTCTCTACACGAGCTGACTTCAGAGAGCAGCACAAACACAATGTTTTCTTGGGTCAACCTTTTATTTTATTTGATGTCAATTTTGATCAACAACCAAAGCATGAAAGGGTTGCAAAAGCTGATTTCAACATCATAGGGACCTAGCCAAACCTTATTTTTCCAAATAACCCATCTTTGTTGGTATTCCAGCAAACACATAATGTGATATTTTAACTTTGACAACTTGAAAGCCGTTAATACACCAAAAAACTAGCAAATAAACAGAGATAGTCCCAACCACAAGAGACACAACATAAAGCTTACCACTTTTATCTTTCGGCTTGCGAAGAGGCCGTACAAGGTTGAGCATCATCGACGAATTCCATAGAGCCCAAATTAGTCTATTTAGTCCCTATTTTTAGTCCTCAACAAATAAAAAGACCCTATTTAGTCCCTTATAAAATAAATTCGAGACAATTTAGTCCATGGATCGTTGTTTATCATCGAACCTATGACGTGTAGAACTAGCTTAACTATGTGGCGTTAACAATGTCAATTAAGTGTTGGGATTAAAAAGAATTTTTTTAGAGGACAAGCTAGTATCCCGTTTAAAAAAGCAAAGCAAAATAAAACAACAAATTTCACGTTTTCACGATAAGAGAATGAATTGTCGTATTTAACGCTGAAATAGAATGAAAGAATCAATTCTTGCTTCACAATATGAGAATTGTTGGTTGTGTTTAACATATCCTTCTATTTTGATTTCCTGCATTTCGTTTCATACTTTTCATTTTCTTCAACACCCTTTCATTTTTGGCAAGTGTTAGCGACCATGACTTTTTCAAACGGAGAAGAGGATCGACAAAAAGATGAAAGTAGTGATTTGGTCTCTTTAAATTTAACACTGTATTTTATATTTTTTGTCACGAAGAAATCAAAAAATAATGACTAATTTCGGTTTTTATTTTTACTAGATCAAATTGTCCTAATTTTTTTTAGTAAGGCCTTTAATGTCCCTTAATTATCTCGGTTTAATTTTGTAAGGGACTCGGTAGAGTCTTTTTATTTGTTGAGGATTAGTTTGACCCCTACAGAATTTGTCAAGGACCGACATGAATCTTAATCAATAATATATTATAATATGAGATAAGATCAATTGACTTGTATAATTGTCAAAAATAACTTCCTTGTATAGAAGATTATGCACTCTCCATATCATCCATCATGATTATCATCATGTTTTACATTCACCATCGTTCTTTGTTGGCTTTCTCCTGTTTCTTTGTTTCAACCATACCCATGATATGTTAGGTATCAATCTTACAGTTTGGAGTTAAAAATCCTAAATTTGGAAAATGGAAAGGACCTTTCATTATTAGCAATGTTTAGAGTCAATCCACATGTAAATATGAAAGATAGTTTATTCAACAGGTAAGGAACTCACAATGAGTTTCATAACTACTAGTGGTTTTCACAATACGATATCATATTTAAATAACTCGTATATTTTGCTTCAATGTTGAAAAAATAATGTAACCTTAAAAAATATCACACTTATATAAACTTTTTATGAATAAACAACCATTTTAAAAGTATCGAAATTTAAAATATATTGCCATTAACTTTTTCTTTTTATAATTTTATGGACGAAATTGATTAAGAAAAAGAGAAACATGAATATATTTTGTCTATGGAATATCTCTAAGATTATCTTCAATGGTGAGGTCTTTACCATTTAAGACATGGCACTTAATAGATACCTTCATTGAAGAATTTTTTTGGGAATCTTCTAAAACCCGGGGTCTCGCTTAAGATTCAATTTCTTAAGTGGATCCCATGATACTTTTTATTAAAATAATCATCGTAGTATTGTTTTTGTTGAAATGTAAATAATAAAGAGTTATTGATGAGACTTATTTAGACCTTTTGTTAAAGGATCTCAACTGAAATGATTGAATGATTGAATGCTTATTATACCCTGTTGTTAAAAAATTATAATGTATACAAGTAAATTATAATGTATACACCTAAGATCCGTTTATTACCTTAAAATTGAAGGCATGCATTGTAGATGGTCTAACCGACCAAATTCCACTGCCATACAAATCCAAAGATCTACTTCCATAACCTTCTATCTGTACTTGACACGTCCCAAACTCAATTCTATCATCTCTAATAATACTCTCATAAACATAAACATTACTTTCATATCTAAATATTATTCATTCATTCTTCTCTTATTACACAAACCAATCTCTTTTTATCTCTCTGCCCATTGGCGTTTCTTTCAGCACTTGGAGAGGGGGATCTGTGGATTCAACAATTCCTCTATTTCTTGCTAAATGTCTTTGTTTTTACCCTCAAGTCTTCAACGAGGATCGGAAACAATGAATTATCTTTGCTTCTTGCAACTGACATATATAGTAGAGAGGTAAATTATCCTTGAATCCACTTATCTAATAATAATAATAGTAGCAAATAGTGCACTTAAAAAAATTAGCAATTTAAAGAAGTCCCACATCGTTAATTTTATGTAAGATTATAATATTTATAATAGATTGACAAATTAGAAGAATCGCCGAGCTTGGTAATGCAAGCTTGTGACCTAAATAGGGGCATTAAGATGTTGGAAGGTCTTTGATGTGTGGAAAAAACAAAAAACAAAAAAAAAAACAAAAAGAAATTACTATATATTCAACTTTGGTTGTTTGATGTGGATTGCTTGATTCACAAGCTGACTTCAGAGTGCAGCACAGACTGAACCTCCCTATAATATTTGGCGCTCTAAGCCTACCAAAGCACACACAAAGGCCTTCTAATTATTATTATCCAAGTTAAGTGATTTGTTACTAATTTATACTTGTTGCTATCATAATCTTGAATGAAAACCCTGGAACTCCACTAGTGTATGCTATGGTCCCAAGTTTGAATAAAGCATGGGCAGGGGTGATGTCGCTTTTGGGAGACAGAGTATTCCAAATCCACAATAGAAACAAGATCAAAGGGAGACGGGGAAGAAAACAGTTGAGGGATTACAAAGGGAAAGAGTTAGGGACAAAGATTAGAACAATAGAGAATAGAGGTGAAGATCCCTGTAATTTACAAAGGGAAAGAGTTAGGGACAAGATTAGAACAATAGAGAATAGAGGTGAAGATCCCTGTAATTTACAAAAATTAGATACTTTAGTCTCTTATGTTCGTACCCCTAGAAATCCACTTTAGATTAGATTATATTAGTTTTTATGCCAAAGGAATAGCTAGTGTGCCATAATTTAGCTTCCTAGATCACTGGAGGTGACATTTTTCAAGATAATCAAAATTTAGAATCAAAGCTTAACAATTTAGCATCCTAAATCACTCGAATCAAAATGTTCATCATACAAATAAAGAAAAGGAGCCATGTCAACAATCACGATAGAAATTGAAAAATATTATAAAATGCATAGAAAGCATAGTACTGGTCGTTATTAATCTGCTGATCTAACGTCTATGAGTGCGGGGGTAAAAGGAAATGGGACTTGCTCCGGTCTGAAAAAATCTCGCATTCAAGCATTAGGGACATGGTTGGACTGTTTGGTCTAGAATATCAAAGAGCTACCAATGTTCCAAATGTGTGAATGTGATTAATGAATCAAGGTTTTGGGTACAAATCGATGACCTTTTTCCACGACTCACGTGTGGATATTTCCGTCCACCACCTTGACACATTGTTTCTTGACGAAGAAGTAAACAAATCAGCGGTGTCGGCATCAGCAGCAGCCACCAAGTAGTGAATATTGGGAAGATGTGAAAGGTCGGCAAGTGTGAATTCATCACCAGCCAAGTAGCGAGTTTCCCCAAGCCTCTTATCGTACACATCAAGCACTTTCTTGAGCTTTTCTTTACTCTGTCGAATTGCTCCTTCGTCTTGTTTGATCTTCATTCGAGGAGCAAATGCAAGCTGAAACACCAGAGTTGAAGAAGGTGGATTGAAGCTTTGTCCTTCAGCTTCTAACCATTGATCTATTGAAGCCTTTGCCAATGGATTTGTACCATACAGTTGTTTGTTCCCTTTCTCTATATTTTTCTCGCATACGTACCGACATATCGCTCTTGACTCTGATGTTATACAATTTAAATTGAAAATACTAATTGATTATTAATTAAGTAAGAAGCAACTGATTAAATTAATTAATGAATTACTTACCGAAGAGAGAAATGTCGTGATCTTGATATGCAGGTACTTGACCAAATGGCTGAAAATTAAACAAGCAATGTCAAAAATTATGATGATGACTAACAACAAGGTAGAAGAAGTGAAGTGTATGAATTATTATTATTATTATTATTACATGGATTTTGAGGAAATCAGGTTTTCTGTGTTCAGCTTTGGACATGTTGAGAGAGATGAGTTGGAATTGGATTTCTTTCTCATTGAGACATGCCAACACTCTTGAGACGGCGGTTGACAAGGCTGGTCCGTACACTTTCACTGGTGTCGCCATTTCTTCTGCACTGCACTTGTGAAGTTAGGTAAGTAAGCAAGGCTTTATCTTTTGTATTATTGTTGGTATGTTCTACACCACAAATATGAATGTAATACCAGTTGGCTTGCTTTATTGATTCCTATCCCCCTTTATTGACGGGGCCCACTTCCTACATCCCCACTCTTTTTTTCCCAATTCACTTTAACCCAAAATAGACAAGAGAAATTATATTTGAATCTTTTGTGACAACTTTCTCTCTTATACTCACATCATTTTTTACTTTATCTCTCTATTGTTTTAGTTTTTGTGCAAATATCAACTTTTTCTTTGTAAATTATGATTGTCACATAAGTTATCAACTAAATGATTGTTCAAATAACACTCCTCAATTTTGAATCAGAAACATCAACAATTATTTTTTCATATATCCTCAGAGAATCTATACTACTTAAAAAGAAATTTACAACAAGCACACCCCAACCCAAATTCTAAGAATCTCCTAAAGGACAATGAATCACCTCCATGCTGCTCTTCTTCACCCAATACATCAGTTGACTAAGATATTCTTAACATACTTACTGCCCTCACTCTTAGAAGTATAAGGATTTCTGAATCATTCCCCTAATGTAAATGAAGGCTATGAATCTTATTTACCTTCTCATGATGAGAAGATCAAGTATTCCTTCAAAATATTCCATTCAAAAAAAATATAAAATATAGCCGCCTTATACTCATTCAAAAGTTCCTATTGCTAAACCTGTCCTATTTTGTTTGTAATATTAATTAGTTCATGAGTCATTGCATAAAGTAGAAGATAACTATCCATAATTACCAGATCACAGTTTTTCCAATTTATTTCCTCATTGCATACAATTACTCCTTTTGCAGAAAAATGCACTCATTTTTCTCAACAGATATACAATATACAATTTAAAGTCGTGACAATGTTAGAGTTTTAATTGATATTTTCTTATTCTATTGGTAATATCATACAAAACAGCTTGAATCCCAATGGAATTTTGAACACAGATTGTGTTCGTTTTTCCACATATGTACATGTGTCTTCAAGCTTTTCACCACGCCGTGGCCTTTGGCCAATGACTATATCGTGCATGCCCATGCATTCCCTTTGCCTTTAACCTTCACCTTCTTTTTCTTCCCTGCAATCTGTACAAGTACATAAGGGCGAAAACAAAGCATTTTAGAAGTTAAAAAAAGGCAACGGTAACAAGAAGTCTATCTAGCTATATTCCTCCCCATACCATGTTGTTAATGTGATGTAGAAACTTAATAATTTCTGAGAAGTCGGGCCTTAAGGAGGGATCTTTGTGCCAACAGCGGTGAAGTAACTCGACTAACTTTGGATGAGTATCCCTTGGAATTTCAGGCCTCAAATCCTGCATTTTAAATGCCTCAAATCTAATTAATTTTCACTGAATTATTTTTGTCGAGATTATGAATTAATAACATTTTCTTATCTTGCAAATCCAGTGAGTGACAGCGGTTTGTCATCCTTGAATTCTCTTTTGTGATACGATATGATACCCTTCATTCAAAACATTAGTGTCATTTCATTGACACTGGCAATTTCTTGGTAACAGAAAATTCTAAAATACAACTTATAGATTATAAGTTCGACCAATACCACCCGTCCAAAGAAGCAATAGGTATAAGGATTAATGTACATAGCAATAAAATTTCTAAGCGAATACCTTATGTACTACTCCAACTGCTGCTTGTAACGGGGATAAATCTTCATAGGGAAGCTGGGATTCAATCATGAAACATAGATCATAAGTGAAGTCAAAGAAACCTTAATTAAATGAAACCAACATAAATCAAGTCTTTGAAATTAACCAGCTTCTTCAGTTATTTTTAATTGGATGTAGCGATAATTACCTTTCTTGTGAGCAGCTCCCAAATAATAATCCCAAAGCTGAAAACATCAGCTTTCTGGTTATATGGCTTATGCTCAATAACCTTTTAAAGTTTAAGGGAATCACAAGTTATAATAAGTTCAATATATGGCAAACTGGGATGTTCTTAAAGTTAAGTAGCCAATAGCGATCAATGTTATATACAAATATATCGATATACACATACCTCTGGAGCCATCCACCGGTACGTTCCAGTTTCCGCAGTCATGATACCGGATTGATTTTGCAATCTGGCTACACCAAAATCAGCAACTTTGACTACCTGTTGGATAAGTTTTTGAACGATGTTCACATTGACATAAGTTCATATGATGTTTACTGTAAATCTTCACAAATCAAGCTGCTTTTAGTTCCTGGTTTTTATTAAGGTGGCCAATTATTGACAATTTTGTTTCATTTTTTGGCTCAATCAATATGAAATTGTTTTGCACTTCTAATGATTTGCCTTCCAGTCGACATGAGCTTTAATGTATAATAAGCTAGCATGCAATAATATACACAACTACAGTTTTAGAGTGGTTTATATTGTTATAGTATGATTTGAAAGCATTATTCAAGAACAAGAACCTGTAAAATCAAAAGAAATGACAAATTAATAGTCACTTACCCCTTTCTCATCCATCAAAAGATTAGCAGTTTTGAGGTCTCGATGTATAATGTTGTTTTGATGCAAATAAGCCACTCCTTGGGAGACTTCAATTGCTACTTTGAGCAATGAAGGAAGGGTAAGCACGACCTTCTGTATATGCAGAAAGTCGTACATATTTCCACCAGGCATATATTCTGAGAAAAAACATATATGTATTGAAAATGACAATAGAGTTCCCAATACTTTTTGTCTGTAAACAAACAATGAAAACCAAGATTAACTGTACCCAAAATGACCACATTTACCTGTAACAAGATGAAAACTTGGTTTTGTACAGGCACCAATAAATTTGATAACATTCTTGTGCTGAATTTTACTGCAATAGTTCAATTAGAAAAATCCAAGAATTACCGAAAATAGAATCTTTCTTGATGGAAAAGCCACAATAAGTAAAGAGTGACCATTGCACACATAAATAAAAAATAGTAATGCATCCTTTCTACCATGTCTTTCATCTCATATGTATCTAATCTTGGATGAAAGCATTTCTGTTTTTATATAATAGACCTAGTATGTTGCATGAAGACTTTATAGAACAAACCTTAGGATAAAGGTTTCCTGAGAAAACTCCCTGTGCATATTTTCATTTAGACTACCATTCTTAAATACTTTGATAGCCACATCTTGATTAATGTAAGTGCCTTTATACCTGTGTCAATCAAGCAATAAATCAACATGTATTGATTCAAAACAATACCAAATAGATTACATGTTACTTAATACTCACAAATCACTGACTGATCCAGAGGCAATTTTCTTCTCATATTTTAAACAACTTGCTTCAATTTCCCATACATCATTTCTACTGATGGGTTTGTTTACATGGTTAAAGATATAGTTCATTCCAATTTTCTCTGGTCTCTCCTTAGGAAGACTGCACCATGGCTGCTTCTTGGTTCCAATAAAAAACACAGAAAGATGAGGGTAAGCTTCGATAGTAATGAAACTTAATTATAATTTCATATTATTTACAGAAAGATTGTATTGTTCTTCAACATTGTGAACTTTTTGTAGATGTGTATTGGTACATAATCTTAAAATAACTATTTGAAAAGTAATGAAATCAAAGTGACATATTTTATAATTAAAATTAAAAGCAAAAGCAAACAAAAAATTGATACCAAACGGTACTAATCTTCTTATATACTAATACATTTAAATTTGATCATTTTATGTTACTAACAAGGGTGACAACTGACATCTACCCTAAACAAAGCATGTAGTAATTGGGGAGAGAAACATCAATATCTTTTATGATGAGTAAAAAAATTAAATCTGAAAGCAAATTCAATGAGCTAAAGGTGTAACTACCTCGAGTTTCTTAATTTTCTTTGTTGGAATATTCTTTGTTGGAATATGTTTAAGTGTTCCAGTCTCCTGTAAAATTCACATATGAACATTAATTATGTTCAAGCAAAGAAATTAGATACCAAAGTAAGTACTCTAGTACATCATATTGAGGTCTACAACTACTAGGTTACCTTACCAAACATATGTGCAATTGATTTGAGAAAAGTTCTTTAGTTGTTGCTATAATAAATCCCTTTTTTACCTCAGTAAGTCAAGTTAATTAACTTATTATTCCAATATATCTTCAAAATTGATAAATTTATTAACAAGAGCATTAAACTATCTACCATGCATGAGCTATAGGTGAGATTATAGACGCAATATAACGATGTATACCTTGGGGAAAAGGTGCAGGGGTAACCATTGATCTTCCTGATAAGAAGTAAAAATATTATATCTTATAATATATTCAGTGAGCAGAGGTGTAACAAGGGACACACAAATGTGGCATACCTCGAGTTTCTGCATTTTCTTTGTCACTTCATGCTTGAGGCTCTCAATATCCTATAAAAATGCATGCGTGAAGATTAATCAAGTAACTTATTACGAAGTAATTCAAAAAAAAAAAAGTAGAGCGAAAAAGAATTTGTATAGTACATTCTGTCGAAGTCTAATAGTGATACAATTAGGTTGTCAGACTGTGCACAATTGGTTTCAAAACAAGTTATAAGGTGGCTATATAAATGTGAAGAGAATTTTCAATTGAATAAGCTATTGTTTTAAGACTAAGTATGAAAAGAAAACTACCTGGCCTGCCCAACCATCAACAACAAAAACATCCAATGAATATCCATC
Source organism: Medicago truncatula (assembly GCF_003473485.1). Classification (NCBI taxonomy): domain Eukaryota; kingdom Viridiplantae; phylum Streptophyta; class Magnoliopsida; order Fabales; family Fabaceae; genus Medicago; species Medicago truncatula. The sequence continues at coordinate 8,519,076 of NC_053042.1, forward strand.
CAATGTGGAAAAGGCATGTGCTTCTTGAATGTTCAGCCCAATCTCAGAGAGTAAGGTAGTCAACTGTAATCTCAGTACCATTATAAATTACTGTGATGCCTTGTAATTATTACGAACATTACCATAATATGTAGGAAAAATATTACAGAGAAATGTTTGTACAGAAAATAATAAGATTTGATACCTGACTGAATAGTTTTGGCTTATCGCTGGTTGAAATTGTGATTTCATGCATTGGTCTGCGATTTTATAATTAGCAGAGTGTGATATATAAACAGAAATAAAAGTGTTAAACAATCATTTTTGTTTTTCAAAAAGATTACTTGAGCAAGAAGTAAAATAGACTAATAGAGATTGAAAATGAGAAGATAATATATTTGTTTTCTATTAATGAGTCTTAGCCGACATGATACCATAGGCAAGGATGAAGAGGGGGATATTAAATTATCAGGGGGGGAAAAATGTAAACTAAGGAACAATAGGAAATACAACATAATGATCATCAAATTAAATGTAATAAAAATTCAAACCTTTATCCCTATCTTGAACTTGTAACCGGCTTGCACCAAGATCAAGTTCAAGTTAAATAATTAATCAAAGGCCAAGGATGGATGGATATTGGATACTGAGGAGCATGATAAGAGAAAAGGCAACAGTTGGTAAAGTCTGATAAATCCATATTTAAGACATTACAAGAAGAATGAAGAGCAGATAATATTACTTTATAGAGGAAAAGGATGTGTCAATTTTCACATAATCATGCCTCATGTTGCTTGGAATATCAGTAATGGTTTCTTTTTGTAAGTTGGAATGAAAGGATTTGCTCGAATGTACACCAGAAGTAGAACGAACCTGCATGAAAGATATTGATGCCATGATCATTTGGATAATTGGTAGTCGGCACCATAAAGTTCGCATAAATCACCTGGAGGAGGCGGACTTCAATTGCAGGTGTACTAGAAATAGTTCGTGCCATATGTTGTAACCTTTTATGCATAAGAACATCTTTGGCCTTCTCAACATTCATTTCCAGTGCATACCTAGTTGGAAGGCTATTGAAGTGCCCCCAAAGCTCATCTTCAAAATAAGGAAGTGTGGCCTCTGAGACATTCAATTCCTTGAGTCTACCAAGAATCTCATTGTATACTTCAATTTTGAGACTCTCAATCCGACCACGACTCCATCCACAATTGATCAAAGCTCTACTGTTGCAACTTTCTCTATCTCCCATGATCTCTCTATATAATTAACTTAACACTTTTCATTCAACAACACTTAGTTATATGAGTTTAAATGAATGTATGAGGTAGCGCAGTGTGCACCCCTAGTCTACGTGGATTTTAACTAGACAAAGACATTATTCAAAAATAAATAAACTAGACAAAGACAATGTATGTTTCCTTTACATTTCTTGATTATCACACTGTCACCATTATAATAAATATAAGTGCTAATGATCAACTAACCAAGTTTTAAATCCTTTTATTGAATCAAATCAACAACCAATCCTTTGTCACCTTTCAAAGGACAGAAAAACAACCTGTGGGCGTCCATTGTTTATGTCGCTTCCTGTGCAAATCTATGCATAATTCTTTTCTTTTTTTACAATAAATCTATGCATAATTATAAATTTTTTTTTTTTTATTTTGATCAAATAACCAAATGGTTCGAAATCCGAACCTAAGTAATGGACAAAATGAATGTGATGTTTATTCTCATGTGAACAAATATTATTATTATTATTCCTGACGGAAAAGACTTGTATCCGTCTTTTCTCTCTTTTTATGCATTAACGTGTGTAGATTATCAACTATATTTTATAAAAAAAATTGCGTGTAAATTACAAACAATATTTTATATAAAAAATTTTGGTATAGATTAAAATTAAAAATATAGATATTTATGACTTTCAAATGTAACAAACTCAACAAACTTTATTTACCTTTTCAATCACAACAATAATATAACAAATACTACAAAAATTCTTATCTTTTTTAATAACATGACAATATAACATTAGGAAATGTTAACAAGTGTCTCCGGAGCAATTTTTAAGACCTTTAAATGGTAATTTTTTATGAAAATGCATGTAGTAAATGCATTGAAAATCAAATTATTTGTTTTTTTTTTATGAAATAGTTTCTTCTCTTATAATCCTTAAAGAGTGACCCGAGGTATTCGTTGACATGACTCATAACATTATTATAAGAAAATTTGTTTAAGGGTATAATTGGAATAAAAAAAAATGTGGCCCAAAATCACCAAAAAATCCCTTATTCTCTTTATATATAGTATATATTAGTATAAAAGTTGTGTTATTTCATTCATTTGTTTGACAACCAATGGACAACCATATTTTTATAAAGAAAAGTATATACTCACACGAAAACTAAAACAATAAAGAGAGAAAATAAAAATATAATGTGAATATGAAAGAGAAAGTTGTTATAAAAAATTATACAAATATCATTTCTCTTATTATTATTATTAAACTCATATGTTAACTAGTGCCTCAAGGACATTAGTTAAAAAGTTAAAAATATTTTTGTTTATTAAAAACAACAATAAAAATGCAAAAACTTAAATACTTTACTTTGTTTTACTTAACTTTTTTATAATATTCTCAATACAAATCTTTTCATATTGGTGTTCTTAACTAGTACTTTTCGTAAACTTATAATGAATAAAATAGAGAAGTTCTAGCAACAATTCATTTTTCAACACTCATTCTCTTATTTTGTGAAATTTATGTGAATCTCACCACTTTATATGAGAATAATAAATACATTCATTCGATCTTTATTATAAACAAAAATCTACATTTTAGGTTCATTCAATTAACGATATATATAATCTTTATTATTTTTATTTTTTTAACGAAATCCATTATAATTACATGATTGCATATGTATAACAAAGCAAAACAAATTAACTAATGCTGTATCATCGTGCCTTTCTTCCACAGGGAAAAAATATACATGAACTTAGGTCCTTTTTTTTTTTTTGATAAAGGCTCAAGAAAACAATAAAAGGCAGAGCCTGAACCCTATACAAAGAGAGAAAACACAAGAGAAAACGAGCCAAAACTACTCCTAAAATGCAAAGATACTACTAGCATCTAGCTTAAGCGTTGCTTGTAATCAAAAGAAACCTGAACTGCTAAACAAGGAAAAGCAGCCAAGTTCATCAACATATCGATCACTATATAAGAGAAAGACCAAATATCAAAACAAACAAATCTATCCCACTAAGATAGAATTATCAACCATCCAAATATTTACAAATATTTGGGATATACATAGTCTTTATTATAAATCAAACACAAGTCAAAGTCATAATTACATCATTTTTTTATACAAGAGTTGTATTTTTGGATTCTTAAACAATATTTAAAGTACTTGTTAGTATTTTTCTTAAATTTAAAGGAAAGACAGTGAAAAATGTTTTTTACAAATCTTTCCCTTATTGTGGGAGTGGTTATTTTGAAGCATGCATGACTCTTTTTTATGTTACTTGTTGATCTAATTTAATTGAGTGAAATTTAAAAAAAAATATTAAAGAGTGTTCTAGAGAATTGGTAGCCAGGTGTAATTTGAAAATAGACACGATTTGAAAAGAGACAAAAATGAGAAGTAACTATCGGGCGCTTACTATTGAAGCTTTGCAATTCTAAGCTAACAGAAGAAGAAGAAGAGAATATGAATCAAATGCCTATTCCCTTCTTCTTATCTTTCTGTTATTCCAATTCCAATTCCAGATATTTATTATTTTTATTTCTCACAAATAACCTCTTAATACCATACCATTCCATGTGACACTCTAAACAACTCAATTCGATCATTGCGTTGGAGCTGATCAACATGGGTAACTCCACCAGTGTAACTGTATGTATGCAACAAAACAAATACTTTATAATTTTTCGATTGTGGTTGACCGAATGATCTCCGTGTGCTTTCCCTATAACCAACCTCACTAACTAATTTTATTTATTTTCTATGCAGACGACCAAGGGACAAAAACCACCTGAAACTCACACACACAATAACGAGGTCTCAGGTGAGTGCGTGAAAATTGATTTTATACAATCTTGAATATTGAATTCCTTGTTCTACTAACTTAGGGGACTTGCTTAATTTCCTTTAGCCAATTCTTTTTTCAAGTATCTTTGACTAGCATCAAGCTTAAATGTTATTGGTTAGATCATATTTCAATTACTCTATATACTATTGAGCTCATCTTCTCATCAATCCTTTTTATTTTATTTTTAAGTCATCAATCTTTCTTCACACCAAGGGCCAGATGCAGTTTTGCGAGATGGAAAGGAAATACTTTTTCAGGTAAAGTCTCATGTTGTCATACCTCCTTAATATGATAATAGAAGAAGAAGAAGAATGTTCAAGACAAGGTTGTTCCATAGTAATCATACATAATATTGTTGATGTTGCTATTACTGCCTCATCTGTCTATTTCACTTTTCTTGAAACATTTTTCTGTCTGTTTTGATACTATTATATGATGATCGTAAAACTAATAGGATGGATTACTTGTTTACATGCTTATCATGTCACATATTTTGTCTTTTAATCTAAGTCTGACGTGAACTTCGCATACAATAAATCTCACAATTGAAGAAAATTGCTTTGTAGGCATTTAACTGGGAGTCTCACAAATACGATTGGTGGGCAAATTTAGAAAGCAAAGTTCCGGACATAGCTAAAGCTGGAATCACTTCAGCATGGTTGCCACCGCCAACTCATTCCTTCTCGCCTGAAGGTTAAATCAACTGCCTTTGAAGTATTAGGCATACGATTCTAGGGTCTTGAAGTGCAATAATTTATTGTCTTTCCTCTGTTTTGCAGGTTACACTCCTCAGAACCTTTACTCTCTTAATAGTAAATATGGTTCTGAGCATCAATTAAAAGCTTTACTTCAAAAGTTGAAGCAACAGAAAGTCAGAGCAATGGCTGATATAGTTATCAATCATCGTGTTGGTACCACCCAAGGACATGGAGGGATGTATAATCGTTTTGATGGAATTCCATTACCGTGGGATGAACGTGCTGTAACATCATCTACTGGTGGACTGGTAACATATATGATACATCCAAATATATTTTCATTTTATTCGAATTTGAATCCCATGTTCCTCCTGTTGTATCTTTGTGTTGTTTATTTCAGGGTAATCGAAACACTGGGGCCATTTTCCACGGGTTTCCCAATATCGACCATACTCAAGATTTTGTGAGAAAGGATATCATAGGATGGCTTCAGTGGCTTCGCCATAATGTAGGCTTTCAGGATTTTCGTTTTGATTATGCAAAAGGGTAAGATGTGCTACACTACACCTTTAGAATATTGAGGGTTTTCCTTTGGCTTCTTGCTTTATATATTCAGGAGTTATATATAGTTTTATACCTCAATTCTGTCATTTGTAGATATTCACCAAAATATGTGAAAGAATATATTGAAGGACCAAAGCCAATGTTATCTGTTGGGGAGTATTGGGATACATGCAACTACAACGGTTCTACTTTGGACTATAACCAAGGTATACTGCTTAAAATTCTAATTCATCAAATAAATGAATACTTTTTGGTTACTAAGTATATGAATACATTGGCCTTTCAATATTTCTTTTTCATTTTACACTCAGCTCTCTTATTTTTTACTCTTTGCAGATAACCATAGACAACGAATAATCAATTGGATTGATGGCACTGGACAGCTTTCAACTGCATTTGACTTCACAACGAAGGGAATTCTCCAGGTACCCAACATTTTGTCCTAAGTATGTTAAATGAAGGTTTGAAAACTAAGCATTGCAGTTAGATCTTACCCTTTTTTGCTAGTCAATAAGTTAATTTCTTTGTACAAACTTTGATACGCATGCAGTTTCATGTATATCAGGTATTGAATTCATTTTTTCATGTTACCATTATTTGTAGGAAGCTGTCAAGAGAGAATTTTGGCGTCTGCGTGATGCTCAAGGGAAGCCACCTGGTGTGATTGGATGGTGGCCTTCAAGATCAGTCACATTTGTAGATAATCATGATACTGGCTCAACTCAGGTTTTTAGTTCACTATTTCTCAAAATAACACACTGAAATACATGCTCAAGTGGGGGTGTGTATGGTCAGCGCAACTTTATATGCATTTTTCTTATTTCGTATGGAAACTACAAGCCTGGTTATGGTATAATTGATTTATGTAAAATTAATTTTGCATTTGGAAATAAATTTTGCTATGTGAATTGAAATATTAAGGAATAGAAGGGATATTTAGGTTTAAAGGTTACTGATTAATAAGGTGCCTTTTAACCACTGCGAATATGACATTTTCTTCTACATCATTTTACTTATACCTTCTTTTTTTATAATTTTTTTGGCAATAACACATTGCATTTTCCGATTAAAATCCTAAACTCATGCTCTTGATTCACTCTCTGTGCAGGCTCACTGGCCCTTCCCCTCTGATCATGTTATGGAGGTACATATTTTTTGGCCGTTAGTGTTTTTTTAAATAATAATGCTTTCCAGTCCAGAGAGAAGTAGTTACATATGATACCAAGAATTTGTATGTGCATAAAAAATTTTATTGCTTGTCAGTCAAAATCTTAAAATTTAATAATTTTGTCGCTTATACGTTGTCTTTCCTTGAGAATTGATGTTGACACATTGCTTAAGGTTGTGTCACACGAGTAAAATACGTTTTTATCCCCTCAGAAGTTAACTGCCGTGGAATTTGAAACCGACTGCAGTTAACTGCCGAGGAAAACAATTATGCAGACAGTGGGTTCTGCATAATTCTAAAGCATTTCTAAGCCATTTTTCGACCAGTTTTTACCTGTAATTAAACCATAGCATTTCCAAAGGCAATATAAATCATACAACATTGAAACTTGGTCATAAACAAGAAAAATACAATATCTTTTACAATTGTCCATAATTAAATCAAACCGACATTTGGTTCAAATTACACAAACGTTTGAAATTCATCAAAACGTTAAAAAGTGTCCATAATTAAACAACTCATTACACATGATTAAATTAAATCCCTACTTACATTCAACGCAATTACATATAGAACGAACATACATGTATAATATATTATCTTCTACCATATTTTGAAACATAAATCCGACGTCGCTATCGTCGCGAATAAGCCAAGACATATAGCTTGTCGTTTTCCATGCGTATTCATCTCTATCTTCTCCTAGGTCTATGTATGGCATTTGACCAAACAAGTGACGTGTATATTGGTTTTCACCAAGATGCTCAAAATAAGTGTTAAGTTGTGCCTTCAAATCATCAAGAGAGTCTGTCGGCGTTATCATAAGCTTAATTGTCTTTTTAAAAGCGGAGTACCTAACACGGCCTTCAATTTTTGCAACCCCGGACATGTTTCACTTGACAAAAGCTTTAAGAAAAGAATCATAGATTAGAACAAAATTAAATGAAATGTAATAACGAATAAATCAAATGCGTAAACATTAATAACGAATAAATAAGTATTGCAAAAGTGTTCTACGTAACATTACAATACCGAAATTTTCCTCGGCAATTAACTGCCGAGGTTTCCTATGACAGAATTCTACGTAACAGACGTAGATACCCATAACAAAACCAAAAAATGAACGGATTAAAATGCTCAATACCTCTTTTTTTACCTCAAAAGTGTGTTGATACCTCTTATGCTTGATGCTTGAATGATTTTGGATCAAGATTTGATGAAAAAAAATATTGGATTTGGGGATTGGATGGTAGTATTGAAGTTGATGATGAAAATAGTGTGTAGGGGAAGCAGGTGGCTGTTTCATCTGATGAAACATATTTCTCGGCAGTTAACTACCGAGATTTTCCTTGGCAGTTAACTGCAGCCGATTTCAAATTCCTCGGTTGTTAACTACCGAGGGGACAAAAACGTATATTACTCATGTGCCTCAGCCTTATAGAATGTGTCAACAGCAATTCTCTCTTTCCTTTGTCTGTTACCTATTCAATTAACTACACTGCCTCATGTCCATGTTTGTTTTAGTTATCGTGACTTTCGATTTGGGATACTTGCAAAAAATTGACAATAGTGTTGACTTTTAGCCCCCATCCTGCTAACTAATTACACTCTTAATCAAACAGAGTATAATTATGATTATAAAATGTTGATCTGCATCTACTTTTGATTACTGCAGGGGTATGCATACATATTGACTCATCCTGGGACACCAACAATTTTCTATGACCACTTTTATGATTGGAATAACTCATTTCATGAGCAGATTGTGAAGTTGGTACGTAAAATACTGGTGTCATTTGTTCATAAAAAAACATACTAGTATTATGCCGCATTTTCTTTTGACAAAAAGAACCTAGTATACCAATCTGCATTTAACTGCAGATTGACACTCGCAAGCGTCAAGATATTCATAGCAGATCACCTATTAGGATTCTGGAGGCCAAGCACAACGTTTACTCTGCAATCATTGGGGAGAAAGTGTGCATGAAGATTGGAGATGGTTCATGGAGCCCATCTGGGAGGGAATGGACACTCTCAACATGTGGCTATAACTATGCTGTATGGCACAAGTAGTGTTCATGTAGCTTGACCCTTCCTCTCCATGGTTGGTTGTGTACTGAAATGATGAGGAATTATGTGCTTCTTAATAGTATGCTTTTAATTATAATTCTAACTCTAATACATGATGAAAATGTAGCTCTTTTTGTTTTTGGCAGCTAGTAGGCTTTGTGGAAATAATAGCTGCTTGTTTCTGTAATATGTAACAATAAACTGCAACTATGTGGTGGCTAGGAGACTAACCTATTTATATTAAAACATATCCTAGAAAAACTTGGAGCGAGGAGAGAAACTCCTCTCTTGAAACTTCTAATGCTTACCTTCCTCTTAAACCGCTTCGTTCTAAACGAAAAATTGTGAATGAAGAGAGCGGTAAGTATCTTAAGGCATTTGATAATAAATATCTAGAGGCAAAATTACCATCGTGGATGAATAACGATTTGGTCCTTTTTCTTTTTTATTATATTTGTCATTTTGATTCATTTGCATATAGATTTTCAAACTTCAAATTCATTGTTTTCTTTTTTTATGGACTATCAATCTTCAAATTTATGGTCTTTCATCTATGATTACCTATGAATCTTAGATTAGAATTTTGAAAATTCATATGCAAATAAATTAAAAGATTTATACATTGTTTCTATCAATTAAGCTAAACTCACGATGACCAACTAAATTATTATAGTATAAAATTAAGGAACTTCTATGGTACACCCGCAAATTACGGTGTACCGGTACTCTCACTTACAATTTTTATAAATTAACTATCATTTTTTATGAAGAAAATTGGTGTTTGTTGACATATATATTTTAGAAAATATTATTTTATAAGAAAAAACATCATTTCATTTTTTATAAAAATCATACTAATTTTGTTTACATTTTACCGTAAAAAATAATCAAAATTATCTATTATGAGTAATAAGTATTCAGAAAAATCAAATTTTATTGCGTTGACATTTTTGGTAAATAAGATGTAGTTATTATAATTATAGGTGATAGAAATAATTTTTTCCTACAAAAAATAACTCATTTAACTATTAATTTAAGGATTTGGTGTACCAATACACTCAAATGGTTGGATGTACCATAGAAGTTGCCATAAAATTAAGTTAAGGTGTACAAATGTAATTTAGTTTTAACTAAAGATTTTAATTTAACTATGTCGTATATGAGAGAATATATTGAAGAAAATTGAAGTCTCATGTTCAATAAAAAATAAGGTTCAAGATAAATTAACAAAGAGTGATACTGTTAGAAAGAATGTGCCATAGAGATGAAGAGGTTGAGAGGGATTCCACTTGTGTATATTAAAGTACCAATGGTATATATCATTGATCAATTATAGTGTGCCACCTACCAATGTTATTTTATAAATGTTTTATTTAATATACTTTTTTAAAGGGCGTGCCACGTGACACATTTTAATTGGACAATGGTATATACTACTCCCTCCGTCCCAAATTGTATGATGTTTTGGACATTTCACACATATTAAGAAATGTAATTAATATTATGTGGGAAAGAGATATTATGAGTTGTTTTACAAAATTGTCCTTAATAAATGATATGAGAATAATAAATGAAGGAATTGAAAGAAGAGAGAGTAATAAATAGTTAAGGATATAATAGAAAAAATAACATTAATGTTTCATTGGTATTGTAAAACGACATATAATTTGAGACAAATATTTTTTCTAAAGTGACGTACAATTTGGAACGGAAGGAGTATTATGGTACACAAATGCTATCCAGGTAGAGAGGATCTCGCTGGGATGAGAATGACCCACATCAACATCGAATAAATCATCGTCAATAGACTTCATCATTTAGTTTTTGAAAATCAGCTAGTACGGCTGCGTTCCTTGCCATATACTAGATGCCACTATTCTCCATTATTAGAGTCCATAAAATAAATAAACGACGTCCATTTCCAATTATACATCAATTAACCTAGGCAAATTATTAGAGAAAATATGCAGTTTATTATCACATAAAAAGAGCTAGGTTATGATGGTTTGTTTAAGGGTCTCGTTAACGAGTGTCTTTAGAGCACTCTTTAAGATTTTTCAACTAAAAAATTATTATTTGAAAAAGTTTAACACTTCAATTTCCGATTCTTTTTTTTTTTTTTTTGAAATGGAAAATATTATTAACCAACAAGCTCGTGCAAGAAGCACTAATTAGCTCGGGTGGAGAAAAAATACATACAAGGGAAAATCGGTTGCCACAAAAACGTCGGCTCGAACAAAAACCCCTTAAAAAACCACCCAAAAACCAAAGGACCTACCAAGAGAGAAGTGACGCATGCATATACTAATGACGAAACACAAGCATACCCGTTCACAGACATAAAAATTTACTATTTAAAGTTTTTAAAGAATGTTATTGGGGCACTTGTTAACATATCCCTTTGTTTAACATGAATTTCCCAACAAAAAAAAAATGTCTAAAGATGTTATCTTTTATTATTTTTTTATAAAAATTAAATTTATAATAATAAAAAAGAAAGGATATAATACTATGCAATTAGACCAAAAAAAATTATCTTTATAACTATTTTATGATAATTTTTAGACAACTCTCTTTTATACTTTTCATCATCATATTGTTATACTTTCTCTCCATTTCTCTCTCTTGTTTTTGGGAAATAAGAAGAGACTAAAAGAAAATCATCTTAAAAGTTGTCGAAAAAGAAAAAAAATAAATCATAACTCTTAGACTTATATCTATTGTGTACCCACAAAAAACACAACATGTAGGGTAAAATTTCTGACTATGATACAAACATGACACATGCAATTATTTGCAAAATTGTTCAAATAACAATGCGAGTATCGATTATTTAGTACCCAACCCACATTGCCGCGCGCACACACAAGTTTATTCTTTCAAGCTAGATGTATGGATACTCTAATAATGGGTCTTGTTATCTTGTGTCGTTAGGATACAAGTTAATGAATTTAAAATTAGAAGTTTTTCATAAAATAGAATAAAATTTTAACTTTAAAAGTTAGTAAATAAAGTTGAATGCACAACTTTTAAACATTTATTTCTATTTTAAATTTCTTAAGACACATGTTAACATTTGTCTATTATAATCTATCTAGACTCCACATATTGTCAAAAGGAACACTTATCGAAAAGAACATATTTTAGATAATTAAAAATTTGATCACACATTAACCACACAATTCAAAGTTATTATTGCCATATTTTTTGTAAGACCATCAACAATGATTTTTTCTTTCAAACACCATTCAACATCCACTTTTTCAATTCTCAACACTCCACATCATTTTCTCTCTCTTATTCAACACTCATTCAATTTTTACTCTCTCCAATGGTTTTTCATTCAACACTCTACCCCACCACTTTCTATTTTTTATTCTTGTTTAATTTTATACTACTTCCGTTCCTTTTTAATTGTCACATTTTGACATTTTACATAAACCAAGACAATCAACAATTGATACTACTTTTGATGCAATAAGCTATACTTTTACTATAATGACCTTATTCATTTAATATCTTATTTCATATATTTCTCTCTCCGCAATAAATAACTAGAGTAGTGATATATGTACAACCACTTGGGCCAACTTTGATGACAACTTTCATTTTCTCTCTTTTTATTGGTCCAAAATAATGGAGAGAGAAAAAGGAAGAGAGAGAATAAGAATATAATGTGAGTATGAGAGAGAAAATTGTCAAAAAGTTGTAATAAAGTGGTTGTACAAATATCATTTCTCAAATAACTAAGGACAATATTGGTAAAACAACATTTAATGTTGCATTGAACTTTGAAAGTGACAGTTAAATAGGAACAAAAAATTTCTCCAAAAGTGACACTTAAAAACGAACGGAGGGAGTATTTGTTTTTATATTTACATAAAATTACAATTATCGATTATAATTAAATTAAAATAATACAATCAACAATTTATTTTTTAGTTTTTTTGGAAAAACAAAATTTTGTAAAATAATTTATTTTGGGTCTTGAAATGGTTATTATTGGGATCCATTTCACTAAAAAAAAGATTAAAACTTCACTTAGTTTGCTAATAGAAAGATAATAATAAGATTAAGATAGTGAAAAACTTGGTTTTTTTTTTCTGTGTCCAAATCAAATGAACCAAGTCTCTATTTATAGAGAAAAAAATTCATGAATTTTGGTAAAAAAAAGTTAAAAAAAAATTAATTTCGAGTGAAATAAATTGAGTTGAAATTATTAAGATGATAAAAAATCAGACAACCATCAAAATCAGCCATGTGTCACACACTATCCACAAAGCATCTTCTCTCTTCGCCTCTTGCTGCACCACTCGCGCTTGTCGGCGCGTGTTGCACACACGCCTTGCTTGCCCAACAAAATCGCGCCATGCATACCTATGCTTGCAGGTTCAACATTGTTGAATGGTTTCAACACCTCTCTCATCCACATCATCATTCAACAATCTTCAACACCCCATTGGAGCAAAAATACATGTTGATTTGCATTCAACACTATCATTAGACATGGTCTAAGAAAAATCATGTGGAGAATACTTAGAGATTGCTTATCGACAAGGATAAAACTTGCAACTACAAATGTATTTTTTTTTTCGCTCAAAATAGTATTCGTTGTGGTAATTATATATGGCCAAAATGTTTGGCATCTCTGTTACTTTGTAACAATAGAATATATTTGAACCTCATATTTTAACAATTGATGAAATTGTCTTATTTATAGTTGCCAAACAAAATGTTTCAGGTGAAGTGTAGCATGTGGTGTACGATCCAAGTGAACACTAAGAAAAGTCGTAATTTGAAATTATGGTATGAGTTTGCTACAATGTACTACCGGGTTTCTCCATTAATGGCAATGGGTGAATTTGAAAGATACATCACAGCTTGCTCTTATAACTCCGTTAGACATGCGCAAGTGAAGGAAACTCCCACAGAAAGAATTAAATTGTAATGTCAACGCCGTGTTAATGGATAATAAAATGGAGGTAGGAATGTGTTTGAGGGGTCATGAAGAGCAATTTCTAAAAGGAAAAATGGTGATTTATCCCTCCTTATTGTTGGTGTTGGTAAAGGGAAGGTGAAGCTAATACTTGTATGCTATAAGCAAGACTTTGTATTTTAGATTCATTTATTTAATGATGTATGTGGTCTTTATTATAGACCACATACATCATTAAATAAATGAATCTAAAATGCAAAGTTTTGTTTATAATAATGACTGGAGGATGTATTATTTAAGCTTGAGGCCAAAGTGGTTGTTGATAATTTCATTAACCCTCCCACCAATTTATCTTATTTTAACTTTATTATTAGAAATTGTATTTCTAGATTGTTTGTTTTATGTCCAAATTCGTAGGTTGAATTTTTTAAGAGACAAACTAGTGTAGTATCTTATGAGTTAGCGAAATCGACTATGATTTATTACACATCTTCAAGTGTTAGCGTTGAAATCAAATTGTATTGTTCATGCTATTTAAGTTTGTTTACGCCAAAAGAAACAATATTCTAATAATAATAATAATAATAATAATAATAATAATAATAATAATAATAATAATAATAAGAAATAAATAATAAAAATGATATTATATTGTGGAAATGTGTATTTTGCGTGCGTCTAAGTATTCCTTTATTTCTTTTTAATTGTCTTTTTTTAAAAAAAAAAATATTTTTATTTAACTATCGCTTTCAAAATTTAATGTAATATTAAATATTATTTTATCAATATTATTCTTAATTATTTATCATAGAGATATATGAAATAACATTAAATGAATGGTTAATTGAAAAAAGAAAAATATTATATGAAAAGTAATAACATCGGTTTATGTAAAATACAAAAAAAATAAAATAATAATAATAACAATTAAAAAGAAGCGGATGGATGGAGTACATTACTCCAAAATTTGCTCCAAGAATGAAGCATCTAATCTGAATTAGTTATCAATCTTTTCGCACTTGTACCTACGTTTTCTTCTCTTAATAAATGAATAATTAATCTTGCTCATCATTTCACTTCCTATCTTATTTATTGTGACACACACACACACACAATGATGCTCCATCACATACCCATCTATCTTAAATAAGGGCACCATCAATCTACCTACCTGCTGCCCTTTGGCTGTCATCCATCTTATTACCTTAATGCTTCTTGTTTCATATGTTGTTGATGATTCTACCATATATATGTGCACACAGATGAATTTAGCTTAACTGGATCTTGTTCATGTGGGCTTAGCAAAGGGTTGTTTACAGAGTTTTTTTGGCATTCTGTCCACCTCCACTTCCTCTCTCTCTCTCTCTCTCACTGTAGCTTTGCTGTAGGAGGTGGGCATACTGCCAACAGACCACTGTTAGCTTCTCTTTGTAAAGCCTTCCTGATATACTATTTTCTTATCTGATGAACTTGTGCCTAACTCTAACTACCACGAGAGCTATCAAGCACAACCAGCTTTCTGCCCTGAATCACAGTTTCGTTTTCTCCCTTTGTTTATATTTTTCATTTCGTGCCATTTCTATTTTCTTTTCCTATATACTAGTATGGTTGTGTGCAGTGTCAGAGCTTAATTTGTGAAAATAGCTTGTTCTATTTTATTAATAATTCATTTATTATTTCATACAATCACCATTGTATGCATATAATCCATCTTGTTTGATGAAAACCCTAGCTAGCAGCTGGTTTATGTTTTCCTACTTTCCCATGCCTTTATTTTCTAGTAATTTATTCTTGGATGAGGCTAGGTTTACATTAGAAGAGGCTCATCTTATATCTATGGTGATCAGATCAGCGAGGTTGGGGGAAATTAGTTTTCTATTTTTCTTTACTTTACCAAACAAATTATTAAGTCAAGTTTTTTGTTTCCTATATATGAAATGAAGGAAGATGATGATGTCCTTTATTGATAATAGAAGATGAATATGAAGGTAATATTCCATGATATGATTCTGACATGCTGATATGTTTATTCATGTAGTAGTTGATCATGATTTGAATAGATGACAAAAAGTTGGAAAGGAGATACGAAAATCCATAGCTCATGCATTCCTGACACTAAATTACTGCCATATCTTCATATTCATTATTACAGTATATCAAAAGTAAAAATAAGCAAGCTAGCTAGCTAGCTGCTTTGGGTTTCATTTGAAAATAGGGAAGCTGCTTTATATGTAAGCATAAAAATACGGCTAAAACTTTGAGCGAGCTAGCTAGCTAAGCCTAATTTAGAGATTGAAGTTTTAATTTCTTTGTTTATCTGTTTTGTTTGTTTCTAGGTTCCACGAGGTCTCTCTCAACTTCAAGGTACCTAGCTACCTACTCTCATCATTGCATTTTGACATTAACTATAAACCTCTTCTTACTTTTTTATTCAATTCAATTCAAACTACACTCCTTCAGATCCAGCGCGTGAGAGGTAATTATACAGTTGCTCCATTCTTAGACCATTGTAAATGGTTAAAAACATTCAACAACCCTCAACACCCACTTTTTCAATTCCCAACACTCCACATCATTTTCTCTCTCTTAATTCAACACACATTTAACTTTTACCTCTCTGATGATATTTTCATTCAACACTCTACCCCACCACCTTTTATTTCTTATTCTTATTTAATTTTATATTTTTGTTTTTATAATTACATAAAATTACAATTATCGATTATAATTAAATTAGATTAAAGAAACACTTAACAATCTTTTTTTTGTAAAAACAAAATTTATTTAAATAATTTATTTTTATTTTCTTAACTTAAAATGCAATACAACAAACTAAGCACACGACACACAAATAGCTTAAAATGCAAGACAACAAACAAGCACACAACACACAAGTCATTTATTTAGCACGATACAAATCATCTTCAATCACGAAACATTCCAAACTTTATCAATATGTGCTTCACTAGATTTGCTTGCAATTCATGATGAACATTTTGATCATGCAACTCGGATCTAGCACGCACATGATTTGCAAAAGTGGGTAACACCTCGGTCGAGTATGGTTGCGGTGTACTAGATCCACTTCCCCCCTCAGATTGCTCAAAATCGGTCCAACGTTGAACATATGTATCTGGTTCATCCTCAACAATCATATTATGTAATATGATGCATGACCTCATGATGATACCTAAATTGGCTATGTCCCACAAGTGAGCTGGTTCACGGATGATTTTAAATCGAGCTTGAAGCACTCCAAAAGCACGTTCGATGTCCTTCCGACATGCCTCCTAATGTTTTGCAAATAACTTATCGGGTTCACTTTGAGGAAGTCTAATCGATTTGACGAAAGTTGGATAAGAAGGGTAGATACATCAACTAGATAGTATGCCATATTATAGGGACGTTGATTCACAAAGAAATTCACCATTGGAGCCTTTCCCTATTCCACATCATCAAACACCAGTGACCGGTCTAGAACGTTGATATCGTTCAACGTTCCTGGACATCCAAAAAAAGGCATGTCAGATTCATAGATCATGAGATGCAGCTGCTTCAAGAATAACTGTGGTGGTTCCCCTATCCCCCTGGTAAATTGACCTTCCCATGTTTTAGGACAATTTTCCACTCCCAGTGCATGCAGTCAATACTTCCGATCATCCCTGGGAACCCCCGCATTTCACTAACATGTAGTATTCTTTGAAGGTCATCTTGGGTTGGTGCTCTCAGGTACACTTGCTCATACAATCGTATGATTCCTTTGCAGAATCTACGTAAGCACTCCAATGTTGTAGTACCTCCTATTTTGATGTATTCATCAACTGCATCTGCTGTCACACCATATGCTAGCATTCACATTTATGTCGTACATTTTGCTAAGGGTGATATACCTTCTTTGTTGGCGGCATCAACTCGTTAGGTGAAGTAGTTATCACTACTTGAAAGGTCTTCAACGATTCGAAGGAAAACGTGTTTTTGCATCTGGTATCGACGACGAAACATTGCATCGTCATATGTAGGCTCATTGGCAAAGTAGTCGTCAATGATTCTTTGGTTTGCCACTGCATGATCTCTATTTAAATATTATCTACTACGAGATCCACTACCTTCCTCTATTTTTTTTCGACGTTGAATAAATCGGTTGACGATATAAGTGTCTTCAATATCATGTTTTTGTTTGTAGGCTTCGATATCAAAAGGATCCATTGATAGTTTTTGGTGATATTGGAAGTAGATATGAATGAGATTTGTGATATTAGAAGTAGATATGAGTCCCTATATATCAGTACATTGTGTGGTGGACACTGACGGATTCGAAATAAGTTATTGTATTGTATTAAAGCAAACAGTGGGGATAATTATTAAAGTCACGGATAGTACCATTTTATTAAACAGTGGGCACACGCTCCAACAAATGGAGGAAGACCTTCAAATAGTATGTGAAATAAAAGTCACAGATAATTGGTAAAGCAAACATTAGGGACTAGACAACACTGACAATTATTAAAGCAAACACTGGGGACTAAACAACACTGATAATTATTAAAGCAAACACTGGGGACTAGACAACACTGATAATTATTAAAGCAAACATTGGGGACTAGACAACACTGATAATTTTGACTGAATACAAACAAATATTTAATTAAAATTAACTTTTAAACAGCTCAAGCTCCAACTTTCCCAACAGCTCTTACTTCCGGTCATCGAGATGCTCTTCGGAACTTAACTTTAGATACATTTTCATTTTCTTAGCTTCAGTCTTTTCTTTCATCAACTTGTTTTTCTGTTGTTCCACCAAGGTTAACTCTTTCAATTGTTCAGTCTCTTGCTCCTTTAATTCTTTGAATTGAACCCACTCCTTTTCCGTCTTCTCCAAGGTATCGTTCTTGCTTTTCTTTTTACCGTTTTTTTTAGTTGCCTTCCTATCCATTGGACGAGCACTAGATCCTACAGAGTCCTCGTGAGATCTCTTAGATCCGCTACCTGAGCCAACATTTCCTCCTACTTGACTACCATAACATGGTTGATCATGGAGAGCGTGTCATTCTTCCTTTAAAGTAAATTGAACATTCTTCCCACATGCATATAATTTCTGGGCTTTTGCCAAAACATCATCTTCCTTGCAAACGCTTAGCGCCATCTTAAGCACAACCCATTTATTTATTAATTTGCTCATATAATTAAAACGGTTTCGGCATGCAACTACTTCGCGCGGAGAATCGAATGAGCAATACTCATTACAATACTCAGCAATTATACCCAAATATGCTTCACTTGTCTGGTTTTTCCCGACAACACTGCATGTTCCATATTTTATCCACCCGCTAATTAGCACCAAATTTTGTTTAGTGTTCCATGATGGTTGCTGGTTTTTCTTGCTCTTAGGAGTTGTATCATCTGGAATTGGAGTGACTTCATTAGCTCTTGTCATTCCACCACGATTTATTTGTGATGAAAATTCAGGATATTCACCAACACTCTGAAAATTTTCATTCACCATTGGCATATAACCATTAAATGAGGGTGTTTGAGATGGATATCCCATCATAGATCTATAATATGGATTAAAGTTGTTTGGAACAGAGGATGGGTGATTGAAATTTGAGGCAAAACCAAAATTAGGCATGTTTTGGTTGGAAAATTGATTTGGGTGTTGATAATTATTGGGGTTTTGGTAGCTAAATGGGTAATTAGAAGAATTTTGGGTGTTGAATTGATTGTTATTGGATCCATTTCACTAAATAAAGACTAAAACTTCAAAAGAAATGCTAATAATAAGATTAAGAGAGTGAAAAATTTGGTTTTTTTTTCTGTGTCCAAATCAAATGATCCAAGTCTCTATTTATAGAGAGAGAAAAAATCACGAATTTTGGTAAAAAATAAAATAAAATTATTTGCAATGAAATAATTGAGTCCAAAATATTAAGATGATAAAAATTCAAACAGTCAATCGAAACGCGCCACGTGTCCTGTCTTTTTCCATTTCTCTTTCTCTCTCCGCAACTCCTGACCGGTCACGCGCCCTGTTTGCGCGTGTATCTCACGCGCCTGCTTCAGCAAATTCGAAGGCGCCACGTGTCCCCTGTAACCCCTTCATCTCCTCTCACCTCCACATCATTTTTTTTTTTTTCATTTTCAACACACACATGTAATGGTTTCAACATGTTGAAGCTTGGTTTCAACTACCCATTGCACTTGGTCTTACAAGACACACGGGAATATATTCATAAATGGTGTATTTAAGGCATTGAACCATAAAAAATACTACTACTTCCGTCCCTAATTATAAGACCCTTTTGAGAAATTTTTTTGTCCCTTTTTATAAGACCCCTTTGTTATTTCCAACTACATTAATTATTTCTTTACATACATGCCCCTATTAACTATACATTTTTTTTCTTCAATCAGCAATAAATAACATGTTGAAAACATAAATCATCTCTCTTAAAGGATAAAATTGTAAAAACAATACTAATTACAAACATATTTAATACAAATATCCACTTTCTTAATTTCCGTTATTTTTTTAAAAGAGCCCTATAATTAGGGACGGAGGTAGTAATTAAAAATATACAAATAGAAATAATTGATAAATTTTAAGTAGAAAAAGTTACATAAAGTTTCAATGCTTTGAATGCACCATTTCCAAGACAACATTTCTTCATTAGTCTTTTTATAAGTACCTTGAGGGCACTTGTTAACATTTCCCTTATTTTTAATATAAAAGTTATTAATTTTTTTTTTAAATTCTTAACAATTGTCCACACCGTTTTAGAATGAATGTCGTTTAAGGTTTTTAAATTTATACTGGTAAGATACCGGTGCATCCGCACGGGTACGGGTTGATGGGGATGATTTATTTCAGTTATAATTTTATTCATATGATAAAAATTAGTCTAGTGTTCTTTTATTTTTATCAATGACAAATTTTGAACTCATCATATTTTTTATCTTTATTACTCACAGATTTAGTCACGTGTTTTGTTTAAATTTATCCGTCAAAAATCCTTTTCAAAGGCTCTTTTAATTTATCAGTCACAAATATTCGGTGAAAAAAATTGTAGAAAACTGTATTCTAGTTGATGAGGGCTTAATATCATTGTTGAATTGAAGTGAGGTGATATTTTTAAGGGTCCTGCTAACCGGTATCCTCGGGACACTGGTTAAGTATACCATAAAAGAGAATTATTATTATAAAATGAAACTGTTTTTGACTTTATTATAAATTAATTACACAATTTTAATGCATTAACTATTATATAATTTCCTTTTTTATATCCTTAACCAAGGGCACCGGTTAGCATTTCTCTATTTTTAATTGTAAAAATGTTTTAGCAAGAACAATTTGTTACAAATAACAACTTATATCTTGTATCAAAGTAAGGTTTTTACATATATATATATATATAGGGTGGGGATATTTTGACTCCAAGAGTAAGTGTAATATCTTACTCCAAATCTTGACATTTAATATTATTCTTGTTTGCATCTCCCTTTTCTTTTTGGCTAATTGTTTGTTTGGATCATTATTAATTCAATTGTATGGATCGCTATAATTCTTTGCGAGGGTACTGAACATACAAGTATTTTGGTTAAGTTTTTTTTTTTTTTGTTGAGTTTGCTTGTATTGAATTGGTGGAATTTTAGGTTAAACACCATGATTGAACAATCAATTTATATACTCAAAGGATAGTGTCATCCTTTAAAAAGAATTGAATATGTAAATTAAATTTATGGTTTTGATAAAATGGTAAAGCCTTCAATTGAATTGCTGTCCATTGTCATATGCAGGAGAAAAAAAAAATCAAAAAATTAATCTGCTGATTGTGTAATTTAGATCAGTGAGGAGAATATTTGACTGCGGTAAAGAAGAATGGAGCGGGTGCGAATCAAGTAAAAAAACGCAGTTGAATAAAATTCACAAACAATTGTTGAGAATTACTGTTCCCACATATAGTATGGATGTGCCACACGAGTAAAATACGAAAATGCCCTTCGGCAGTTAACTACCGAAGTTTGTTGTGAACCGGCGGCAGCTTACTACCGAGGATTTCCTCGGCAGCAGTTAACTGCCGAGGAAAACTGAACATAACCAGAACGTAGAAACTCAGTTTTTCAGTATTGCTTCATTCTTCAAAATTCTTCCAAACCATCCAACTTCTCCAAATTCGATTTTTCAGCAAAATCAAGTGCATCATCTCCATTTAATCACAAGTAAGTATCTTGACTCATTTTTAATCATAATGTTAGTTTGGGTAGGTTTTTTTTTTAAAAAAATGGTAGTTTTCATGTGGTTAGGGTTAATGTATGAATTGAATTTTTTATGAGTGCATGTAGTTTATAATTGAATGTAGTTGGTTTAATTGATGATTGAATGATGTTAGGGTATAATGTGGTTTTGATTGGTGGCAAAATAACACATTTTGAGTATGTTTGATACTTTGCACACAAAGTGTTTGATAAAATGTGTCAATGACAATTTTATTGATTATTTAGTTAGTTTAGGTATTGGATACGATCTTGATTGTAATTCGAAAACGTGTATGTTGAATTAAGTTGAATGCATATTGAAAAAGTGTATATTGAATTAGGTTGAATGTGTATATTGAATTATGTTAAGTTTAGGTTGAATGTGTATGATAATGCATTTGATTTTTTGCGTTTGAATGTTAATGATAATGTGTATGATAATGTTTAGGTTCAATCAATGTCTTTATTTTGGTAAAGTGGTTTAATGTGAAAGCGGTTATGTTTAGGTTATTTTTAGGTTGAATGTGAAAGTGTAGGTTTTGTTTAGGTTTACTGTTTGTTGATAAAGTGGTTGAATGATATTAATTTTTATTTTTTATTTTTTGTAGATATGGCCGATCAGGACCCCATTGATCTATCGAAGATGATTGGTGGTAGGCGTGCCATGACTCAGAGCCACCGCAGGGAGAGACAGAGTGCCCACATCCCAAAGAGGGGTAGAGGTCGGAGGGGAGATGGCTCATGAAGCTCTCAGGCTACACAGCCTGAGGAGTCACAGTGTTGTACCCTGATTTTGGACCTAAAAATACTCGTTCAAATTTCTTTTCTAACACTGATACTTGTCAATTCGCTGTTGTTTTACTCTGAATCTTTGCTCTCTTTTCATCTGCATATTTTACTGTCTCTGTCTCAAAGTACGTTCAAGCTCGATTTTCTTGCATAAAATTATTCAAAGTGTCTTTTCTTGCATTACAAGTCATTTAAGAACTCTCAGAAACATCGCATTACTTTTCTTGCGCTTTATTTCAAAAATCATACAAAAGGGTATTTTGGTCATTTCCTGCAGTGGAACCCATTTTAGTCCCTATGTTTGCCTCTGAGTCTTTTCAACTGGTCTGTACAAATCATTGTTGAGTCTTTGTTTAAAAATCATTTCAAAAATTGCATTTGAGTCAGTTTGGGTCAGTTTAGTCCCTAGGGGCATTTTGATCTTTTCCTGTCAAAATTTCGGCAGGGAGGTATTTTAAAATACCTCATGTCAGTAATTGGTTCGTTTTAGTCGTTTTGTTGATTTTATTTTTTGTTTCACTTTACGTTTTTTTAAATTACCAATTTTATTTTAATTTGCATTTTAGTCCAAAACTTTTTTTTAATTGCATTTAGGTCCTTTTTTAATTGCAGTCCAGTCCCCAAGTTTTATATTTTGCAGGAAGGTCCTTGAATCAAATACAGTGCAAGTCCAGGTGTCATCACCCCATTGGGTCTCAAGTACACATGTCAGCTATAAATACAACACAGTGTCAGAATTTACAGGAGAGTTCCATTAATCACACGCCACCTCAACAAACAGAGAACACTTTCTCTCTCTTGGCAGTTACAGATCAAAACAGAAAAATCACAAGAACAATCACATAAACCCTAGATTTCCAGATTCATCAAATTCATCATTTTTTTCTGTGATTCTCAGAGATTCTGTGCGAATCATCATCATCGAATCAAATCCTTCGCAATTCCAGTGCGAATTCATCACCATTGGCGACGAATTCAAGCACGATCACGAAGGATCCGAAAGCTTGAGAAGAAGAGAAAAAGAAGCAGAATCTGAACCGGTGAAGAAGAAGAAGGAACAGCACCGGTTTATTTCCGGTCCAGCAACCAAATCAACAACATAGAAAACGAAGAATCAAGTGTTTACGAAGAAATTCAACAAAATCTCCAAGCAAAATCTCAGGTAACACTAAAACCGAACCTTTCTTGCTTGAAAATATCAACAAACACGAATCAAATGTAAATCTGCAAAGTTCCAAAGCTTTCATTCAACAAAAAAAACTAAGAAAGAATCAAGAAAAATCTTTTTCAAAACCGTGAATAAAAGTGTAGATCTACAAAGATTTAAGCCTTGTACGAAAAAATCAGTGCCGGATTCGTGTTTAGAACGAAAAAGGATTTCCAAAAGTGTAAAAAAATTTGAAAACGGAGAAGGTTGTTCAACTTCCGGCGGCGGCGCCGCCACCCTTGGGGCGGCCGGCCACCACGCCGGAGGAACAAGTTTCCCCGGAGAAGATGAAGATCATCTTCATTTCCAGGAATCCGGCGAGGAAGAAAGGAGAGAGATGAGAGCTTCTCTCACTAGGTTTAGGTTAGAGAGAGAGAGAACAAAGAAAAATGGAAAAACCGGTGTAAGCATATATATATAAGCCAGTGAACCGGACCGGTCCAATCCCCTTCATTCCTGGCCGTTGGATCTAGGGTTTCCCTCCCTGGATCAATCCAACGCTCCCTATGAATCCGGATCCCTTGGTTTTGGTTTGGACTTTTCTTTTTTCGTTTTTTGCTATTTTCTTGCTATCTGCACCCTGCTTTTTTGCTAATTGAACCTCTGTGTGCTCAATTTTTTCTCTAAAAATTCCTAAAAAAATTGTTATATGTTTCTTGATACATTTTAATACTTTTGTGATTTTTTTTTAAGGGTTTAAAAATGATAAAAATGTGTGTGATATTTTTCTTGATTAATTTGTGTTTTGGATCTAAGTTTGTGCATTTTTTTTGTGGTATATTTCTCATAAAATGTTGGCATGTGATGTGGATGATTGGTGTGCAATTTCATGGTGAATGTGTTGCTGATCATATGTGTGTTTTGCTGATTGTGGATGTAGATTTTCATTTCTTTCTTGTTTTGCAAGAAATGTGTGTTTTTATCAAGAAATAAAGTACAAAGTATCTTTAAAAATGTGTCATAATTCTTGGCTTGAATGTATCCTATTTATTCTCACATTATAGCTCAAAATCAAACCCCTTTGACATTGCTATGATGAGAGAATTATAGGTCATGTGCATGTCTAAGTGTTATAACCAATTTTAGGCATATTTTGTCATTTTATTTCATTTCATTGCTCTTCTCTTTTTGCTATTCCATTCAATTTTGTTTACCTTTTTACCATTTTTATGCCTTATGATACTAACCATTTCATTTCATATTTCATCCATCTCATAGTTTAGGCATTATTTTTTCTATTCATTTCTATATCAAATGGGTTTGTAATAATTTTAGGTAGATTAGTTTCCTTTTAATTCCTTGCAAGACCATAGCATGTATTTAGGACTCAATGTAAAGGACTATGGACACTATAAGTGATGTACACCGACACGAGCACCGACACATGCACACACCCCACATGGATGTTCTAGATGCATGATTAGGGAATGTATGTTTAGATGTATGCTTAGGTTTTACAACGCTTAGACAAAAATCATTTTCCAAAAAAAAGTGTGAATAACCTCACTTGAAAACCTTTTTTCTAAAATAGGAGTCAAAACTCCTCATTTTCCTTTTGTTTTCTTAAGTAAAAAAAACTTAATAAATTTTAATCATACTTAGACTTTATTTTGCAAAATAACTACTTCCACCTCACATTTTCCAAATCTCATGCCCTTGAGGCCTCTCATCTCCATTCTTCAAAATTCCTTTTCCAAACTTAAAATCAACCAACAAAAACAAAAACAATTTTCGAGAACGAACTACGTTTGGTTTTGATCCCTTAAAAGGGTACGTAGGCAATGAGTTAAAACTCCTCCAAGCCAAGTAAAATAAAATCTCAATCATCTTCTTTCCCCATTCTTCACTCAAATAAAACTTCCTTTTTTAAATAAGTAGGCAATAAAAATAAAGCGTAGAAATAAATTTAGGAGAACGGTTCTTATGGAATACCATAATCGTTCCGGGTGCCTAACACCTTCTCGTAGCGAAAACGACCCCCGAACTTAGACTCTAAGGGTTTTTTCCCAATTTTGCCCTTCCCAAGAAAAAATAAGAGAATATCAAAGATTGAAAGGTTCAAGCCTAATTAATGACTTGACACCCGAAAATCGCGATAACACACAGGTTGTTGACCCGTCACAGCCTGTTGACCAGACTGGGGTGGAGTACCTGAACTATCAAGATCAGGTACATCATGATGTGACGGACGGTGGATATGACCAGGATCATATACCACATGAGCAGGATGCAGGAGACGAGGATGACATTGCAGCAGCTGCTGCACCGGAGGTGTTACCTACGGACCCTCCCTTTCCTGGTGGACCGGCTGACTTGTCCTTGCTCCACTCTTATGCCGGTCATGTGGCGTTGCCACTCTGGTATAATTCAAATAATGTAAGTGTATTTTTTTTAATTGTTTTTTCTTTATGTTAAAATATTTTCTTTAATTTAAATGTGTGTTTGTTTAATTATTATATCCACTTTTATATGTGTTTTTTTTTTAATTTGTTTTTCTTTATGTTAAAATATTTTCTTTAAATGTGTGTTTGTTTTTATTATTATATCCACCTCTATATGTGTTTTTTTTTAATTCTTTTTCTTTATGTTTAATTATTTTCTTTAAATGTGTGTTTGTTTTAATTATTATATACACTGTTATATGTTTATTTTTTTAATTCTATTTTTTATGTTTAATTGTTTTGTTTATATGTGTTTTTAATTATTATATACACTGTTATACATTGTTATGTGTTTTTATGTTTAATTATTATATCCATATTTTTTTTCTATTATTTCAGGTTCGTAAGACCCGCGTGCTTAAACCGATTAATCATGGGGCGAAGATTCTCACTCTCGGACGCCCTAACGGGAATGAGAATTGGTTTTGGGATGCGCTTCAGCAGAGCGGGCTACATGACTTGGTCTACTTGGGGTACTCCACCGTGCCTCATGCCCTGCTGCTTACTTTATGCGATAGGTGGCATCCGGAGACCAGCACCTTCCACATGCCGATGGGGGAGATGACTGTGACATTGGATGATGTCGCATGTCTCACGCATCTTCCTATTGAGGGGCGGATGTTGGCCCATGGGAAGAAGATGCCCAAGCATGAGGGAGCGGCGCTGCTGATGACGTATCTGGGTGTGGCCCATCATGAGGCTGAGAAGATCTGCAACCAGGAGTACGGTGGGTACATTAGCTACCCCAGGCTGAGGGACTTCTATACCTCGTACCTTGGTAGGGCCAATGTATTGGCGGGTACGGAGGATCCTGAGGAGGTTGAGGAGCTGGAGAGGTTCAGGACATACTGCGTCCGGTGTTACCTTCTGTACTTGGTCGGATGCTTGTTGTTTGGTGATAGAAGCAACAAGCGCATCGAGCTGATATATTTGACGACCATGGCGGACGGCTACGCAGGGATGCGTAATTATTCCTGGGGAGCTATGACCCTCGCCTACCTATACGGCGAGTTGGCGGATGCATGTAGGCCTGGACACAGAGCGCTTGGGGGGAGCGTGACACTGCTCACTGTAAGAAAACTGAAATTTTATATTTATGTTAACTTTATTTTTTTGTGAACTTTTAATTTTTTGTTATATTTTTCCGTGCGTAATAATTTATAAATGTTATTTATTTGGTTTGTGCAGGCATGGTTTTTGGCGCATTTTCCAGGGTTTTTCAGTGTTGATCTCAACACTGACTACCTGGAAAACTATCCGGTTGCAGCGAGGTGGAAGCTCTAGAAGGGTCATGGGGAGGGGATCACGTATCGGTCACTGCTCGATCGTATACAGTTAGATGATGTATGCTGGAGGCCGTACGAGGAGCACAGAGAGATCCAGGACTTCGAGGAGGTTTTCTGGTATTCTGGATGGATTATGTGCGGCGTTCGTAGGGTGTACCGTCACTTGCCCGAGAGGGTTTTGAGGCAGTACGGATACGTGCAGACCATCCCCAGACATCCGACTGATGTTAGGGACCTCCCCCCGCCTTCCATTGTGCAGATGTTCGTCGACTTCCGCACTCACACGCTTAAGGTGGACGCTCGGGGTGAGCAGGCAGGAGAGGATACATGGCGGGTGGCGGATGGCTATGTCCTGTGGTACACTAGGGTGTCTCACCCTCAGATCTTGCCACCTATTCCAGGAGATCTTCCGAGGCCTGCAAATGAAGAGCAGATCATTGCAGAGCAGTGGCAGCGGTATGAGGCGAGAAGCTCGCCTGACACCTATGACATGGTTAGTGGCGCTGTTGCCTACGCTGATGCGCAGTTAGGCCAGGAGGAGGTCATGAGCATGACCCCTCAGCAGTGGTATGAGGCCATGACCCATATGAGGGAGCAGATCGCGTCGATTTTGACCAGGAGGAGAGCCCAAAGGCCGAGGAGGAGGCACCAGGATCAGGACCAGTAGTACTATTTTCCTTTTTTATGACTTATTTTTTAGTTTTAGTCTTTTGATGACATTGAGTTATGTATATTTGTATATTTCTACTTTGATGACATTATTTTTAATTTCATGGGCTTTTTTTACTTTGTTTAATGTACAAAAATGTTGGTTTAATTAAGTTGTGCATTTGCACCAATATTTATTTGTTATTTGAACTGTTATGATGAATTTTAAAACTTTGTGTAAAAATACTGTTAGAATGATTTTGAAATGTTTTATAGATGAAGATTTCCTCGGCAGTTAACTACCGAAATTGTTTAAGTTCAGATTTCCTCGGCAGTTAACTACCGAGGTTTTCCTCGGCAGTTAACTGCCGCCGGTTGCCTAAAAACTTCGGTAGCAAACTGCCGAAGGGCATTTTCGTATTTTACTCGTGTGGCACAGCCAAACAACATGTGGGAACAGCAATTCTCACAATTGTTGCCCTTTGGATTAAAATAGTAAACGGTTGACACCTTGTTGACACTAAAACTCAACCATTCATTTAAAGTTAATCAAAGGCTTATAATTCTTATTACATGGTCTCCATAAATTTTCAACTTTCTTTATGCACCGAATCATAATCACGCTTTATATCAATTTAGTTTCTGAAAAACCAACAATGAAATTAGCCGATCATGGTAAGGTAACAAAGCCTGAAATCATGTGTCCTCACCTATCTCAGTTAGAACATCAAAGCCATGGATAACTCCTGAAATTTGTATATGCACCGAGGATTGATAACAATTCAATTGAATTCAAAGAGTTTTCCATGTTACTAACACAATAAAATTAATTATTCTATATCATTATTTTACATTTAGATGTGCAAATTCATTCATGGCTAATCACCAAATCGAGATTGATACATGAGATCCTGGATTTGATACCGAATTAATCAAGAGGGAAGAGAGATGCAAACAAGAAACAATATTAATGGATAGTGGCAGATGATAACAAACTTTTTAAAAGAAATAAAGAGTATCAAGATGTGACGATGTTTCTAATTTCATGTTCCTAATTTCAGTTTTTCAAAAATAATAATTGTATGCCACTAAGAGGAAGAATACACAGATAGTAGAAACATATTAACCTTTGATTAAATAAAATGTACAGTTGAGATTTAGTGTCAACGGATCTTATATATATATATATATATAGTTTTGCTAGAAGTCACCTATGAAGGTGTATTTTAGCAATCCACACCTCAAGGTGTGATTTTCACTTTTTAGTTATAACTTTGCTAAAAAACACCTTCATAAAAATTAGTTAGTGTCTTTTAACAAATGCTAATAGAATAACTTACTCCAAATTTTAACCTTTAATTGCAACTTTGAGTAATGATTTAGTAAGCTTTAATTCCATTTTGTATTGTAGTCAACACTTATCACTACAAAATAACAAAACAATAATTTGTAGTTCCTATGATCCTATCGTTGTAATTGTTCATGCAAAATCCGACGTGGATCGCAGGAGTTAGTTGAAGATCTGTTGAACAATCGGGATCGTTCTAGGATATAGTGCTTCTATGTGATGGGGCGCACATGTGACCTTCCTCGAGCACTCTTAAGGCAGTGTAATGGTAAGTGGACCTGTTGAATTCAACCGTTGATTGAGCCAAAATCTGGTTCGGAAGAAAATTATATCCCGACAAACAAAGAATAAATGTCAAGAGGTTTCAGTATCCTGTTACAATTAAAAAAAAACATTATAAAAACAATTCAATATAAGAGGG
This sequence comes from Medicago truncatula, assembly GCF_003473485.1. NCBI lineage: Eukaryota > Viridiplantae > Streptophyta > Magnoliopsida > Fabales > Fabaceae > Medicago > Medicago truncatula. Next base: position 8,548,985 of record NC_053042.1, read on the forward strand.
CATCAAAATAAACTCAATATGTATGGAATCCCACCCGCCAAAAATATTATTATGCATAGAATTATTTTTTTTGACAAGAAATCAATCAGGGAAAGGGAATTGAACCCGACGTGAATTGCTATTAATGCGCATAGAATGTTGAGCTCAAAATGGCGACATCGAGCACTAAATTCATTTTGGGTCATGTTAACTTATGCTTTAGGGAACATGTTAAACATTAATTTCATTTATTAATGGTAAAAATTTATTGAAAAAATGAATATTAAACTATTTAAGCAATAAATTAACACAATTTCCAATACATAATTTCTATTAGTGGAATTCTTAACATATGTCATACGGGCACAAGTTAACATTTCCCTTAGTTTAGGCTAAAAATAAATATGAATTAAAATAAAATACATTCAGAATATAATCTGATAAATATTCGTAATTAACAATGTAATGTGGTTCCTTAACTAAAATAATGTGATTTGTTGTGAATTCGGACTCAAAATCACACCAATACAAACTATGATGTGTGGAGCAAAGGAAAGTAGTAACCAATATCAAAGTGAACACAAGCAATAATCAACAATAACAACACCTAGATCTAATCTAGGAATCAAAGTGAAAAACACAAAATCACAAGCACAAGATAAAGAGAGAAGAAGAGAGAAAACAAACACACCAAAGATTGTTCACCCAGTTCGGTCCAAACTTGACCTACTCTGGAGGAGAGATTGATCTCTCCAATCCACTATCAATGAGTTCTTACAAAGGGATACAAATGAGTTACAAGAAATTAGCTTAAACAAGCTCACAAAGAACAAACCTAATTTCTACCCATTTTCCCAATCTCACAAATGAACAAGACACTCAATGATTTTCACTCACCCAATGTGTTTACAATGTTTCTTAACCCAAGAGAACTCTAATCAAAGACCCTTAACCCTAAAGTTAACTCCTTTGATTTCCCAAGTTTTCCTCTCTTGAAGTTCTCTCTCCTCTTCCTTCAAAAATGAGCTGAAACACTTAAATAGTACACAGTGACAGACAAAAATCGCGTCGCGCCTAGGAAAATCGCGCCACGGTTGAAGCGTACGACCCAAGGTACGACAACCTTATCCACAAATCGCGTCACGGCTGCACAAAATCGTGCCACGATTTGCTTCAGCAGAAACCATCCATTCTGCCAGCAAAATCGCGCCACGCCTCTGAAAATCGCGCCACGATTTTCAGCTTTCACAACATCACAATTTGAAGGCAATTTCAACATGATTGTATATTTGTTTTTGGTTGGTGTCCAAATTTAGGATCTTTTTTGGTAGTGGCCGGGGATTTGAACCCCGGACCTTGCATATCTTTATGCATTGTCCAATCAACTGAGCTAAGCTCACGAGGATCCAAATTTAAGATCTAAAAGGGGTTAAAGATAATCCTTTTTTAAAATAATAAAAAAAGAATATTTTGAATTATAAAAACTTGTATTAGTTATAAAGGAAGTATTTACAATTTATGCAATTCTAAAATAAATTGAAATAATTAAATAGGCATAGATATCCTTTTGATCTCCCTATTTAAACAAAAAAAAAAAAAAAAAGTTTTGATCCCCGTGTTTTAAAATCAATTTAATATCTTTTGTCCATCATCTCATTTTTAGACTATTATTTGATGATGTGACATATTTATTTATGATTTATATATATTTTTGTTGACGTGTATTTTTAATCTGGCCTAATAAATGTTGCATTGTCATAGATAAATGATGCACATCATTAAAATGATCCAAATATTAGATGATGGATCAAAATTCAGAATGAAAAAAAAGAAAGGATCAAAAATCGATTCTTAAAATAGAGGACCAAAACATTAAATTTTCTAAAATAAGATAATAAAAGTGCATTTAAGCTTAATTAAAATTATAAATAAGATATACTCCATCCATTTTTAAATATAAGTAAAATTGATTTTTTAAGTTCATTCATTTAATTTAATGATGCATGTGGTTACCATATCCATATGCATGTAGTTCCTATGATCCTATCGTTATTTACCGTTCTAAGACATTAACCCAGCTTTGTTTTCGCTGTTGTTAGGCTTGAAAATCCTGACGCAGAAGAAGTCAAAGAGTTCGTGCAAAAACAGGTTGTGTTGACAGATTCAGTATTGAAGACATGTGATTGTAGAGCCAAACTTGGTGAAACTATCAAAAAGTTGTTTGATCATCCTCGTTATACCGCTCCTTTCAAAAGAGGTGCTAATCACTAATACTGGTCTTCAACCTCAAAGTGTCCTTTATGTTCAGATACGTACGTTGCCTTTCTCAATCATTCACTTTTTTTTTTGTTTTTCTTTTCAAGTAGCTTGCTAATTTACAATGTAGGGATGGGGAAGTCGTAGATGCTGGGACTGAGACTACTGTTAACCTTTATCAAGAACTCTACTATCATTTTCTGGGTACGGATCAGTCGGAAGATATTCTGTGTTGGAGAGATCTTAAGAACTCTAAATATATGTTTGACTCAAGTGTCACTGGTGATGGAAAGGTACCATTTTTTCCGTGCTTTCATATAATTTTCAATCATCAATATTATCGATACTCATTCATTTTGTGTACATAGTAAGAAAATGTGTGACTAGTTTAGTAGTTATTGTTCTTTTTAATGACATGTTTATTCTTATAGTATCTGTTTAAGCCTTGCTAGACATATTTTTCTATGCAAGGATGAGTGTTATAATTAATTTCATGTCATAAGGTAGGTAATAGTTTTTTTTTTGGTAAATAAATATAGGGATCTTCACATGAAAGCCTAAACTTTCAAACGTTGCAATATTCTAATTATTGTCTGAAAAACCATTAAGAAAAATATTGGTATGTATGCGCATATGCTTCATGAGAAAACATATTCATTAATAATAGCATTGGCAGTTACCATACGCTGATATTATTTTTCCTTTACATCGAACAAAGGTCTTCATTTTTTCTGTCTTGCAAATTTGAACTATGGTTTCTACTAGATAATCATCAAATTTGTAGTTCCTATGGTTAAAGTCAAAGCTTTATAAGTCAGGCATAATTTAATTTTCCGTGGTCAGGTGCATTAGTGTGTCCAAATACGCAATTTCATTATGTTTATGACTTCAAATTTCCTAAGAAACTGACTATTTTTATTTTGCAGTATGTTCTGCTCTCTATTAATGAGGGGTGTGATCCGGTTAACAAAATGTATTACTTTGACTTGTCCGAACTTCCTAATGGTCTCGAAGGTTTTCAGAATGAAAATGCCTTCCTTCCTTTTGTCGAGCTTATTGATAACTTTGATGCAATGTATCAAGCCATTGCTAACGATGACACTGTGTTTACATTTTTAACCAATAAAAATGCTCCAAAATATAAACTAGTCCGAGTAGATTTGAAAGAACCAAATACTTGGACTGATGTTATCCAAGAATCTGAAAAAGATGTACTCAAGGAAGCATACGCCGTAAACGGTAATCAACTTATAGTGAGCTAGCTACTTGAGTGATGTGAAATATGTTCTGCAAGTAAGAGACTTAGAAACAGGTTCCCTGCAGCATCAATTACCAATTGACATAGGCACTGTTAGTGAAATTTCTTCACGGCGTAAAGATAGTGTGGTTTACATTGGCTTTACAAGCTTTTTGACTCCTAGTATCATATATCAATGCAACATTGGGAGAACACAGATTCCTGATATGAAGATATTTCGTGAGATTGTTGTTCCCGGGTTTGATCGCTCTGAGTTTCATGTCAATCAGGTAAAAATGAAACTCACTCACGCTTAAAGTTGAATTATAGATTAGGCCCTCTGAGTTTTAATTATTCTTATGTGAGTATGGCCATTGTTGTCTATTGGAATTTGGTTTGTCTTATTTCATTTCATTAGCTTGTGTTTGATTATTTCATATGCAAAATTATACATTTCAGGTTTTTGCTCCTAGTAAAGATGGAACCAAGATCCCAATGTTCATTGTTGCGAGAAAGGATATTATTTTGGATGGTTCACACCCTTGTTTATTATATGGATATGGCGGTTATAACATTAGTCTTACACCATCTTTTAGCGTCAGCCATATTGTCCTAGCAAGATATTTAGGTTTTGTTTTCTGCATAGCAAATATCCGTGGCGGTGGAGAATACGGAGAGGAATGGCATAAAGCAGCATCCCTTTCAAACAAGCAAAATTGCTTTGATGACTTCATTTCTTTGGCTGAATACCTTGTATCTACCGGTTATACCCAACCCAAAAAGTTATGCATTGAAGGCGGAAGCAATGGTGGACTTCTAGTCGGTGCTTGCATAAATCAGGTTGATTCATTTTCTATTCAATTGGAAGTTGCATTTGTATTGTTCTCCCTGCATTGAGCTAGCTCTATTTACGATTGTGCCCCATTTTGAACAGAGACCTGATCTTTTTGGTTGTGCATTGGCTCATGTTGGTGTTATGGACATGTTACAGTTCCACAAATTCATATAGGTTTGTCTTGATGTGTATTCATCTGTTATTTTGTGATAGTAATAATGAAAATTAATTTGGTGTTTTGTAATTCAGGTCATGCTTGGACTTCAGAATTTGGTTCTCCTGACAAAGAGGAAGAATTTCATTGGCTAATCAAGTGAGTTTGGTTAAACCTGTCATTAAATATTAAGTTGAAACTATAATTTTGCAGACTTTGATGTAGGGGACTATTTGTGATGTGATGTGATATCTTATGATAATAGTTAAGTAAGTTGTTTTAGGTACTCACCATTGCATAATGTCTGGAGACCATGGGAGCAACATCCAGATAAGTCAATTCAGTATCCACCAACAATGCTATTGATAGCTGATCATGATGATCGTGTTGTGCCATTGCATTCATTGAAGCTGTTAGCGGTTAGTATGCTTTCCATAATTTATGAATTTATTTTGGAAGCTGCAAACTTTTAACTTGTATTCCAAATCCAAATATTGAGCAGACCAGACCATGCAGTATGTCCTTGTTACTAGCCTAGATAAAAGTCCGCAGACGAACCCAATAATTGCTCGAATTGAATGCAAAGCTGGACATGGAGCTGGGCGTCCGACACAGAAAATTGTAATATACTACTAATTTGTTTTCTTGTTAGCTTCGTTGTTATTGTCTTGGTAAGTTATACTGTACTAATAAGTTGTTGACTGCAGATTGATGAAGCCGCTGACACGTACACTTTTATGGCTAAGATGTTAGAGGCTCATTGGATTGAGTAGAGCTGTCAAAAGTAATGTGCGAGATTTCATTTCTTCCTTTTCCTCTCAATCACAATTGATAACAAAGTTATTGGAAATAGTAGTTACTAGACTTATTAGGGATAGCAGATGTGTACCATTAAGGTACCAATTAAAATGTGTCACATACCAATGTTATTTTATAAATGTTTTATTTGATGTATTTTATAAATGCTTTATAAAACAGGTTTGTTTCATTTTCTATTCAATTTGAAGTTGCATTTGTATTGTACTATTGTACCTCATTTTGAACAGAGACCTGATCTTTTTGGTTGTGCACTGGCTAGCTAGCTCCCTCCTTCCTAGGGATTATGGCATGTATGTATTCATCATCATTTGAGCTCTCCCTTCTTTTCGTTATGATGTGGGAGGACCTTTTTCTTGGATAAGGGCGTCAAGGGTCCGCTATGTGAAGTCCCGTGACCGATGATCCCTCACCAGGATGCCCTTATGATATGTTGACTCATCTATCATTTTTCAGGTTGTCATGTGCTTTGGTGTGACAATAGCATGTCACTCTAAATTATTACGATGATACACTAACTTGTGTGTTTGAGTATCATACCTTAAAAATTGGTATTTTTTATCGAGTAGTCTAATGACTAAAAATTCATATTTTAATCCTTTAAAAGAAATTCATATTTTAAAGATGATTGTATGAGATTCAAACTCCAATATAATATACAACGTCCATATAAACTGGGTTAAATTGACGGAACCAAAAAATTAATAAAGAATATATAAATAAAGAAATATATTAATTATCCTTGTAAGTGAGAGGACACAACATAATGGTTGAAAATGGCGACATAATCCTTCCCTCCTTTCTCTGTAATGTGAAGTGAGAGTCTCTGAAAGAGAAATTTGGTCCCTATTGAAAGCGAAACAATGTTGTCATTTAGTGTCCATTCCCGCCACATTCTTTTTCATTTTTCTTCTTACCGTAGCAGCATCAGATACCCAAACTTTCTTCCTCGTTTATTTACCACCAACACATTATTCAAATCTCATTACTCTTCTTCTCTTAACAATAACAGCTATAGAAGAAAAATGGGTTCACTTTCTGTGTTTGATGAAACCATCCAATATCCCATTGCTCGCAGAAACGACTCCGTCATTGACAACTATCACGGCGTTAATGTTCCCGACCCTTACCGTTGGCTTGAAAATCCTGATGCTGAAGAAGTCAAAGACTTTGTACAGAAACAGGTTGTTTTGACTGATTCAGTGCTGAAGACATGTGATTGTAGAACCAAACTTGGTGAAACAATCAAAAAGGTGTTTGATCATCCTCGTTATACCACTCCTTTCAAAAGAGGTGTTAATCACTACTTTTACTTCCACAATACTGGTCTTCAACCTCAAAGCGTCCTTTATGTTCAGGTAACTTACTTTCTCATCTACTATTTTTGTTTCTTTTGTTTCAAGTTGCTTAGTAGCCATAAACTCTGCAACCTTTTATCATCTGAGCTGCACTGGACTTCTATTCAAGTTATATTTATGTATCCAATTTAAATTAGGTAAATTTAGTAGTAGTACCATTGTGTTAATTATTTCAGGATAGTTTCGAGGGTGAAGCCGAGGTTTTGCTTGATCCCAATGTCCTTAGTGAAGATGGTACTGTTTCACTCAACAGCTTCTCGATTAGCCAAGATGCTAAGTTTTTGGCTTATGGGCTCAGTTCAAGCGGTAGTGATTGGGTCACCATAAAGGTCATGCGTGTTCATGACAAGGTTGTTGAGCCTGATACTTTGTCTTGGGTCAGTAATATCTCATACTCTTTTAGTAACTTAAAATTAGGATACTCAAGAGTTGAACGGTGAATCAAGATTGATTGGAATTTATTTTCATTCAGGTTAAGTTTTCCTCTATTAGTTGGACGCATGATAGCAAAGGTTTCTTTTACAGCCGCTATCCGGCTCCAACAATCAAGTAAGCCGTTACTTTCAAATTGTTATTCTGTTTTTCAATTCATATTTCCGGTTAAGTATTTATGTGGAGATCTTCTCAATAACAGTAAGTGAATCATAGCGTTGCTGATGATGGTAGGAAAGACTAGAATCAGTCTTCCTTTTTCTTGATTGATTACTTTACTAATTTACAATGTAGGGATGGGGAAGTAGTAGATGCAGGGACTGAGACTGATTCTAACCTTTATCATGAGCTATATTATCATTTTCTGGGTACGGATCAATCACAAGATATTCTGTGCTGGAGAGATCCTCACAACCCTAAATATATGTTTGGAGCAAGTGTCACTGATGACGGAAAGGTACTGTTCTTTCCTTGCTTTTGTATGGTTGAGAACATGTGACTAATTTCCTAAAAAACTTACTGCTTTATTTGATTTTGTAGTATGTTCTTCTCTCTATTGAAGAGGGTTGTGATCCAGTTAACAAAATATACTACTTTGACTTGTCCGAACTTCCTAATGGTCTGGAAGGTTTTCGGAATAAACATTCCTTCCTCACTTTTGTAAAGCTTATTGATGATTTTGATGCCAAGTATCAGCCCATTGCAAATGATGACGCTGTGTTTACATTTTTAACTAATAAAGATGCTCCAAAATATAAACTAGTCCGAGTAGATTTGAGAGAACCAAATACGTGGACTGATGTTATCCAAGAATCTGAAAAAGATGTACTTGGGTCGGCATATGTTGTAAACAGTAACCAACTGATAGTAAGCTACTTGAGTGATGTGAAATATGTTCTACAAGTAAGAAACTTACAGACAGGTTCCCTGCAGCATCAATTACCAATTGACATAGGCACAGTTGGTGAAATTTCTGCACAGCGTGAAGATAGTGTGTTTTTCTTTAGCTTTACAAGCTTTTTGACTCCTGGTATCATATATCAATGCAACCTAGGAACACGGATTCCTGATGTGAAGATATTTCGTGAGATTGTTGTCCCTGGGTTTGATCGCTCTGATTTTCACGTCAATCAGGTAAGAAATTAAGTGAAGAAAAATACTCAATCATGTGCATATGTTACTGTATTTCCAATTTTGTATTATAAATTAGGTCCTGTGAAATATCATTACTCTTGAGTCTTTTAATGAGTGTGGCCATTGCCGTCTTTTGGAATCTATTTGTTTATTGTTGTTTCATTTGCTTGTGTTCGATTGTTTGACATAAAGCTACACATTTCAGGTTTTTGCGCCTAGTAAAGATGGAACCAAGATACCGATGTTCATTGTTTCCAGAAAGGATATAATTTTGAATGGTTCACACCCTTGTTTGTTATATGGATATGGTGGTTTTAACGTCAGTCTTACACCATTTTTCAGTGTCAGTCGTATTGTCCTTGCAAGGCATTTAGGTTCTGTTATCTGCATAGCAAATATTCGTGGTGGTGGAGAATACGGAGAGGAGTGGCATAAAGCAGGATCCCTTTCGAAAAAGCAAAATTGCTTTGATGACTTCATATCTGCAGCTGAATACCTTGTATCAGCCGGTTATACCCAACCCAAAAAGTTATGCATTGAAGGTGGAAGCAATGGTGGACTTCTTGTTGGTGCTTGCATAAATCAGGTTTGTTTCATTTTCTATTCAATTGGAAGTTGCATTTGTATTGTGCTCCCTGCATTGAGCTATCTGTATTTACTATCGTACCCCATTTTGAACAGAGACCTGATCTTTTTGGTTGTGCACTGGCTCATGTTGGTGTTATGGACATGTTACGGTTCCATAAATTCACTATAGGTTTGTTCTGATTCGCTCTTTGTAGTGTCTACTAATTTGTTATTTTGTAAAAGTAATGTTGTATATTGATTTGGTGTTTTGTTATTCAGGTCATGCTTGGACCTCAGATTTTGGCTGTTCTGACAAGGAAGAAGAATTTCATTGGCTAATCAAGTGAGTTTCGTTAAACCTATCGTTAAATAGTAAGATGAAACTGTACATTACATAAACAGATATCTGAAAGTTTTGCTAATAAGTGATGCTGCAGGCTGCTATGTAAGACTATATATGTGTATGCGACATCTTATGATAATACTATGGTGTTTCAGGTACTCACCATTGCATAATGTCCGGAGACCATGGGAACAGCATCCAGATAAGTCGATTCAGTACCCATCAACAATGCTATTGACAGCTGATCATGATGATCGTGTTGTGCCATTACATTCATTGAAGCTATTGGCGGTTTGTCTGCTTCCCATAATTGAATTTATTGCATTCTGATTTATTGAGTTATGAATTTAATTTGCAAGCTTCAAAACTTTTAACTTGTATTCCAAATATTGATCAGACCTTGCAGTATGTCCTTGTTACTAGCCTGGATAAAAGTCCCCAGACGAACCCAATAATTGCTCGAATTGAATGCAAGGCTGGACATGGAGCTGGGCGTCCGACACAGAAAACTGTAATATTTTTTTTTCTTTCTAGCATCCATTTTGTATTGTTGTACTGGCTTGGTAAGCTATACTTACAAGTTGTTGACTGCAGATTGATGAAGCCGCTGACCGGTATGGTTTTATGGCTAAGATGTTAGAGGCTCGTTGGATTGAGTAATGTGGTGCAACTTCATTTCTTCCTTTTCCACCCATGACAATTGATAAGAAAGAATCAGCATTAGGTGATGTCTTGATGGCAGTGGCATAGAGGGATAGTTATTTTCAGTGATTTCTTTAGGGGGCGGGACGTTCTCATTAGAAAATTTATCACTCTATTATATATAAAAAAAAATGTATTTCCCCCTTTGTATTATAGGAATGGAACAGCCTTCCTTCCGTGAAATATTTGGACAGTATATGACCATTGAAAACTTTATCATGTTATTCTTTTGGGTGGCATTTCACATGGGAAAGGTTAATCCTTTTCCACCATGGGAATGTTGGATTCAAAGATTAGATTAAGTGAAGAACATATTCTTAACATGCTCTTTCAACACTAGATTTTTCTTCATACTATCTTTCAACAATTTTAAAATTCTAAAAATTAATTTTTAGAAATTAAAAAAATATAAAAAATTCAGATAATTTTTTTTTTAAATTCTGTAATTCATTTATTGAATGTTAGAATTTTTTTTTAAAAAATGAAAAAAAAATTGTTCAAAATTTTCCAGAATTTTATTTTCTTAGAAAAATAAAAAACTTTAATTTCAAATTTTTTTTTAGGATTCTTATTTTATTATGAAATTAAAAAATATATTCTTTTTAGAAAAATAAAAACTTATCTTATTTTCCAAAATTTTATTTTTCTTTGCAAAAAAAAATAAAATTCTAACATTCGATGAATTACAGAATTAAAAAAAAAATTATATGAATTTTTTTATATTTTTATATTTTTTTAATTTCTGAAAATTAATTTTCAAAATTTTTAAATTGTTAGAAGATAGTGTGAAGAAAAATCTAGTGTTGAAAGAACATGTTAAGAATATGTTCTTCACTTAATCTAATCATTGAATCAACTTTTCCATGGTGGGAAAGGATTAACCTTTCCCATGTGAACACACACCATTCTTTTGTGGTGACATTTAATTTGGGAAAGGAGACTTCTTTCCCATCATGGGAAAGTATTTTTTTGACCATTAGATCAAATATAGATCATAATGTTATCATAGACACTCACCACAATATAATGCACCTCATTTTATACCTTTCTTCTTCTCCTTCCCTCTTGTTCCTCTTCATCATCTCAAATTGTGTTCATATAAACCCGGAATAATGTGAACAAACAAGCCTATAAAAAACAAGAACTGATTGAATCATTCACCATTCAACATTTATTGAATCTCAAATTAAATTGATTGAATCCTATTATTAATTAAAAAATATCTACAATTAAATGAGTTAATATGAAGGAAAAAACGCAGGAATAGAAGGATTGAAATTGAACCCTCAAATTCACCCATAATTTTTTTTCTTCTGCAAAAACAACAAATCTCATAACCCCAAATCAATACAAGACAACAAGAATCCAGGAATAACAGCAACAACACCAAACGTGAATTAACAGATCCAAACACCAAACATGAATTAACACCAAACGTAAGCAGCAGAAGCTCCGACGGAAACAGATCTGGAACCGAGGCGGCGACGACGGTGGTATTTCATGATAATTGCTGTTTACTTTTGATGATTTTTACCAACCTTTTTGGCAACATAGAAAACAAACTATAAAAGGGGGAATTGTGAGAAAAATGCAACATTGAAATTTTTTTCTTCTCTTTTCAAGAACTGTGTTTATTATTAATTGATAGGGAATCAGCGATGAGGATCACGTTCACCGGCTTGAAGTTCTTGACCAATAGAATAGGAATCAGGTGAGATGGTGGTGGGAAAAGAGGAACATGAGTGGTTAGATTTAATATTGAGAGTCCATAATAAAGATGTGTTATACACTTGATCCAATGGTCAGAAAAAGCTTTCCCATGATGGGAAAAAACTAGTCTTTCCCAAATTAAATGTCACCTTCTTTTGTGATTAAAGTAGAGAAAGTGGTGACGTTTAGCCTGGAAATCAGGAGTTGTTTCCCACCATGGGAAAGCTCCCTTTCTCAGGACAGCTGGCATTATGCAACCCGTTGCTAAAAAAAAAAAATGAAACTTGTTTTTTAATGTTTTTTTTTGTTTCTTCTTGTTGCACCCTTTAATTTACTTTAGTGTATTGTCTCTCCTCAATTAGTTCACATTCACAGAAACGAAACATACAAAATTGCAGGAAGAAAGTAACCATAAGATCTGGCATAAAACAGCAGCATAAAAATTCATCTTTCATTTTGCTCCAAACAATTCCAACAACCATATTCAAGATCTAAGGTAAATTCTCTATTTTTAACAAAAACAAACAACAATTTTTTCTTCATCATCAACAACATTTTCCAATCTCAATTTCAACAACAACAACAACAATCATCAACAACAACAATAACATTTTCAACAATCACAAACTCCCAATCTCAATTTCAACAAAAACAATAATTATATACTGTGTTTTCTACAACAGCAGCAACAACCTTAAACATCCACAAAGGCACAAAGTTGTTAAAAGCAACAACGATAAACCTCCACCAGAAGTTCACCGCGAATCATACAATGGCAACGAAGTACACGCGCCGAACTTACGTAAGATTTCACTGCTGAGATTATTAATAGAAAGATAAAGTTCCACGAGAGTCGAACAAAGCTCAGCTAAATGCGTTGGGATTTTTCCGGCGAAGTGATTTGCCAGTGATTTTGTTTCCTATGACAGATAAAAACTCTATATCATGGTTGAGGATCCAGGTGAACAAGCTGGAGAGGTTGAGAGAACCGAAACTCTAATAAGTCTTCATATGGATTATCCTTTAATTCTCCAGATTTGGGTGAAACTAAGGTTGATTTGGGGATTTATTAGTGATTTAAAAATTAATTAATTAAAAATAATGAATTAGAATTTTACTATCATGATTTTCTGGGTTTTTATTTTTTATTTTATTTTTAAAGATGATAATTAAAGATGAAGAGAATAATAGGGAAGAATATGAAGAAATGAAATGAAATACTATTGTTGTTTAATTAGAAGGTGGGGACCACTGCTGCAGTCCACAATGTCATGCAACAATTCACAACAATTACCACGTCACAAATCCTAACCATCCAATTAAAAAATTAATAAATTCATGGTTGTGGTTCAACTTTTTCATGAAGGGAAAGAACTCCTCTTTCCCATACTAAACCCCACCAGAGAGGTGAAAGTGGTTGAACATAAACTTGATCGAGAATTTGCTTACTTAACATCTTCTGAAGCAACGTGGGTCGAACCCCCTTTATTTTGACTCATTTGAGGTCCTTCTTTGAGGACAATCCATCTATTGGATTGGATGGATGTAAATCACAGGACCTCTATCATCTGGTTACATTGTTAGTTTGTAATGTCCACAGCTTGTGGCGGGCAACTGACAAACCTTTAGGTTTGTGATGTGATACTTATTTCTAAAGAGATCTTAAAAACTTACATAAAAATGGTAACTACTTGTGACACTTGTTAAGTAATCAAATATAATAAAACTATCTTGAAACTTTTTCAATATAAAATTTACTTTTGTTTCCTTAACAAATTTCTTAAGGACACTAGTCAGCATGACCCGAACATATATTATTTAAGGAATTGTAGACCTTACTTAAAAGCACTTATGAATTGGATCCGATATAATATGAGCCTCCATATTAGGATGCTACTCTTCACCTTCAAATTTTCTAGAAAAATCACGCATACATGTTTCAAAAATATACTTTTAGATGATAATTATTTTCCAAATGTACACAATCAAAACCATGCTAGGAGGTGGCCAATTTCGGCCTCCATATTATTATGGAACAATAATTCTCTAGATTCAATTCAACTGTGTTTGCTACTTCAGTAATACCATGTTCATGTTACATTGACACAAGAAAAGCAAATGTAACTCAGTTTCAGCCAAAATTAATTCATTCAAAAGTAACCATATAGGAGCAAAACATGCAACAATAGGACCAATATAATAGGGTTGGCAGTACGAGAAGGAACAGTTCAGGAGAACATGCTAGTTTTACTAGAACTGGAAAAAAGCTGCTCAACTTCAAGATAATAATTGCGTCAGTCATCGAATTATAGTTAGCTCAAGACTCACTCAGTCAAAAACTCAATATTTCACTCATTTATGTTTTTCTCATCGCATGAGAAACACACTTTTCAACATGAATGAACGGGAATTTGATGTTATTATTTGACTGAAAGTAAAGAATATGGAAACCGAATTATGCAATGGACACGTCGTGTGTGATTCAAAACAGAGCGGCCAGTTCCTGTTCATCGCACAGTAGTTCCATAATTTCATCCAAGTTCAATTTTTTAAACTCACTTTTAGAATATCATTTCAAATAGTACTGGAGTCTACTGCAAATAGTTAGTGCGGAATGTGCGCGAGTGTTGTAAACTTCGGAATATCAAGTTAGATTCATACTCATATATAAAATATCATTTCCAGTATGAATTCATGTTTAAACAATAACACTGTCAATTATTCAAAAAAAATAAAAAATACAAGTAACACTCTCAAAACCAATTCTATCTAAATCAATAAGAACTAAGACTTAAAAATTGGGGCAATAAGATACCCTTATTAAGTCAGAAAACATTCCATTTTGATGTCTGTCACATCAAGTTGCAAAATTTCAGCTCTACAACCCAACATAGATCCAATGCTGCAAAACCAAAAGTTACGGAGAATAAATTATTTCAATTCCCATAAGCCTTGGGTATTTATTTAGTTGAGGGCATGCAGTAGTGTGTGTATATATATATATATAATTGGATGTAAGGAATAAATATTATTTCAATTCCCAGAAGTCTTGGGTGTTTATTGTCATACCTAGGATGCGTGCGTCCAAGATCCCCATGAACGAACTCCTTGATATAGGTCCCAGCCTGCAGAGATTTTATAAATTAGTGATTGCAGATTTGGCTGACCATCATGACCCATAATTATTGATGGGGTGGTACAAGGGGGAATAGTACTCTTGCCATGTCCTCTAGCTGGACAAAATGGCAGTCAGTTACTCCTATGTGATAGTAATTCCATTTGCCCAAATAAAGTACTTATAGTACAAACCAGCTTACATAACTTTTCTGCCAAATTGTCACCATTCATTGCAAATAGCTAGACAAAATGGCAGTCAGTTACTCCTACGTGATAGTAATTCCATTTGCCCAAATAAAGTACTTATAGTAAAAACCAGCTTACATAACTTTTCTGCCAAATTGTCAACATTCATTGCAAATCAAGTCTAACAGCCTATGGTTGGAGCTACCAAATTATTGGTGTTAAAAACATAACTGTGTCTAGCTCTAATTTAAAACTAAATTCAGTCATTGAGAATTTTCATTTACAATCAATACATAAGAGAGAACTTTAAAACAATACCTGCGTACACAAATGCAAAAGAAAATATTGGGAACTTCCAGCGATTGTCTCTAGTTTCATCCTAAAAATTTGGAGAAACAGAAGGGATTGAAAATTTCAGTTAATAGTTTAAATGTGGCCTTGATTGTGAGCTTGGCATAAAATTATCAATATATAGTCATACCAATGAATGATCTTTTCCCGCTCTAAAGGACTGCGACGGTGTAGCACTCTTATTGGGGTCTTCTGCATAACTTTCTGCACAAAACAAGAGAAAATTACGTGGTTTCCAGAGTTGCAATTTAAAACAAAAAACTCCAGTTATGCAGAAATCCCACAAGAGATTATCCCAATGATTACAAGCATGATCCAAGGGTAAAACAGACCTCGGTCAAGCTACAGCAAAACTTCAAAGGAGTCAAGAATATGAAATTTAATATCTGGTTCAATTTTTCATTTTAAGTCTTTAAATTTTTGCTTAAATAGATTTCAATCTAATCTTGAAGTTGTTACATGGGTCCTATTATTTTCAATAGTTTTTTGTATATATTCTCTTAGTAAAAAAATATTGTTTAGTAAAAAAATATTTCAATAGTAGCCACAATAAGTGTCACTTTAGTAAAAAAATATTGTTTTAAATATGAATGTCACTTTTAGTTTTCAATGTAGTAGTAATATTTTTTTCAACTTGTACCATCCAAATAATATAATGGATATTACTCCCAAAGCATTATACTTCACTTTGCGTTTATGACAGTGGGAAACACACCAATAGTTAATAAGAATAATTTGGTAAAATTACTATTATCTTCTTCTATTTATTGCATTTCTTAATATGTGTGTAAAAACCTTAACGACATTCATTTTGAAACAGAGGCAGTACAATTTTGATACAAACTTATGTGATTGATTGAACATGAAACGAGTAGATACATCAGACAACATGCAACGGAGGGTCAATATAAGCAATGTTCGGAAATGGACTCAATGAGCAAGCATATTATATGGATAAATTACAGATTTAAACGAGTAAAATTTACAACCAGGATGTGTTATAATAAAAGATGACACATCTTTGAGCTCTACTTAACTTATATCAATCATGCAGAGACCGAAATAATAACCAAAGTTCTGCCAGTTTATGTTAAACTTTTCTTACAAAGCACAAGTTCGGTGACAACTTAACAAGTAATATACAACAACATAAAACTCACCAAATCCTTGAGTGATGTCACATGTTGAAGATCTTCATCCTTCAGAGGACGAGAAATCCACACTAAAGCAGCATATTGCTTCTATACAATTTGAAGATTAGAATAGTAAGGATGACTCGGATGAAACAATTAATGAATCAAAGCTGCAAATCATTGACTATAAAATAAGTATACGATTAAGAAGAAAAATGCAAGACCTGCTTCTCAGCTTCGCCTTCACGCATAAGGTCCCAGCCCTGACTCCCAACAAGTTTCATATTTTTCACTCTAACCTACATGAACATATGGCATTGTGCATTTACTCGCCATGAAATAAATAGCGTACATACAAATGTTATCAATTCAGCTAGAACATTACCAATTTATTCTCCGTGGTATTTATCTTTTTCTCTATATCTTTTACAGACAATTCAGATGGGACTTGTCGAGCGTTTTTCACCTCAACAAGAAATGGCCTGCCAGGCCCCAGCATTCGGACCTAGAAGATTAATTACACATCAGATAAATTTATCCACCAATAAACTTCAAAAATAATGCATCAAAACCATGAATTTTAGTACATCAATATCTTCTCTTCCAGCAGCATGAAACTTGAAACTATCAGCTTGGCATGCTTGAAGTATGTTTTCACCAATTATTTCCTACAACGTTACATAAGTATACACTATTGTCACCTACCACAACCAACTTTAAAAGGAAGTATTTTGTAACAATTGAAATTTGCAAGAGCAGACAGTACCTCAACTGACGCTTCCCCCATTCTTTCATCATCAATGATCCAGCGTGATTGACTCACATTCCGTGAATACTGTGTGAAAGTATCAGTATAAATTTTAGGTTGCACGAGCTAGATTCAATCTTAGTCGATCATTACTTTGAAAGTCATAGAAATATGCCAATGTCCAGAAAAAATTATGGAAATTATATTCCATATACGAGAATCTCTTTCTGGGACAACTGGTCAAACAAAAGAAAGCACCCTTGCATATCACATTAAAACAACAGTTGAACATCTCTACATAGTTTTTAGTATGTGTAATATGCATATCAGCACATTTGAATATGTCAGCTTATTGGTGCCACATTTGAGAAAACTGGTTAGAGTATTTTTATTTTTTTTACCTTCAGGTACCTTCTATCAAAATATACAGGTATTACACAAACATGGCGAGAGAAAGGGAAGTTGAGAAATAGTAAATAGATCAGCATCAACAACGGCCAGGCCTTAAGAAAAAGAGGTAGTAAGGAGATAGGAAAAAAGTGAGTGAAAAAGAGAAAGAGATCAAAGACACAGATGGGAACTCCCTCGATTGAACAAAGTATGGGGGGTCGAGTAAGAAAAAGAGGAACCAATGATATGGCAGTAAATTTTCCATCTTGATGTTCAAAAAGTAAAAATATGAGCACGTCAAAGAAATGTTGATATAGTTAAGAGTTGCAATATGTTAGTTCAATTAGGAAAACAGGGGAATAACATAAGAAAGGCATTACCTTGAGGTATCTTCCACCAAAATATAAAGGTGTTCTGTAGCAAGAGTAAGTAAAATGGCAAGGTTGATTTGCCTAAAAAGCAAGAAAAATTAATTAGCAATAGAATAATATATAATCATAATAATAGACAATGTCTGCCATTGATTAGCTTAGAAATTTTGATTATTATAGTATGAAAGCAAAAAAAAAAACATCATTCAAAGGAAAAGAATGAAGAATTACCGTTTCCAACAAGAATTTACAGCAATGAGAGGATTGATCTTGAAGAGAAGTGGTGAAAGTAGTATTGTGTTCATCTATAAAAATGTGGAATAAATTGTGAATGAAAGGAAATATAAAATGATTATAAGGAAGACAATGATAAAAGTGGAGAAACCTGTTTTTCTTCTCTTATTATTATTATTGTTATCATCTTTAGAAGCGGTGTATGTCAAACGAATGTGGAAAGAAGCATCCTGTTGATTTGAATTACATCGACCACCGAGGAGAGTTTGAAGTGGAGGCAGTAGAGAAAAGTTGAAAGCATCTTTAGCAGAGATGAAAGTAGTATTATCTTTGAAACCATATTTGATTTTGATGTATTGCCTAAGAGTGTTATCGTTGTTGAGGATAATAGAAGGAATGATTATTTCCAGGGAAAAGGAATCATGATGAGAGTGATAGCCTTGACGTTTAACCATATCAGAAATGAGAAGAGGGACATTTGTATTATTATTATCATCGTGAAACCTAAACTGAAGGATCCCTAAGCAAAGGGTGCAGAGTTTATTATTATCACCATATGTTGGTGATAGGGATGTAAAAGCATAGACGCTGCTGGCTTCAACTCTAAACACACGAAAGATGCACCGCACACATAACTGCCAATCAAATTTGAAATTGAAATTGAAATTGCTTAGTAGTAATAATTACTAATTAATTAGGAAGAAGAAGAAGAAGTAACGAAATGATTGATTACCCCTAGGGAGAGAAGATCGTTGACGACGTCGGAAGGAAGAGACTTGATCACTTCTTCTAACTCCTTCTGCTGCTGCTCCGACGACTCCATTCTCCTCTCCCAGGATTACACTGTCACTCAACTCTAACTCTGTAAACTGCAAATTCATTTTATTCCTTTTTTTTATTTTATTTTATAAATAAATTTGTACAAATATCAAAATTACACGTACTTATTTAAGTTGGAAACTTCTATGGTACACTCACGGTACTCTTGTTTCACAAAATATATAAATTAACGATTTAATGAAATAAAAAGGTATTTGTCAATATTTATATTTAAAAAACATCATTTCATAAGAAAAATCATCATTTCATTGTTTATAAGGATCATATTAAAAAATTTACATTTTGTCATAAAAAATAATCAATATTCATTGTTATGAGTAATAAAAATTCTTAAAAATTAAATTTTATTTCGTCGAAGCTTTTGGTAAATAAAATTTAATTATCTTAGTTGTCAATGATAGAAAATAATTATTTTTCTTCAAAAGAAAAACTCATTTATTATTAATTTTACGACTTGGTGTACCGATACACCCAAATTTATTGGGTGTACCATAGAATTTGTCATTTAAGTTTAGTGGGGTGAGTGTGGTAAACTTGTTGTCTAATATTGTGAAAGTTAAAAATATGTCAAATTAGTCCTTAGTAATTTTTTATTTATAGGCAAATTATTCCCGGTAATTTCTCATTTATACATAAATTAATCTTTGTGTAGTTTAACTATCTTCAGATAAAATGATTTCTATGACATGACAATTGTGTGGTGTCCAAACGAGGATGTCACATAAGCATTTATCGTTTAGCTCATATTTTGTAAAGGAAAAAGATATTAAAATGATATACCTATTATAAATTCAAAAACATATTTTCCTATTAGGAAAATTTAGTGTCTAAAATTGATTGACCATTATAATTTGAGGACCAAAGTGATGTTTTTACTCTCACTCAAACTCTTCTTTGCATCCATCAAAGCATCATGTGTTTCAATTGTCATATGTCACATTACTATAATGAAAATAAAATATAAATAGTATTTTTGATTGGTTAAAAATTCACATGAACCCACGAAAAGAGTGTGTTGCTAGCATTTGTTAACAAAAGCAATCAAACTGAAATTAAAGTTCTGCATTTCCATAGCCAAATATTCTTAGTACTTTGAGAGCAGTTAATCAGAAAAGAGACAGTCAAAACATAGAGTGCTCTTCCAAGGTCAAATTTCTCATTACTTTTACTCTGTATTGTGTGGTGGTAACAAATAATAATAAAATTTGGGAAGATTATAAATGGAATATAATATATTGTTTCTGTTTGCTTATGAGAAAGAATGTGACCTCGAGTAGGGGTCATTTATAGTTCAACATCAATAATTAATGAAAGCAATCGAACAATAAAAGAAGAAGCAGACAAGGTAGCTGCTTTTTTGATCATATTCTTCTAATAAAGGCTAATTAAGTAAGTAATATTGATTCATGTGGTAGCTAAGTAAGTCATCAAAGGGGTCGAGTATGTCTTCCAGTTGCCCTACCACAAAGTAATGCATTCTTAGGAATAGGGTATTCATCTCTGAGTGATGTTGATGTTGTGTATACACGCATATAAAACTGTTGCCCAAGATATTGTCGTGCCCAAAATTCTGACCTCAAGTTCCACATTCCCACATTGTCAAGTGGAACATAGATAGCAGTCCATGACTTTGGATATACCTGAGTGGTGGAACGCGAAACTGCATCTCGAAGATTGTACTGGTTCCTTTTATCACTTGTCCATTGTCCTCCATCCATACTGCAACATTCATATATAGGTTATTATTAATATTATGATTGATGCTGATTTTAAAGAAAATGAAAATTATCTAAATATATGTGTTTGTGATGGAAAATCATACTCACCCAACAACAAAGAAAGAGTAGCCATCTAGATGATAGCTCTGAAGGATGTCTTCGTCATTTTGGAAAACAATCTCAACAAATGTTCTGTAGTCAGTTTGCATAACAGAAGTGTCGAGGTAAATACCACCACCACTAGGTCTATCAGAGATGCTTCCAGGACGGTAAACACCTGCTATCTTGAAGAAATCAGCCAGCTTAAGAGGAGTGTCGGGGGCAACATAAGACACGCTGTTAATTGCGTATCTTTGTTTCCCATTAACTTGTCCAGCTGAACTTGATAGTACAATTGTCCTCGTTAAGTTTATCATGCCGTAATGGTATGATCCTTGCGGATTTGGTCTTGGTCCACTTGCCGTCAGGTTTGTCCTAATAGAACGGGCTTGGTTCAAGGACCAGTCGATTTGGATGGTGGGTCCACCGGGGGGTGGACCTGAAACTGGGCCTGCAGAGTTGCTGTAGCGAAGAATTCCAGTGGAGGTGAGTACAGGATTGGTAAATCGAGAGGAAACAACAATATAATAGTCTTGACTAGGTTGATCTGCGGTTACTAGAACTGAGTATGATTGACCGACGTGAACGTCAAGGGAGGAATAGGTGGTTTGGAGGGTGTGTGTTCCTTCCACTTCTACCAGCTTCATCTTGTGGTTCTGTATGCGAAAGTTGAGTGAATTTTCCAATCCCACGTTTGATATTCTAAGCCTGTAAGTCTTTCCTGTAACATTTATGACAAGTTTAGTACTAATGTTGAGGAAAGCTAAATAAAACAACATTATGATTCTTATTCACGTAGGTAATGCAGTACCTTGCTCCACATTGAGAGATGATCCTCCAGACCCACGACCATTGATAAGAATTCCATCAGGGAAAGGCAACTTCTTTCCGTTATCAAGTTGGGCCTTCAAATCCTGTCACATAATACAATACAATCAATTTTACTGAAAATGAAAATCATGGTCTGAAAATGATGATGAAGATAGTAAATGATTAGTTACCGTGTGGTTGGACTTGTACCAATCTCCAATGAGGACAGTGTAATCACCAGCGGGATCATCGAAGGGAACGGGAATTCTTGGCCTACTTAGAATTCTAATTCCTCCAAAACCACCAGCAGCTTTGTGGAATGCAAGAGATGGGAAATAATAGAAACTACCAATTTGATCTTTTACTTGAAGTATGTATGTGAAGTTCTTTCCAGGTGGAATGGGACATGTTGTTCCAAACACTCCATCTTCGTATGAGTTCCTTCTCTGCTGGACTCCATTCCTGTGTGACATGCCATGTCATCATTTATTATACATTTTCTTTCAAATAATTTTAATTCTGGCTGGCTTGCAAGGTTATATGTCTTATCAGTTATTATCACAAATTCACTATAATTTAAAAAGTGGTCCCTAATATACTACTATTTCACTTAATCAAGGAGATAATTAGCTCAATTTGATGGTTAACAGCAAAGCATGATTAAAGTAAATGGGGCCAACCCAATTAAAAAGACTTTTGAGGCAAGCAAGCATAGAATAGAAGAAATTCAAAGTGATTGATACTAGAAAGTAATAGAGTAAACTTTCCATCTCCATATACTATATGAATAAAATACTAATTGATATAACAAGTGAAGCTGGTAGATCTGGGTGGATCCATCCATGTTAACAAAATTGGCGGGTTGACCCACCATGACCAGCATAGTACTACAAGAGATAAGATGATAGTATGTGTGTTTTGTAAGGTTTCATCATTTTCCTATCCTTTGCAGCCACACAACACAGTACAAGTGGTGTGACCCAACAAACAAACATCCCAAAATGTAGTACTAAATAGTATGATGAATATGAATATATACTAACTAACAGGAACATCATTAAAAGAAACCAACTATAATAACATAACATGCTTTCGTGTTTAATTCTTTTTGTTATTTATACATATCATATGGTATAGAAATTATATAGGAAATGTGAAAGGTACTAACCATGAAATGAGAAAAGGTTCATCCAAGCTGTTGAAGACATTGATAATGAGATTATCATTTGTCACAGAATGAATGTCTGGTCCTGGGAATTGGCCATTGATAAGTATTCCCTGCATGTGTGTCACAAATTAATCACAATGACTCAGATCCGATAAGGTATAAGGATGAAAGTGAGAATATAAATATACCTGTTGGCGAACACCAAGTGGATAAATGTCACCATAGGTAACGTTCCAGTTGAAGAACCTGTATGGATCTTCAGCAACAATAATAGTTGTAGTGATGGCAAAGAGGTAAACACTAACACATAATAACACCAAGTTCGGTGCCATTTCACTGAATGAATGAATGAACTCGAAGTGAAGAAGCTAGATAACTTAATAAAGACACCTTTTTAATAATACTATAAATAAACAAAGGGAAGGGAAGTGGAAGGTGGATGAATATGATATCAAATGGGCACCGCACAGCACATGGCCAGGAATGGACAAAGAGTGTGGTACAGAGTGTATATGTATCATGTTTCAAAGAATCAATCAATATCAATATATATATAGCCGTAAAAGGGTACTAGTAAAATTAAAATATAGAGGGAAACTCCAACCAATAGATTTTCTTTTTCCCACAAGTTGACCAATTTAAATTCTAGTCAAAAAACCATGTATACACCTCATTTTTAACTATATATCAATCATTTAAAATATTAACTTTTACGATTTTAATAAATAAAATAACAATTAAAAGAAGAACAAATTTCACAAATACCTGATAGATCATTTTCTTTGCACTATACTTTGTATCATATAACATTTTTTATTTAATTATATTAAGTCAAATAGTGAGTCAAAAAAGAAAAAGTCAAATGGTCAATATGTTTAAGAAGACACCTATTTTTTTTTCATTCATAAAATTCTTACATGAGAATTAATTTAATAAAAACCACGTTCCTTGTCAATTTGAATGGCAAACTTTTTTAAATTTAAAACAAAAAAATGTCTTTTTGAATAATTCATGAAGAAAATTCAAATATTGATTTTAGTTTATTTTAATAATTATTTTGAAAAATAGTTTAACGTAAACATTTTAAGTTAATTTATATTATATATAAAGAAAATAACATTTTTCAGCTCTTTTGGACTGACTTTTTCCCTTTACAAAAATGTCATCAATTTTCAATACAAATAACACATGTAACAAATAGATAAGAATAAATTTAAATATTAAATAAAATGTAACGAACACGATATAAATATATTTATGTCTAGTTTTTTCTTTTATCATTTAAAAAGTGTAACAGACTAGATGAGTATATTTATACTTACTTTTTTATTATCTCAATTATACTCTTAAACAACTTTTTCTATAATAAAGATTGTTGTTGGTGTCACAAAAAAAAAGAATTTATTTTATATTTTTTTATTATATTGTTGGTGTCATTGAAATAGATAATCATGGTTAGTTTGGTTTGTTATAACTTGAAAGCAACAAACATTTATATTTTTAGTTTTAATCAAAATCAAAATTTCATTAAAAAACACCGTTCATAAAACTTGTCAAAAAAAAAAAACACCGTGCATAATTTTCAAACGTTAGTGCAATATAAAGAGTGAAAAGACGGACCCGTCTTTTTTCTAGTATTTTATAATATAAAGGTTACAACAAGTAACTTTGCTAGAATAAAAAGAAAAGTGCACTTTTCTTCTCTTTTTTTTCTATAAAAAAAAAAAAAGTGCAAGTTCTTAGGACCAAAAAGAAAAGTACAAGGTGCTTTGTTAGATTAAAAAATAACAATAAAAATTGACGAGGGTAATTGAGGATGAAGTCAAACTTATATGGAACATTAAAAAAGGTCAATGCAATTTAATTTTTTTTCTTATAGAAAAATAGTGGATTAAAGTTAATTGTTAATATTTAAAAATATTTATTTATGTTAAAATAAATTTATAATGGTACGAGCCTAAATGGACCAACGCAATTATCTCATGGATTATCCAACAAAGAAGTCTACTTGATAATGAGTTAAATGACCCAATTGTAAGGTTCAAATCTAGGGAGAGGTGTGTCAACCTCAGTAAAGAGCGGTGTCCATCTCGATGAATGATGCAACAATGAAACTCTTTTTTTTCAAGAAAAATTAACAAAGAAGACATGTCAGTGTGTTTTAGACTCCCAACCTTGGAAGATTATGGCATAAAGACAAACCCTTGAGAGCACCCGACTTCCCTTAACTCCATAATGAAGCTGCAACGAGCCTTTAATACTCTCAAGTGAAACATTTTTCCATGCACTCTAAAATGAGCCGCTTTTTATGGTTCTAACCCCTTTCGAGAAGGTTCAAGTCTTGGAAACAATTGAAGGAGATATGCATGACTTGGTTCACAATGAACAATATAACAGAAAAAAAAAATATCTACATGCTTGGTAAGACTTAGGCAAAAACCAAAAGAATCTTGAGCTCGTTCATGGATCCTTTCAACAAAGAAATATGTCTGATCACAAATTTGAACCATGCTATAACACTCTACTTACTGGTGTCATGTCTCAAAATATGACTATTTGTTGATTCATTGGCGACGACTTTCCAATACTCTTGGCGAGTTAAGAAAAGGAGCAACATACTACATTGTTATGGAAGAGATTGCACTTACGAAGTAGGGAGATTGTAAAATTTCCCCTCAACAATGACTAATTTTAGAATGAAGGTTGCAATTATCGAAACAGAGGAGGACTATTCCCAAGAAGTGTACTTTTAGGGTTCTTAGGCTTCAAGATTACTCAAAGGACAATAAAAATTAACCCCGACAAGTGCAAAACCATCCTTGGGATCTGAATCTAAACCTACATAAAAGAAGGGAAACGATTGGTAGGTCTCACAATATCCATATCTTGTTTTCTCTCTAAGTCAGCAAATCGTTCACTGTCATTTTATCAAGCCCTAAAGAAGTCATAATGGTTTCAATGGACCCCACCGTGCCAACTATCCTTCATCACCTTTAGTCTTAACTAGGACAACTCCAAGCAAGTTGACATTTCAATTAAAATATATAGGGTAGCTGTTAGTTCGACACTAGTTAAAGAAAGAGAAATAGCACATTATCCAATGTACTTCGTTAGTAAGGTGTTTTTATGAGTCAAGATATTATACTAGAAATTTGAGAAACTAGTATACGTTTTGGTGGTTACAACTCAGAGGCTTAGATAACATGAATTTTTCGATCAATAGTCTTGCAAAAACTTGAACTTTCAAAGAGGATGGTGACTTGGTTAGTTGAGCTTTTCAAACTTCAGATCGATTTTCAGCCAAGAGAAACAATTAAGTTCTAAGTCGTAGCGGAATTTGTTGTTAAGATGACGCATCCACCTTGCAAAGAACAATGAGCCTTGTTCATGATCAGATTCTAGATCCCATATCAATGGAAGTGGATAAGGCATTATTTTTGAAGGATTCATCTTCAAAAGTGCCAACATATAATAAGAATATTAATCGTTAATATCATGAATGCAACTCTCTTGGGATATGGGAGTATCCCACTTTCAAATTAATAGTGATTCGCAACTATTTGTCAACCAAATCAGTGGCGAATAACATGTCAGAGAATAAGCCATGGTTAGTTAGTTGGAAAAGGTCAGGATACTTATCCAAAAGTTTAAAGAAGTCTTCATAAATCTCATTTCCTGAGATTGAAATACCAAAGAAGAATAAACTGGAAAGTATGAAGGTATCTAGCCAACATAAGCCTATGGTTTTAATTTCAAACCATGCAAGCAACATCTATTTCAAAAAAAAAAAAAAGTGTGTTCGTGACCACTAATTTGACGTGCATCGAGGAACTACGAGACTGCCTCTCAAATGAGATGTTTCCCACCGCCGAGGAGCAAGCTTGGAAAGTCAAGGGAGTTGTAGCACACTACACTATCATTACTAACGTTGTACATGATAGGGTTTTTCCAACCTTTATTGTTATGTCTCGAAGAATAGGAAGCATAATATGTGACGAAACAAATACACAAAGGAATCTATGGCAACCATTGCACATCAAAGACCCTGGCTTCAAAGGTCTGCCAAGATATTATTAGCCAACCTTACAAGCAGATCGTAAAGAAACTATATAGAAATGTGACAAATGTCATAGGTTCGCCAATCAGCCATATCAAACACGCTAACGACTTCACTAAATTGTTGCAATACGCCCCTTTAATGCATGGGGACTCGACATCTTTGAACCATTCCTACAAACATCGGGTCAGTTTAAAGTTATTGTAATTATCATTGACTATTTTCTAAGTGGATAGAAGACAAAAGGATTAAAAAATTCATAATGAAAAATGTCATCTACTTACATGGGCTCAACCAAACTATCATGACAGACTAAGAAACTCAATTTTCATGTCAAAGTTCCAAGATTTATACGATGAACTCAAGATCAAGTTAAACTTTGTCTCACTTGAGCACCCTCAAACAAATGTGCAGGTCGAATCTACGAACAATGCACCATTTGCGGGTTACAAAAGATATTTGACGAGACATAAGAAGAATGGGATGAAGATCTAATAGTAGTTCTATAGACATATCACATTACAATATAATTTTTCACAAAAAAAAAAAAAAAAAAAAAAAAAAAAAAAAAAAAACTTCCAAACTCTTGTATGGATCATATGCAATGACATTAGTCGAATTGACACCAACATCATTTCAAGTTGGCCTATAAGAAGAAGAGCAATGATATTTGAACAACTATTTTGGTATAACTTTTGGGACAACCTTGTTGTTCTCTATTCTCATTGGTCAAAAACAATGGAGAGAGAAAAATGAAGAGAGAGAATAAGAAGATAATGTAAATATGAGAGAGAAGGTTGTACAAAAGTTATACAAAAATGGTTGTACAAATATCATTTCTCTAAAAAGAATAGATATCGGACCAAAGCAGAAGAACACATCTTAACTTGCTTGACGAAGTTAGAGAGCTAACACACATAACCAATCAACGGGAATACATAACCCTCATTTTTGGCGTCGGAATACAACCAAGTGTTTTCATTCTTTAAAAAATGTATGATACAGGTAATTAGTTGTAATGATAAGTTTACTTGACTAGTTGTGAAATAGATGTCGGTGATGGATGGGGTCATATACAATTACAAAATGTGCTGCTGAGCATTTGCATCGTGTGTGCTTTTGTCTCCCTCAATGCATGATCACATCACATGGCTTCGTTTGACGACTGTGGTTAAGTCAGTGACTGACGCCAAAGGTAGGCCATCCCCTCACATGTGACGAATTTATCATATACTATACTATACGCCAACCATTTCAATCATTTTCTACCATCTCATCTCATTATACAGACAGACAGATGCACCAACCATCCAATCCATATATGCAGCGACGATTGAGACAATATTAATTAATTATGTACTTCAGTATTTAGTTTATGTTATATTTATTTTCTTACATAATGAAAAATGCCTCTAATCTCTGTAATCCACCCTTGCACGTATCATGTACGCCTTGTAAAATTAAAACAATCAATTATTAGTTTCTAAATTATCCTCTCACAAATGTGGCCCTTCAGCTATTAAAATCAATCAACTGTCTATTCTCATGCATCACCCACCAAAGTCTCAAAGTGAACTAGTTTATAGACCAAACTGATAGATGAAAATATAATTAGTAATCTTTTAGCTGATTTTAATAGTTTATAGAGACTAAATTAACTATTTGTTTATTTTCTATTGTCATCTATTTTCTTTCTTTCTATATTCAATATCACATTCACATCATTTCATATGATAAAAAAATCAATGTTAAAAGAGAGTATTTGAGTGAATATTGTTAACATCGTAAAAACTACCGTTGTGAAAGCTTAGTACCATTGTGGAAGTTCTTAGTACCGTTAAACCTTATTAATAAATAAATGAAGTTAACTAACGATATAAACTAAGATTCTTCAAAAAAAAAAAAAAAAAAAGCAATATAAACTAAGGAATGCGCCTGAAAAGTTATATTGGGAAAAACTCAAATTTCACATACTAAAAAATAAATTTATAGAGAGTGACATCTCTAGTATTTAAAGATAATTTTGAAAGAGTGACGTATCTTATCTTACAAGCTAATTTTGAAATTATGAATTAGGTCGAACCTAAATTCTAAGATAGTATTAGAGCTTATTGATTGATCACCCTCGTTTACTTCCAAACACCAAACCCAAAATTGTGGTGTTAGAAGTATATTGAGAAAAATCAAAACCAATATAATTCAAAATGAGTTTATAAAACGTGAAACCCCTCACTTTATAAGGCAATTTTGTAGGAATGAATTCATTCCAAATAATAAGAAGCTACAACCATATTATTTTCACAAAAAGTGCACAATTTTTTATTACCAGGTTTAAAGTACCAAAATGATCTTAATTAGTGTCATACCTCAAATTTGGTCCGTTTGAAATCTTTTATCCGTTTCTCTTACCATGTAAAACTCGTTTTTGTGTCGTCTTTAATTATTAAAAAAAAAAAAAAAAAAACTGTCATCTTGCATTTAAGTCTCTGCTCGCTTTTTACAACAGTTAAAATCACTTCATCCGTTTTTTTATATATAACTTTTAGACGCATTTTATTTTTAAAAGTTTTAGTCGTAACGGTCAAGTCTTTTTTTTTAAAGGTCTAATTGTATTTTAAAAGTCGCGTTTTTTAATCATTTCAGACAAAATTTCGGCAGGGAGGATACTTTGAAGTACCTCATGTCAGATTTCAAAGGGCCTTTTTTTTTTTATTATTATTAATTAATATTTTATTTTTATTTTATTTGTCATTTTTTATTTTTTGTTTATTATTATTTTATTTTTTATTTTATTTTTTGAAAAAAAACAAAGAAAGGAAAGTCAGTCACGTGACTTTCTTTCTTCTTTCCTTTTTTTCTTCTTTTTCTTCTTTCTTTTCTTTTTCTTTTTATTTTTTATTTGTTATTTGTTAAGTCTTTGTCCCCAAGTCTCCAACAGGGGTATTTTGGTCTTTGATCTGTACCAGAGCCAACCCTATTTTGTCACTATAAATACACTGTCAATCATTGAGAAATGGGTCCGAAATTACTGTTCATGAGTCAGAGAATTTTCAGCAGTAGCCATTAATTCACAAAACCCTAATTTCTACTTTCCCAACCAGTTTTCAGATCAAACACTAAAATTACAAAGAAAATAACATGAACTCATGAAGAATATTCATAGATTCATCAAAATCCAGCAACACAAAACTTAAGCAAAACCTCAAATCAATCCATACAACCACACAAATCATCATCATCTAAACTGTACAAACAGATCTGAAACAAAGAACGAAAAGAAGAGGAAGCAAACCGAACCGGAACCAGATTGGAGCAAAAAGCAAACCGGATCGGAAGGAGAGGAGCAAACCGAACCGGAAAAAGAGGAGGAGAACCGGACCGGATTCAAACAAAGAGAGGGAGATCGGAAAAAGAGGTAATGGTTTTCTTTCAACTTTATGTTGTGTTTTGTATGAAGTTTTTTTGAAACTAAATTTGTAGATCTAGCTCAAATTTCTCTACCCTTTTTAAAACTAACACCGGATTCGAGTAGAGGAAGGGAAGAGGAGTGGTTTGATGTAAAAAAAATTCGAAAAAAAGCAAAAAAAAAAACTTCGGCGCGGCGGCGCTCCGGCCGACCACCACGCCGGAGCAGCTCCGGCCGCCCCTCTTCATCTTCTCCGGCCGTGTTGTTCTTGAGGGAGGGGAGAGCTTCTCTCTCTAAGTTTAACTTAGAGAGAGAAGTGTTTTAGAGTTGTGTTGTTTTTTTGTTAAACTTGCTTTTATAGTAATTTCTTTTTTGCCGGATCACACGCGCGCGTACTCATAACCATACGATGCTCCATCGCGTTAGTAGCCATCAGATCTGGGTCATTCCTTGATCTGACGGCTACCGTATGATCTGTCTTTAAATCCTGTGTGTGTTCTGCTGTATGGACTGTGGTGTGTTTTCTGTTTGAACCGTCAGATCGTTGATCTGACGGTCACTGTGCTTCCAGTATATCCTTCCTTTTTTTCTGTTTATTTTTAAAACCGTTGGATCTTAGATCCTATGGCTGTGATGAGATCTTGGGATTCAGATCTGGACCTCTGGATTCATCCAACGGTCCAGATTAGATCCTGCTGAGCCAATTTTGTTTTTTTTTTAATTAATTGTTCTTTATCATTTTTTAATACTTTTTACACTTTTTTTTGACATTTTAATGCTTTTAAAAATTCCAAAAATATTGTTCTTATTATCTTAATTTTCTCTAATTTTTAAAACCCATCCTATTTGTTTTCTTTTAAAATTTTCTATTTATTTCTTATATGATGATCTTAATTGTTGCTTGTCTTTATTCCTTGCTTTTTATTTCTTATGTCTCATTCACCATGATATGCTTACTAACGATTTAATTTTTTTCTTGAATCATAGCATGCACATTTAATTTTCTCATCATCTTATTTTGTCATTGATTTAGTGTGTATAAATAGGGAATTGATGTAATTTTATTTCTTGCATTTTTATTTTGGCATAAAGGCCTTAGGGTTGTATTTAGGAATTGATGTAATAATCTAGGTAACACAAGCACCGACACATGCACCGACACTACCACATTTTATTTACCGCTTTCCGTTAGTTTTTACAACGTTACGTTAGTTTTCACCGTTAGTTTAGAAAAATCATTTTCTCAAAAAAAAATCGAATATGCGAAACTTCAAAAATCATTTTCTTAATAACATTTTCCCTTTATTTTCTTAATCAAATTCTCAATCAATTTTAATTCAACTTCAATCATTTTCAAAATTTAAAATCAATCAACCTCACTCATTTCTTTTATCTCAAGCCTTGAGGCCTCTTTCTCTTCTTAAAACCATTTTCAAAAAAATCTTAAAATCAACCTAACCCACCAAAGAAATTTTTGAGTGGAACTACGTCGGTTTTGATCCCTTTCCCAAAAGGGTACGTAGGCAGAGGACTTGTCCTTCCAAATCAAATAAAAATAACCAAAAACATACTTCTTCTCCCTCCATTCTTTCACTTAGATTTTAGGTAATAATTTTTCAAGTAAGCCAATTGAATTTAGCACAAGATAATTTAGGTAAGCGGTTCCTTCGGAATACCGAAGTCGTTTAGGGTGCTTAACACCTTCCCTATTCGAAACCAACCCCCGAATCCAAAGTCTCGATAAGGGTTTTTACTCATTTTTTCCCTTCCCACGAATAAAAATTGAGAGTTCAAAGATTGACGATTCAAATCAATCAATGGTTTGATATCCGAAAATCGGGGAGCACAGAATGGCGACTTCACTGGGGACAAGATCCTATGCGGGTTAAACCCACCTTACTTTCTTTATTTTGTGCTTTATTATTTGTTTACGCTTTGTAAATATTTTCTTACATGTTTACGTGAGTGGTGAGATAAGCTCTATACCCGAGCTTGAGGGAAACTTAAGATAGGACGGTGGTATAATCATAGTTCCATGCCAAGAGTACTCTTCGGTATTGGCACATGTGATAACCCCACTCAACGGAGGGATCTTGGAAGTATATATTGTCAACGTGAGTACTCATGTTTGGCATGCTATTTTCAAGTGACCTTTGAAGTTGAGGACCGTTAGTCACATTTAACCCATCTTGGCCTTTTAGGACGTAGTGCGGTGGCTAATCGAGAGTACTCTTGAATTAGTTGATACGCGATACTACACCCAAACGAGACTTTCCGACGAATATAATTGGAATGGGAGTACTCCCGTCACCCGATAAATATTCGGAAGTGGTTAAAGACTTTGGGAACTTGGTAGAACCCTTGTTACAAGTGCAATTTAAAACCTTAGTCCTTACCAAATGGCGTTGTTACCCTTTGACTCCAGCATCCTATGTGCTTTAGTATTATCATGCATACATGCATCCATTCATAAATATTTTTTCCATTCATCGAATTTTTTTTTTTTTTTTTTTTTTTTTTTGAAGGACTTATAAAAGCTTTGTTGTAAACATTGTAGATATGAGGAGCCTTAGGCAATATAGTTTCAGGAAGCCAGATCTCTTGAGTTTGAGGAAGCTAGGGAAGAAAGTGGTTTGTACGGACGATTTCTACAAGCAATATGGAAATCTGATGGGTGTTGTTAAGACAGATATTGACGAAGGGCTTCTCAACGCTTTTGTTCAGTTCTATGACCCGAGCTACCATTGCTTTACTTTTCAAGATTACCAGATCCTTCCCACCTTGGAGGAGTACTCTTGTTGGATTAATTTACCAGTGTTGGACAAAGTACCTTTCAGTGGCCTCGAGGAAACTCCCAAGCATTCAACCATTGCCGCAGCCCTCCATCTTGAAACGGACGAAGTGAAAGCACATCTCATCACTAGGGGAAAATTCTTGGGTTTCTCCACCGATTTCCTTTACAAAAGAACCACATTCTTTGACAAAATGGGGGTTGCCTATGCTTTTAACTCCATCCTTGCCTTGCTTATTTATGGCCTCGTACTCTTCCCTAGCCTCGACAACTTTGTGGACATCAAGGCTATCCAAATTTTCTTGTCAAGGAACCCTGTCCCTACCTTATTAGGTGATACCTATCTCTCCATCCATAGACGCACCCAAGCTGGTCGTGGAACTATCCTTTGTTGTGCACAATTGCTACATCGGTGGATCACCTCTCACTTACCCCGAACTCCTCGCTTCACCACCAATCCAGAAAACCTTCTTTGGTCAAAAAGACTCATGTCCCTTACTCCAGCCGAGGTAGTGTGGTACGATCGGGTTTATGACAAAGGAACCATTATTGACAGTTGTGGGAAATTCTCCAATGTACCACTTCTTGGGTTGGAAGGAGGAATTAGCTACAATCCTACACTTGCCCGACGCCAGTTCGGATATCCCATGGAAGGGAAACCTCTCAGCATCTATCTAGAGAATGTATATTACCTCAACATAGATGACAGTAAAGGCATGAGGGAGCAGGTTGTGCGAGCTTGGCACACCATTCGTAGAAGAGACAAAGGCCAGTTAGGGAAGAAGACAGGTGCCGTTCATGAATCATACACTCAGTGGGTGATAGATAGAGCTGTCCAAATTGGGATGCCTTACAAGATATCAAGATTTGTATCTGCAATCACTCCAGCACCACCCCTACCCATGACCTTTGACACCGAGAAGGAATACCAAGAGCGTTTAGCTGAAGCGGAACGTGAAATACATAGGTGGAAAAGAGAGTATCAGAAAAAGGATCAGGAGTATGAGGCTGTAATGGTCCTACTAGAGCAAGAAGCCTATGATAGCCATAAGAAAGATGTGGTAATCGCCCAGCTGAGAAAAAGTATCAAGGAGAAAGATGCCGCACTTGATCAAATTCCCGGGCGGAAGAAGAAACGTATGGATCTCTTTGATGGGCCGCATTCTGATTTTGAAGACTAGTTCGCTTCAGGAGCTCGAGGGTCTTTCAGTTTGTTTTACACGCTTTTACTAGTTGTTTCCTTTATTTACTTTGGAGTCTATCCCTTGGCTCAGTCTGTTAAAAGGGAATTATCTTGTTTTACTTTGAAAGTCTATCTCTTGGCTTTGTTGTTAGAAGGGGAATTATCTTGTAATCAACTTTGTTTTTTTTATGATTTGTTTAGGTTGGTATGTTTACAAAATTGCTTCTATAGGTCCTTCAATAAAAAAAAAATAAAAAAAAAAATATAAAAATTGCATATTTTAGCATATAGCATATCATGCATCATATTGCATTCATAAAAAGTATCAAAATCCAAGTCTCATACTCTCCTCATTTCTGCCTCAGAAAAGCAAAGTGGCCCGGCGTATTCAGTACAAACCCACTCGCATTCACAACACTCGAGCTCATATCAAGAAAAGGATGTTAGCGGCAGAACAGGAAAACGCTCAGCTCAGAGAGGAACTGGTTAACCTCAAGGGAGAGATGGAAAGAATGGCACTTATGATGGAAACTATGATGGCTGAGAGAGAGCAAGCAGCAATCTCCAATTCAACTCCTGTTGTGGTTGTCACAGCTGCACCTGAGGGTCCCCCGCAACCATCTCCGACTACTACTACAACTATCGGCCTCACCCAGCCTCTGATAACTGATTTTTCTTCTGGTAATATGGCAACTATGGGCAACTCAGGCTTCCGTCCTCTTGGCCCCCAGGGTCCCTTTGCTACTCCTCAGTATTCCATGCCTTCAGGCTACCCTTGGGGCATGCCGATTGCAACTAACGGGGGTTTTGGTCCAGGCGCTACTGAAATGCCATTCACACAGGGTCAACAGACTTCAGCACCTTTCCAGATGAGTCAACCGATTCCTCAAGCTACCATGACTCAAGCAGGTCCTACTGTGCATGTTGGGCCACAACATGAAGAGCAGATTTATCACTCCGACAGTATAATGGGGGATGATAAAGTAATCGATTGGGAAGAAAGGTTCGGTGCTCTAGAGAAGAAGATGAGTAATATGCGGGGAAAGGAAACAGTCGTCCAAAGCATATATGACCTTTGCTTGGTACCAGATGTAAACATACCTCCAAAGTTCAAGATGCCTGTATTTGAGAAGTATTAAGGGGACACATGTCCACAAAATCATCTAACTATGTATATTAGGAAGATGATAGCTTACAAGAATAATGTTCCCTTACTCATTCACTGCTTCCAGGATAGTTTGACTGGTCCGGCACATACCTGGTTCATGGGGTTGAAAGGAGTCACTACTTTTGAACAGTTGGCTGAGGCCTTCATGCAACAGTACAAATATAATACCTATCTGGCGCCAAGTCGCAAAGAGTTGCAGTCCTTAACCCAGAAAGATAAAGAATCGTTCAAAGAATACGCACAACGCTTCATTCAAAAAGCTGCTCAGATTCGTCCTCCCTTGGATGAGAGGGAACTTTCAGATTTGTTCTATGAAACCCTGAGCCCTTGTTATTCAGAAAAGATGATTGTCTGTGCATCACAGAAGTTCACTGACTTGGTGGAAACAGGAATGCGTATCGAGGAGTGGGCTCGTAAGGGAGCAGCTGTTTCGGGAAGTTCTTCAGGTGGTTCTTCAGGGGTTTCGTCCAATGGTAATAAGAAATTTGGGAATGGTTACCCAAAGAGGAATGCTCAAGAGGTTGGCATGGTGGCTCATGGAGGACCTCAGCCCGTGTACCCTAATCACCCCTTTGTTGCCAACATCACCCCACAAATGACCGCACCCCAGAACCCAAACTATCAATCACCCAGACCTCAAGGACCTGCACCATATTATCCCCCATTATACCAACCACTATACAACCTACAACAATTCCCTCAACAACCATATTACCCCCAACAACCATACCAACAAAGACCACAGCAACAACCCCGTCCTCAGGCTCCTCACAATCAGCAGAATCAAAGGCAACAATTTGACCCCTTGCCAATGACCTATGGAGCATTGCTCCCTTCTTTACTTGCACAGAATCTGGTCCAAACAATACCACCTCCTCGCATTCCAGACCCTCTCCCACGCTGGTACCGTCCGGACCTTCATTGTATTTACCATCAAGGGGCACCAGGCCATGATGTGGAGCGTTGTTTTGCTCTTAAGAAAGAGGTTCAGAAACTGATAAATAGTAAAGAGTTAACCTTCACCGACCCTGATGCTGTAGCTCAGAACAATCCTCTGCCTACTCATGGGCCTGCTGTTAATATGATTCAAGACGATCAGGAAGAGGCTCGCATTCTCTCCGTATGTGATATCAAGACTCCTCTGGTACCGATACATGTGAAAATGTGTAGAGCAACTCTCTTCAACCACAATCATGAAGCTTGTGACATATGTTCGATGGATCCTCGTGGATGTATACAAGTCCAGAATGATGTGCAGGGTCTCCTAAATAGAAGGGAACTTGTGGTTACAAGGGAACCCGAGAGCAAGGACGTCTGTGTTGTCACTCCGGTATTCAGAGCCAGGAGGCCGCTGGTGATAAACCCTAACAGTACAAAGCCCGTTGGTACTCCCTTGGTAATCTGTGTGCCTAGGCCCACGCCTACTACTGCTCAGAAAGCTGTACCCTACAAGTATGAAGGCACAATTCTAGAGCCCGGAAGTGAGACAACTTCACCTGTTGCTGTGGATAATATCGCAGAGAATAGCCGGATTTTGAGGAGTGGCCGCATCCTTCCTACGGTGGGTCCGAAGAGTGTTAGTGTTCCGGTCGATGAGCCAGTAAAAGAGCGAAACGCCGGTAAAGGTAAAGCTGGGGAGCAGGCCAAAGAGTTTGACTTTGAGGATGCCGATGAAGTCTTGAAGCTGATCAAGAAGAGTGAATACAGGGTGGTGGACCAGCTGTTACAAACTCCTGCGAAGATTTCCATCATGGCCCTATTGGCAAGTTCTGGTGCTCATCGGGATGCCCTGAGGAAAGTACTAGACCAGGCATTTGTGGATTATGATGTAACTCTGGGTCAATTCGAAAGCATCGTGGGGAATGTGACCGCGTGTAACAGTCTGACTTTCAGTGATGAAGATCTCCCGGCGGAGGGGAATAAGCATAATCAAGCATTACTCATCTCTGTACTTTGCAGAACGGACTCGTTATCCAACGTCCTGATAGATACCGGCTCTGCACTTAATGTGATGCCCAAGTCAACTCTCGACCAATTGGCGTACTCCGAGGCTCCTTTGAGACTTAGCAAGGTGACGGTGAGGGCCTTCGATGGAACTAGGAGATCGGTGTATGGTGAGGTAGATTTGCCAATTTCGGTCGGCCCACATGAATTTCAGGTTACTTTCCAAGTCATGGAAATCCAGGCTTCTTTCAGCTGTTTGCTCGGCAGACCATGGATTCATGACGCTGGGGCTGTGACATCTACTCTCCATCAGAAATTGAAGTTTGTAAGTCGTGGAAAGTTGATCACTGTGAGTGGCGAATCGGCCTTTTTAATCAGCAATTTGTCTGCTTTCTCCGTCATCGGTGGTAGTGGTTCAGACGGGCCATCATTCCAAGGGTTCTCTGCCGAAGAAAGTGTCGGTAAGATTGAGACTTGTATGGCTTCGTTGAAGGATGCCCGGAGAGTAATTCAGGAAGGCAAAACCGAAGGCTGGGGTCAGCTAGTGGAGTTGCCAGAAAACAAGCGTAAAGAGGGAATTGGTTTCCTTAACAGTAAGCCTGGGATGTTCGACCCCACCAGAGGTTCTTTCCACAGTGCTGGTTTCATTCATGATTCGCCAGAGACCAATGCAATTTTGGATGATGCACCTGGAGGAGTGACACCGGTCTTTGTGACGCCTGGAGGAGCTTGCTGCAACTGGATTGCTGTTGACATTCCTTCTGTGACACCCCGCTCTAAGTAATGTTTTTGTCTTGTCTTTTGTTGTTTTTTTTGTTTTTAAGAAAACTCCTTTCGTTCTGCCCAAGGCGAAAGTGAAATCATGTAGGGCTTTGTTTTGCTTCTAGTACTTTTATTACAAATAAAAATCGTCGTTTCTATCACGGCTTTTATTACTTTTTATTTTTTGTTGCTTTTTCTGGAAAAAATGGTAATACAAAAAATTCAAAAAAAATCATTCTCTTTTTCTTTTAAATTTCAAAACCAAAGGTCTGCATTTACTCATTAAAATCAATCATGAATCATGTGCAGACTGAACATAAGTGAATCCGTTGAACACAGTGACCTCATGCTTTCTCCCAACTTTGAGGTCCCGGTTTACGAGGCTGTGGTAGAGGAGGATGAAGAGGTCCCAAATGAGATTAAATGGATGTTGGAACAAGAAAGGAAGACAATTCAACCTCATCAGGAAGAGATAGAAATCATCAATCTGGGTACTGAGGAAGACAAGAAAGAAATCAAGATTGGGGCATCGTTGGATGTATCTGTCAAGAAAAGAGTAATTGAGCTTATCAGAGAATATGTTGATATATTCGCATGGTCATACAAGGACATGCCGGGTCTAGATCCTGATGTCGTTGAACACAGACTGCCTTTGAAGCCTGAGTGTCCTCCGGTAAAGCAGAAATTGAGAAGATCTCATCCTGATATGGCCCTCAAGATCAAAGAGGAAGTGCGAAAGCAGATTGATGCAGGTTTCCTAGTCACATCAGAGTATCCTCAATGGTTGGCCAACATAGTGCCTGTTCCAAAGAAAGATGGCAAAGTCAGAATGTGTGTTGATTATCGGGACTTGAACAAGGCTAGTCCGAAGGATAATTTTCCTTTACCTCACATTGACGTATTGGTTGATAATACTGCTAAGTGCAAGGTTTTCTCCTTCATGGACGGTTTTTCCGGCTACAATCAGATCAGGATGGCTCCTGAGGATAGAGAAAAGACGTCTTTCATCACGCCCTGGGGTGCTTTCTGCTATGTGGTGATGCCATTTGGTTTGATAAATGCTGGTGCCACTTACCAAAGGGGTATGACCAAAATCTTTCATGATATGATTCACAAAGAAATTGAGGTCTACGTAGATGATATGATTGTTAAGTCTGGCACAGAAGAAGAACATGTTGAGTATTTGTTGAAGATGTTTCAGCGGTTGAGAAAGTACAAGCTCCGGTTGAATCCCAACAAATGTACTTTCGGTGTTAGATCTGGTAAACTCCTAGGCTTTATCGTCAGTCAAAAGGGTATTGAAGTTGATCCCGACAAGGTCAGAGCCATCAGAGAAATGCCTGTTCCAAAGACAGAGAAGCAAGTTAGAGGTTTTCTTGGTAGACTCAATTATATCTCCAGATTTATCTCTCACATGACCGCCACATGTGGACCAATTTTCAAGTTACTCCGCAAGGATCAAGGGGTGAAGTGGAATGATGATTGTCAGAAGGCTTTTGATCAAATCAAAGAATATCTGTTAGAACCTCCAATTCTTGTTCCTCCAGTTGACGGAAGACCTTTGATCATGTATTTAACAGTACTGGAAGATTCCATGGGCTGTGTTTTGGGTCAACAAGATGAAACCGGAAAGAAAGAGCACGCTATCTACTATTTGAGTAAGAAGTTCACTGATTGTGAGTCCCGATATTCTGTACTTGAGAAAACTTGTTGTGCTTTAACTTGGGCTGCCAAGCGTCTCCGTCATTATATGATTAATCATACAACTTGGTTGATATCCAAGATGGATCCTATCAAGTACATATTTGAGAAGCCAGCTTTAACTGGAAGGATTGCTCGCTGGCAGATGTTATTGTCCGAGTATGATATCGAGTATCGCACTCAGAAAGCAGTCAAAGGTAGCATCTTGGCAGAACATTTGGCTCATCAACCAATCGAAGACTATCAACCAATCAAATTCGACTTCCCAGATGAAGAGGTTATGTATCTAAAAGCAAAAGATTGTGACGAACCAGTGTTCGGTGAAGGTCCTGATCCTGAATCCGAATGGGGTTTGATATTTGATGGAGCTGTTAATGTCTATGGAAGTGGAATTGGTGCGGTACTCATTACCCCTAAGGGTACTCACATCCCTTTTACTGCGAGGTTACGTTTTGATTGCACAAACAACATCGCAGAGTACGAAGCTTGCATCATGGGTATCGAGGAAGCCATCGATTTGAGGATCAAGAAAATTGTCATTTATGGAGATTCCGCTCTTGTGATTAACCAGATCAAAGGAGAATGGGAAACTCGTCATCCTGGATTGATTCCCTACAGAGATTATGCAAGGCGTTTGCTGACTTTCTTCAACAAAGTAGAGTTACATCATGTGCCCCGCGATGAGAATCAAATGGCAGATGCTTTAGCTACTCTATCCTCAATGATCAATGTGAATGGTCACAATACTGTGCCAGTAATCAATGTCCAATTTCTCGACCGACCTGCTTATGTGTTTGTAGCTGAAGCAATTGATGATGACAAGCCATGGTATCATGATATCCAAGTTTTCCTTCAAACTCAAAAGTACCCACCTGGGGCATCCAACAAGGACAAGAAAACATTGAGAAAATTGTCAAGCCGTTTCTTCCTTAACGAAGACGTTTTGTATAAAAGGAACTTTGATGGGGTCCTACTTAGATGTGTGGATAAGCATGAAGCAGAAAAATTGATGCGCGAGATTCATGAAGGCTCTTTTGGAACTCACTCATGCGGTCACGCCATGTCGAAGAAGATATTGAGGGCTGGGTACTACTGGATAACAATGCACGGCGATTGCTACAATCACGCCAAGAGATGCCATAAGTGTCAAATATATGCTGACAAGATTCATATACCACCATCTATGCTCAATGTTATCTCTTCCCCGTGGCCTTTCTCCATGTGGGGCATTGACATGATTGGTCGGATTGAGCCAAAAGCTTCCAATGGACATCGTTTCATATTAGTGGCTATCGATTATTTCACCAAGTGGGTTGAAGCAGCATCTTACGCCAATGTGACCAAGCAGGTAGTGGTCAGGTTTATCAAGAACAACATCATCAGCCGCTATGGTGTTCCCAACAGAATCATCACAGACAATGGCACAAATCTGAATAACAACATGATGAAAGAGTTGTGCGATGACTTCAAGATTCAACATCACAATTCTTCTCCTTACAGACCACAGATGAATGGGGCAGTTGAAGCTGCAAACAAGAACATCAAGAAGATCATACAGAAGATGGTAGTTACTTACAAGGACTGGCATGAAATGTTACCCTATGCTCTGTATGGATACCGTACCTCAGTGCGAACCTCGACAGGGGCAACCCCTTTCTCTTTGGTATACGGTATGGAGGCTGTACTACCTGTAGAGGTTGAGATTCCTTCTTTAAGAGTCTTGATGGAAGCTGAATTGTCTGAAGCTGAATGGTGCCAGAGCAGGTACGACCAGTTGAATTTGATTGAGGAAAAACGTATGGCTGCTTTGTGTCATGGACAGTTATATCAGTCAAGGATGAAACAAGCATTCGATAAAGGAGTCCATCCCCGCGAATTCAAGGAAGGAGATCTTGTGCTCAAATGTATCAAATCCTTTCAACCAGATCCTAGGGGCAAATGGATGCCAAACTATGAAGGTCCCTACGTGGTGAAGAGAGCTTTCTCTAGTGGTGCTTTAATTCTTACGAATATGGATGGAGAGGAGTTACCTCGTCCTGTGAATTCTGATGCAGTCAAGAAATACTTTGTCTAAATATATAAAAGAATAGCTCGGTAGGTCGAAAACCTGAAAGGGCGGCTTAAACCAAAAATGAGCGTCTCGGTGGATCGAAAACCCGAAAGGGCGGTCCAGGCAAAAATTAGAGAAAAAAAAAAAAAAAAAAAAGGGAAATTATCCTGATAGATCGAAAACCCGCAAGGGCGATCTATGCAAAAATTAAGGATCGAGACAAGTAACTGCATCAGATGAAACATCACTCGCCCGAGACACCTTGACTGTCAGAAGTTCTCTATTATTGAAGCATCCAAATTGTGGAATTCAAAGTGGTTAAGAAGTATAGCGGTTATTGTGTTCAATGTACCTATCCCATATAATTACCATATTCCAACTCCTTGTAATCTGTGGTGTCATGCCTTTAGCCGGTCACCATTTCTATTAAATCAATTTGAGCTTGTGCCCCTTTTGTTGGAATTCTTGTTTATTCTATGTGCAAAAAAAATCTTTCTTTCGTTTTTAGTATTAGTATTTGAAGCAAAATTTTTGAAAACCTTTCTAAGGATTTTATGTTTTCTTTCAAAAAAAAAAAAAAAAAAAAAAAAAAACAAAAAAAATGACAAACATATTATCTTTAAAAACATGTATCACATAAGTACATGTCAACAGTTGGTCCGAAACAAGCAGGTTCAACAAAGAAGAAATAGTCATTGCAAAAAAAAAAAAAAAAAAAAGAGAGCGCCCTGGTGGATCGAAAACCCGAAAGGGCGATCCAGGTAAAATTAGGGGCATACAAAAAGAGAAAAAGAAAAATGTTTCCCCGGTGGATTGAAAATCCGAAAGGACGATCCAGGCAAAAGTTAGGGATTTCAAAAATATATACAAAAAGCAATGACTATTCAGACAAGACAGTACGGTGTTGCATTGATGAAATGGCGACTTCTACCACAGTTTGTGAGGACTTACCTCAGCAGTATGTTTAAGGGTTGTACCCTAACAATGGTTGATTCATCCCCCGTGACTTTATCCCCAATGAAGGCTTTGAGTGTTTGTACAGTGATGCCGGGCCATTCTCCTCGTAGACCTGCTCAGTCCTGTCTCAACAATCTTACCATTACACCATCATATGAGTCTCATACATATTCATTCATTCATGCATACATAGCACGCATATAAACATCATCCATACATAGTTGCATTTTTACCCAATATTTTGCTTCATTATCCTCAAAATGTGTCTAAACTCAGGTATGTTATAAAACCAATCATGTTTCAAAGTGGCAGGTCTCGCCAGTAACCAGTCTATACAATTGCCCCATCGTCTTCAGACAATTTTATTGTTCCCCTCAGGTGTATCTTTGTCAAGTTAATCCCCACTCATATCAAGCTGTACAATGTCTTTAATTTAGCCACTCGTCGGCCCGTCATGTCTTTAATTTAGCCACGCGTCGGCCCGTCATGTCTTTACTTTAGCCACTCGTCGGCCCGTCATGTCTTTACTTTAGCCACTCGTCGGCCCGTCATGTCGGCCCGTCATGTCTTTACTTTAGCCACTCGTCGGCCCGTCATGTCTTTAATTTCGCCACTCGTCGGCTAATCATGTCTTTACTTTAGCCACTCGTCGGCCCATCATGTCTTTACTTTAGCCACTCGTCGGCCCGTCATGTCTTTAATTTCGCCACTCGTCGGCTAATCATGTCTTTATTTTCGCCACTCGTCGGCTAATCATGTCCTTACCTTTACCTTGAAGCAATATTAACAAACATTATCATTTATACTCTAGTCGTTTCAAGCTACCTCACAGCAATCATAAGCATTATCTATCATTTCCTTCCCTAGTGATACCTATCCTTTTGTTCCCCAGTCAGTCTTTATGCATCAACTGTACATTCATACTTGCATCATATTCGGTCATATCATCACCTTCATTAGCATCGCATCTCTGGTATTTCAAACGGTCCAAAATTGGCGTTTTGTTTATATTTAAGTCTCCTCGACCCTGTGGTTTAAAAGTTTTCCCTTTTAAAACCTTCGTGACGAAGAAACTTAAATAGGGGCATCTGTCATACCCCAAATTTGGCCCGTTTGAAATCTTTTATCCGTTTCTCTTACCATGTAAAACTCGTTTTTGTGTCGTCTTTAATTATTAAAAAAAAAAAAAAAACTGTCATCTTGCATTTAAGTCTCTGCTCGCTTTTTACAACAGTTAAAATCACTTCATCCGTTTTTTTATATATAACTTTTAGACGCATTTTATTTTTAAAAGTTTTAGTCGTAACGGTCAAGTCTTTTTTTTTAAAGGTCTAATTGTATTTTAAAAGTCGCGTTTTTTAATCATTTCAGACAAAATTTCGGCAGGGAGGATACTTTGAAGTACCTCATGTCAGATTTCAAAGGGCCTTTTTTTTTTTTTTATTATTATTAATTAATATTTTATTTTTATTTTATTTGTCATTTTTTATTTTTTGTTTATTATTATTTTATTTTTTATTTTATTTTTTGAAAAAAAACAAAGAAAGGAAAGTCAGTCACGTGACTTTCTTTCTTCTTTCCTTTTTTTCTTCTTTTTCTTCTTTCTTTTCTTTTTCTTTTTATTTTTTATTTGTTATTTGTTAAGTCTTTGTCCCC
Organism: Medicago truncatula; assembly: GCF_003473485.1. NCBI lineage: Eukaryota > Viridiplantae > Streptophyta > Magnoliopsida > Fabales > Fabaceae > Medicago > Medicago truncatula. The sequence continues at coordinate 8,593,348 of NC_053042.1, forward strand.
AAGTCTCCAACAGGGGTATTTTGGTCTTTGATCTGTACCAGAGCCAACCCTATTTTGTCACTATAAATACACTGTCAATCATTGAGAAATGGGTCCGAAATTACTGTTCATGAGTCAGAGAATTTTCAGCAGTAGCCATTAATTCACAAAACCCTAATTTCTACTTTCCCAACCAGTTTTCAGATCAAACACTAAAATTACAAAGAAAATAACATGAACTCATGAAGAATATTCATAGATTCATCAAAATCCAGCAACACAAAACTTAAGCAAAACCTCAAATCAATCCATACAACCACACAAATCATCATCATCTAAACTGTACAAACAGATCTGAAACAAAGAACGAAAAGAAGAGGAAGCAAACCGAACCGGAACCAGATTGGAGCAAAAAGCAAACCGGATCGGAAGGAGAGGAGCAAACCGAACCGGAAAAAGAGGAGGAGAACCGGACCGGATTCAAACAAAGAGAGGGAGATCGGAAAAAGAGGTAATGGTTTTCTTTCAACTTTATGTTGTGTTTTGTATGAAGTTTTTTTGAAACTAAATTTGTAGATCTAGCTCAAATTTCTCTACCCTTTTTAAAACTAACACCGGATTCGAGTAGAGGAAGGGAAGAGGAGTGGTTTGATGTAAAAAAAATTCGAAAAAAAGCAAAAAAAAAAACTTCGGCGCGGCGGCGCTCCGGCCGACCACCACGCCGGAGCAGCTCCGGCCGCCCCTCTTCATCTTCTCCGGCCGTGTTGTTCTTGAGGGAGGGGAGAGCTTCTCTCTCTAAGTTTAACTTAGAGAGAGAAGTGTTTTAGAGTTGTGTTGTTTTTTTGTTAAACTTGCTTTTATAGTAATTTCTTTTTTGCCGGATCACACGCGCGCGTACTCATAACCATACGATGCTCCATCGCGTTAGTAGCCATCAGATCTGGGTCATTCCTTGATCTGACGGCTACCGTATGATCTGTCTTTAAATCCTGTGTGTGTTCTGCTGTATGGACTGTGGTGTGTTTTCTGTTTGAACCGTCAGATCGTTGATCTGACGGCCACTGTGCTTCCAGTATATCCTTCCTTTTTTTCTGTTTATTTTTAAAACCGTTGGATCTTAGATCCTATGGCTGTGATGAGATCTTGGGATTCAGATCTGGACCTCTGGATTCATCCAACGGTCCAGATTAGATCCTGCTGAGCCAATTTTGTTTTTTTTTTAATTAATTGTTCTTTATCATTTTTTAATACTTTTTACACTTTTTTTTGACATTTTAATGCTTTTAAAAATTCCAAAAATATTGTTCTTATTATCTTAATTTTCTCTAATTTTTAAAACCCATCCTATTTGTTTTCTTTTAAAATTTTCTATTTATTTCTTATATGATGATCTTAATTGTTGCTTGTCTTTATTCCTTGCTTTTTATTTCTTATGTCTCATTCACCATGATATGCTTACTAACGATTTAATTTTTGTCTTGAATCATAGCATGCACATTTAATTTTCTCATCATCTTATTTTGTCATTGATTTAGTGTGTATAAATAGGGAATTGATGTAATTTTATTTCTTGCATTTTTATTTTGGCATAAAGGCCTTAGGGTTGTATTTAGGAATTGATGTAATAATCTAGGTAACACAAGCACCGACACATGCACCGACACTACCACATTTTATTTACCGCTTTCCGTTAGTTTTTACAACGTTACGTTAGTTTTCACCGTTAGTTTAGAAAAATCATTTTCTCAAAAAAAAATCGAATATGCGAAACTTCAAAAATCATTTTCTTAATAACATTTTCCCTTTATTTTCTTAATCAAATTCTCAATCAATTTTAATTCAACTTCAATCATTTTCAAAATTTAAAATCAATCAACCTCACTCATTTCTTTTATCTCAAGCCTTGAGGCCTCTTTCTCTTCTTAAAACCATTTTCAAAAAAATCTTAAAATCAACCTAACCCACCAAAGAAATTTTTGAGTGGAACTACGTCGGTTTTGATCCCTTTCCCAAAAGGGTACGTAGGCAGAGGACTTGTCCTTCCAAATCAAATAAAAATAACCAAAAACATACTTCTTCTCCCTCCATTCTTTCACTTAGATTTTAGGTAATAATTTTTCAAGTAAGCCAATTGAATTTAGCACAAGATAATTTAGGTAAGCGGTTCCTTCGGAATACCGAAGTCGTTTAGGGTGCTTAACACCTTCCCTATTCGAAACCAACCCCCGAATCCAAAGTCTCGATAAGGGTTTTTACTCATTTTTTCCCTTCCCACGAATAAAAATTGAGAGTTCAAAGATTGACGATTCAAATCAATCAATGGTTTGATATCCGAAAATCGGGGAGCACAATTAGCAAGCAAATTCCACTCCTATTTGCTTTTGATGAACATGATAAACATTACACACAAGTCCTCCGACTCAATAGTTGGAATATGATATTTTAAATAAAAGGAAAAAAGAAATATCTAAAATTAAACCCGAATCACATATTCATTAGATAAGCTCCTTGACAATATCATTCCCAAATAAAGACCCTAAAATTTAATCGAAATGGAGCTACAAATGTCAGTTCCTGCTGAGTTCCTGCTTTCCACCGCAGAAAAGGCAGCGCCCTTTCTACTTCATTTGAAATTAGGTGAGCCTGACCAGATTACCCGAAATCTATGAGAAAATTGTAGTACATGACTCTTATTAAATCATTCCCAACGGAGAGGTCTTAACTATTTATGACTCGATACCTATTATGGGATCTTCTCAGATCCAACGTCTCACTTAAGACTTTCATTTTTAAGTGGGCCTCACACTACTTTTTATTAAAATAATCATTGTATTGTTAGAATGTAAATGATAAAGAGTTATTAGTCGGACTCATTTAAACCTTTTGTCAAAGAGTCTTCGTTGGAGTGACCAAGTGCTTATTAGATATTTATTAAAAAAATTACAAAAGAATGACGTTTACACGTACGACTCATTTAAGAACTCCAAATTAAATGTCTCCATCATAGATCCTCTTACCATCTTGTCATAAGAACCAAGCAAAAATTGCAAAGAGGACAAACAAAATCAGAAAGCATATGTTTTTTCCTCCACCTATCTAGTTGAATAGTCTTGAGACAGATTTTAATAAGTGTCAAGGAACAAATTTTGTTTTGATGTCATTTGTCTATAGTGCATTTAGATGAGAGATAATGACAAATGAATGCTTAAAATAATTGATTGGTTAAAAGGGAATTAGGAACAAAGACACCAAGATCAATGACACCCAAGTGAAATCTGATAAGGAACATAGCGTAAATGACCCCCTCTGCTCCAGCATCTATCGACATTTTACGTATAAAGATAATTGTATACGATTAAAAAGAGTAAATTGTCACCTTATAAATATGTGTTCCCTCTCTATTTGAGAGAAACTTTTAAATATGAACCACCTTAACTTTTTCCTCCCTATACTCACACTTCTCACTGCTCAAATTTCCTCCTACTATTTTCTATTTTAGGAAGATCTCATTCCGCTCACTTGCAACCGAAGGTTCTCGTTAATAAAACAATAAACAAAAGACATTCGCATGATTTAGTCATTCATAACTGAAAAATGAAAGCACAAGATGTACAGGAATATTTAATCAAAGCATCCACTGTCAGCTAGTCACAATTACATCAAAGTATGACAGTGGAGGCGATTAATCACCTCAATCCAACATTGGATACAACTGTTAAGCATGTCGTGTATACTAAATTTTTGCGCATGAATTGGAGGTAATGATCCAAACCAATAAACCATCTAGGGCACAAGACGCCAAAACTTTCTAGCACTTTTCTGGAGCGTTAGGAGATCGACACGAAACAATGAAGCAGCAAATTCATATGCACATAAACTTAAATTAGGACTTGTCCCTCCCAGAACGTCCTTCGAGCAGCTTACTTACATCAGATCGCAACATCTCCAAATATTCCTGTACAAGAAAGAAATTAAATTTTTGATGTGATTGTGCACAAACAATCAAGCAAGAGAATAAATGTAGACTACGTATCAGCAATTCAAACACCAAAGTATACAAACATATACTTACGCCGGCAAGACTCTCGTTGCAACATAACTCATCCAAAAGATCATCAGAAGCCCTTTCACTGCTAGACAGCTGGACTGCATTTTCAGCTACAGCACGGAAGATATCCGTAGGTGGACTCAGGCGATCAATCCTATCAGTCACTGGTTGAAGGTCAACCTGGAGAAAGAAGGAAACAGTCACAATAGAACAACTATAATAGCAGAAGTTTATGTTTACTTACAACTAGTGAGGCAGATCTTATTAATGATCTTAGTCCAAAATATTTTTGAATCATCTAACGAAAGAGAAAAATTAAGAGACGTAGAAGGGGCAGTTTACAGGCCAAACAGGCCAGCCAACTATGTCAGAAAGGCCTGAAAGTTTACAGCTCCAGAGGGGTTGGTTTACAGGACAAACAGGCCAGCCAACTTGCAGCTAATGCTCACCCTATGAATGAAACGATATATTTATCTTCATAATACACTTAAAGCTTCAAGTAGAACAGTATGAGCTGAAAAGGACTTTCAGTTTCATCTAATGCCAAAATAAATTTTATTCATCTTAACAGCTCACAAAAATAAATAAATAAATAAAACATGCAAATGCAGTAATAAACTATGCCTTTTTGTAAGTACATGCATAAAAACCTGCAAACTTCGATTATCAGAATTTTCATTCCCGTAGGGTGCACGGGTTTCTGGCTCTGCAGCAGAGAATAGTGGTGGAGGATTTCCCCCTCCAAGGGCTTGTATCATGGGCATCATCTGTTGAAACATCCTTGAGAAGTCGAGACCACCACCCTGCCCTGTTTCTGTTCCAGTTAGCATATTCCTCATATCCTGACTGCCAACCTGCTGGGCAATCGGGCTAATCTGTGGGCTTTCTGGTTCTGTAGCAGAGAATAGTGGTGGAGGATTTCCCCCACCAAGGGCTTGTGATACAATGGGCATCATCTGTTGAAGCATCCTTGAGAGGTCAACACCGCCCCTCTGCCCTCTTTCCGTTCCGGTTAACATATTCCCCATATCCTGACTGCCAACCTGCTGGGCAATCTGACTGACAGTGTTCATCATCTGCGGGCTTTGTGTGAACTGTTGCAACATGCTCCTTAAGCCATCAGGTGAGTCAACTCCCGTTTGCTGTGAAAACCCTTCCAACAAACCATTCAAAGCAGGACTATTTAGAGCCTGAGACATTAAACCCGCCACATCAATCTGACTACCGCTGGTGGGCAAGGGTCGCTGAGGCCTATCAGCATTTATCAAATTAACAGCAGAACCTTGACCCCCGAGTGTTTGCAATATATTTTGACCATCTGTCCTGGTTTCCTGACTTTGATTGATGAAAGAACTGGAGGATCCGTCATCAGCACCTTTAGGAGGTTGAAGTCTAGTTCGTCTCTGTTGTGGTGCACACATTTATGGAGGATGAGTCATGAACGAGGACGTGCAAATTTGATAAAAACAAAAACAAAAACAAAAAAACAAGAGAAGAGAAGAAGTTTCAAAACATGTTCACCAAGGCTTTGCTAATGAACAAATGTGTCAAGTTTACAATTATATACTGTTAATGTGATAAAAACCAAGCAACACACACTCCATGCAGTTCAATAAGGTTCCTATCCTCCTTACATCATGCTTCTGCCTCCAAATCAATTCTTTTTTTCACTTTTTTTATCCTTTATAATTTATATTACATTACATGTTCCCATATAAAAAAACCAATCAATAAATGTCTCCCATTGGCCATCCCTAGAGTAAAAAGTTTAGAAAATTAAATATATATAAATGTCTCCAAAAAAGAAAGAAGCCCCACAAATCACTGTTGAGAAAGAGTGGAATAGGGGGAGTTTCACCCTAATCATGCAGAGCAGATCATGCAGCAAAAGGGATGATTTATTTTCATAGGTACAGAAACATAGTAAATATTCCTACCATGTCAGCTAGAGATCTATTCTTTTTAATGATAATCCCCAAATATTAAGCTTAACATAACGATTGATGTGCACTAAAATTACCTTCAAAAGAATGTTAAAATTACCAAATCATGCTAACTGGCAAAACATAAAAACATAAATACAAGACTTCCAGGTTAAACAGCTGAATGGCATATAAGGTCTGATCAACCATGTCATCCCCACAACCAACGCCAAACCCTTTTACACTAGGTGCAGTTTAATCCATGCATCAATTGATTTCATAAATTCTTGCCATGTATCAGGTCCAAATACAAACCATTCACCTATAAATCTCTCTAAATGGTTTGACATATACTTTTCTCTACTATGGATGTTGTCCCAATTTTCTCTCTAACAATTGTATTATAGTCCTATTTTGCATATCTATCATAACACTCATCTTTGTGAAACTAAATTTACTTTCTTGTTGACTTTTTACCACCCAACATTTAGTTTAATACAACATCGTTGGTCTTATATGCATGTGATAAAATTGTCCTTTAACCTTGTGAGGTATTTTTCTCCTATCACATATCCCACCCCAATCATTCAACCATTTCATCCACCCCATTTGAATCGTATGATAGACATCTAGATATCTCTCCTCCCCGCGAATTTGTATGATGGACCGAAAGTACTTAAAAGTTAAACCTAGTAATAATTCAGTGTTCCATTTTCTTCCCGTCATAATTACAACAAATATGATGCATCCTTGAGGACAAAATATGAAGCGTTGAAGGGAACTACTGCAGCAAGTTTATCATAAAATATAACGTGCAAAAAAAAAAACAAATATATAATAAATTCAAAGAGAAGACTCATCCAGAAAATTTTCAAACACCATGCAAATAACCTCCCACCAAACAAATCCATTGGCAAGCATCAATTATGAAATTCAAGCTTCTCATTTCACAAAAACATATACAATAAGCTTACCTTACGCTCTAAACCACTCATACCCAGTCCAAGAGGAGCAGTTTTGGCAGGTTCAGTTACATCTTGTTTTTCACTTGAAGATGGAGCATCCTGTACTTTTTCTGATTTTACCGTTGCTTCTCCACTAGAACAATTTTGTAAATCTTGATTGGAAGAACTTGAAACAAATTTGTCGACCAAAACATCTCTCTCGTCATTACTACAGGTTTTGATTGCCTCAGTTTGGGTCTGGTTGTGATCGGACTAACTATTAGTCAAATAAAAACTATGCTTGTAGGGGATAGATATATCACCATGTATGAACAAAAGTAATACCTTCTCTACTCCACTTTCAGAAGTGCAACCAACTGAGGATACACCGGAAGCCCCATGTCCGCTCATCTCCGCGGTATCTCTCTGTTCATTTACCTGTTCAGATCCAGAAGACAAGTCCCTGCTAGTTGATTGCATTTGGCCTAATTGGATGCAGAACAGTTTAGAAGTTAAATATGATTGTATTGAGACTAACTACACATACAATGAAACAATAGATATAGGCAAACTATCTGTCAGAAGGAAATGATGAAGGAGTAGAATCAATGCTGTTGAATTGAGACCCATACATATTATTAAAACAATGAATTGCTAACCACCTGACAAAATTGTGTTGTCTCCTTGCATATTACCAACAGAATTTCTAAAGTGTGACTGGATTTCAGCTAAAACAGATGACAATGGAGCTGAATCGGGTGGTAGCTGTGAAGTGGAGATACTGAATCCAGTTGGTGTGCTGCCAGCAGCTCCGATGCCAGAAGGGTTAGATGGGAGAGTTGCCGATATGACATTTCTAACAGGTAAACCCCGTGTCGAACCTGAATCACCAGAACCGGGCTCGCTACGGTGTTCAGTCCTTGTCCCTTCTCCATTGTTTGGTCTAGAGCCAATTGCTGAAACAATTGGTGCAAGAGAGGCACCTGGCAGTAATCAAAATTAAAAAATGTTGTAGATCTCACCAGGAGAAGTACAATTAGTTTTACTTACCAGCATGTATGTGAATGTTTACGTTCCTAGGAGCACTTCCAACACCAACAGGGCCTAAAGTTGCAGGAGTTGAAGAAGAAAGTGGACCGCCAAACAGGGAGCTTGTTTGAAGTGGAAATGGCTGAAAATAGCACATCATCAGTGTAAACAAAAACAGTGAATATATTTGCTCAAAAAAAAAAAAAACAGTGAATATATAAAGTATCAACAAAACCACACAGATAAAGACAAATTTCAGTAGATTGGTCATCAAAAATGCTACAGTCTTCAACGATGAACTTACGTAGATTGAGCTTGAGCATACGCAATTATCAAGGCCCAGAGTACCATGATCTAGATTGTACAACAAAAATGATGTGTTTGTGTTGAAATTTGGGGTCTAACTCATCTTTACAAAACCGGCTTGTAAGGTGAGGAGTGCCTCTTCTTTATAAACTCTTCTCAAGAGTGCTATCTATCCGATGTGGGACTAAATCCACCCCCTCAAAGCCAACACAATGAAGGGGTTGGAGGCTGCAATGAAGGCTAACCAAAGGTCGCAATTTAGGTGACTAGGGGCAAACCGCAATTAAGGCAGAATTCCAACACACCCCCTCACGCTTCAGCCCAGCCCAATGGGCCTGCCTCAAAGCCAACACAATGAAGGTGTTGGAGGCTGCAATGAAGGCTAACCAAAGGTCGCAATTTAGGCGACTAGGGGCGGACCGCAATTAAAGCGGAATTTCCAACAGTTTGAAATTAAGATCATTGAAAATTGCTACACCGACATCCAGCTACAGAGACACAAAACATAGTAGTCTCCATCGTCATATTAGATTGGTTAACAATTTAAACTTGTTCTCACCCCGATGGTTGTATTAGGAAGAGATAAACCTAATTCTAGACAACCAAACCAGGAAAATATGATATTAGTGTGTGGGTTCGGTGTCTAGGATCAACACAGGTTTTATCAGGTAGAACTCTTGAAAACTCAATGAACCTGCTAGGATTAGGTAAACTAAACTAGTCATAGGTTCCCTTTGAATCGGTTAGGAATCACAGGTTTTCTCAAGTAGAACTCTTGAACACTCAATGAACCTCTTAGGATTATGTATACTAGTCATAGGTTCTCTTTGAATCGGTTAGGAATCTTAACTGAATTGTATTGAATGACTGATCAAATGATTGCAATCCCTAATTGTCTATTTATAGACTTTGCAGTAGATCTGCAGTAGCAGGTTACTACTCTAAGCTGACTGACTAGTGTCAGTTAGTTACAACTCCACTAACGGTCATAGCAGTTAGTTACACAGTGGAGAGATAGGGTCAGGGAGGACCTATGGCAAGCTCTCGTGAGCTTGCTCTGAATCTAGCTATAATAGTCCTTCAATAGAACCGAATCTAAAAACATGAAAAGTATTTTGACAGAAGTTCAGAATGGATGCATAGAGGCAGGCACCATGCAAGCAGATTTTGGGAAGCATGCCACGGGTACCTTGAGGACAAGGCTGCACTTGAAGAGGTGGCAAGGTAATGTTAGGATGCAAGGAAAAGGAAAAATTAGAGAACATTAGGGAGGTTAAGTTGGTAAAAGGCGTATCATAAAAATTGGACAAACAAGAAAAACAGGGAGGTTTCTGATGCATAAGAAGACAAAACTAGTGGAGGAGAGTCTTCTCCGCTATTCTCAGTAATATTAAAAAAAAAAAAAAATACTCTTTCGATTATTTCTATCAATTTCCCATTTACGTTGGTTTCCTAGCATGAACATAGATGACATAGGAATAATAATTGACTCTCCAAATGTACAAATATATATGAGCAAACAATCATTTTAGTTTCCAAAGGTACAAATATCAAGTAGAACCCCAAAAAACATCCTTCTACATGCACACCATGACAACACAAATAATGGGGATTCTAATTTAAAGATTGAATAAATTTTATCTTCTAAGACTGCAAGGATAAACTGACGCCACTATCAGTAGTTGATGGACTAGATTGGTTGTGATTATGTTTAGAGGACCAAAGATGTGTCACCAATATCTTTGATAGTGATAGGTTAAATGAGTGTTTACTCTTCATAATTATATGTGGACACCATTTGATGAGCAACTTGTGGTACTCGATAGTGAACTGAACTAAGCCCAGTCCCCTACACCTTAACATGTTTAGAATACAATATTGAAGTACACTCCATGTACACCATATCAGAACTCAATAATTCCTTTAATAAAACGAATCTTCTCGACACAGAAAGACTGCAGTCTTACTGCATTATTGATTTTTTTTCGATTTCCCTCACTAGTCTCTTGTCTAGCTTGCTTTATTTTCGTCTCAAAAAGATATCTGTTTTTTCCTTCTTTGATGTACCATACAGGAGTAAATTAGCCTTATACAAAAACATTTGAATACAATCAGATTCATAAGAATTTTTTATCATTCTTAAAACCTCTTCTTTCATGAACAATCTATTCAACTAATGCCTAATAGAGATCACATGTTATCTTAAACATAATTTAATGAATATCAACTATTTTTCCTTGCATATTGGCAGAAATGTAGCTTGTATTGTTCCTAAGCCACGAAATCCCAAGTATGCAGTATAACACGTGAACAGTTAAGAGTCAAGTTCAGGTCATAAAATTTGAAGACTCGTGTTGCACAATTGAACTTTCATCAAACAGCTTGACTAGGACAAGGTATTGAAATGAAAATGGTTATCAACTGACTTTTTTCCAATCTTCAATCCTTTATCAATAATCTATTATGTTGAACCAGCTTAATGATTTATAATGTCTAGAGTCAAGTTTTGACATATCAACTCAGCACAGTTTATTGCATGTCTTCATCAACTTAATTGATATATCAAATAATGTGAATATATCAAAAATGACAAACCTGCACCATTATAGGATTTGGCCCTGATGGAGAAATATAAACTGCTGGTCCAGCATTAACAACAGATTCTGCCTGAAAATTGAATATGATCATGAAAAGTATTTTGTCAAAAGAAAGCAATCCAAATCACAAATGAAAATAATGAAAACATACCGAAGACTGTCCCATTCGCAGTGTTAACATAGTTCGGCCTAGTTCAAGTAGAAGTGCACCCAAATGCTGCATAGCAATTCCTATTTGTACTGACTCTGACTGTATTTGACCTCTTACACCTAGATCAGCAGAAGTTCCCTCTCGCTCCATGCGTCCTGCAATATGCTAGTCACAAATTACAAGTAAAACAGAATCAGATAAATATAAAGGATGAAAATATTGAGACTAGTTGACATTAACAAATCCATACAATTAAAATGCACTTCATCATGACAACATTTTTGTGTTAAATAAACAGAAGCACTTCTGTTTGAGACTTGGATTCTATCAGATTCATGTATCATTGCACCAACACATATATCAGTGATGGAAAGCAGGATACATTAGATTAGAAATTTTAACCAACAAGAGGGTATTCAGAAAAATACATCCTTCATATCCTATGTGATCTTTAACTGGCACAACAGAATGTGATGTATATGGGTGGTCCCTTGATTAATCAACTGATAGGTGTTAAAATTGCAGGCGTTATCTTAGTACAACAAAGTCCAACATTGCTAAAAAAGCAAAGAGAAGGAAAACTCAATTATTTTCAGTTCATACAGTTTTACTTTTACCATCAAAGCATGCTCAAAATACCAATTATTATGAAGACATTTAATGTCCTCTCTTTCTTTCTCTCTTTCTCTCACACACACATATATACACACACACATAACAAATTAAAGATTTACAACGGTTACAATATTGAGACAAGACAATTTAGTTGTGTCCGAAATTTGGACATATTTAGGATTATCCTAGGCAAGAATTCTGGCCAGTTTCCAGTAAAGTTTATACAACAACAAACGTCTAATAAGTGCAGATAGTGAAAAATGTATGTATATAAATGGGATGTGGTAATTACAGATAGCGCAGAAACAGCTTGACCACTAAGCAACTGTTCTGTACGATGCAATACAGTGGTTAGTGCTTCAAGTGTTGGCAACCCTTGTGTATTGGAAGGCAATTCTGCTCTTTGATCTCCAAGGTTAGTTGAAGATATATTTGGCCCATAACCTGCAAAAGCAAATATAAATACTTATGTGCCCTTTCAATTCTAGATAGAAGATTACAGTTTCAGCACCATTACCATTTTGAGAGAGTGCATGTTCCATGCGATTTATGAACACAGACAGTGTGTTGAGTGAATGGGGAATTGGCTGAAATGATGTGAGTTAAATGATATTCAAATACAAAATTTAAAGGAGTAAAAATTAAGAGGAAGTGCAGAAGAGAGACTCTATTCCTACAGCATTGAAAGAAGGAACAGGTATGGCTCCAGCAGCCATAGGAATTTGAACAACATGAGGAAACGGTTGGAATGCCTGTCCAGACGGTGCCTGATTTCCAGCTTGATTTCCTTCAGTTCCGTTCCCCGGTGGAGCCTAAAAAAATGGATTCAGCTCTGGTTAAGGTGCGCACATATATTGCAGTATGGATGTAGCAAAACAAGATGTACCGACTCAAGAGGACAACTCTTTGTGCTGCACTGAATCTTTTTCAAAATTAAAATAATTGTGGAGAATAAAAGGAATTAACCGTGTCATTATAAAAATCATACGGGAAAAAAAAAATTATTCATTTTACAAAAAAGGGGGAAAAGATATGCCAAAAGTAAATAAATTATCTACTTTTGAAGATAAATAATCATTTATAGGATATTTGACATTTCTCACTAGTAGGACAATAGATGAAACTGTTTACCACTACGAAACACAAACCAGCTGGAATAGTTACAGCAACATGTGATGTGATTACTTCATTAATCATGATCTAAGAAGATAAAATTGAAAGGACGAGTATAAGGAACCTAAACAACAATTACCATGCACTTTCAAGGATAATCTAAACGCAGACTAAAATCATAGATGGCTGTGAATTTAATTCAGAGTGATGAGTGATTCGTGTATAAGAAAATAATAATCTAGTAAATTACACAAATGGCAAAAAGTCGTATTTTCTCAAGCAAAAAGTAAAACTGACCGAAGAAGTTTGTGCGGAATTAGGAGCATTCATTGTACCCTGGCCACCATTTGCAAAAGAATTCAAAACTGCCCCGATAACCTGAAATCATATTACATCAATAAATAATGTTTTCAGGCAATACCAAAGCAAAACATCATCACTAACGCATATATGAAAGAAAGAAAGAAAGAAAAAACTTTATTAGTATAAGTTGTAGATACTGTAGGGAGAAGCAAAGAATACAGTAACGAACCCGAGTAATGTCTTGAGAAATGCCTTCACCACCCTGATCCCCCACATTAATAGTCCCAAGAACCACACTGTGTGAAATTTGCCCAACACGGCTACGTGGAGCTCCTGAACCAACATTGTTTCCTTTCAAATGATAAAATTTATCATCAGCATTTAGCACAATACAACTTGATCTATGAAAAAGCCTCGATCAAACGGGGGAGTGCAAATGACTAGGTTATACCTCGGTTACTATTTGCATTAGTTGTCTCACTGCCGGACCCGGTAGCAGACGTCTGTGTCTGATTTGGCTGTCTTTCAACCAAATGCAATGTATGGCCATTCTCAACATCTTTAGTGGATAAGGATGGCGGTGTGATTTAAAATAATGAGCCATTTTATGATACATGAAATTCTACTAGATGGCATATCATATTCTTGAACCTAGGAATACACAAATTTAAAAGCTAAAGTAATAAATAAATAAATAAATAGAGAGATGGTGTTAATAAAAGGATACGATAGTGAGAAAGAAGGTGTTCATCCTTTAAGACTTTTCCTCTAAAAATGAGTCGTTGCTGATTAACAGGTAAACCTACTTCAGTTGCAATTTTGTCTTTGAAGAGGGAAACGGGCATCTGAAATGAAATAATTGATTGAAAAGAGTAATCAATCAGTAAAAAAGAAAAAAAAAGAAATTGATTTGAGATTAAAGGTGCTGACATTTTTGTCGACTTGAAAAGTGTAGATTCGAGAATCAAGAGTCTTGATATTGAGATGAAGAGTTGAATCTTGTTGTTCAGAAACAATGGTGCCGGTGCTGGAGCTGCCTTCGCCTTCATTTGAAGATTGGCTCGCCATGGTGTGTTGTGCTGTTCAGCTGCAAAGTCTATTTGTTTATGCAGTAATAAAAAACACAAACAAACCTAACAGCATGATTGTATTGTATTGTATTGTATTGGGAAAAAAAACCTATTCTACAAAAATAATTCGTCGTCGGGGGTAAAGAGATTCTGAAATACCTATCGATAGAGATTTCGAAGAGGAAGAAAACACAGTGTGTTGTGTTATAATAACTAAGATCGATCTGTTCTGTTCTGGGAAGATTCTAGAGTGTTCGCTAACCTTTCACAAAAGATGAATCAATCAACAATAACAAGAGTCGATGATGATCATTTCCAAACACTTTAAAAAATATCATTAAAGAGGGTAAGAGACAACATGTCTTTTTTTTCTTTTTTTTTTTTTTTTTTAGAGTCGTCAACAAGTCATTGTCGAACCAGGCTCACTGCCGTGGGTGTGTGTGTGTGTCAGGCCCAATTCACTTAAGTCCACCACAATTTCTACCCACACTCTCCTTCCTACCATCATACTATGAAATTAAATATTCCATACTTTTATTTATTATTCAATTCTAATATTTTCTTTTACCCTTTTGACTCAAATATATATATATATATATATATATATATATATATATATATATATATATATATATATATATATATATATGTATCCTCCCTCTCTATTTTGTAGTATAATTTTTTAATATAGAACATTCACAAACATTTCATAACTAAAAAATTAAAATAAAACTTTTTCAGAATTTGATGATTGTAATTCCTATATGAAGTTATTAGCTATTTTAAAAAAATTTAGTGATTCCTCAATTTTGAACTTGGGGGTTACATGTTTAGAAGTTGTTTTCTTCACAAATTTTGTGTTAGGCTGGAAGGAACGAGAGTTTAACTGCTTGTGACACAGTGGCATATTTGTTGATGACTGCACTATAAGATTTGAAGAGATGATAAAGGATAATTTGTGGTACGATGGAGGATCCATTATGGTAGACATGGACATCATCTTGATGCAGATAGAAAACGAGGTATGTCACAATTATCATTGAGATTATGCTTATGCGGTGGACCCCATTTATCCAATGAATGCCCTATGAGAGTTGCGAGAGCTTGTTTCCTGAAAAAACAATATTAAAAATTTGCTAAAAGAAAGAATAAGCTCTAATAGTAATGACCATTAAGATGATTAAGTCGTTAACTTTCATGTGGCTGAAGGGGAAATACGTCAATCTTCCCTTCAATTATCATGGTTGGTGACTTAGTCCATTTACCTTTTCAGACATTGGTTTTGTTAGTTTCTTTCGTTTTTGTCCGCTTTTGCGGTTTGGCTTTGCCTTGTAAATATAGTCTTGACACTCTTTGAATTTTGGTGTTTCTTCCTTAGCACATCTTATGTCAGGAAGGCCTTTTTGATGTGGTAATACAATTTTATTTTAGCCTCTTCAAAAAAAAATTATTAAGTGATTAATCTATTGATCTTTTTTTTTTGAGCAAATTAATCCATTGGTCTAAAGAGATAAACATAATATATCACAATACACATAAGAGACCTTTTATTAATAATTTTTATTTGAAGAATTGTGGCTTGCATAATATATTATGTTAGAAAATAATGTTATTGTACTTCTAATCAGCAAATCATTTTATCAGCTGCATGTTGGTATTTTTAAGATTTTTCTCGTACTTCAATTTTTGTTTAGATGGGTCAAAAATCGTATTAGTCCATTTTGCATGTTTTTTTAATGGTAAATGTAAGTAATTAATTTTTTTTAATGTAAGTAATTAATTGTTAGATTAGTTTTTTATCCTTCCTTTGAGTTTGAATCTAAAACCTTTAAAAAAAAAATTGACAAAAAACCTTTAAATTTTTATCCCTTAATTCAATCTAGTTGTTTTCGTACATTATGCAACCATTGTCATATTTTGTTTGAACTTATATGTTATCAAGAATAACGTCACTTTGTTAAAAAAAAAAAAAAAAAGAATAACGTCACTGCACAATTTGAATTAGTGACTTTAAGAAATAAGTTTACAGAACTGCTAAATACTAAATAGTACGATATATTGTCATACGAAAATTCATGGATGCATGAAATTCTGCTTTCCACACGCGCACCAGTTTTTAAATTTTATTTTATTATTTTAAAAACACTAAATTAAATCTATATTATATATCTATACTATATATCAAGAAAACTACCCCTTTCGGCACATTTTTGGGTTAGAATTTTCTTTCCAAAAATACCCTTAATTTTTTATTTTAATTTTAAATACAAATAACACATGTAACATATAGATAAGAATAAATTTGCCAAAATTTAATTTAAGGAGAAAACATGCGCACAATTCCTTATGAATTGTTCTTACTACTAGCCAATTATAAAATAACACGTGGATTACTAATCCATGTCAATGATCGTCCCTGTTAACCCTCTTTTATCGGCGATTTTATTTTGTACATCTATGTTGTTCCCCTCAATACAACCGACAAAGATTGTCAAGTATTTTCATATCCCTTCCACAAAAAAAAAAAAGTATTTTCATATTATTTTATTAATATAAGTTACTCTTCCATAGCCTTTGATCAATTGTAACAAACGTAAACAAAAAATAATTGTGAAGATTGGACTTTAAATCCTCTAAAAAAATATTAGTAACAAACTTGAGCAAAAAATAATGTTAAAGATTGAACTTTAAATCCTCTAAAAAAAAGATTAGTAACAAACGTGAGCGAAAAATATTGTTAAAGATTTGACTTTAAATCCTCTAAAAAAAGATTAGTAAAAAAACGTGACCAAAAAATAATGTTAAAGATTGGACTTTAAATCCTCTAAAAATAAAATATTAGTAACAAACCTCAGAAAAAATAATAATGTTAAAGATTAGAGTTTAAATACTCTACAAAAATATTAGTAACAAACGTGAGCAAAAAATAATGTTAAAGATTTGACTTTAAATCTTCTTATAAAAAGATTTGTAACAAATGTGAGCAAAATATAATGTTAAAGATTAAAGTTTAAATCCTCCAAAAACAAGATTAGTAACAAACGTGAACAAAAAATAATGTGAAAGATTGGACTTTAAATCCTCTAAAAAAAATATTAGGATTCAAAATATTTTAGAAAAAATTTTTTTAGCACTATATTAAATATTAATAAGTAGGGTTCTCACAGTTAATAGTTCGTTCCCGCATTGTTTTGTTTTTCTTAACCTCTCTCAACCCTCTGCATCAGAATTCAGAATTAACCTGTTTAATTTTTTTCTTTTTCTTTCATGTTACAACTAATCAAAGTCGATTAATTTTATGGATTATATATTTAACTTTGTTGGTTTATAAGTGATTATGATTCAAATTGTTTACGATTAATTTAAAAAATTATTTGACTTTACTGGTTTATAATTTCTTATACAAACTATGATAGCGTGATTTTTTTTTATATAAAGAGAACCGTGGTTTTTTTAATTATTAAATAAAGGTAAAATAAGAAATAACATCCCCTGCCGTTAAGCTCCTTCCACTGTCGTTTAAAGGAATAAAAGCATTGTTTTTTTTTCTTTGTGATTCCAAATGTTCGACATGTATACAATTGATAAATTGCTCTCGTGGCCTCCATCGAATATCCAACAAAATATAATGAAATCAAAGTGTTAAAACCATTTAAACAATTCAAAATTGTTAAACGATAATCATACTCATGTTACCAACAACTAAAAACAGAAACACTAGAAAGCTTCAAACTACCATCTTTTGTTTATGGTTATATTTAACCACCATCTAATAGGCCATAAAAAGAGAGGACCTCTAAGAAGTTTGGATGCAAACACCGACACCCGATACAACACGGGTACGATAGTGCCCGTCTTTCCGCTAGTATAAAATAACACAACTCTAATAAGACCCACTATCACGCACACCACTCCCGCTGCTTACGGTTTCTATTTTCCCTTATCAGATCTATTAGGGTGCGTTTGGATTGAGGGTTTAGGAGGGGAGGGTTTACTTTTCTTTTTTAAATTACAAACTATATAACATGTTTTTTTTAAATAAATTAAGTGTGATTGAAGTATTATATGATCGTTTACCATGTTAATATGTTAACTTTTTAAAAAATATTTCATAGTGTCCGTAATTTAAAAATGAAAAGTAAACTTTCACCTCCCTTCCCCTCCTAAACTCTTCATCCAAACACATCCTTAGGCCACGTTTGGACAAGAAGAGAAGGTGAAAGGAAACAGTGGCGGAGCCCTTCATGGGCTGGGGTGGGCCACGGCCCACCCGAAAAAATTAAAAAATCAACGATTATAGGTCTATTTTGCGAGATTTTATGCAATTTTGTGTCGATTTTATGTTCTGGTTGATCCAAATTCTTGCAAAGTGGTGTAGTGGCCCACCTGAAAATTTAAATAATTCAATTATAGGTCTATTTTGCGAGATTTTAATTTTATACAATTTTCTGTCGGTTTTAGGTTTCGGTTGATCCCAATTCCCGCAAATTGGTGCAGTGGTCCACCCGAAAAATTTAAATAATTCAATTATAGATCTAATTTGCGAAACTTTATACAATTTTTCAAAAGTTAATTTTAGTGGCCCACCCTGACATTTTTTTCTGGTTCCGCCGCTGAAAGGAAAGAAAGTAAAAGGAAAGGTTGTTAATAAAGGATTGAAAGTGGGTAGAAAGTGTGTAGAAAGGGTGATGATTCTTTATTGTTTGGTTTGAGAGATAGTGGGAGAAAAGAAAGCCTTGATTGACTAGTGAATGACTTAACTACCCTTCTGTAAACTAATTTATTTAAAAATAAATATAAAAATATGTTTACAATGCAATATTAAATATATATATTATTTTTTTGAACCCAAATATATGTTTCTATTTATATTTTTATATTGTATATATTTACCTTAATAATATAATAAAAATACAATATTATATTAAATGCAAAACAAATAAAGAAATGTTATGGAGGTACAAATCAGAACACCCAAAGCATGGATGCTTTAGGCATTTCAGTAGTGTTTTCCTTGCATAAATGAGTAGAAAGTTTTCTAGGCGTGGGTCCCACAAAAACCATGCATTCTTTTCACTCTGACATGGAACCAAACAATGAAAGCCCAGATTTCAAGAAACTTTCTATCCTCTTTACCTTCCATCCTCTCTCTTTCCCCGGAAACAAACAGACCATTAGAGTTTGATCTCACATTTCATTACACTTGCACTACCTCTGTTTCTGCTTACCATCACAGTTGGCACCGATTCATAGTTACAAGTAAGTATTTGGTTATTTATTGTTTTTCTATATCAGAAGTAGAAGAAATGATTTTTCCAATTAATCGATATTCCATTTGTTTGCATTAGTCGATTAATATATGAATATTTTTTTTTTAATTTGTTGCATTAGTGCAAGAACAGTCTGAGTCTTGTGATGAACTAGAAACAAATGTAGAACAAAAATTTAGTACTCTCTACAGTAATATTTAAATTACATTCGTCAATCAATTTGCATAGCTACCAAACTACTGCACAAGAGATTCTTCAAGTAGCCTGAATTGTAGTTTTCTGAATCCTTTATATATCTGCTCATAACAGTGGAACTTAGCATTACAAATGATTTTAAAGATGCCACTCGTAGTTTTGATTTAACTTTACACCTGTGGTTTTCTGAGATGCAGATGCAATAACTAAGCCATTGAAGACAGAGACATTTGAGAGGCTTAGAAGAATGATGGGCATGGTTGATTCAACAAACATGAATTAAGGAAGAGTGTTGAATTGTGTTAATTCAGTTAAGTTTGTAAGAAGTTAGTTTAGCTTGCCAATAAAACAGTTAGGGTTTGTTATATGCATTGCTTGCGTGTTAAGCAATCTATTGTAACAAAACCATGTCTATAAGTGGTTTATATGTTGTATGCATTTTATAACAGAAATTGAGAAAGCAATAATACTGCTCTCATTATTCTCAAACTTTTAATCTCTTAATATCAATCTCTTCTTCTCTACCTTTTCATTCTCTCAAAATCAACACAAAATCACACTCTGTTCCAACAGAGTTGAGACATTGGGAATTGCAAATGGCATTGTCACATGATATATTAGCTTCATGCCTAAACTTTAGTTAATTAAACCTTAGCATTCTAGTACTTGACTCAAATTAAGTGCTAGATGCCATTGGAGGAATTCTACTTATGCTTATCGAGACGCGCTTCTTAAGCCAAAAGAAGAGCATCAATTTTAACAATATTAAACGGCTTCCTCTCTTGTGTGCAACTTAAGTGCTTTCTCTTTCACTTGTGGTTAACAATAGAGACCGATTCCAAACAATTTAAAAATGTGAGACCCAAAAAATGATATTTGTTTGAACTTCAAGTATATTCAAGATATCATTGTTCATACTTATTATGAGTATATTTTTCAAAGAAACCAAGACCACAACATTTTTATTCTCAATAAGGGAAGCAGGAAGCACTCAGCAATATTTACAAATAGACAATTTTGTGACAAAACAAATAGATGGTTGAAAGTATTCGCCATTTAACCAAATTCAATGGAAAACTATCATTTAAAAAGTTCAACTGAGTTCAGAGTTTAGACGTAGCTAGCTTGATAAGATCCTTCCGAAGAATTTTACCAGATGGATTTTTGGGTATGGAAGATATAAATGCCACTTTTCGAATTCTTTTGTATGGAGCCACCTATATATTGAAAAAAATAATAATTTAGTTTTCAATCTCATAGTTGAAATCAAAACCCAAGCATCTAATAAAGAGTGTCATTGTTGAGAAATGTTTCAAACAAACAAACCTGCTCTGCAACAAAATCCATAACTTGGCTTCCGGACAAGTTACTTCCCACATTCCTTACCACATATGCCATTGGAACCTGCCCAGCCTCCTTATCTGGATACCTGATAATATATCACATATACATACAAAAACATTCAATGGTCTTGATAACAAGGAATCAGAACTGGTTTTCCTCATCAACCAAAAAAACAATAAGGAATCAGAATTGGTAAATGAAAGGCTTACGGTATGACAGCAGCATCTAAAATAGCAGGATGAGTAAGCAACAAAGCCTCTAGTTCTGCTGGAGGGACCTGTAACATCAACCAAAAAACAAAGCCAAGAGAACTTCCATGAGATTGACAATATTTATCTTCTTAATCTTCACTAATTGTGTGTCAGTAAACAATAATATATCTTCAGGTTATTTAGTTGAAATGATCGAAACGTGGTTGTGAATACTACATTAGATTAAATAGAATTGTTGATAATAACCTGATATCCCTTGTACTTAATGAGCTCTTTCAAACGATCGACGACAAATAAGAATCCATCGCTATCAATATAGCAAACATCCCCTGTTTTTAACCAACCCTCTGGAGTAATGGTCGATCTGGTTGCCTCCTCGTTACTGAAATAACCTGCCATCACCAACCATGTCTTACAATTTAATTAAAATTGAAACAACAACAATCATGATTATTAGCGTACATAATAGAACCAAAAATTATGTGAGCTTATATCTAATACCAGCAACTAATTAAGGCTCACCATTGTCACCAAGCTTTTTCCTTTTCATCTATTATTTTAGTTAGTGTTATAAACACCTTGGAGAGTCATGCACGTTTAATGAATGGTTACTTCTTCTTTTTTTCAGTAAACATTTTTTTTAATTTTTTAATTTAAAGACGGAAAGTCCACAAGTCCGAAATCAAATGGCAAAATGTCATAATTGTGAGGGAGGACATTGGGGTAGCATCTATTTGTGAGTTTGTAATTACCGTTTTGTCATTTATCTTATCTACCAAAAAAGAACTATACACATAAGTATTCTAAAAAATGTGTATATAACCAATATTATTAAATTCCACATGTTCTAATTCCCATTCTCATCAACTAACAAATATATAAAACTCTGGATTGCTAAACAAGTTTCCGGGTCTACCTCGTGATCAATATTTTAATTAATTAATTAAAAAAACAAAATATTATAGCATATAAACTCGTGGATCCATCTGGATTTTTGTCTTTCCAATCTAATCTACTAGTAATTGTTTATTCAAAGAGCGATCTTCAGGATCAAAAACATGACAATTAGAAACAAAACGACGACATTTGAAAAATAAAGAAATCAAATTTGGAAAGAAACGAACCTTTCATAGTGGTGGGACCACGAAGCCAAAGCTCACCCGTCCGATTAACGGGCAACGGCTGAGCAGTCTCAGTGTCAACAATCATAGCCTCCGTGGAAGCAGACACAAGCCCCGCCGTACCATACTTACGACTCTCTTCCAAAGACTCGGTAGAAGCTCCAATTCCAGAGGATTCAGTTAAACCATAACCTTGAAAGATACTTACATTAGGGTACTTTTCAATAAACCCTTCCGTTACTTCTTTACTCAAAGGAGCACCACCAGAAACCACCGTATGAAGCGAACTCAAATCATACTTTCTCTTAATAGCATCTGCGTTGTTCAGCATAGCAACCAATATCGGGGGCACAAGAGGTAAGAAGGTTGCTCTGAATTTTTCAATCGATGAAAGCATGTCGTGCATCTCGAATTTAGAGAGAACAACTATGGTTGAACCCATAGCAAGAAGCCCCATAGCAAACACCGCAAGACCGTATATATGAAACATCGGAACAGTACATATGAAAGTTTCTCTTGTCTCTTGTTCTTTACCGAACCTAGCCATTACAACTTGAACCATCGCTATTAGATTCTTGTGGGAAGATACTACTCCTTTGCTTGGTCCTGTTGTTCCTGATGAGTAGAGTAATGTGGCTGTGTCATTCTGGTTGACGCGCTCAGTCACTCTACTCAACTCAGGTTCTTTCTTCATCATTTCATCCAGTGTTGTTGTTGTTGTTGAAGATGATGATGAGTTGTTGTTGTTGTTGTTGGTGTCCATGAGAATGATTGGAAGTGAAGGTGATGCTTGGGTGATTTTGGAAAGGAGTTGTTGAGTAGTGAAAGCAAGAACAGGTTTGGAATCAGCAATCTGTTTAGCAATTTCACCAGATGTATTGAGAGGATTGGTGGTGGTGATGATAGCGCCGAGGGACATGACGGAGAGACAGACAACAGGGAAATAGATGGAGTTGGGAGAGAGGAGAAGGATGACGTCACCTTTACGGATACCCATGTTGGAGAGTGAGGAGGTGACGGAGTCGACGGATCGCCAGAGTTGTTGGTAAGTGAATTGGTGGCCGGTGGAGGCGTCAATGAAGGCGATATGGCCGTGATGAGCGCGGGAGGAGATGAAAGTGGTGGCATCTAAAGAGTGGTTAGGTGGAAGTGGAAGGGGCTTTCTCTTGCTGTAGAAGATTGAATTGCTGCTGCAAAACCCACTTCTTGGATCGATCACTCTTCTGCTATCCCTATTCTCACCGTTTACCTCCATCTTAATCTTAATCTTGTTTTGTGTAGTATCAAACTGATATGCTAGTGTAGCTAAATGTGTTATTTGTACCGTCCAATATCATCATTTATTCACTCACATGTGAACTTTTTCTCTTTTGACTCCAACCTCATTCGTCCAAACAAATAATAATGATTCACTTTTAAAAAGGCAGAGAAAACAAAAAAATACAGAACATAAACGTGCACTTTGACTGTTGCAGAACTGGTCCAATGACATGCATGCAGTGGACGGTAGGAGTCTTCACCATTTTTTATTGGCTTAACTGCACTTTTGGACCCCTATTTTTCTAAAAGTTGTGGTTATGGACCTCTAACTAATTTAAATACAAAACAGCCCCCTATGTTTTGATTCTTTGACAGTTTTGGACCTCCAAGGCAAAAAAAAAAATAAAAAATTGACACGTGGTATCCACGTCAGCGTTGACCGAGTCAACAATGGACTGAGGGTCCAAAACTGCCAAAGAATCAAAACATATGGGGCTGTTTTGTATTTAAATTAGTTAGGGGTCCATAACCGCAACTTTTAGAAAGATAGGGGTCCAAAAGTGCAATTAAACCTTTTTTATTTCTATAAATATATTAACTTCTCCTTTTAATCTTTTTAAATTATCCTTCGATATTTACTCCTATCAAATTTTCAATCCCCTATGTCTTTATTTTTAAGTCAACACATGTGTATACTTTGTATTTTTCAATGAAATTATGTGTAAAATATTTTAAAAATGTCTTCTAAAAACATAGAATTTTTTAACAAAACATGAATTTTTATATTTTAGCGGTTAAAAATTAATATTTAATTCTTATTTTGTTAAAAAAAACTAAATTTTTTTGAGATATTTTTATAATATTATAAACATTTATGCAAAATTTTATTCGAAAATATGAATTTTACATGAGTTTGCTTAAAAGGAGGTATCATAAGTGAAGATGGAAAACATTTAAGGTATTAAAAGTCGAAGAAAATTTTGATGGGGACTAGAAGTCGAAGAAAAATTGTATATGGATTAAAACGAAAAGTTGGTATATTTATACAGATCTAAAACATATTTAACATTTTCTTTAACAACATATCTCTAGAGAAATTTTATTGTCTAGTCGAAGATAGAAAACAATATATTAAAGGAAGTATTGTTGTTTAGGGGAGACGATATTCCAAAGTTGAGAAGCTTCGTTTCAATGTGAGTGTTTTAGCCAGAAAAATATTTGGTTAAAAATGGAAAGTTGACCCTTAAGCTAAGAGTCATATATACAGGTGAACTTTTATGGTGTAGAAACCAGATGTCTCCTTGGTCAGACGACTCCATTGGTTTTGTGTGTTATATCTTCTTATTTTTCGTATATAATTACTTGTTTTATTCTTATTCTACGTGGAATTTTTTTACAGTTGATCTCGCAAGGAAGTACAAGTAATAATTGGGTGGTTAAAGTTTGATCGCTCCTCTGCAACATTCTCAATCAATTTTTATTTTTGCAGGATTAAGACGATAAATCGTTGATGATGGCTACTCTCATTCACTGTTGTCCCTCGTTCAACCAACGTCGACCCACAATTCATATGTTATTATACTCTTCTTGTTCTTCTAATAACTCGCATAAAGCAATCAATTTGACCATGTGCTTAAGCCTTAATACACATACACAACAAGAAGCAATTCATGTTTGATTTTCATTTGATTCTTTGTTTTACATTTGTAATTTTGATATAGTTTGCATAGTTTATATTTTGTTTTATGGATTTTTGTGTTTTCCCATAATATTCGTGTCTTACGCCGTTCAATATGAATGTCGAAGGCGGCGCTCAGGACGCTGACATGGGCGACAATGGAGACCAGCAGGACGACGATGGAGGGAAGCAGTTGGTGGAGCATTGGGTTGTGGTCAAGAGACGAGCCATGATTCGGGCAATAATAAATAGACACATATTATGATCTAAAGCGTAAGATTGATCCGATGGGCAATAATAAACCAAAGTCATGTGACTTTCCTGCAAAAAAAGTCATGGAATTCAATCTGTTCTCATTGATTTTGGTGTTGGGTGTAACAGCCTGATTTTCGTTAGATTTATTTTTAATTGTTTTAATGTGTTTATATGTGCTTGTGTGTGAATTTTATCATCAGGTGCATTTTCATGGGTTTCCGTGCTAGAGGGGTAAATTAGTAATTTATAGTGGGGATTATTTTTAGTGTTTTAGTGAGAACCATTATTTTTTTACTAAGTTACTGGTGTGATAAATAGTTGTGAACCGGTAAGTGACCGTTGTTAGTATTTTACCGTTAAGTGTAGAAACATTTTAGAATTGTGATTTGGTGGGTTAAGCCCACTAAGGCATTAGGGTTGAGCCCATTTGAGAATAGCATATATAAACCTTGTCTTAAGAGAAAATAGCATTCATTTTTCATTTCACAAGATTTTTAGAGAGAGGTAGAGAGAGAAAGTGCAAGAGAAGAGGAGAAGGGTTAGAAGAGAAGACCTAAGAGGTGGTGAAGATTCTAGGAGTTAAAGTGAAGCTTGGGCTAGGATTTGTGCTAACTAAGGTAAGGGAGTTAGAATTCAATCATAATCAATTAGTTGTAATTTTTCATTAATTGCATGATTAAGTGCTTAGTTGAATAATTGATTATTCGTTCATGGTTGTTGAAATTCGTGCTTTGATTATGATGATATGTTTGAATGCATGAAATTAGTGATAATTGAATTGTTGTTGGTGAAATTGCATGTTCATAGTATGTGAAAATGTTATATTGTGAATTGTGCTTAAATTGTTGAAATGTCTTATGTTGTTGTTGAATTATGATGAGAATCATGTTTAATTGATGTTGTTGTTGTTAAGGAATATTGTTGTTGATGATTCATGGCTTGGGTGTTCATAAATAATGATTTGATGATGTGAAATAAGTTGTTGTTGTTGGTTTGTAAAAATGGGTTGATTTGGTGAATTATGTTCAATTGACAATTGTTTTCATGTTTGATGTGTTCTTGGGAACCCTTTTAGTTGTTTCGACCTGTAAACAAACTTTGGAAACATATTTGGGCATTGGGAGATCAAAATTGAGAATTTTTTGTGAAAATGGGTTGAAACCCGTAATATTTTTTCTGCAGAATTATGACTGTTCGCTTAAGCGAACAATAAGCGTACGAGTAAGCGAACAATCACAGTAGGTTCTATGACTGGCTCGCTTGAGCGAACCAGAAGCGAATAGCTAAGCGAACTTTTGTTGTAGCTTCTGGAACTTGTTCGCTTAAGTGAACAAGGTGGTCGCTTAAGCGAACGTGCCAGTTTCAGCAACCTTTGATTTTCGTTCTGGGTCTTAGAGGGCCAATCCGAGCTTTGTATAATACTTATTTCAACTTGTTTAACCTATGTTTGAACTCCTAAACTTACTGGAACATGTTTTACTCATTCAAACTTGAGATTTTTCATTTTGGGTTGAAACTTGAATATTTTTGGGAATTTTGGATTTTTGTCGAAATGAACTTTTGTGAACTACATGAGATTACAAATTTAACCTACAGTTCATATAGACTTAGGTAAGACTTGTAAAGTTGGTCAAACATCTTAATCATGTTAAACTTGATATTTCTGGTGGAAATGTGGAAATGTGAACTTGAGTTTTCTCATACGAACTTAAGCTATACTTTGAACTAATGTCTAATAGTTTGTAAATGGCTTAAGCTTTTGATTACATGATTGTTTAAGATTATTTTGCGAGTTTTCAAACTTGAATATGTTACCTTGTTTTGGGGAATTATCAATGTTGGCCGTTTGCCACTTGATATGGATTTTATCGGGAATGGTTCTTTTAAGCCAATTATCTTATGATCTTTCGTGACTAGCCTTATATGACTAAATGAAGATGTGTGAATGAATTGTTATATGTTGGATATGATATTTATCATAACGTGTTGTATTTTCTCTTTACTTGGAATATGAGAAATATTTGGAGCTGTGAAACTATATGATGTAGTTGATGTTGAATGTTATTGATGATTATGGTGATAATGTGATGATGACTCTTATTTGAATTATGACTTGAATGTTGTGTGGACGTAAATATTTGATAATGCAATTGTTGTGGAGATGATCAATATATTTGGAAGTTATCATTTATATTGTCGTGAAAATTATGAGGTGATTTTGCATTGCTGAGTCTTTGCTTGTATGTCCATGCATCATAGTCGTGTTGATTGTTGAGTATTGCAGCTGTAAAAGAGAGGTGCTCTTTTACTTCGGTGATTATGTAAGACGGATGTGAAATCTTACATACGATGTTTTTGTTGCATCGAAGGTGACGACCTTGAGGTGATTTGGTACTGTTGAGGCAAAATCCCTAATTAATTTTAAGGATAATAAACGAATATGATTAAAGAATTAATGGACTTTGATTAATTCCTTGGTATTTAACTTGTGCTCTTGAGTGTTTCACTAAGACAGGAGCAAGGTTTAAATCATATCAGGAATCAAGAAATCAAAGGACATTTGAATTCATGATCTAACACTGAGGTCAGAAAGTTAGATCAAAATGTTGCTCGAAGATTAGAATGTTCAAGCAGAGATCAGAAGGTTGTTCTTATACAAGCCAATAATCTCAAGAACTTTGATCAAGGTCATGCAAGGCATATGTGACATGGATATATGTCCAGGAAAGTACATTTGCATGGATCAATCAAGCAATAAAGGCATATATAAGGATTATGTAAAAAAAGGATATTCAATGTTAATTTAAGACCATGAACATTGATGTACTAGGAATATTCCACAAGGGAATATCATCCTAGATGTTAATATCACTGCTCTTCATTGTTGTTTAAGTATTAGGATTTGATTACATCAAATGGTAGTCTTACAAATCATCCTAAGTGAAACAGATGGAACATTCTGATGGTCAGAATGTTCAGCTCAACACATGCTTACTTTATGAACAGTACAGTAGGTGAAAGGCAAAAAGCAAAAGCAAAACAAATATGTCTTGTTCAACAAGAGATAGACACGCATGTGAGTTGCTACAGTACAAGGACCACACAATCCCTCAAAGCATGGGCATGAAGATGCAGAATCCCAATATATCTTTCTTGCACCGGTCCCAAGGCAGATCTGGGAAAGTAACTTTATGATGTATGTGGAAAAACCCATATTTTGGTTATTGCCCAGAAACTCATATGAAAAGCATATGACACGCCCAGAAATTCATGTGTTCATTCATACATGATGAACCCAGATGAAGATCATGATGAACCCAAATGAAGATCATCATGAACACAACAACATTCTGAAGTTCATCAGTGATCATAATGTTTGCCCAAAATTTCAAGTAAAAGCTTGTGGGACCCAGGACACATGACATAACACTATTGGACACCCTACAACAACTATATGAGCCCAAAGACTATGTAAATAGAGATCATGGCCTTAGCAAAACTTGGACCATTACAAAGCATACAAGAAAACAACTGAAATTGTTTGAAGCTCTTGCAATTTGAATTGATCATCATTGAAGGCTCTTTTTACCTTCTTTGTAGTGTAAATCAATTCTCTTCTTGTTATCTCTCTTAAAGATAACTTCTTCTTCCTCCTCTTCTGTTTGATTTTCAAACATTCAAACCTCTTACAAATTGTAAACAAAATCTCATCTAGCTTTAGGGGTACTAAAGTGTTAGTTTGAGAAAAGGTTGTAAACGTCTAAGTAGTTAACTTAGCAACAAGGTGCAAGTCTGCTGATGCTTAGAGAATACAGAGTTGTAATTGTTCAGGTGAACAAAGATTGTAAGGTGCAGGATTTGAGATGTTATCTCAAGCATCGTAGTGGAAACTCTCACAATCTTGTGAGGAGTGGACTAACCCACATTGGGGGAACCTCTATAAATCTCTGTGTGTTTATTAAACTGTTTTTGTGTATGAACTTCAGAACATTCTGAAGTCAGAATATTAACTTAACAATTCCAAGTAAACTACTTGAGAATCACTTTTAAGTTTCATGATAATTTTTAAAGGGTCACAATTCAAATCCCCATTCCTTGTGACTATTTTATCTACTTCAGGTACCACATGCATATATGTGTCGAACTAGGTGCATATCATGTTGACATGATTCGATAATTACGATCCATTCGTTGATTTCGATATTTTTTTTGTTTGTAAATAAACGAATGGATCGTAATTATCGAAAACTCACATTCACTAATGGTTTAGTCAGGTTGTGAACGCCAGACGCGATATTTATTTTTTGACATTTGTTTAAGTTGAGTTATGACTTGTGTAACGTCCCGGATTTTAATCCATGACATTACTAAAAAAAAAATATTACTCTTTTAAAAAGAAAATTATTTTCAAAAAAAAAAAAGTATGCATTTACTAAATTGCTTTTTAATAAAACAACTTAAACAATGTTCTTGAAAATAAAATAAAATTTAAAGGTACGGATATTCATTTATTTCTTTATGGAATACAAATCAACTTTATAATACACCTAAAAATATTTTGAATAATAAATACCAATATAAAACCCATTTTGGTCCCCGCGCAACGCTTCAATCACACATCAACTTCATATTTCAATCTTTGATACCTACACCATTTTATTAATGTAAGGGTCAATTTTCGATTCCACATGGGATCACCTAAACACAGAAAAATGTCATAAAATAATAATAAAAGTAATCATCACTAAAAAGGATTAGAAAGTATCAAAAGAATAAAGTACCAAAACTCTTTTGTAAATGTTTATGCATGAAGTGCATGATATGCAGGACTCAAATGATCCGGATATTGTCGTGTTAACGCACACAGTCACGACTAAAAATGAAACACTCAATGGTTCCTGCAAGGCCCGCCACCCAATGACATTAGCCCAATAAAACTAGACCACTAAATGGTCTCTGCAAGGCCGTAGCCCAATAAAACTAGACCATTGAATGGTCTCTGCAAGACCGTAGCCCAAAGACTTCATGAAATGTTATGCGACTCATTGTCACCAACAAAATATCCAAAAATAAAACCATGAAATGCAACCAACCAACCTCTAATATTTTATGAACCACAAATCATTTTTAGAATCATATATAGTTATCAACATGTCAAATCTAATAAACAAATTCTCATAACCATCAACACAATATTCAATCAAAATTATATAAAATCATTGAATAGAATAAAACATAGAAAAACTAAGTCTTTTTAATGGATAAGAATTCTACTACTATTTCACAACATTTATCCGGCCTAAAATGATGGTGTGGGGGAAAAAACCCTTACCTTAGATGCTTTCTTTCGTAAGGATAAACTATCATAGCCTTAAGAGTTGCTAGGGACGTTGGTGGCGTGAATGAAATTGTAAGAGAAATTTAACATAACAAGGATATGTTAATGATGAGGGCGTGAGGCAGATGATTATGTGTACAAAAAAATATGTGGCTTTATGGTAGACAAAGGTGAGGCATCTAAGACTTGTTCTCGGCAGTAAATTTATGGTAGCAAGATATCTCCTTGGGAAATGAGAGTAAGGAGAATCAATGTAAATTAAATTAGTGCTTGTTGTATCAAGAGACAAAACGCATGACAAATTAAAACGGATTGATTTGGTTCTTTGACTAGTTTAATTTGTGATTAGGAAAGAATAATAGACATAAATGTGAACCAAATCAATTTTAGTATTAGTCCTAATACCCTCTAAATAGGAGTTGACGTGGGCACAATTTTGAGAAGGCAAGGATGTATGTATATAGAAGGAAGGTGATGTAAAAGAGGAGATATAATTGTATAACATATAATTTAATAAAAATTAAATCGACATAACATTGTTCCAAGACCCAAAACATATGGCACATCAATGAGGGATTAAATATGGTCAATCGTTATTTATTTAGAGTCAAACAAATGGGACGATACAGTTCGTTAGACAAATATTATGATGCATAAAAAAATATCAAATAATTAATATAGAATAAAATAAATCAAGAACTTACTAAAGGATATAAAATATTGGGATGTTACAACTTGTTGACTAACTGTTATTTATTTTTTTGGGTCAAGTCGTTGATTATTTATTCTATCATATTCCATTTGTTTTTGTAAACTTATTTATTTCTTAGAAAATTTTAAAGAGTGTACTTAGAACATCTGTTAAAGAACCTGACTCTTGCGCACTTGTATGTGTGAAATGAGTTTCAATTGTAGTTTGCCGTTATCTAAAAAAAACTAGTTGGATTATCTTTTTGAAGACGAAAACTAGTTGGATTTTTATTAGGCAAAATTACACAATTCTTCTCTTAATTTAATTTTAGACAACAATTTCTTCATTTATATTTTTTTGTCTGAATTTATGTTATAAAAATGTCAACAAAATTCTCCTATTTTTATGAAAAAAGTAATCAAAAACTAAAATTAAAAATCATCAAACTCATAAACAAATCTAAATTTTTATCATGCAAACTAAAAAACTCAGATTTCATTAAAAAAATTTATAATATAAAAGATTAAATAATGCCTTAAATAATTGCCTTATTATTATCTCTAATATCTAATGCAATGCGTATTTCGATCGGTTGGATTAATCGAACGGTATGAGTGCGACGGAATAAAGTACACCGGTAGAGGAAGAATGCCGGTCTGCCCTGACGACGGACGGGGTGAGCAGGTTTGCAGAAAACAATTAACGATTTATTGAGTAAGTTAAGTTTTGCAATAGAGCGTTGTTGTTGTTGTTGTTGTTGTCGTCACTGTACTGTGGAAATATGCATAGACACGGACACAGAGCTACTCTTGCTCTCCGCTATTCAATTTCAACTTGCAAATGTCAAAGAAATCTCACAATCACAACCACAACCACAGAAGGTAATTTAATACTCCTTCATTCCTTCACTATTTATCATTCATTCATTCACTTCAACTTATGTTTATTGCTTCTGCGCCAGGATCTTCTATGCAAATGCAAATGCAAATTGTGAAGGCACTCCGCTCCGGTGACAGAATAAAGGCTTCCCACTTACTGCTCCATTTTGCTAATACAACCCCCCACTCATTATCCGCCAATCATTTTCTTCCTATCTTTAATTACTGTTTACAATCTCCTGATCCACTGGTATGTATCTATTCTAATCTAATGCTCACTCATTCATTATCTACCTCCTGCTCTCTCTATTTTATTTATTTCAACATTTCAATTCCTGCTGCAGTTTGTTATGGACGTTTTCAGATTAATGGAGTTTAAACAAATTACCATAAATAACAAATGCTCCTCTCTTATCATGCGAGCTCTGAGTAAAGGGGTTTACAAGAAAGAGGCTTTCAGCATCATGGATTTTCTTTCCGAAACTCCGCAATTCTATCCACTTCTCCCTATCTACAATGGTATT
This sequence comes from Medicago truncatula, assembly GCF_003473485.1. Taxonomy (NCBI): domain Eukaryota; kingdom Viridiplantae; phylum Streptophyta; class Magnoliopsida; order Fabales; family Fabaceae; genus Medicago; species Medicago truncatula. The sequence goes on from NC_053042.1 coordinate 8,626,191, forward strand.
TTAAGGTCCTGCACTAAAACCCACAATTTAATTCAAGCAACAAAATGTTTGGACTTGATGGAAAAGAAGATGATAGGGAAGAATGAAGTAACCTATACTGCGCTTCTCCAGGTGTGCAATGTGCATATTAAAACATATATTACTCTCAACAACACAAATTTCGTAGCTAAATTTTGAAAACAACAAAAGGTTTTCTAAAACCAATGGGTCCTTATTATGTCTGAAAGAACTTTCATGTTTATCGAATTTGTGATTCAATGTGAAAATTGCTAATCACTTGGACCAAGATGCATGTTCTTATTATTATTGTTATTCATAGGATGGGAAATCATCACTTTGTTATATTATTTGACCGAACCGTCTATCAGTTTTTCTGCCTTTCTCCTTGGTCTTAAATAGAGAGAAAGAAAGAAATCCAGAAAAAAGGATCTTGTTGGTTCGTTATTGTTACTTTCTTGTTTTTGTTCTTATGCCAACAATCCATTTGTCCACTGATAGTGGATTTAAGACAAGGAATCAGAAAATGAAACTTTGTATTGCCAACTTTTATGGTTCTTAAATGCCCTGGAATCAACTAACAACACCGTGATTTATTGCGTTAGCTATTTTGTGATAACGTGTTTCTATGTTTGAATGTGTTGTCTTTTTATTTTTAATGCTTTTTATGCAACTAGTATCATATGTCTTACCCTGTTTCTCAGCTTGCAGTTTTGCAGAAAAACTTGCCTGCAGTCCATATAATTTGGCATGAGTATATCAAACTTTACAGTATGAGTACCATTGCTCTGCGCCAGTTCTTCAAATCAACAATTAACAGACAAACTCCCCTGGCCTAATTAATACAGTTTGGCCTGCGTAGGTTGTGGGTCCATAATTTTTTCTTGTGTGCACGGTGTACACCCTCTAAGTTGGGTCTCGAGTACTAACCGTGTCTCTCAAGGTCAAAGGAAAGTTTTACTGAATAGCTACAAGACCAGCAGTGCTTTGTAGTACTTGATGGTGGACAGAAAATAGCTAGCAAGAACATACACTAACTGCTATAGAAAGTAGAATTTGCCGTGGATGAGTGATATAAAAGCAAAATAACATAATGGAATGGATGTGTTTGAGAGAAAGTTGGACTAATACCTGACAAGGAAAATGAGTCTTGCCAAAGATGGTATGGATGTTGAGGAGAAGACCGATAGAGGGCCTGGATAAGAAGAGTTCATCAGATGGAGGATGGCTTTATAAACATAAATAGAGGAAAAGAAAACACTTAGATGAGAAACCATGAAAAAAGAGATCAATTCAAATGTCCGTTTTGGAAACTTGTTTTTTTGGTAGAGCACAATCACGTGAATGAATTGATCAAGGTTTCTAACCTTACCTTGTATGAAAAGAATGTTGTTGTTGTCATCATTGTTGGTGTTTATTAATGAGAACCAACTAAAATGCTATTATATAATGTTTGAGTGCTCGCAAAGCTCACTGGGCTGTGTTGGTTCTTTTCAGTTGAAATCCCTTGGAGAAGAAGGGATGATAAGAGAGATGATCCAATATTTACATGTCGCAGAGAATCTTTTCATATATAGCAACCCTTCATTGGGAACAGATATGTACAACATCGTGTTGCATTATCTTGTTGAAGCCCAAGAAGTAAGTGGCTCATACATCATTACTTCTCTTTTTTGACACCAACTTTGTGAAATGGGTATGTTACTATGCATGTTTCTGGAATATGATGTTTTCCACTTAATATGCAGAGCAACATGGCAATTGAAGTTTTCAAGAAGATGAAGTTGTGTGGCTGCCACCCTGATTCCACTACATACAATACAATGATTGACTGTTGTAGTGTTATAAGAAGTTATAGATCTGCTTCTTTGTTGATTGCAATGATGATACGGGAAGGGTTTTGTCCGGTGGTTTGTACATATACTGCTCTCATTAAGGTTCTTCCTGTTTAAGCACTTATAGTGCACTCAAAATTATTATCTTTTTGTCAAAGTTTTTGCAGTTCACTTGATTTATATTAAGAGAGTCTATTGTGCAGGTTTAAGATTCTATAGTAGCTTTTGAACTTCTTAATCCCCTTCCACTAATCTAGTAGCCTACCTGAAGTGACAAATGCATGCATTTAGTATTTCATATTTCTGATGGTACATTACTTGCATATTATTTACTCAATTTGTGCAGAGTTAGAGGTTTTAATAATAATAGATAAAATATGATGACATGTTCCCTCTTCATGCTCATAGCATCCGATATTTAAAGCATTTTATCTTGTTACTTCAGACATCTAAGCTGAAGGGAGTTTGAACATATAAAATCCACTAAATCTTTGTGTTATGAACCCTTGGATCGAGTCATAGGTCCAGGCACGGTAGAATCTATCTTTTGACCAATGGTGAAGGCAAGAAGCAGATGCGTGTCCTTGACAGTCTCTTTTCAAACTCTCAACTTTTTCTGAGAAATAAATCTTGATTGTTCCATCCAATCCAAGGTAGGCTTTTTAAACAGCTTACAGATAGAAATGAATCCTGATTGATTAAAATCAAAACTACTACAGATAAGTATTATATCATACCAAATCTTATCAAGATAAATAAATCAAAACTACCACTGATAACTGATAAGGATTATTTTATGGGAAATGTTAACTTGTGCCCAAAACTTGAGTAATATTTAGACCAAATCTTATCAAAACTACTACTACTACTAATGAATCAAATATAGTAATATTTTATTGGAATCCGTACATTGAATTTAATTTTTAAATTTGTAATAAATTGAATGCACAAAACTTAAGTGAAAATTTCTACTTTTGGGTTCCTTAACACGTGCCTTTAGGACACAAGCTAGCATGACCCTTATTTTATATAATCTTATCAAGAAAAAGAAAGAATAACTTCAAATTAAAAAGAGAAACCAATCCCGACAATCAAAATTTAAAAAGGTGAGAATAGGGATTGGAGTCAAAAGAGAAAAAGTTCACATGTGAGTGAATAAATGATGATATTGGACGGTACAAATAACACATTTAGCTACACTAGCATATCAGTTTGATACTACACAAAACAAGATTAAGATTAAGATGGAGGTAAACGGTGAGAATAGGGATAGCAGAAGAGTGATCGATCCAAGAAGTGGGTTTTGCAGCAGCAATTCAATCTTCTACAGCAAGAGAAAGCCCCTTCCACTTCCACCTAACCACTCTTTAGATGCCACCACTTTCATCTCCTCCCGCGCTCATCACGGCCATATCGCCTTCATTGACGCCTCCACCGGCCACCAATTCACTTACCAACAACTCTGGCGATCCGTCGACTCCGTCACCTCCTCACTCTCCAACATGGGTATCCGTAAAGGTGACGTCATCCTTCTCCTCTCTCCCAACTCCATCTATTTCCCTGTTGTCTGTCTCTCCGTCATGTCCCTCGGCGCTATCATCACCACCACCAATCCTCTCAATACATCTGGTGAAATTGCTAAACAGATTGCTGATTCCAAACCTGTTCTTGCTTTCACTACTCAACAACTCCTTTCCAAAATCACCCAAGCATCACCTTCACTTCCAATCATTCTCATGGACACCAACAACAACAACAACAACTCATCATCATCTTCAACAACAACAACAACACTGGATGAAATGATGAAGAAAGAACCTGAGTTGAGTAGAGTGACTGAGCGCGTCAACCAGAATGACACAGCCACATTACTCTACTCATCAGGAACAACAGGACCAAGCAAAGGAGTAGTATCTTCCCACAAGAATCTAATAGCGATGGTTCAAGTTGTAATGGCTAGGTTCGGTAAAGAACAAGAGACAAGAGAAACTTTCATATGTACTGTTCCGATGTTTCATATATACGGTCTTGCGGTGTTTGCTATGGGGCTTCTTGCTATGGGTTCAACCATAGTTGTTCTCTCTAAATTCGAGATGCACGACATGCTTTCATGGATTGAAAAATTCAGAGCAACCTTCTTACCTCTTGTGCCCCCGATATTGGTTGCTATACTGAACAACGCAGATGCTATTAAGAGAAAGTATGATTTGAGTTCGCTTCATACGGTGGTTTCTGGTGGTGCTCCTTTGAGTAAAGAAGTAACGGAAGGGTTTATTGAAAAGTACCCTAATGTAAGTATCTTTCAAGGTTATGGTTTAACTGAATCCTCTGGAATTGGAGCTTCTACTGAGTCTTTGGAAGAGAGTCGTAAGTATGGTACGGCGGGGCTTGTGTCTGCTTCCACGGAGGCTATGATTGTTGACACTGAGACTGCTCAGCCGTTGCCCGTCAATCAAAATTTAAAAAGATAAAATGATTCTGATTAATAATCTAAAAATTAATTGTCTTCTTTCCTTCATGCTACATCCCATATCACTTTGCTTATATACGTAGTTAGTTACCCAGACCAGCGGAATAAAACAGCGAGGAAGACAGAAAAGGGAAAGAACAAATGTGAGAAAAAAAATGGTTTGTGTTATTCAGGAGAACAGAGAGACAACAAGAATCCTCTTCCGTGGAGCTTCCTCTTTCTAACTAAGACCTCAGTTCTAACTTTTCTCTCTTTGATGTCTTTGCCTTATTTGACTACCTGTCATCCTGACATAACTGCTTGTAATTAACTTGATAGAGACCTAAGTATGAGGGGTAAGGGAAAAAGGGGCTATTATGTAATAGAGTATGCTGAGGTTATATGGTAAATAAAGAGTGGGTTAGGAGGCTTAGTTGGCAAGTTTGTTATGCTTAGTAGTACAAGTAGTGAGGTGGGTAAATTGTAATGGGCATGCAAGAATATTGTGAGAACCATTATGGTTAGGCAAAGGAAGAGTGTACTCATTAGCTTGCTATTTTCTCAAGTAAATTGGTTCCTAAACTATAAAGCATTGGCTTTAAAAGCTGTGTTCTTGCTGCTGACTTCGGGCCATCCTGAAAGTTGGGTCATAACTAATTCATGTTCTGAATGTTGCAAAATGTCCATTGTGCATTATGTGTGTGTGTGTGCCACAAAATCAATGTTACTGTTACTAAAATTATTTGTTTGAGCTTTTTTGTATCCAATTTGATACTGAAGTTGTTTACATCAGATTTTGTTGGAAGATGAGAATTTTAATGAAGCACTGAATGTTCTGGAGAGAATCAAGTTGGATGGCATCCAACTTGATGTACTGCTGTTTAACACGTTTCTTCGACAAGCATGTTACAAGGTATTTCATCTTTTTTTCATACTTGCACTTTTGTGCTTAGGAGGGGGATAAAAGGTGAAAGAAAGGAAACTCTTTCAAATTTGTGTATATAGTTAAAAACTGTGTAATTCTGCAATACATCCATTAAAGTTTGATATAGGTTGGCCTAAATCTATTGTGTTTAAAGGGTGGTTGTTGGATAACTCAAAGTGGCATGCTCTACTCATCCATCCAAGAGTTAACTAACAATGCCTGGCCATTTTATACAAAAATCATGTCTAATCTGGTATTTTTTCGTAAGAAATTGCAATTGATATGCTAAATTAACTATTTCATGTTTGGCTTGTTTGTTTATTTATTTATTTTTGGCGGCGGGGGGGGGGGGGGGGGGGGGGGGGGGGGTGGTGGGGGGTGGGGAGATCCTACCATGTTATAAAGCCTACCTGCGCTTACTTTCTTCTATTTATAAAGGAAATTTAGAATGTGTATCCTAACAAGTTTTTCAATTAATTTCTTCCATGACTTAGGGAAGAATTGATGTAATTGAGTTTATTGTGGAGTTTATGCACCAAGAAAAAGTTCAGCCTGATCCAACAACATGTGGCTACGTCTTCTCTGCATATGTAAATTCCAGTTTTCACAATACAGCAGTAGAAGCATTGCAGGTTTTAAGTTTGCGTATGATGTCTGTAGATGGCAACATACTTCAAGAGAGGAAAAATTTTGTGGATGAATTCATCCTTGATGAAGATTTAGCTTCTGAGTCACACATATTTAAATTATTTGAAGATTCTGAAGATAAAGTTGCAATAGGGTTGTGGAATTTAAGATGGTGTGCCATGATTGGGTTTCCAATATGTGAGTCAGCTGACCAGAGCCTATGGGCTAAAAGACTCGAGTCGCGATTCCAAAAGAGGCTAGCGTCTGGTTCCATAATAGGAGAGCAATTATGACCTGCGAGCCGTGAGTCCTATGCCATTGCCGTTAACAGTTAGTTTTTTTCTCTCAAGGAAGCCTCCACAAAATGGTTGGGGGTTCTTCATTTCTCCAGCTCTGCGCAAGAGGTATACTTTACAAAAATAATCCCAGGACAAGTTTTGATCATTTTGGAAGTTTTTGGAGCTCCAAGTTTGATCCAATTGCAGAAGTTTGGGTCAACCGGATAATCGACCAACTACAAGTCATTAGCTGAGAAAATAATCAATGAGTTTAGTTTGTAGTTTACTAAATTCAATGTTTGGTTCCAATTTTATTTTTTTCAACAGCATGTTTGATTCCAATTAATGTGTTTTCGATCAATTTTATGTTTCCTAAGCTTTAATCTTTAAATTATTTTTTAATAATTTTAAAATGAAATATTATAACCTAAATAATACCAACTCAAATATTAACAAACAAACTATAGCCAACCAAATTTAATTGATTTAGATCTATAATACCTAACTCGAACTGATCCAATTTTACAATTGATTAGTTTTGACCTAAAGTTGTAATTTTGATATTTACTTTCTAGCTCAAGTACATTGCGATTAATGTCTCTTATTAAATAATTTATGATAATATTTCAGCACTTTCACTAATTTCTTTTATGGTGTGTTTGAATTGAGAGTTTAGGAGGGGAAGAGTGTTTACTTTTTCTTTTTGAAATTACAGATTACATGATCGTTTATCCTCTTCATAAGAAACAGATCTGCGACGGTGTAAGGGAGAAGAGAGGAGATCGTCGACGGCGTGACGTCTCCAGATCGGGAGAGGGCGGTTGTGGTGATGAAGCAAAGGATAGTGGAAGAAAATGAAGAGTGGAAGAAGATGAAGTGTGTTGTTTTTACAAAAATATCCCTGATTTTAAATCTGAAATGTTTTAATTACCCATGATGTCTGTATTGTGTCTACATTTCTGTGTAGTTATCATTGCTGAAAAAAATAAAACCTTACTTATATAATACCAGGTTAGAAAATTTGATCAGTTTGAGAAGCCTTTTTTTATTTGATTGTTTTTTCTTTCCCTGGGTTAGATTTCCCCGGTTTTTTTTTCCTTCGTTCTCAATAAATTTAGCTTGAAAAAATAAAAATAAAAATAATTCTGTAAGTAAATTAACAAAATGAAAATAAATTAAGATCTTGTAATGATAACAAAAATATTTACACCAGATGCACTGACGACAAAGTCATTCTTTGATTCAATTTTCGAGAGAACGCCATCCCTACCTCAATTATTGCCAAACTGCACTATAGAATTTCCAATCATACCAGTTTCAACATTCTGCATAAGGCGACCCTCTTAGTTTTGGCTGCATCATTTGAAAAATAAAACAAATAGTATAAGAGAAAGGAATAACCAACCATTAACAGAAAATTGTTTAAATTTTGACCTTTGATTTTCTAGACTTCCAGACTTCTGATTTCCCTGGTTGGGGAACATAAGAATATTTCTCAAAGGAATTTAAGGCTGCAACTCCATCCATGCCAGAGTCGGTAATTGGTGAAAAATCCTAAAGCAATTAAAAAGCGATTATCTAACTATTTATATTTCACAATAATTTCAAAAGTAAAGATGAAACTTATGTATTGAATATAGCAATAATCACTTTCTTAATTCAATAAAATAATTCAAGGTCAATATACCAAATAGGAAATAAAACGAAAGCAAAAGACCATTTGGTGTAGTTTTAGTGTTCCATATCTTCAATTCAAATTATAGCCATAAAATTATTGCTTTTGGCATTACACTAGAAAAAGTATTGGTTATTCTATTGTCACTCAACAGCAGTTAAATATTAGCTTCATGCAAAAGAGTAGCTAACAGTATGATTTAATCTTACCACTTCCTCTGAAGCACTTTTTCCTGCTTCTTCTTGGTATTTCACTTCCAAAGAATCAAAGAAAAACAATATCTGTGGTGAATATGTTAGTGAATGCAACAATTAAAAAAACAGCAAATAGAAGAATTGATAGTTGGAACTGGACCAGTTGAAACAGCAGATAAGGATAAAAAAAGTACAATCAGACTTTAGATTTAAGCACTAGTGAAATAAGGTTGTCTGATATTAGTTGTAAAATTCACCTTGTCAAGTAACTTAGCATTTGAAGAATTGGTTGCCATGATCTGAACTCCGAGCAAATTGTTGGTATTACTGCAGAAGGGACAAAAAATTGTGCTGAAAACACACCCATCTTCTGGACACCATATACCTTCTTCCTGTGTACTTTTAGGTACTCTATTGCAAACACGTTGATCAACAAATGAAGAATCAGTAACAATAACTGGTACACTCTTTTCTGCATCAGCGGTGTATGTTGCAAGTCTTTTTTTCAAAAGGAATCTCAAGTGAACAATTGATGATGAAATCAAAGAGCATGTAAGAGATAGATGGTTCTCATGTCGTCCCAATGGGTTTTTGCAGAGTGAACAAAATAGCAGTAACCTTTTGTCTAGTAGAGGGATGGTTAATGAACATGAACCAGGTAAATTGCTTGTTGGTAACTGAGGAGATTGCAAGTTTGAAATTCTTCCCAAACTACATTCAGTTTCATGGGTTGCCTCTCTAACTTCCACTGAGCTTTTTGTGTACCATTTCGGAGTGCTGACAGAAGATGCTTCATGGTTTTCTTCTTCAATGAGGTCTATATATGGTACGACCGTGGGCTTTCTCCTTTTCTGATTGTGAGAATTAACACTCGAATTCAAAGATGATTCTGGAATATTATTTGCAGTTACACTCTTTTCGGGAGTGACTGTGTTTGATATTTTACTTCCAGTAGTTGAAGACACTGGAAAACTTGACGAGTGATCCTCAATTATGGTGCAATCAGAATTGTCATCCTTAGAGTAATATGCGCTGCCAGCACCACTGGCAATATGTGAAGATGGGCTTTCCTTGACGGTGGGGGTTTCATCATGTGTAAATGTCACAGATGATGCCTCAGTGAACCTAAAAGAGATCTAAAGCATTTTAGTAGATAAAAAATAACAACCTTTTGTCCAAATGCAGCTGAGAATTAAGATACTAAGGTCGGTTGTTCATCCCCTAATTGAAAACCGCAAATATCTCCCACCCAGAACATGAGAGAAAGACATACAAGCATAAGGTAAAATCCTACTTAAATTTCTACTTTTAAGATTACATTTTAACAAAATAGTTAATCCAAGCAAGATCAATTGGTATTGTAGTTTCTGTAATTTCTGTGTATCTAACCAGACTGCACAAGGCTGTATTTACAATAAATACAAGTTAATGTGAGTGTTAATTACAACCCTGATTAGCAACTAATTCAGGATTGTACAACTAATGCATACCAACCTCCTCTCGTTCCATAATCAACACATTACACATTGATAAGGAATGGCCCAGATGGGTATTGGGAGACACAGTTATATAAAGTATTACTTTTCTAAGGGACTTATCAACCTAAATTGCTAATTGGAAATAATCAAAATTGTCTAGACGTCCATCACCCTTGACAACAAATCAGCAACATGGTTATCGTTCCCTTTCTTAAATTGTACCTCAAAATCATACCACAAGAGCTTGGACACCCACTTTGGCGGTTCCTCTTCAGCACTCTGTTCTACAAGTTATTTCAACTTTCTTTGGTTTGCACGAAAAATGAAATGATTCCCCTTTAAGAATAACCTCCAATTTTGCAATGCAAGACTGTGGAATAAGTTCCCTTTCATACACAGATTTTAGCCTAACCCTGAAGCATTGGTTTCAATTTCAAAGGGTACCTTGAAAATTGGTATTTCCAACGGGAGTAATTCCACCACTGATTCCTTCAAAGCTGCAATGTTGTCATGGCCTCCTCTCCCCACATAATATTATTCTTCAACAATTGAGTCAATGGTAACACCTCTTAGGTGGCAGCTCTGTATTTGTACTAAGCAAATCCTGAGCAACTCCTCTAATCCTTCCACCAGATCCACCTCTTTTAGAGGACACAATGTTAACATCCTCAATTTCACATAATAAGCTCCAATATTCCAACTTGTTTGATTTAGACAGAAGATGAATGAATCATGAATGTTGAATATCTGTTTATTATCTTACGGGTTAATAGGTCTTTACCCCCTGTAATTACAGGGGGGGTAAATAAAAAAAAAAAAATTTACAGGGGGAAAACCGGAAATGACCTATATTACAGGGGGGTAAAGATCTATTAACCCTTATCTTACAAGAGAAGGTATTGGATCTCTATATATAAATACCGAGCCACCTAACTAACTGAAACAGAATGACTTCACCAAATGTTCAGATATAAAATCATGGGATGCATAAGTCAACCAATTCAATCACCCTTCCCCAAAATCGGAACCCCATAACTTAAGGATTTTCGTGAGGTCATCCTTGCCACACTACCCATGTACAATTATAGTGGTTTCCCTTCTCAACCTTCAGTCTCATGATCTCATCTACCCCTTCGTTCTCCTACTACCAATTCTTTCCTATCCTTTCCAAGAATCATAAAGTGTAAAAAGCTTACGAACAGGTCATAAGTTGTTTTCATAATTTCTTCCAAAGAGTCACAATTGATTATAACAGTAGATAAGATCAAATAAGCCAATCCAAATAGCACTTGTGCTGGTCATAAAATCCCCTTTAAAAACCTCTTCCTCACTCTCAATCCCACCCAAAACTCAGAATGCCCAATTGTATGTTTATTGAATGGAAGCTGAGCAAAAGCTCTTACAATAGCAAAATAAAAGATAAATTGTAGAAGGAAATGATCCCAATCAACCCCAGAGCCATGCTCCTCAGAGATAGAGAAAACTCTACCTAACCATAATGGTCACTCTAATATTCTTGCATAACCAACAGAATTCACTCACCTCACTATTTATACTACTCACGCATAACAAACTTGCCGACTAAGCAGCCTACCCAACCTTTATTACCTTATACTTTTTCTTTATCAGCCCTCATTCGGGTCTCTATCACACCCGGAGACCTGGAACCTTGGGCCCATTTGTCTCTTCCTTCTTTCTATTTCTTTTGTTGCACCCATTGTTAATGGGCCTCCTATTCACAGTAGACCTATGACATGCCTGTAATTTTTTATATATGATGGCCAAAGAGCACAAACTTGGTGGTATAACTAAATAAAGATTCTGGTCAACACTGACTCCGCAAGCTAGATATGTTCAACATTAAGTTTAGTTGCCAAAAAAACACCATCCAATTAAAAATAAAATGTTCAAAAACAAGGGGGAAAACAAGAATACCTTTCCGTCAGATTACAACATTGGAGGTTAATATGGTCTTTGAAACTGTATGTGTTACTATTCCTTGGAGCTGATGGCTGACTTTCGCCAAGATTGTGAGAGCTCAGACTCGGTGTGGGAATAGAGATTTTATCCTCAATAACCGACGTCTCTTTCTCAGCTCCATTTCTAGACTTGTTCAGTTTCTGATTTTTCTTCTTTGGAAACCACATATTTCCATCCTTGTTTTGAACACCATCATCGTCATTTAAGTTCAAATTCGTTGTTGCATGCACTGTATCCAAGCCATACCGCTCCTACATCAAGTTAAACGCATCAATAATTCTTTCGCACCAAGCCCAAAAAAGTAACATGGATGACTATATCAAAGGTAAAACTAAGCCAACACGTCATGTCATGTACCTTGGCATTCTCAAAGAATGATTTTAGTTTCTCCAGTGACAATTCAAAACTGTCATACACTCTCAAGGGTTTTCTTAACCACTTCGAAATAAATGCTTTATTCCTTTCTTCACGAAAGCGTTCATCTAATTCAACAATAACATTTACACTTATTATGGTAAAAATGGTCCAAAAACAATATCAAATAAACCATAGTTCAACAATAGACCACACAGCAAAAAGGGGAAAAGACAAGGAAACAGAACATCTTGATTCTAATTTCTAAACCAAAAAGATGGTTTGAGACAGAACTGCCTGCTCTCTAGTTATTCACCAAGTTATGGTGTCTACAAATATCCAAAATAACTTAGAAGAATCAGTTTTGAACAAGATAATACAAAGATCAAAATTTAAAAATCACCAAGGTAGTATTCCTTACTCTAGAAAACTTGGCTAATTCAACCTTCCTTCCTTTCCAAATTTAAAACAAGTTTCTAAATTCTAAATCTAAAAAAGACAGAAACAAGATAAAGAGAAAGTCTTGGTTGGGGCACATACCCAACACTTCAATTTTGGGCACATACTCACATAAAACTAACAAAATTAAATAAAAAGTATTTAGTCAAATCAATTGATATATTATAATTTTATTTTTCTTTAATTTTTATTTTGGTTTTGTGTGTGTGCCTAAAATTGAAGTGTTGGGTATGTGCCCAACCAAGACTTTCTCCAAGATAAAAGGTGGAAAAGAACTGAAATAATTGGCAGTTCAGCATGATTACCCAATAGGATGATTGCTCCATAATCAAGTCTATGTCGTATACACCGCCCTGCAAAATGTAGAAGGTAACCAACATAGCTAAGAAAGAAGAAAAAAAATCTGCTTTGGTTAGAATATGATAAATAAATCAGAACCAAGTTTTACCTGCTGCTTGATTTAAAGCTCGGAATGCTTGGTGGCAGTACCACTCATTTCCTCCTAACAGTTGTTTAGATGATTTGAATGTGTCGTTATACTTCTTCTTTAGTGCAACTTGAATATCATACCTGTTACAATAAATCAGGCAGTCAGAGAAATGTATTCCCCCTGTAGGTGCCTTATCAAGAATATTTACAATAGAAAAGAAAGTATTCTTACATGTTTGGAAATGGGATACCAACAATGATCTAGGATTGTCAAGAACGTACAACTTTTATTTTTAGTTAAAAATTACATTGATTATTAAAACTAGTGTGCATAATCTGTAACCAAAGCCATTGTAGGCTAGCTACAATTTTACCATTTTAATAATCGTAATAGTAAACCTTTATTTTTCTTTTAATAATCTGAAAATATACATTATTTTAATCAACTCAAGATACACCGTGGCCAAATAAGACCAGGATATCTCCCCCTCCTTAAAGTGAACAATAAGTAAATTTATAAGTAGAAAGAAGGATACAACTGCTCTGGCATTATCATCAGAGAAATCAATTCCTTCAGAAACCTGCAAGCATTATATAAAATACAATCATATAATGAGCTCATTTGCACATTTGTGGTGAAGGTATATGTTGAATAAGAGAAAACATGGTATAAAATGCTGAAACTGTGTCTCAACTACACAGTGGAGTCAGTTTCGTAAACGCTTGAGGCAATATAGAAAATATAGGGTCAATTTAATAGTCATGATAAAAGAGACAAGATATTATAAGTCATATTTTGCTTTAATCTAGCAATTGTTGAGTCATTAGCATACAAGAATAACTCGATCCTGTCTCTTTATCATATCTTGTCCACCTAGATAAACTAGACAAATTTCTATCTTGATAGGAGGGTTGGATTAGAAACCAATAGGATCGGCTAGGAGCTTGTTTCAACATTAACCCTAATAAAAATATCAATTTAAAATATAATAAAAAATATTTAAATTAAAAATAATAATAAACATAATTTTAAAAACGATATGTAATCTTTAAACACGCTTAATTTACTATTATATACGATACAAAAAAAAAACAATAAAAAAAATCTAATAAAATTTAAATATTTATAATAAAACTAAAAATAGAAAATTATATAAAATTAAAATTGTAAAATAATAAACTTAAACAGACCAATATATGTCAACTTTTTATCTTACAAGCTGGGTAAGCAGATATTTATTTATCTTATACCATTTAAAATATTCACATCAGTATGTTCTTTTTTTCAATAACTGTGTTTTAATCGTAGTTTATTTTAATTAAATGAAGCACAAAGAAGGAGCTGGATAGACTTGCTGGTTAAGACTTTTGCAGTTGATTTTTGTTTACTTTATAGGGTTTTAGATAAAGGAGAAAAGAGAAAAAATAAAGTTTTGATTGAAATATGATTATGTTTATTATTTGATTTTATGATGCACAAGATTAAGCCTTGAATTCAATTTAGAATAATACTAGACTTCTAATTCTTATCAAAAAAGGAAAACAAAACATGATAGTAATTAAAAGTATAAAACCCAATCCTAAGAGATAATATAAAAAGCTATAAGATAAAATAGTGTTATGTTTTGAAATTAATCTTAGATAAGAATATAATGGAATAGTTTCATGCTCCATTTTTTGGAATGGAGTAGATCAAAATGAAAATACTGTTTCCCTCGTGTACTACTGCAGCACTTCTAACTTTCTAAAATGTAGCAAAAATCAAATTGCAAGTACATAATTTTTAAGCAACATCTAAGGGATGGGTAAAATTGTGATGCACCTTTCCTCGACAAACACCAAGTAAAGCTGCTCCTCCTTTCTTAGTATCCTGTATGGAATCAACTGCATGGAAGTGATTTAGATCAGTTTTCTTAATCCTTCTTTTCCTTCCAGAAGCAGGTTTTTTGTCATGATGAATTGAGTCATAATAACCCTTCAATGTAAGTTCAAAATCATCTTGGCTTCCCCCCTTTGATTCTGCATACCAAGTACAAACATAATACAGTTTCTTAATTCAACCCAAAACAATGTGACGACAAGAACCTTTTAGATATTAACAACAAAACAAATTAAATCTTCTTAATTTAAGGTTTGCATTTTTAAGAAAAAAAGGATCGCCAAAAGAAAAGGCAAATAAATAAACAGAAACTACAATCTTCAATCTATTTTCATTGAGTATTAGGAAGAAGATAAGGATTACTCACCAACAAAAAGGGGCTTTTCTGCCTTGAGTCGAGACCATTGACCTGTTTCAGACCATCGGGTGCATAATTTTTCCATCAATTTATAACTTGGAAAGAACACAAGACAACCACCTGAAACAATCTTGAAGATTTCCTCTAAAGATCTTCCAACTGCATCCTATACCAAAACTTATAATCACAGATGTATTCAAAGAGGATAGAATAGTGAAAAATAGTTACTGAGGATGGATACCTGGAATGCATATACATCAGCAGTTTTGTAACTTGCATTCAAAGGATAATTACCAGGACCAGTGGAGATTATAGCAGGCCACACCTGTACTCAAAAGGTTATTATTTAGAAAACAGGCACTTACATGACAGCAGATAATCAACTTTAAGGATAAGAGAGAAGTAGCACAGACCTGTGAATCAGTATCAATCACATGTGGAGCTTCAAGATTAGTTTCAAACTTAACTCCAAGTTCAGAAGAAAACGACATCATTGGTGACAGTGTCCTAAAAATACCCCAAATCGATAAGTCGATGATACTAGAATATTGCTACGAAACAGAGATGCTATTAACTGAACTCACTTCTATACAAGTTTTGACCCTCATGCCAAGTGTTGCAGCAGTTAAGAAAACAAATAACAATCAGCAATATATGATATTGATATATCATATTGATCACTTATTTGGTGAAACTTTAACCACAAATGCTTAATGCAGCGTTGCCTCACTGGAACCGAATTTCAACAAATGTTTTACACAGAACATGCCATTAGAAATCGGGTTATTTCTGCTACTCAGACATAGCATTTGGGCAAAAGCACCAACTTTATTATGCATGCTCAGAACCCCTGGGGTTATAAGGAAAGATAGGTTTAAATAACTTGTTAGTCTATGTAATACGCCTCAATTCCAGCTTTGGTGCCTTACTGCCTGTAAAAAAATATCTTACTGGTTCGAATCCCTATGGAAAAGTTATTTTTAGTCCATGTAATATTTATCCACAACATAATTGCATCCTTGTTACACGTGTACCGTATTTATTAATAGAGACCGTATAGGGACTGGCTCCAGCATGGACAAGTATTACAGGGACTAAAAACACAGTATAGGGACTGGCTCCAGCATGGACAAGTATTACAGGGTCTAAAAACAAGGACTAAAAGCAGATTTCCTATATTTCATGAATTAAAACAGACCGTAATTTTTTAAGGACTAAACCAGAAAATGTGCACATGGCATGGATTAAAGAGATGTTTAAACCAATGCAGTATCATGTTAGTTTGGGGGATTTTAACATAACATTTGAGAAGGTTAACTCCATTGATATCTATATAAAAAAAGGTTTGGGCCATTTCCCAGCAAGCCAGGTCCACATAAACCCAGGGCAGGCTATATGAATATAATTACATGCTTACATGAAACTGGACTTATTTGGCCTGAACATAATTGGCCCGTTATCAATCTGACCCATCAGGCTATTTTATAAAATCAGGCTGTTTAACAGGCATGTATGTGCCTCTCAAGAATACATGGTTGGAACAAAAGCAAAAAAATTATAATTAATGTCCTCGACGTGCAGACACTTGGCCCCTGAATGCAGATTCACGACGCTTACCCAGAAGTCAATATGACTGATAACGAAAGATCGGCAACCTCTCTAAATACAGCAGCTGGATTCAAGCACCACAGACTTAAAGTGTGTGTCCAGTTCCCAGAAGCTCTTCCTGACATAGAATCAAAGAACAGTACTCATATTGATGCAGAAATTTTCAGGCAGAGACAGCAGAGATTTACTACCATTTGAAACTTTTACAATGTCATTAATCAATTTATCCTGCTACTAGTTTCCCAATCATGCAAATAGAAGCCATCATTTGTCTTCACAAACTAACTACACCATTTTATATATCTAAGTTCAAGTCTACTTTTTCCTTTATTAACAGATTAAGTTCTGATGACGGAATAAAGAGTAAGTACATTATGAACAACAGCTTCAATATCAATACAAGAACCCATATAGCATTCTAGAACTTCTTAGCCTGTTAGGTTTAACTCAACCCTAGCTCAACTGGTGAGAATTACCCCAACCTTATAAGTTACTTTTGCCAAATGACCGATATCACTAGTTGATGTAGAATATAAATACATTGGAAATAATTTGATTCTTTATATTTAATATTAAAAAAAAAAAAAACTTTCAAATTTCTCTACATAAATGTTTAATATTTGATCATTTATATTCTCATATTTGAATTTTACATCCAAAATTTCCATTCATAGAATCAAAAGGCTTTCAAACCATTTCCCATTTAGCTACATGTGGATAACAACATTGACATTTGGGGTTTTGCTTGACATTATTGATTGTTGGACTGCAACTACTTACTATCATGTTTTCTAACAGTTCGCTGAAGAGCAAGCTGGTAATCCAACATATGAGATCCATTTTTTGAGAAGAAATAAGATAGTGATGAGAATAAGCCTGAAATGAGATTGATAAAGATCATTGGTAATAGCAGATACTCTGAGGTAGGTAAATAGCTGAAAAACGAAATGTGTGTGTTAAAAAAACATAATCCCGAACCTTCCAATGTTATCACTGACATGCCACTTAAATGTGGTTCATCTTCTTCCAAGTCAGTATAAACTTTGATTGCCTTGATAAATGATCAAGTTGTCAAACAGCATGCAAAAATAAGAATAATCCAACATGTAAAACAAATGAGATACCTTAGTAGCACATTCTAGCAAGATAGGGAAGCACTGCTTTGAAATATTTGCTTCTTCAAGCTCTTGTAAAGCTTTATCACCAGTCCAACTGTAGATAAAAACGGCTTATGTTAATAAATCACGGATATAGCTTTTACATTACGAGGCTCTAGATGATACATAGGTTATATATTTTTTCAAATACCAATTCAAATAAGGCAAAAAGATTAACTTAGTTATAAGCAATCCTTTAGTTCTCACATAGTTAATGAAATGCACCATTTCAAAAAAAAAAAAACTAAACTAAAGCAAACAAAACCCATGACCCTTCTCCCTCATTTCTTCACTTTTCCATTTTCATTTTCTTCTTCTCTGTTTCAACAACACCCCCTTTCTATTTTCCATCTTACATTCAACTAAGTAGCAGGCTGCTAGCAGATCCAAAGTTAGAGCATTATCACACTTTTAGTAAGCTTTAGTTTGTAAACATGATTCTGATATTGGGAGTATTGAAAACAGAGGGATACTCTGTCGAAATTTTCAGTAAATCATAATTCAAAAGAGGTAGAGGAAGACCTAGAAAAACTATAACAGAAACTATTAGGAAAGATTTAGAGGTTAATGAATTTGATCAAAATATAGTTTACGATAGAACATAAAGGGACGTCAAAATAGTGACCAAAAAAATAATGTAATTTCCCAAGCATATTTAACTTCTTGTTCCTTATTAGGAGTGAAACTGGTATAAAATGTAAGATATTATAATTACAATTAACGGTAACAACCCAAGCTAATCAGAAAGAAAACAGTACCATGCCAGGATAGAAGGAGCAACAATGTTTCTAATAAAATTGTATCGTGGAAGAACATGACAGCGTAATCTCCTTTTCCCAATACCTCAGCTGGATCTGATTATTTAAAGTTTAAAAAAACTTATAGTTATATCATAATGTTATCCCATCCATGTCAAAGTTTGTTCAGATAGTTAAGAAGAATAGTTTGAATTCGGACAATAGTTTATGCGATTTAAATCTGAATCAGCTTCTAATTTATTGTCACTATTTATTATCCTCTGTTTTTTAGTGAGTTTGGATTCATGGTGTGGTGTGACTTTCTCTCCTATCATTTGCGATTTTGGTAAAAGACTAAATGTTTAATTACTTTGAATGAAAATTGATTTTCTCTATAGTCTATGCCATGGTTTGAGTGTAAATGATAAAAAGGTAGCATTTGTGTTAAGTTTATGTTTTATATCAAATATCAAACTTTCTTTTAGCGTAGAAATATTCAAACATAAACCAATTCACTTCAATTTCAATAAAACCAACTACATAATATCATGTTCACTAAAAGCATATTTATTAAACGCTCGCCCGAACTCACACCAAGCTGTATCTGATTGGTTGTAATCCCTAATCACATCATGATAGACTGCCTTTATATTCCAGCACTGTATGATGCCATTTTGATAAGAGGAAAAACTTATTATCTCTTCTCCAAAATCGCACTTTACATTGTGTTTATATCAAGTCATAGCACACCAACTTCTATAATACTTGGGATCTTTAGAGTGTCATATTTAAAGTTACCAAATGAATAATAATCTTTACAAAATATAATTAGAGGCATACAGACTGATAAACTTACCATGACACATAGTGCTGAAAGTCACGTTTTTCCAGAGTAGTTTTCTTGTGTTCCATCCAGCTAGTAAGGCCCTGAACAGATGCAGTACTCAGTAAAATATACATTCACTGAGGATAAACTCATACAGTCAAGCATTTCAAACCCAATATCTAAACTAATTACCTGTGTCATTTCATACAGGGGTAGGTAAATTGCAATATCTGAATGACAGAGTTGCTCGAGCTCCATTTGTAGTTCTTTTGAAAGTATGACCAATTAGTTAACATTGTCATTAAAATGATAAAAACAGAAGCTATAAAGATTCAGAACATACTGTCCAATGTATCCTCTTCAATATCCACACTACCAGCATCACGACTAATGTCCTCTATATTGCTGCAAAGTGCAAACATGTAAAGGTCAGTTATATAGGGAAGAAACAGATATAAGCTACTGCCGAAGTTTAACTCAGCTCTAGCTTGGCTTGCATAAAACTGATGTGAGAAAAAAAAAAAAACATCTGGAACCCATAAATAATTGTAAAAGAAATAATAAAGCCAGCACAATTTAACCCAAATCCTAACTGTCTTGTTAACTTGCAAACAAGTAGAAAAGATGCACAACTTACTGAGCTTCATCGAATATCACGATGGCTCCTTGAATATCCACCTCCATTGCTCCCCGAATGACTGGATTAATGATGTAGTTATATGGACAAAATACTAATTGTGCATCATTTGACATAGAACGGGCAGCATAATAAGAGCAACCTGAAAGAGGGTATAATACAATGCTTGTAATTAACATGGATTAGTGTAAAATTTAAATAAATAAAAGGCAAAAATTACAGCAGTAAAAAACCTAACCTTTCACCGATTGTCCAACTTTAACGAGATCTTCTATGTCATGCACCTCATTGCATCCTCCTTTCTGAAGGGAAGGGTGAGCTTTGACTTTCTGTACACTTCTGCTTAGCGGGAAGTTTCTGATTCCAGTTACTTCAAGAAGACTGGTATAAATATGTATTAAAAGCATGTGTGGATAAGAATACACTTACTTGAACTCTGGACATCCTATTACTTTATCTTTCAAAAGTTGTTTGCTGAGAACATTTATGAAATATATCAGTATGCATAATATAAATAAATTCTCATAAATAAAATAAAAAAGGTGAGGTAAAAGCAACCATTCTTCGTCTATGTTCTCTCTGCCACGTATATTTTTATTGGTGCAGTAATGCTTCCGTGATGCCTAACAAAATAAGAGGGGGGAAATACTCAGCTAGATCCATATGATTTTAAGATTATGGTGCTTAACGTAATATATCTCTCAGTATATGCAAATATGACAGGTAAAATGGCATGGTAAATTTCACATAAAACCTCGACTAAATTAGAATCCTTATCATATTAGTTGGTATCTCACTATCTCGCCAACAATGCTATATAATTTAGTTGTAATATGATTGACAAACAAATTAAATTGACAGATTAATATATTAAATAAGTTCACATTGTTCAAAAAGACATATGTGTATAAATTTCATTGAGAAAAAATGACAGATTCAAAAGGATCATAATGCAATGGGTTCCTTCGACCTACCAGTAAAGCCATGGGCACCCTGTATGAAGTTTTGCGCAATTCACGAACCAATTGAGTAATTTGTGAGTGTGTTCTCCTAGTACATGAGAAAATCAAAACAAAAAATGTAGTTAAATTTTAGGATATAGAGAAAGGCATTGAAATTCTGGAACAATCTAAGGTAACAATTTATAAATTGAGCAATGGTAAGAAATGAAGAAAAAAAACGTACGAGGCATAATAAATAGTTGGAACTGTCTTTTTCTTGAGCTTCTTATTGGTAGGTTCTGATGATGAAAGTGTGATTGATTAAGAAAGATTATCCAAATAATAATAATAATAAAATAAAATGAAATGAATTGGAATTTGAAGGGCGATACATACCTAAAGGAAGTAGAACCTCGTCGAGAAGAAATCCACCACCGTTAGCGAGAGGATCGGCGGCGGTTTGCGGAGGGGTGGGTTTATAGTGTTGCTGCCAAGCGAGAGAGGAGCAGAGAAGAGAAAGGGATTTACCGGAACCGGTGGGGGACTCCAGTAACGCGTGAGAGTGACCTTCATTCTGAGCTCGATTAAGGGTTGAGATAACTCGACCCATAAACGCGAATTGAGAACCGTAGGGTTGGTATGGAAATTCGACGGGAAGACCTCCGATGTGGTATACATTTTTAGGGTTAGGTTTTTTCTCGGCGGAGGAAGAGGAATACATTTTTAATTTCACAGTTTTCACTACTACGGATCACAGGTGGTATTAGTGCTCTTCTGTATTTTCCTTTCTTTAGGCGGGAATTCTGTTTTCCTTCTTAATTTCATTTTATCAAGGCGCCAACTCTTGAAGCTTCTCACTTACACTTCGTCGTTTATTTTTTTTCTTTTCTTTTTTGCGATAACTAATACACTCAAGTGAGTTGGAATGCCTTGATGGGGGATATTCATCAATAAAATAAGGAGATACTAGACTTTTCACTAATATAGATGAAGACTGTTTTTGAACAAATTATTTTTAAATTGCTAGTTACGACTAACATGTATGATATTTATATTATATTCGCAATAAGACAATCGAATATAATGACATGAAACAAAATAAATTTATCACAACTTTTCACTAATATAAGATTTTATCTTACAAAAGTAGTCTAAGTTATAAGTTTTTGCTGGATGGGGTAATAAGAACTTGATCACTACTTGATATTTTTTAGACAACTTGATCACAACTTAATCATATTATTGTCCTCCACATGTTTGATTGTTTCCATTGTGATCCAATTCAATTCATTGTCTATACATCCAATAGCTTATTTTGTTGTTTCATAAAATAAAAATAAAAACAATAGCTTGTCGCAAAAGTGTGTCTAGGAAGCTTATTAATGCATTGTTCAATATCAGTGATTTATGATTTTTAAGATTGAATTAGTAATGTGACATAAACACACTTCAATGGAATACAATTGTATTTTACTCTTTATTCTCTTTCAATTTTACTAAAAGTGTGCCAATTGATTAGGAACATACCTAATATGCAAACCTGTAGTTTTTGAAAACTTGGAAATAAATTGATACTTCACTTGCTGTTAAAAAATAAATAATTTGATACATCACACAACAATAGAACCCATATAAGAGTGTGAAAGCCACTAATCCAAGATGACATCACTTCACTATAAAAAAACACGTGGGAGTGCTCTTGTCTTAAAACAATATGACTTTCTTAGGAGAATTGATGGTTGTTCTTTATATAGTTTGTAAAATTAATGTATTAGAATATTTCAGCATAACTATAACTATAGTTTACATAAGTATTCAACACCAATAAGTTGGTCAAGGACTTACACCATTACAATGTGGGAAAAAGAGTGTTATAACAGCAAACCACTAAAAAATTCATCAAGACACATTGTTTGCCTCAATTGAAAGAAACTTGATCACTTAAACTCAGCAAACTATACAGAGGCAACTTCTGCCACAGAGAAGCATGAGTTGCACAGTTATAAGGCACCTCTCACAAAATACAGCAACAGTCTAAATGAATTCGGCAAGCTGAAAAACAGTGATATGGATAGCCTGCAAGCCACATCTCTCTTGATTGATACATCAACTCCCCACTGAAGATACAATACAGCAACCAAAATCCTGAAACAGTATGCATATATCAACACTGCAAAAACTACAACACACTACTGAGACAGAGCAACTCCAACTCGAAAACAGGCTAAATCAAAGGCAAAATGACCAAACTATCATGACTTGACTTCCCCTTTTTTGTATAAGAAAACATGTCAAAAACAATAAGATTAAAGAAAACATGTAGAGCATCTCATCAAATATATCTTTAGTTGACCACATTATGCCAGGTTTTGGTTGTGATATGCCAGGGTAAAAACAACATACTTTATTATCGTAGATTTTCTCTCTATCGAGACATGAAAAACTCAGGGCATGTGAAAAAGTAAAATACATCAAAACAACTTCCAAAATTCCTACAGGAACCAAAAAACATGATAAGTAATAAGCCTCCAAATTATTCATCTATGTATATCTAAAGACTAAAGAAAGCAAAATATAATCAAGCATCATTCTCATATTACAAATGCGTTCTGATCATTATATTGTCATTCTGTTTTGTAGTTTTCTGATTCCCCCAAAAATTCGGTTTTGTAGTTTTCTGCATATATATTCAATCTATCATTTCTTAAACCCCTGTAGGATTGGTGACAATTTATGTTTGGTTGAAATGTACATTTCTTAGCCAATGACCGTGATTATTGTTTTTTCTTTTTCACTACAGGTTGAAGAAGATTTAAGTTGTTGTGATTATTATGAAAACAGTGCACCACTCTTCTGCTAATTTTTTCAATATGAGAGAATTTATTTCTTCAATTTTTCTACTCTAATTTGAGTTTAAATCGAGGACTGTAATTTGAGTTTTTTGATTTTTTTTTCAGTTTTTAATTGTAACAACTATTGCTTTTGTGTGCGATTCTTTATCTGATTTGTTTGTTGGAGCTTAAAATGTGTCAAATATGATTTTTGATTGTGATTCTCTCTGATAAAGAAATTAGACTTAAATTTGAGACTCAATTAATTAATTTTTTTTTTTTTTGATAAAGCTAAAATCAATAAAAGTTTGCCAGGTGAAGCCTGAACCTCATACAAAAAGTTGAAACCTCAACTCAAAAGAAACAACAAACAAACAAACTAAAAAGCTAAAAACCTGCCCAAAAACAAAGAGGTTAGGGACAACATCAATGCAATAACAATCTAGACTGAGAAAGCCCATATTTGTCTCTAGCAAGAAGGGATTGAATAAAAGGAGGAGGTGCTGGCCACCACTTTGAGGAAAACAAAGAGAGCCCTTGTCCATGCTTGGCCAACGCATCTGCAACCATGTTGCCTTCCCTAAGAATATGCACACAAACACAAGCAATGTTTTGACAAAACCTGAGACAGTTGTGCCATCTTATTCTCATTTTCCAAGGGACACCCACCATCTTGTGAAAGGCTTGAAAAACTTTAATGGAATCTGTTTCCAGGCAGATGTTGCTCAAACCCATTTCCATGGCCTTTTCAATGGCTAGCATTAAGGCACAAAATTCAGCCTCTATAGAAGTAGCATGTCCAATGTTACTAGATAAGGCCCCCAAAAACATAAACTGGTAGTCTCTAAGCACTATGCCAATGGCACCACAAGGGTGTGCCCCAACAGAAGATCCATCACAATTGAACTTGACAGTACCACCTGTAGGAGGAATCCAAGTAACTTCAGTCACCGGCCTATGTCTTTGAACCTTGTAAGGAATGCTAAAGAGTGAAGAAATTTTGTAGTCTTGCATATTAGAATCACCAGCAACCAGACTTAAACTATAACTGAGCTTGACTTCAGCAAGCACATTGCTAAACAAAGATGTCATAGCCTGATTTTTGCTGTGAAAATATCTCTGGTTTCTTTCTATCCAAATTACCCAAATGGTATGAAGAATGGCAGAATTCATAATTTGGTGCACCAACTTGCTACCCCTACCAATATTTTCATTCAGAAGATTTAGGCAACTAGAACAATTCAAGCTAATGTCAGTGCCTTTACATAACCAGTCCCATAACTAAGATGTAATAGGGCATTGGAAGAAAATATGTTGAGAGGTTTCAATATGGCTCATGCAGAAACAACATATAGAGACAATGTAGCTTCCCCTCTTCTGGAGATTTTCATCCGTAGGAAGCTTATTATGAAGCAACCGCCATGAAATAGCAGCTCTAGAAGGAGGGATATAAGCATTCCAAAGAAGTTTAGCCCATGAAACCTTTTGACTATTACCATTTAAGAAGGAGAAAGCCAATTTATGAGAGAGGGCATCATCAGGAGCAGCTTTCCGAACAAGTTTATCAGAGAGATTATCCACAGGAAGAGGAATAGTGTTAATAGAAGTAGCCAAATCAGCATCCCTATAAGAGAGGAATGTAGGCAAGCACCACTGATTATTAACAATGCAGTCAGAGACTCTCATTTGAAGGGAAGTAAGAATAGAATGAGGAATGTTCCAAAGATCAGCAATAGGTCTATCACCCCAATTATCAGTCCAGAAATTAATGTTACAACCATTGCCCACAGACCATTGAGACTGATCAAGAATTAGAGATATTATTTTTCATACCAGGCCAAACTGAAGAGGTAATGTAATGTGTCTTAGGCCTACCAAGCTTGAGAAATCTAGTTTTGCAAATAGAAGCCCATGGTTCATCAGAGGTAATAAGTTGCCAGGTCAAAAAGAGAAGTGAAGCCTGATTGAGCTTGATAGGGTCCTTGACAGCTAACCCTCCCTCATTCTTGGGTTTACACAGCTGGGACCAAGAGACAGTGCATATCTTTTTCTGATCAATATTTCCACTCCAAATGAAATTCCTCATAGCTTTGGCAACTGTAAAGAGTAAGCTAGCAGACCATTTATACACATGAAAAGAATATGTGAGCATACTACATACAACTGCATTAACCAGTTGCACTCTCCCCATGAAAGTTAGTAACCTTCCTTTCCAAGCATTAAGCTTAAGCTTAATCTTATCAACAATATGTTTCAGATGTATAGATTTAGGTTTTCCTTTAAACAGAGGGATGCCTAAGTAAGTGAAAGGTATGCATCCCTTACCAAAACCAGTTAAAGAGCATATAGTCTCAATTCTGGACAAAGGTATAGAATCAGAATAAAATTTGCTTTTTTGAGCATTAACAACTTGGCCTGAATATTTACCATAACATTCAAACAAGTGCATTAAGTTCTTCACATTAGCCATAGTACCCTTGCAGAAGATGAGAACATCATCAGCATACAGGCAGTGGCTAGGGATGTTAAGAGATCTAGTAGCTTTTATCTGAGTCAGCTTTCCCCTGAGCACCAAGTCCTCAATGCCTCTACTAAGAACCTCTTCAGCTAAACAAAAAAGAAGAGGAGAGAGGGGGTCTCCCTGTCTCACTCCTCTAGCACAATTGAAAAAACCAACAGCTTTCCCATTGATGTTGATAGATATCTTGGCAGAATGAAGAATAGTTAGAATCCAATCACAGAAGATCTTATCAAAGCCAAAACATTGTAAAACATGAAGCAGAAACTTCCAATTTATAGTATCAAAAGCCTTCCTTATGTCAATCTTTATAGCCATGTTGCCTCCAAAAGTTTTCCTATGCAACATGTTAACTGCCTCAGAAGCAATCATAATGCAGTCTTGAATGCTTCTTCCAGGAATGAAACCCTTCTGATGAATGGAAATGATTTTTGATGCTATGATTCCCAATCTATCACTCAGAATTTTAGTAATGATCTTAAATTGAAAATTGGCCAGAGCAATAGGTCTATAATTGTCTAATTTATCAGCACCTGGAACCTTTGGAATAAGAATCAGAATATTGGAGTTCGGATTGTTCATGATGTAATTGTGAAGAAAAAAATGTTGTGTTGATTTCACCACATCCATACCAATAATATGCCAAAAACAGTGATAAAAATGACCAGGAAATCCATCTGGTCCAGGAGCAGAGTCCCCATTCAAATCAAACACAGCTCTTTTAACTTCATCAGATGTAGGTATAGCAGTTAGCATCTTATTGTCCTCTAAGGTCACCAAATGAGGGATGAGCTTATCAGGAAGGTCATTTTCTTCATAAGTGTCAGTAGTAGCAAATATGTTAGTGAAGTAATGCAAAACATGAGCTTCAATAGAATCTGGAGTATTCAAGATCTCATCCCCATTTTTTAGCATACTTATATGGCTTTGAGCTTCCCTGATTTTGGCTTGTCTGTGAAATTAATTTTACATATGACATGTGGTATTGAATTTCAAGGTTTTATAGTTGGATATTAGTTACTATTGTTTAGTTCTTTATATGGTCCTTTGTTTAAATGATCGAATCTTATTGATGAATCCGTGTTTGTGGTTATGTTATATGGATTTTGGGAGGATGTAATAAATATGCAAAGTAGGAAGGTGTTTTATTTGATTTACAGTGAACTTTTGTTAAATCAAGCTTGCAGAGCTTATGCGCATCACAAAAAAAGGCTTTTGTTTTTTTATATCACTACCAACTATTCTGATTTGTGTTAATTCTTTTCGGTTCAATACATTTCTTTGGACTTCATGAGCAACATGTGTTTGTGTTATTGTGTATAAACTGCAAGTTTTGTTGAAGGATAGTTTGATGCTCATGGATGATGGCTGATTGTATCCACTGAGCTTCGTGTGCACTGCAGGTATCAAAGTTGATTACATTCTGCTAATACCTAAATTCTCTTTATCTTCAGTGTTTTCATTTTATTTTTTGCTCTTTTTTGTGAATTTTATCTTTATGTTTGTTTTGAACCTTTAAAGAAAGACAAGATCTCATGTATTTCAGAATTGTATTTGCTAAAAAAATGGCATACTTTTCCAAACATCACGTATTTCAGGACTGCTAATTTAATTATAGTGTGTTGTCTATTTCCTTCAGTAAGATGCATGCTTTTATTATGCATGTCTTGGTTTAGTGTTCCTTTCATCTCTAATACTTCGAAAATCAAATATGATTGCTTCCCTATTAAAGTTTTTGTTCACTTTGTTTGCAACTTAAAGAAGAGGAGGATTTGATTCTTGGGACTCATCAAGCTATATAGGCATATAATTTGATTACGCAAAGAACAACGACAACCTGTTAAAAAAAACCAAGAACGACAATGAACTCATAAAGATGCACTACTTCATTGCAATCAGTCCTTTTGGTTCTGAACTTAACAAGATTGCTTTAATTTGAGTTCCAAAGCTTATAGTTAATACAACTTTTATTTATCTTTTAAGTAAAAATGGATCAGCTTTTGTATTCATTATAATAATTAGCTTATAATCAAACAAGCATTTTCTTTTTTGTATTCATTATAATAATTAGCATTTGTCACACTGATTGTACGATGATTGTACCAAGATTGAATCATTCGAAGAAATGGTGTTTCAATTCAAGAAAATTCACACTGATAATAAATTCATATGCTGTAATTCAAATTCATTCGAAGAAGCCAAGATTTCTTCAAGAAAAGACTTTTTAGTGATGACAACTTTCGAAAAAGCCAAGATTTCTAATATAATATTGGATTTTACAAAAAATTAAATAGAAATATTTGTTATAAGAAAATTAAAAATGCATCGGCTATTCATATGCATTAAAATTTAATTTTAATTGCTTATCTACCTTTTAAGATCGGCAATATAATGCAGATATGTTGCTATCAGAGAACGTATCTCACTCTACTACTATGAAAAGCATAGGCAAAACATAAGGAGCTAAAAACTCAGTTATAGTTGCGTTGGTAATTTGTTCTTAAATGGGATAGGGAACTGTGTTGATAAGAGAATGAATCATTTCAAAACAAAATTGGTACCCAAGAGCAACAACTAAAACAATAAAGAGCTGTCAAATTCAAGAGATGTGGGTATTTATTCTCAACATATTTGTATATGGCCATCAAACATCTTGATGGCAAAGATTTGTCAAACTTCATTTGCTTGTTCTAGTTTAGGCACTATTCTACCATCCAAGACACAAGACCCCTCCATAGTTTAGTTTATATTGATTATTATCTTCCTTGGGCCTAACTTCTATTCCTTCAACAAAGAAACCTCTCTTCCAAGTATAACCATCCTTTATCCCAGTAATACTCATTTGGACTTCTTCATCTTCTAAGCCTGAATTGAAGAACTCTCCCATCTCAGTCTCCAACCACCCATCACTTCTCATTCTAGGTTGTTGCAATCTAAATGCTTTGTTGTCCTGACTACCTAATATTTTGTTGATCCGCCTACATTTCACGTTTGGATCCACCAAAATGACAATTTTGGTTCTAGTGTGACCACCTGCTACACCAAACGATAATTCCACAGGATAGTTCTTCACCCCAAAACCAAAGCCATCAATCATCTTGAACACAAGATAAGTTGCATATGTAGTATTCGGGGACAAGGCACGGGTGTTTATCTTTCCACGAATTTTAAGCCGACACACATTAAGAATCTCAACAACTTCAGGGAACCTGTCCAAAATTTGTGCACAAAAATTACCCAAGATAAGAATACAGGAAACCAGTTAAAGCCAATTGGTAAGAATACAGAAATGTAAAGGATGTTAAATATTATTTGAAATAATTTAAAATATCAATAAAAAATAGTTTTTTTTTAATCTTGAACACGTGCTTACTCATTTAACTAAACATGGTTCATTTAATTTTGGCAATAACATTGCCAATACATATGCAATGCTTCAGGTGAGATGCAAATATTATAAACTGTGGGTCTAAGAAGAACAAGAGGCACTTCTGTATCCCCAAACACACACACAATAAAGGTCAGTACTGGTCCTTTTCATCAAAGATTCTAGGAGAGACCAAAAAGGTTTGTGTAACGGAATGAAATGAACCTATTTGCCCAATTTTTGAATCAAAACAAAACTTGTTAGAAAGCACAGAGGGGTAGAAGAAGTGCATAAACATAGTAGCCTTAGGCTGTAGGCACTTGAATAAAAAAAGGGGGGGTAGTTAGTGATGAGTGATGACTAACAAACAAACAAAAATGAAAATTCAAAGCTTTTTTCCATTGCCAAATGCCCAACTCTGGATTCCTGAGTACATTGTGATACTTTATTTGAAACGTAAGTAAAAAAAATTAAAAAAAAAATGAATGTTAGTAAATTGTGAATTCATGGCCACCTGCTGTGCTGAATGATGAATGGATCCGGTAGATAAAATAACGGAATAGGTATAAGTATATAGCAATGAATTTAAAGAAATCAATCAGTTTGAAGTTGAATGAAAGAACTGGTCAAATGATGATGCTGGATTCATCTAGTGAGTTCAAATCATGGTTGAATGTCAAATTTTTACTTAAACTTCATACTACTACACATAATAGAAAAGTTAAGAGGAAACCTGGAATCCGGCATAGAAGTCCAGTTACGATTTTGCTCAAAATCTTCCCAAGCAACGCCAGCCCAACCAAAAGAGAGAGATCTAGCAGCAAGCATGTAACACTTTTTTCCACTCTTTCTGTCCAATTGAACGCTCTGCATAAATAAATCGAAGAGCATTAATAATAAACATTTCAATGGAGAGAAATTGGAAGAAAGAAGAATACAATAATATACCATTCGACCATCACGAGTGAGGATAGGATGATTAGAGAGGGCTAGATAGAATGCTCTTTTGGTGGGAGCGTTGGCAAGGGAAGGAAACTGTGAGATGATATCGGCTATGAGTAGGGGATCAGAACGGAGAAAACGATCCCAGATTTCATCGGAGTCGGCGGCAGAACGGAAAGTCTTGGAGACAAGAGAGAGCCTGCCGACGTCAACAGGAGTCGTACGACAGAGTACGGCGGCAATGCATCCTTCCGCCAATTCTTCAAAGGCTCCCATTCTTCTTTTGCTTTTCACTTATCAACAAAAAGTATAGAGCTGGAATTTGATTCTCTTTTATTTTTTAGTTTTTTACATGGTTAAAAGTTTTATAAAAGAATATTTTTAGTAAAAAAATCAAAAAGACAATTTAGTTATCAACATTGACCAGGAAGTTCTTCCCCAAAAACAAAAAAAATTGACCAGGAAGTTCTTAAAAAGATCATTTACCAAGAGTTAAACGCAAAATTACACTTTTAGTCCCTTAATTTGATTTCAGATAACAGTTTGGTCTTTATCTTTTTTCATTTCAATTTGGTTCTTTTTGTTCATTTTCATATACATTTTCAAGCTTCAAATCTAATATTCTTATGAAAACATAGCCGATGATCATAGATTTGAAGACTGAAGGACCATAAGAAAATAAAATCATGAATTTTAAGCTTAAAAATTCATATAATAATGGATAAAAAAAGGACCAAATTGCAATAAAAAAAAGATAAAGGACCAAACTGTTACTTGAAATTAAGTTAAGGGACTAAAAGTGTAATTTTACCAAAGTTAAATTAACTAAATTAAAGTTAAAAACTTATCTCTGAGAAATGAAATCCTTCCCTAACAAAAAAAAAAAAAAAAGTGATTCACCGATGGATCATTTTGAGCAATAGTTGAGAGCCATTGGATTCATCACACTCGTAAATCCTACCATACACCACCTACACTAGATCATTTTTTCCCTCTTCCTCCCTCTTGCTAGCCTCATCCTTCCATTTTTCCATTAATATACCTCACCAACTATTTCACATTCTTGTTTCCCAATAATAAAAAACACACACATAAAATATGTTTCTTCTTTTTCATCTTCTAATTTCAGACAATATAATTCTTATTCACCCTATATCCAACATTTTTGTTTCCTTATTGTATTCAGAAGGGTTACGTGACTTATGACATCAATCTAATTCCTTTTATTGCCATTTCAAACTATGAATTGAGTTTTCTCTTTCAATCAAAACCAAATTCGAGAAAGGGTGTTCATAGATTTTGAATTGGAGGGGTGAAGTAAAAGGAGACTTTTTTTATAAGGAAACAGTGGTTTTTAAATGAACAAGGATAGTGTCCTGAAGTATACTTGTGTTCTCATTTTTTTGTCTAACACATCTAAACCTTTAATTTAAATCAAATGGTGTACAAAAGTGGTCCATCGGAAAACCACTTAGTTGATGGTTCACCCTAGAATCCACCAAGTTAAATTAACTAAATTAAAGTTAAAAACTTATCTCTAACTTTTAGGTGTTTTTTTGTTTTTTTTCCTCTGCGTTATCTCTATGGCTCCAAGAGAAATGAAATCCTTCCCTAACAAAAAAAAAAGAAATGAAATTCTGATATTCCGAAATTTGACCGTGAGTTATGTACAATATAATCAATAATTATTTTATCTAAGAATTAAATTTGGGTTCTTTTGAATGATGTTTTTTAAATATGGTTCTTCACATGCATTTTCTCTTTCTCTCTTATAATTAACTTTGAATTTTTATTTTTTTTTTGCTCTAAAAAAACATTGATTTTTTTTTTAATATTATAAAATTATCACTAGTTTTTTGTTTTGAGAAATTATGAGTAGTTTAATAACCATATGCAAAATAACTCAAGAGTATTTGGATGATAGGAAATGAATTCGAATCAAACAGTAGACACTAACGCTATCACGTATTTAGTTTCCATAATAAATTGGTGTAAATTTCACCCTATATCCCAACACATGTACTTTCACCCTTACAAATATTTAAAAAAAATAAAATAAAATAATCCAATTTTACCATTTCTGGCATGGAAGGGTTCCAGTAAACCACTTACTTTTTTTTTTCTTCTAAAAACCGTTTCCTTGAGGAAGGCAGGGGTGAACAAGTGAAAGTGGCTGAGCTTTATTTTACATAAAAGGGTAATTTAGGTAGTTTAAGTCGAATGTTAGGGTCAAAGTATAAATGTAGGGGTGTGAGATAAAACTTCCCAAATCGATCAATATTGGTCATGTTTTTTGCTTGGGTGATTTGGTGGCCGTTCTGATTTACCCATGGTGTCAGGGATGTACTCTGGTGTGTTGGTTTTTGTTACATGGGTCATGCTAACATGTGTCCTTAGTACACAAGTTACGAAGTTAAAAATAATCAAAGTTTTTAAAATTAAAAATACACAAGTTAATTTCTATTTTTGTTAGCATTTCTCTTATATATATATATATATATATATATGGATTTGCTAGAACACACCCACTAGTTTTTATATGGGAGTGTTTTAGCAAGCTACATCTTAAGGCGCATTTAACTACTTTTTGGTTATAACTTGCTAAAACACATCTTCTAAAAAATAAGTGGGTGTATTATAGCAAATGCGTATAGGAGTTGCTAACATACACCCACTTATTTTTTTGAAGGTGTGTTTTAGCAACATTCATCTTAAAGTGTTAACAACTTTTTAGTTATATCTTTGCTAAAACACACCTTAATAAAAACTAGTGGGTATATCCTAACAAACCTCATATATATATATATATATATATATATATATATATATAAACACACCTATTTGCTATTAAAAAAAGAAAGTTGTTTTTTTTCACATCAAAAGTTTCCTCAAACCACATTGAAATGACAAAATTACCCCCAACGATAGTTAACTACTGCTGAAAAAATCGACAACAGTTAACTACTACTAGCCACAGCGGTAGTTAACTAACGTTACAACCTGTAATTAAACCAGAATAGCAACATCAATATACCATTTTCCAGAAGCTAACCAAAACACTCAAACTCTCTACCAAAATCACCTTTCACCCATTTTGCATAAAAATCGTCCAATTTTCTTTCAACAAAATCTCAAGTGAGTAATTTTCATTCTATTAATATGCAATATAGTTAGTATAGGCTGTTTCTTTTTTGTTTTATATATATATTTTTAGCAAAATGTTAGTTTTAGGTTAGTTTGAAAATGTCTTTTTTTTTTTTGTTAGATTAGGATGTTGTAATTGTATATTGATGTTGTCATTGTTGTTTAGAGTAGGTTTAGATACAATGTGGTTGTTTTGAAGTTTAATTAACACTAATTGTGATCATTTTATGAAATGCATTCAAGGTGTTTGATAAAATGCCTAAGTGAAACATCCATTGTTTTTTGAGATTATCATAGACAAATCTTAAGTGGGATCATTATGAATTCAGTATGAAATAATTCCGAAAAGGAGTAAATGGTAAAATCATGGTGCATTTAGCTTAGTTTAGTTACTTTGAATATTTTAATGATGGTTCGTGTGGTATAATCATATGCTAAATCCATTTATTTTGCTTTGTTTGCTTTTGTTTTTGCACAAATATGTTTGGGGAGAGGAGCGGTGTAGGATTGATGAACATATGATGTGACGTGGCAAAACAGATATGACAAATAGCTATAGGAAGGAACGGACGACAACAAACCCATGGCCGAAGACGTAGGAACCCGGCAGGTGTAGAGAGATCACATATGGTCCAGTTGCAGGTGGTTGATCCAACACTTGTGCCACAATATGACGATGGATACGATCATACTAAGCAACATTATGTTGAGTAAGCAGATGATGTGCACTTTCGGCGCCAGAGGTATAAGAGGATGAGGCTGAGGCTGATCCCGAGGGTGAGACGGTGAGTATGGGGGTGATTCTAATGTTGAGGATGATGTCCCTGTTGTAGGGTATCTCTTTCCTGAAGGTCCTAAGAACATATCAGTTTTTTCTAGATACGCAAAGCATGTTGCAGTGCTGTTTGGTTTAATACTCATAATGTTAGTTTTTTTATTCTTTAAACTTTTTATTTAATATTATTGATTTAGTAAATTTTAAATGTTATGTGTTTACGTGATTAAGTGATCAATTATTTTACTGATAATTGATTAATTGTTAAGTGCTTATGTGTTTAAGCTATTAAGTGATACATTTTTTTACGAGTCATGTTAACTTGTGCCCTAAGAGCGTATGTTAAGAAATCCAAAAAAGCAACTTTGCATTGGAAAATATAACATTTTAATTTTTAAGAAGTTGAATCATGAATGCATGACTTTTAATGTGTATATTTCTATAATGAGTTTATTAACATGTGCCCTTGAGGGCACAAGTTAACATTTGCCTTTTTTTATTAAGTGAATCAATGTTAAGTATTTATGTGTTTAAGTGATTAAATTAATCAGTGGTTAATTGATTTATTCTTAATTTATTTGTTTTTCAGATTTTCTTTGAAGACGCATATAGAACCGTTAATTATGGGAGAAAGGTGAGAGATCTTACAACCCCCAGAAGAAGGTTTGGATTGGTTTTGGCAACCTGTGAGGGCATCCAGATTGAGTGACACATGCCATGATACGTACTTTGTGTGAGATGTTTCACTCAGAGGCTAGCAGTTTCCATCTACCGGTGAGAGGGATGACCATCACGTTAGACGATGTGTCTAATCTTCTCCATGTTCCCATTAAAGGACGTTCGCTAGACTTTGAGAAGAAGGTGTCGAGGGAGCATGGGGTGAGTATGATGACGAGATATTTAGGTATGTCGGCTGCTGCTGTAGCGAAGGCGTGCAAGGCGAAGTATGGTGCTCATCTTACTTTTGTCGCTTTGAAGCGGCTTTATGAGGACCATCTGATCGTGGCTAGACAGCTGGATGTGCCACAGTCGAGGGAGGAGTTGAAGGAGAGAGATAGGAGGAGGGAGTGGTGTGTTAGGAGTTTTCTGATATATCTCGTTGGGTGTACGTTGTTCACTAATAAGACGGACAAACACACCGAGGTAATAAATCTTGAGTGTATGGTGGACTTGACTGCGATGAATAGGTGGTTGTGGGGAGGAATGAAATTGGCGCACCTATATCACTACCTGACTGATTCCGTCCAACCGAGGACGAAGACGATGTCTGGTTGTGTGACCCTTCTGATAGTAATAAATTCAATCATGTTCATTTATTTAATTAGATTTTTTTTTCTATGTTCATCTATTTAAATTAGGATTTAATTATATTTTTTTTCTATGATCGTTTATTTAAATTAGGATTTAATTAATTTTTTTCTATGTTCGTTTACTTAATTATATTTTTTTTCTATGTTCGTCTATTTAAATTAGGATTTAATTGATTTTTTTTTCCAATGTTCATCCATTTAATCTAAATTAGGATTTAATTTAATTTTTTTCTCTATGTTCGCCGGGATGGGTTTTGGAGCATTTGTCAGGTCCTTACCCAAGGAAGAATAATAAGACTTGGAAACCCTATATCCCATGTGCCGGGAGATGGCTCCCTACGAAGGGGCATTTTGATGTGATGCATTAACGAACCGCGCTGGATCGCCTGGAGGTTGATGATGCCAGGTTTACTACGTACGATGATCGGAGGTCGGTCCATCCATTTGAGGAGATATATACATACTCTGGATGGGTGCTTTGCGGAAAGCATAAGGTGTACCGTCACTTGCCCTAGCGGGTGAAGAGGCAGAACGGGTTTGTGTGGGACATCACTCATTTGTAACGACTATTCTAGTAGGGCAGACCCTTCAGGCTTTCACAAACTTCCGTGCGTGCTGCACTCCTCTAGAGCAGTGGGGATTGATGGCATATAAATAGTGGCATCATTTCTCTTGCTACATGGCTTGGTATGTTAAGGTGTCTCATCCGAGGATTCTCTCACCTGTTGAAGGATCTCATGCTAGACCGGCGAACCGGGAGCATAGATAGAGCAATAACATGCTAGAGAGATTCCCGATACATTAGAGCTCATCAGGGACTGCGTTCGGATGACAGATGAGGCGTTGGCTAGTAGTGACCAACTCGGCAGAGAGGATCTACTGCAGGTCTTGATCCATATTAATAGTATTGATCGGCGAGCCCTCACGTATTCTTCGTCATGCAGCGGAGGCAGATGTCGGAGCGGAGGCATCAACATTGATTTTTCTTTTACTTTATGTACAATTTGATCATTGATGTAACATTATGACATATTCACACTTATTTATAAATTTTATGACATTTTTGTATTTATCTATTTTAGCGTGTTAACTTTTCTAATTTATCGTGTTAAAATTCTTTTTTGGTTTTATAATTTAGTTCAATGAATATATGTTTCGATGAAGGGCACTTAAAACGCTTGGATGAGCACTTAAAATGCTTGAATGAAGGGAATTTCAAATGTCACAACTATTGCCTCTGACTGAACAACACAACAATAGTTAACTGGTGTCGATTTTGTTCCCCAGCGGTACTTAACTACCGCTACCACTGCGACTTTGATACAAATTCAAGGCAGCACCATCATTTCCAGACACTATCTCATCAATTAGCACTCTCTCCAAATCTCTATCAAAATCATCCAAATCTCATTTTTTTAGGAAATTCATCCAAATTTCATCAACAAAATCATAAATTCTATTAAGTAATTGCTATGAATTTATGTTGATGAATCACCTAGGTTGAATTCTATTAAGTTGTTTATGTTGAGGCCGTTGTGCCATTACGTTGTTTAATTAATGTTTTCTGTTGCAATGAGATTTAAAATTGATGACTTGAGATGTTTGAAATAAATAGTAATTTTACTCTATTTATGTTTTAACGTAGTGTATCATCCTGTTTAGTTGATTACTCTGATGTTTATGCAAAAAAATCCAAGTTGGGAAAATGGGGTGTTACAGCAGGTATGTACGAAGTCTCTGATTATGATCACCTTGCTGCTAAGGTGGATGCACTCACCCAAAAATTTAAAAAATTTAATGTTAGTGCTGTCACACCTACTCCTACATCTCCTCCTTGTGAAATCTGTGGTATATTTGGTCATATTAGTGTTGATTGTCAGTTAGGTAGTGCTGCTAATAGTATTGAGCAAATCAACTACGCTTAATACAACCAAGGAACAAGGCCAAACCAAAAATTTTATAAAAATCCTCAAGGTTGCTATGGACAAGTAGCACCACCTGGCTATACAAACAACCAGAGGGTGGCTCAGAAATCAAGTTTGGAAATTTTGTTGGAAAATTGCATGATGAATCAAAATAAACAACTTCAAGAGCTCAAAAACCAAACGAGATTTATGAACGACTCTCTCTACAAACTCAATACCAAGGTAGATTCTATCGCCACACACACTAAAATGCTTGAGACCCAAATCTCCCAAGTGCCCCAACAAGTGGCCACCTCTTCTCAAACACCGGGAGTCTTTCCTGGTCAAACTAAAGCCAACCCCAAGGCTCATGTCAATGATATTTCTTTTGGGGGTAGTAAGTTATAAGAGACCGTTGCTAAAGATAAAAGTACCAAGGGAGAGAGTGTTAAGCTTTTAGGTGAGAAAAATGTGATAGAAATTGAGAAACCGCTTGATAAGAACAAAGCCCCTTCCCCATTAAGGCTTGTTAAGCTTAACTTGAAGGCTCAATTCAATAAATTTGTGAACATACTTAAGAAGATTTGCGTTAAGATTCCCTTTGCTGAAGATTTGTCTCGAATGCCTCTATATGCCAAGTTTTTAAAAGAATTTTTTTCAAAGAAAAAGGCTATGGAGCACAATGAGACAATAGCTTTGACAAGGGAAAGTAGTGCAATCATCAAGAAGCCACCTCCAAAGGTTAGAGATCCAACCAGTTTTGCCATTCCTTGTGTGATCGGGAGTGAGACCTTAGACAAAGCCTTGTGTGACTTAGGTGTTGATGAGTCATTAATTAGTGTCTTTTATTTAATATTTAAGTTTATTTTATTTAGATTTAATATGTTTTTATTTCCTTCTAGAACTATTTTATTTCAATTGCAAGTTATTATATTTCAGAAACGAATATCCAAAAGATTTAATCTTGGAGCAAAAGAAAGGAGAATTGGAGCTTATTCATGCCAAAAATATGAAGATCTCATGCAAAAATATATTGTGCAATGATTCATGCCAAAAATATGAAGATCTCATGCAAAAATATATTGTGCAAAGAATTTGAAGATCTTGTGCAAAAATATAACAAGTGGCGCGACCCTTTTACCCTTTTGCTGCTTTTGCTTCTTCAACAAAGCTGCCTATTTTAGTATTTATGACCTAGAGCCCATGGTTTCTTGTGCAACAATTTAGTGATTTAATTCTTGGGGCTCAAGTCAATGTTAGACTATAAATAGAGCAGCCATCTAGTTGTAAAACCATCTTTTGTTCTTGAAAATAATAAGTGACAATTGTTTCTTTGAATAAAAGTTCAACCTTTATTTTATGTTCTTCTTCTTCTTCTTCTTCTTCTTCTCTTCTATGTCTACAATGAACGTTAGTGAGTAGACTTCTCCTTGTCTTGGGATTGTTGGATAAGTCTAATGACATAATCCTAATCAAACCAAGCTATTAACCCTAATCTTATGTAACCCTAATCTCTAATATAAATTCACCGTTTTAACATGAATTAACCATTATCAAACTGTGGAAACGAAAGTGGAGGGTTTGATAATTGTTAATCCATCATCTCAAATATCAATTCATAAAACGAAAGTGGAGCTTTGATATTCGAACAAGTGAATTTAGACAAGGGTTGCAAAGGCAGCGAAATAGTCTTTGCAATCTTTGAGACATATAAGTTTCGATCTTCAAGGGAACTAATAGTAATCAAGTCAGCGAAACAGTCTTGGTTGCTAGAGGAACCAAAATCTAATAGTAATCAAGTCAGCGAAATAGGCTTGATTTCTAGAGGAATATAAGAGAAACTTGTCTTTAGAAGTTAGATCTAACATAAGGTTCTAGGTTTAATAGTTTTGGTTTGTGAAGGGTTTGTCACCATGACGGACCAATGATCCCAAGACACCTCTTTTATTATTATTGTTATTTTTCTTTTAAACAAAAATACAACTTTCTACTTTCTAAACTTTCAATCCAATCATTATTAAAAGTTAATTGAATTCATAACTCCCTGTCGGAACGATCCTCTATTTTTACTACTTCGATAGAATCGTGCACTTGCAGTTTTATCCCATCAGGTGCTAGTGTTAGTTTGCTACCCTTATCCCTCTTTAAGAAGATGGGAATAGGAGAGTTGAAACCTACCGAAACAACATTGAAGTTAGCTGATCGTTCTACTATCCAACCTGTCGGATATGTTGAGGACATCCCCGTTAAGATAGAAGGGATATATATCCCGACTGATTTTATGGTGCTTGACATAGAAGAAGACAATGAGTGCCCAATAATTCTAGGACGACCTTTTCTCGCTACAGCGGGTGCTATAGTTGATGTCAAGAATGGTAGGATTGTTTTTCAAGTGAGTGATGAAATGGTAGGATTTGAGTTGGAGAATGTTATGAAAAGTCCTGCTATTTATTCTTGTTGCATGATTAAAGATCATGATGTGAAAGAACGCTTCTTAGCGTCATCTACACAATATGATCTCTTTGATCCTTTCTAAGGACACTTTCTAACCGCCAAGCTAATGACTATAAAGGAGCGCTTCGTGGGAGGCAACCCACGCATTTAACTACTTTTGTTTTGTTTGTTTTAAGTTATTTTATAGGTAATTGTCCAAGCATGATTCAAGAAAATGAAAATTTTTGAAGCCCCAGACTCCAGAATCTTGGCACGGCCCGTGCTCCCATTGGCACAGCCGTGCCAGACCTAGCCTTGCCAAACACACAAAATCACAGAAGCTTGGCACGACCCGTGCCCCCAGCTGGCACGGCCGTGCCCGAGCCCAGGTAGGAATATATACACAAAAATTTTCCTTCTTCTTCCCTCATTCTCCAACACAAACATCTCTCCTCCTTCAAACTTCTCTCTAAAACCTCCATAACCACAAAACTTTAAACCTTCATATCTCCAATAAAACACCACCAAATCACAAAATTTCTTCACCCAATCAATGCCAAACATCATTCCAATCATAACCCTCCAATCAAAAACAACTTTCATCCACCCAAACCCAAAATCAACCA
Organism: Medicago truncatula; assembly: GCF_003473485.1. NCBI lineage: Eukaryota > Viridiplantae > Streptophyta > Magnoliopsida > Fabales > Fabaceae > Medicago > Medicago truncatula. The sequence goes on from NC_053042.1 coordinate 8,666,864, forward strand.
AATTCGTGGCCTTCATTAACCTAACCCAAAAACCACAAATTCATCACCAATATTCCCAACCCAACTCATAAAACTCACTTAAACCTTAAACCCAAAACTAAACCATCTTTTCCACCAAAAACATTCCCAAAACCCAACCTTCACCAAAACCACACAAAGTCAACCAAGGTCAAGGAAATGGCTTCCAAAAGAGGTGGAAAATAAGTTGCAAGCTCTTCAGGAGGACCTCCCCCAAAGAAGCAAGTGCCAGCAAAGAATCATGGAATACAATTCAAGGACAACAAGCAAAGGGATAGGTATAAAGTTCTCATCTCTAAACCTTTACATGCTTGTAGATACCCTGATTCTTATAGCTTGAATGTGATAGGCATTAGAGACAACATGTTTGACTTGCTAGGAAGATTAGGGTGGGTTGCTATGTTAAGACCTATGAGAGGGTATGAAAATTTCACCTATGAGTTTTTAAGTTCTATTGTGTTTACAAAGGATAGGATGAATTTTGATAACCCCAATCATAGAGTATCTTTCCGGCTTATGAACATTGATTATGAGATGTCTCTTCAACACTTTTGTCATGAGATGGGCTTCGCAAATGCGGAGTTCATGCATGACTCTTGGGATCAAAGTCTAAAGCCGGTTGACTATCAACCCGCCGTCTTTTGGGAACGTATCACCGGTCTTAGGCAATTTAATACACGTTCCAACAAAGATAGTAATATTCACAACCCTGTGCTTAGGTACCTTAAAAGGGTTATGGCTTGCACCATTTGGGGTAGTACTGAATTGGGGAACACTAGGACAAATGACCTCTTAATGTTGTGGGCTATGCTTAACAACCACCCCGTTAACACTTATTTTTACTTGCTTGATTACCTTTCCCATGTAGGTAATAGGTCTGATGGTAAGGGAGATATAGTAGTAGGTGGTATCATCACATACATAGCTAGGCAATTGGGAGTGGGTGAGGACCAAGGGATAAACAAGATTGAGGGAAACAATAGGCTTAACATAGAGACCCTTATCTCTATGAACTTCATTAAACCTCGTCCCCCCATGGCCTATACACTCAAATTCAATGTGCCTATTTTAATTATACTTCCTAACCTATCTCGGACTAACACTGAGGTGGAAGAAAATTTGTTGTATGTTGGTGATGGTTCACAAGTACATGAAGAGCACAATGTTAGAGAAGAGGAAGGTGCACACTTGCACCATTATGATGAGCACCATGACGAGGATGCCGGAGGAAACAATGAGAATGAAAGATGGGCATGGATGCACACCGAGGTTGAAATGATAAGCACCGAGCAACAAAGGCAATGTGTTGAACTATCGGGCTAAGAAATGATGTCCTAAGGGACAACCGTATATCCGAAGAGAATAATCAAATGCTTCGGAACATGATGCAACATCTCAACCTCCAAGGTTCTCCTTATGGACCTCAATGAATCAAATGTGAGCTTTCCTCTTCCTCTCCTCTCTCTTTCTCCTCCTACTTCTTCTTCTTCTTCTTCCTCTTCTTTTCTTTTATTTTTATTGTTTTGAATCATTGAGGACAATGCTTCTCCTAAGTGTGGGGGGAGCCAAATAAAGTGTCTTGTGTCGTAGTGTTTCCAAACTCCCTTGAACTTTATTCTTTTGTTTTGTTTAATTGCGAAAGGCATGAGAAAAGTGAACTCTAAATTGGTTTTATTAAGTAGCTTGTTTTTATTGAAAATTATGACATAAATTTTTGTTGTATCCTCTAAATTGGTTGTTTCTTGTACATGAAAGTGAACTCTTGTGTTTTAAGTTTTCTTGATAAACCCACATCTTGTTTTATCGTGAATAATTCTCCAATGAGAAAAGCACAAGTTGCATCCCTTGAGCAAGTGTATGAATAGGTATTTTAAGGAAGCACATTCTAATTTTAGTGGTACGTTAACTTTTAAAAGTCTTTAGAGTAAAATTAGTATAAGTTTGTGTGGGGAATAAATAGATAAATCAAAGTGGGGCTGAAGCAAATTTAATTGTAAAAGAGACATCACTAGATCATGGAGGAAAGGATACCCCCTCGCTAACTTCCTAAGAGAAGGTGATGTTTCTCTAATAATTAAAAGTAGCTTCCACAAATCCTTCTAAAAGAAGGAAAGAATTAATTGCACAATTAGGAGGCATCATTGGCACATGGAGGAAAGGATACCCCCTCGCTGACTTCCTACGTAAAAATGATGTCTTTTAACTTATAAATTGCAGCACTACTTAGGGTGATCATGGAATCTAGGAGGAAAGGATACCCCCTCGCGGACTTCCTATGAGAAAATAGTATCCCCTAAGCAATCTACAGCCCCCAAGGCACCTAAAGTTGTCAAATAAATCTAGATAATTCCCATCTCTCTTATATGAAATGAAGAAAGGACTTTTCTCGGTTGGTTTAGTACTAGGATTAGAACCTGTTTTCCTCATAATATCTATCTTATACAGGAGCAAGAAAAGGGTTGGACTACACACACACACTTAGAACTTGATTGTTGGGTTGAATAAAGATTACAAGAAATGCTTGAGTTTGTGATTAGTGTACGCTTGAAATTAAAGCCTTTGAGGAGACATGAGTTTTGATTGAATTGTCATATATAATCTTGTTTATTGCTACTATGTTTATGCCTTTTGCTTGAGGACAAGCAAAGATTCAAGTGTGGGGGAGTTTAATGAGTCATTTATTATCTATTTTAGTATAATATTTAGTTTCGTTTTAATTAGATTTAAGTTTATCTTATTTTAATATTATTTCCTTTTAGAGCTATTTTACTTCAATTGCATATTATTATATTTCAGGAATGAATATTTGATGGATTGAGTCTTGGAGCAAAAGAAAGGGGGTTTGGAGCTGATTCAGAGCAAAAATACGAAGATTCAGAGACAAAAATATGTCTCCTCCAAGTCAGAAGCTTGGCACGGCCCGTGCTAACATTGACACGGCCGTGCCACCTCCCAGGACAACCTTTTGCTGCTTTTTGCTTAGATTTTAAGCTACTTTATTTTAGTTTTCTTGTGGAACATTCTAGTGATGTAATTGCTTAGATTCTAAGTCGAATGTAAACTATAAATAGAGTAGTTAACCATCACAAATATTCATCTTTTATTCTTGGAATTCAACAAGTGACAATTGTCTTTCTAATAAAAGTTCTTTTCTTTTTCTTTACTTTCTTATTATTTACTTTTATGCTTTTCTCCTTCTTCTCCATGTCTACGATGAACATGAGCGAGTAGACTTCTCTTGTCTTGGGATTGTTGGATAAGTCTAAATGACATAATCCTAATCAAACCAAGCTATTGACCCTAATCTTATGTAACCCTAATCTCTAATCTAAATTCACCGTTTTAACATGAATTAACCATTATCAAACTGTGGAAACGAAAGTGGAGGGTTTGATAATTGTTAATCCATCATCTTAAATATCAATTCATAAAACGAAAGTGGAACTTTGATATTCGAACAAGTGAATTTAGACAAGGGTTGCAAAGGCAGCGAAATAGTCTTTGCAATCTTTGAGACATATAAGTTTCGATCTTCAAGGGAACTAATAGTAATCAAGTCAGCGAAATAGGCTTGGTTGCTAGAGGAGCCAAAATCTAATAGTAATCAAGTCAGCGAAATAGGCTTGGTTGCTAGAGGAACAAAAGAGAAACTGTCTTTACAAGTTAGGTCTAACATAAGGTTCTAGGTTTAATAGTTTGGTTTGAGAAGGACTTGTCATTAAGATGAACCAATGATCCCAATGCTCTTTTTATTATATTATCTTTCAACCGTTTGAAAACCCCAACTTTGCAACTTGATTCTCTTCTAATCATCAACAAAAGTCAATTGAATTTAACAACTCCATGTCGGAACGATACTCTTATTTTACTACTTCGATAGAACCGTACACTTGTGGTTTTATCCCATCACCTATATCATCTTCTTCAAAACTTGCCTCCTTCTCTCTCCTTCCCCAAATCTTGGCTATCCGATCAATCTAACAATGGTAGATTTAAAAGAGAAAAAGACAGTAACTCCAAATCCCTAATTATGGAAAGATGCCAAATACATGACAACATGAACACTGCGGCGGCAAGAACACTTTTTCAACCCAATGGTAAGGAAGACACGACCTCCAAGTACAAGATGCCGACAATTAACTCCAAATCTCTATCATGGTTGAACATGATTGGCTCAACAATGTTTTTTTGGTTCCTAATTAATTCCTTTTCACAACTGTTGTTTGGTGGACTTGCGCCACCAAAACAACATGTGATTCAATAACCAAAGTTGGTCCATGAGTCATATATCTTTCAACATTCATAATATGGTTGTAACATTTAAAGCTCGCTTTAATCCAATCTCTATTGCTGCTTCAAAAGATAAACTCATAAAATGGAATAACAACAATTCACTATTGCGTCATCCTTAATGTTGATGGAAGATGTCTAGGCTCCTATATAAGAGCGGGATTTGGCGGGGTCTTAAGAAATAATGCTTGCTATTACTTATGAGGTTTTTCGGGCTATATTCACAATTCTTTAGATATTCTCCAAGCCGAGTTACTTGCTGTGGATATTAATGAGCTCGTTTGCTATTCTGATTCCTTACATATTATAAATCTCATAAAAAAAGTCCATTTATGAAGTACCATGTTCATGCTGTTTTGATTAAAGATATAAAAAATTTGATCGAGCAAATAATATCACTATTTTCCACACTATTCGAGAAGGGAACAAGAGTGCATATTTTATGACCATACTTAAAGCTCTATCAAATGTGGTTCTTCTTATCCATCTTCTTCTTGGACAACTTTTTATTTGGGGAATGATTTTATTTTATTTTATTTATTTATTTATTTTTTTTCTGTCTCCCTTTTCTCTTTTTGTAGTTGTTTTGATTAACTTTCCTAAAAAAAAAAATCATTGAAAAACGATGTTGACACAACACTAAAAAAACAATAAAATTAAATAATACTAAAATTAGAAGTTCCCATTTTGACGAAATTTATTTTGTTCTTGAAGATCCGCATGCAAATAACATTGGCGAGTGTGTGAAATTGAAGATAAGACGAAGAAGAAAAATGCACTTGAGCGAGAATGAAGGAATTGAGGGGAAGAGCTTCGTAGTGACCGGTGGACTTGGATTCGTAGGATCTGCTCTCTGCTTGGAACTCATTAGAAGAGGTGCTCAACAGGTTCGTGCCTTTGACCTCCGCCAATCTTCTCCTTGGTCTCATCTTCTTAAACTCAAGGGAGTCAACTGCATACAAGGTTCCTTTCATTTCTTCATTTCATTTCATTTCATTTCATTCCATTTCGGATCTGATCTTACTATTTTTCTATCTATGAAGCACATACGACACTGAACACTGACACCGTTAATAATATGAATTATAATACCTTGTCTGACACCGACACATGTTGGACACCCTGTTGTTGATGATAGGTATTTATTTGTTTAACTGAGTCCTGTCTCTGTTAATTTTGTCAAAGGGGATGTTACCCGCAAAGAGGATGTTGAAAGGGTACTCCGTGGTGCTGACTGCGTATTCCACCTTGCTGCCTTTGGGATGTCAGGAAAAGAGATGCTGCAATTTGGTCGAGTTGATGAAGTCAATATAAACGGGACATGCCATATACTCGATGCTTGCATTGACCTTGGTATCAAAAGGCTTGTTTATTGTAGCACATACAATGTTGTCTTTGGTGGTCAAAAGATACTTAACGGAAATGAGGCTTTGCCGTATTTCCCAATTGATCGTCACGTTGATCCATACAGCCGCAGTAAATCAATTGCTGAACAGTTGGTTCTAAAGAATAATGCCCGCACTCTCAAGTAATTTACTTTTACTCTTATTATCATTAATCTATGCTCTATCAAAATTAAGGCTCTCTTTGGGTGTTTGGTGGGAATGAGTGATAAATCTTTCACCAACTTTTTGTAGAGAATGATAAATGAATACGTATGAGTAATCGTTAGTATACATACAGATCTTTGTCTCCTCTTAAGAAAGAGTAAGCATTACAATCAAAGTGAAATTAAAATGTGGGATATTGGTGGAGATAAATGGGATCTGTTTGAACTTGCTAATCTCTTTTGATGAACCATGTTTCTAGTTGTTCTTTTCATGGAAAAGGAAACGATGAGACTGACATTCTTAAAGTTTGATATTTATAGTCATGCTTAGGTTTTGTGTCGTTGCTTGTTGAACAATTTACATATTATGGCTTGCTTATTTTTTGTTTCTATATTTCATACAAGTTGGTCATGTCTAATATCATTTGTTTATTTATTTATATATTTTAAAATTTATGTTAATCTACTGCCTAACCTTTTTCATCCTCTCAAGAAATGACACCAGGAATCATCTATACACTTGTGCTGTTCGTCCAGCTGCAATCTATGGACCGGGGGAAGACAGGCACCTTCCAAGGATCATAACCATGGCAAGGTTAGGTCTGCTTCTGTTCAGAATTGGTGACAAAACTGTAAAGTCAGATTGGGTTTTTGTTGATAACCTTGTCCTTGCTCTTATAATGGCAAGTATGGGACTTTTGGATGACAACAATGACAAGGGAAAACGACCTATAGCTGCTGGCCAGGCATACTTTATATGTGACGGTGATGGTTTCTCTTTGCTAATGTCTCTATTGTTAGAATTTCTAGAAGCAACCACTGACTCTTCTTTTGTTCAGGTTCACCTGTCAATTCTTTTGAATTCCTCCAACCTCTACTCAGGAGTTTGGATTATGATCTACCAAAAAGATCTTTAGCTCTCGAACATGCTCTTGTTCTTGCGAAGATTTGCCAGGGTGTTTATACAATCTTATATCCACTGCTTAATCGGTGGTGGCTCCCTCAACCATTCATCCTCCTTCCGAGTGAAGCACTCAAGGTCAGTACTTCTCTCTCATTCTACCTGACTGAATAGTTGGAGACTTATATGTAGGCCTAGAAATATGTTAGGCACATCAAGACTTTCAATGATCTCTTTGGACGATCATATCACATGGTATTTAGAGCTCAAATCCTAGAGCTTGGTGCAGACTTTTGTTATTGCATCTTTTGGAAATTTCAGCGTCTTGTTCACCTTTTAATTGTTTAATTTGATCCAGTTTTTGTATTTAATGTGTCTGTTAGTTTATACATATAGCTTAAGCTCAATTGAATGGCATGCTTTTAAAATTAGGATCCACAATTTTGATCCAAGTTGCTAGAAGCACCTTCTAATTTCTTATCGTCTTGAGAGGTATGCCTACTGTCTTTTTCAAGTAAGGTTTGACCTGAAAGCCTAATAAAAATTTTATTTTGTAAAAAGAACTTTTATTTTGTTTTGATATATTTGTAGATCAATATATTTAAATCTTTTCCACCCTTATCTGTTTGCCCTTCTCAACTTGTATGCTTGAAATAAATAAACACTGGAACATTTATGGATTACCTTTATACAACTGCATTCAAGAAAATCCTTCCTTTTCTATATGTTCGAACCCCTTTAGATGAGAATGCAAGGAGCAAGCATTCTGACTGATTGGTGAATGACATGTATGTTTGATCTTTGACAGGTGGGAGTGACTCACTATTTCTCTTACCTTAAAGCCAAAGAGGAGCTTGGCTATGTTCCCATGGTGACCTCGCGAGAGGGGATGGATTCTACCATATCTTACTGGAAACAGAGGAAAAGGCAAATTCTGGATGGGCCTACCATCTATACTTGGCTATTTTGTGTCGTTGGAATGACCTCACTATTCTGTGCTGGTTTCCTACCAGACATGGGGATTATGTTTCTTCTCAGAGCTATATGTCTATTCGTCTTTCGATCAATGTGGATGACAAGGCTGGTATTCATTATAGCGACAGCTGTGCACTTCATTGAGGCCATTTATGCTTGGTACCTGGCTAAAAGGGTGGATCCTGTCAATGCAAGAGGCTGGTTTTGGCAAACATTTGCTCTGGGATTCTTTTCATTGTGTTTTCTGTTGAAAAGAGCAAGGGAATAAGTAAGAGCTTTACGACGTTCTTTTTGGAGAAGACATCCCTCCTCTTGTACCATAGTTAATGTTAAGAAATTGAATACTCTTTAAAAAAAATGAATTCTCTTTCCCGTCAATTGCATGACAACTTGTAATAAACTATATTAGAACCCGCTTAGATAAATTTATCAGTGGTTGTAATAACAAAAATAAAAGAAAAAAATTGCAAAAAACAGAAGAAACAAACCTGTTAAGCTGAATTTACCATTACATGTTTTTTTCCTAAAAAAAGAATGAACACATCGTGGTTGTAAGCTAAACTGTTATGGAAAAGATAGTTCTGTTTTTTTTTTTTTTTATGTGGAAAATGTAATTCCCAATTTTTGGAGCTTTAAAGATAGAATTTCTAATTATAAATGCATAATAATTTTAAACTAGTTACTTTGATTCACCTTTATAAAACATTTTTTCCAAAACCAACAGTGGGATTAATATGCAACACTGTCAAAGTATGATGATCTATAACAATATGTAAAGATTATAGAGATTTTAGACTGTCTTTTTTATTCTCTCAATTTTGCATTTAAACAAATTTGTCTATGAAAATGTTATTTAGTTAGTGCCATTGAAAATGATAAAAATTTATATTATATTTGTTATATTGTTGGTGAATTGAAAAAGATAAACATAATTTTAATTAAAATAAAAATTTCATAAAAAATATTGATCATAATCTATATGGTAGATTATGGATTAGTGCAACAAAAAGAAGAAACAAAGAAGCAGAAAAGCAGTTGTCTAAACTCTAGTATTTAAAATCAAGAACCTAAAATGATGATACAAAACGAACATAATAAATAACATTGCTCTCCTCAGAAGTTTAATCATCATCTACAAAAAAATAATATCTAAATTAGTCTCACATTCTGAAGATTAATTGTTCTCAAATCTCAAGAGTAATTTGATATATTTTTCTATGACAATTTTGATATAATTTTTTGTTATACGAACAAATTGAAAATTATTGAAATATAATATAAAATTGAGTGGCTTGTCTTTGATTTTTTTTTGACGAAGAACACAAACTAAGAAAGGAGCTATGGTGTGGCTTCAACCAGTGACGTGTCCTTCCTCTTCTTCATCTTGTTTCGTTAGTGGCTCTAGTCGCTGCTCCCTCTCATCTGTAAACTACTTTGCCCCAAAACCCAGAAAACATCATCTCATCTGCAATGCTTCATGGCAAGAGCTTGCTGGAGTCTTACTATTCTCAGCGATTCCTTTCACTGCTGTCAAAGTTATAGCTAATAGTCCATTAGGGGAGTCACTGCAGAGAAAAATGGAAGAGACTAAGCAACTTGCTGTAAAAAACTCCTCTAAATTCAAGGCTCAAGCTGCCAAGGCCAGAAAACAGAGGTAGTGACCGATTTCAATCATTCTCATTGCTGCTGCATCAATGAATTGTGCTCATTCATTCCTTAAACTTTTTCAGCTTTTGGTACGGACAAGGTCGGCCTCGTTGGCTTGGTCCTATCTCGTATGACGGCTACCCATCATATCTCCATGGGGAACTGCCTGGGGATTACGGCTTTGACATTGCTGGCCTTGCCAAGGATCCAGTGGAACTGCAGAAATATTTCAAGTACGACCCAAGCTATTATGGTTATGTTATGTTATTATTATTGCTGCTTGAATTTTTCAAGCAGATATTTAATTATTTAAATAGTTAACTTGTCCTTTCATTTAATTATTTACCATTAAGCTTTGAGATATTGCATGCTCGCTGGGCTATGCTTGCATCTGTTGGTGCTCTCATTCCTGAGTTATTAGACCTATTGGGAGTCTTTCACTTTGTTGAACCTGTTTGGTGGCGCGTTGGTTATTCCAAGCTCCAGGTTAGCATGTTCTATCTCTCTTGTTCACCTTTATCTTACACAAGTTTGTGCAATTAATAATATAATTATTGTCCATTACCCATTAATTAGAAAGGGAAAAGTATGTCTTGTTTAACAATTTCAGAAAGCTACAGATGCTCTATGACATTGCTAGTTGGCAAATGAGTATTCCCATGCTGATCCAGAAAAATGTCATAGTAGTTCAAAAATTAATTATAGTTTTTCACTTCTTGTGTCTTGTAGTAGTTTGTTTGATCATATTGTTGTTTTTATCTCTCATTTCATTGATAATAGGGTAGCATTCATTGTAAAAGTTTACCGGCATGAATAACGATTTTGGTCATCTCCCCTTTTTTTAATGATTATGGGAGAAATGTAACACGGCAACCTTTCTTTCTCATTACAAGATGATCAATAAAAATCTATATGCTAAGAATCTTAAAAAATACGAACATAGATGCCAAATATCATCGGGAAATATGTCTTTGTCCGCCTACCACTGCATAACTAACTGATAAGAGTTTATAAAGAGAATTGATAGGCTCATAAGTTGAGGAGTGCCTCTCTTTATAAACTCATATCAAGAGTCCTATCTTTCCAATGTGGTACTTGGGTTTTTTTCCAATATTTGTCAACGGTACTACGACCATTTGAAGAAATTGAGAAAATAGTAATCAGTTTTGATTATCAATTGTGTGCTTTGTTATGGAAGCATTTTGAACACAACATCTTAGCAAACATAATAAGTTTTCAAACCTGTTATATGGTGGGGAAAAAGGGTCAAAGTGTCTTTGCCAACGATATTCAAAAGTTCTACAACACTACATAGAATTGGCCACTCTTAAATAATATTACCATGATATGCTTTCGTATGTTTCTAAGAAGCTATTCAGTTCACTTCTGGTCCCACTCTAAGTCATATAAAGAGGTTGTTTGCTCCTCCCAGGTTTGTGCACTGTTCACCAATACCGGTATCCTGTCAAAATTGTCACTAACTTGAGTGTCAAAGTGTATCTTGTCGAAATTCTCACAAACTTGAGTATCAAAGTGTATCTTATCGAAATTCTCACTAACTTGAATGACAAAGTGTATTTTGGTATTCACCCTTGTGGAAATCTGTATTCCTGTGTGTAAGGCGATCTCCTAACCAACAGATGTTCAAACCCCGATTCCCTGAGAGTGCAGTTTTCTGATTGACTTTGATGCTTGTATCAAGCTTAAGCTACAAGGGGAGTGCCACAATATTAGGATTATTTGGTTATTACTCTTATTGTTAAATGTTAAGGGGCTAATGGACTTGGGCTTATAGTACTAGCACTTAACCAAGTTATTAGATAAATAGGGATGCTAAAGGTTAGTATTTTGTTTCACATTACATCTTTCATTATACTTTCAGCATACTGAACCGTCTTTCTCTCTTGTCCTTTCCCTTATCCCTATACCAATAATTCTTTGGCACTTTCTTTTCCATTATTGCACTTTATTAATTGAAACTAGTCGATAAATTTTTACCTGCATGAGAATAAATTTAGCTCAGGTTGACGTTGTATAATTTTTTACGAAGCAAATAAACTGGTGAGTTGTAATAATGCAATTGACACTTATTACTTACGAGTCTTCAAATTTCTGACAGGGGGATACTCTAGATTACCTTGGCATCCCAGGCCTTCACTTAGCTGGAAGCCAGGGAGTGGTTGTGATTGCTATTTGCCAAGCACTCCTTATGGTAATGCTTGTATCCATGACCCACCTTGTCCTGTGAGCTCTGCTAATATTATTTATATCTTGTGACACTTGTCTTCCAGTACTCTTTGAGCCCATATGATGTTAGTGATGATGTGGCGTAGCACTTCTAATTATTAGATTTTTAACTTAGTGGTATTGGATGTATCGGGACCTTTCGATTCTACAAATCGAACATGTCTCATGGCTTGTAATCCTTCGTTGGTGTTCTCTTGAAATTAAAGAAGTTAATTTGCTTACATAACTCATTTGTTTGGGCCAAAATAAAAAGTTTCAGTAGTTGGAGCTGCTTAACCATAAATTTGTTTCTTTTGGACAATCATTTGCGTCTGCAGATGGATTAGCTACTGTTACTACTAATTTGTGATTCTTATCATAAAACAGGTTGGACCAGAATACGCCAGATATTGTGGGATTGAAGCACTGGAGCCTCTAGGAATATATCTGCCTGGTGATATAAACTACCCTGGAGGAGCATTGTTTGATCCCTTAAATCTGTCCAAAGATCCTGAAGCTTTTGAAGAGCTGAAAGTGAAAGAAATAAAAAATGGACGCTTGGCAATGATGGCTTGGTTAGGTTTCTTCACACAAGCGGCACTGACGGGTAAAGGTCCTGTACAAAACATTGTGGATCATATCTACGATCCTTTCCACAACAACTTGCTTGGGTCACTCAATTCAATGAAATTACACTAGGATCTTATCTTACACTCTCTCTAATTCTAAATATAAGAGACAATGTAGGATCAAAACAGAAAGACGATTTTGCATTGATGCATTAGAGGCGTGGCATGGCTGTTGTGCGGGTTTTAGCGTGTGACAGTAGGATATTAGCACCTGAAGTAATAGCTGTAATAAGTGGAGTACTTAATTTCAATGCCAGTTTTAAGAAATGTGTGATTTTATCGTTGCGCAAGGGTGTTATGTGAGGAGTCCTTCATTTGTTGAAGGTCTGTTTTTGTTCTATTTTTGTGACCTTATCATTCCTCTAATTAACAACTGGCCATCCAAACAAACAATTAAGTATACTTTCTAAATTCTGATCGAGCAAACTAGTAATGTTGTTTGCTAAAGTCAAATCACTAGCTTATAGCAGACAATATTGCAAAGAAAAGAAGCTTATAGTACACAACTTATAGTGAATAACTATAATTTTTTGAGGGCGCCAGAGAATTATAATATTTTATAAACGACTAATTTAACAATGGTAAGATTTGCGTATTTGGTATAATTAGTCCACGGTGCCAAGGAGAGTTGATCCACGTCCTTCTCTTCACTTAAGCACTCCCTTAACCACTCAACTACTAGTAATATTGTGTTTCCTTAAAAAAAAAAAAAAAAAAGTAACATTGTGTTATATCGGAGAACATTTTGTATACATACACACACCATTTCACCATTTTAATGAATCCAAACATATGTATACCTATAAAAAAGGAACTTTTTTTTTTTGCGTGGCCGCCAGTTCCTACATTGCTCTGCCTCTGCTTTGGTGCAGTTATTCTCTCACCAGCTTATAACATTTTATGGTATATAGTGTAGCATTTTTTTCTCGTCTTTACCTTAATTGTTTAAATTAAAATATCGCGTACGATAAACTTGGACACGAGTCTCTCTCACACCACTGTGGATTGTGTTAACGCTTTAGTGGTTGTGCTTTGTTGTATTTACTTATGAATTGTACCTGGGTCAGGTCTCATGCCCCCCAGTCTCTGTATCTTTTCTTTTTATTTTAATTTTGCCTGAAAATTGTTTAATTTATAGAATATCAATTGTTGAGTTTTACCCCTCAAAACAAATTGTTGAGTTTTAGTTTTTTTATTAATACTTATTAATTACAGCAAAAAATATTTATTAATTTGATTGTATTTTTTATTTTTTTTACCATTTCATATGTTTATAATGTAATTGATACTTTTGTAAAAGAAAAACATGATTGATATTTGTGAGTCCATACTTATTAATCGACATACTTTTGTAATTGATACCATTTCATATGTTTTAGTTTTTTTTATAATACTTATTAAGTTATTGTTACTGCTTGTGCACTTGGTTCAACCGGTACCTCAACAACACTTGTCTTTGCCTCTCTCTAAGCAAGGTACGTTGAGTACTCAATACCTTCTTTATTTTATGCTTCTCCCTAGATCATTAAGTCCTTAGCAAGGAAGTAAATAGTTGCCTTAGTAGTGGAAACAATATGATTGGTTGACATTGTTAGGGAGTTCTGAATTTGAGAACTGCCGCTAAGTCCTACATCAACCGATTTCTTAAGTTGGTTGACATGTAAGTTCAGCGTTGAAGCAAACTTCAAATTCCCTGTTGCTAAAGCACTCCCAAGTCCCAAGAAGTGTACTAGCAATTGCTACAAGACTTCAGTGTATGTTTGGACATTTCTAATTCAGTGGAACGGGATATAAGGGAATGTAATGTGGTTACAATCCAGAGAAATGAAATGAAGTGATGCAGAGTAAAACAGAACAAATTGAGATATTTTTATAATAGAAATAGAACAAAATTACCATTCTATCATTTGGTTAGTGAATAAAATGAAATGGTTATAACAGTTTTAATCCAATTTCGCCTTTATTTAAAAGCAACACTATGAAATAAAATTCAATATGAGCTAACTTATTGTGGTATATGTCAACTATTTTGCGATGTTTGACACCGATTGCATATAATGAATCCAAACTCAATGCCCTGTAATTGCATTCTTTTAATAGAATGGACACCTACAAAGCAGACCTTGGAGAACAGGGGTGACGCCCACTCTACGAATACACTGCCATGGTTACCAAGTAGTGATTTTAATGAACAGAGATAAGCGAATAATAGTCAATATAAAGCTGGGATTTAATGAATAATTTTATTAAAAGTGTTAGAAATACTCTTTACAACACTCACTCTTTTATTGAATGAAATCAATGTAGATCCTACACTTTAAAATAGGCCGCACACAAAGTGATAAGACCCACATGAATATAACCCAACAAGAGAGTAAGTGTTAGAGAGAGCGTTGAAAACGGTGTTTCTAGCAATCCTCATTTAATAATTATTAAAATAGATTGATAGAGTGATTCCATTTGCTTCCACCAAGATTGAAATGGAAGACAATTGGGAGTATGCGCAATGGAATGAGATAGAATGAATATATTAGTTTCCATTCCATTCTATCATTTTTTTTTTTAATCCAATGGAGCATAGTAACATAACATTATATTTCATTCTACTTCATTCCATTTCATACCACCAATAAACCCTAAACATACCCAATACAACAAAAGTTGTATGTACTCAGTTGTTGAAATATAAGTTAAGGAAGTAGAGGTTGCGTAAGATCAGAACAAAAGCAGGAGATTCACTAGCCGTTGCTAAAGCCAAACTGCATCCACTTAAAAGTCAAAACATTAATTTCGACACTGCTTGAAGAAAACAAGGGACTACATTCATGGATCAATAAGATCCGGTCAAACACGGGGGACAGAGTCGGTTATATCTAGGTTAGATCATTCCATCTATTAGACAACTCCAAGTAAAGAGTTTCTTTCCTTTCTTTCTTTCCTTCTTTTTTTGGCGGTTTTTTAAATATAAAAAGGAAACGGCAAATTAATACATATATATAACAGACAATCTGTTCAGCACCAATTACCCAAGTCATGCCAAATCATATTCCCTTTCTTTCTCGCAAGCTTCTGCCCCTTCTATAGTCAACCTCTGCATCGGAGCATGATAACCCCATTTGATATTTCCTGCAGATTCTGGATGATCCCAGTTTTGAGAATATATCTTCATCATCCATGAGAGTATGATTATCAGGTGTACTTAATCCAGAGCTGTTGCTACAATATCCCGGTGATTTATGATCTGACATGTCCAAGAAAGAAACATATTTAAGGATAAAATTGGAATAGATTAATTAATTTCACATTGAAAAGATAAAATGGCACTTATTTTAGAAAAAAAATTCTTTACTAACAGCTCTTATTTTGAAAGAGAGGGAGCATAAGAGAAAATTTGTCAAAAACTTCTTTATCCATTAAAAGTAACGACAACATACCAAGGCTCTAGTTATTGAGATGATATTATAAATAATATTGCAAAAAAATTGTAATTAATTTGAAGTTGCTCTTCTCTATGGTCTTGTTTATTTATTTCTAAACGCTTTGGTTTTTTTGAATTTCCACGATTTCTCAAGACGTAATAAAACAAATCAAATTGAAATCCGTTTTTACAGCATACCTTCATATCCATGACATATAGGGACTTGATTCTTTGCTTGCTTGCCAACCGGACTCGCGTCTAATCTAAGGCATTTTAGATTCTGCAAACCCACCTGAGTCTCATGAGCTTTGAATTCTTTCATCAATGAAGGCTCTATGTTTTCTTCCATCATTGATTTGCCAGAGGTCAAGGGCATCATGGTAAACGAGTCGTCCATTACATCAGAAATCTCCACGTATTGACTGGTGGTTATAATCTCATCTGCACTGAAACCAAAGGATGCCCGGTAAGCTTCTATTTCTTCCACATCTTGCTTAGGACTTCTAGAAGGCCTACTCTGATGTCCATTTCCACCCGTAGATTGAGCATCCGAGTCTTTTGAAACACTTAATCTGCCACCATTATGAGGGAATGGAGGATTTTGGTCCAAATAGAATTGTGCATAGGTAGCAGGGCAAAAGAAATTTGTATCCTGTGATGCCATAGTGACATCATTAGTGTCATGCCCAGACACCCTCCCAGACCCAGTCCTCTGATATTTTCCATTTTCAGGATACAGTGACGAATCCCACTGTGGGCGAAACTCCCGTTCAGGGAAAGAGGTAGATAGACAGTCACCAGAGTTCCTTGATATTGGAGATATAAGGCTACTGGCAGGACTTCCAGGGTAAAGTGAATATGTAGTTTGAAGATCATTTGCAGTGATGTAGTTACCCTTGCCACCATTTTTGAGGTTTGCTGAGGATGTTAGAAAGTGAGCAAAAGGTACATCTGGGGAAGAGGGAGTTGTTAAGTGAGCCAACTCTGGGGGAGGAGTGAGAGGAGCAGTAGATGGTTCGGTAGTGAAATTTGAGAAGACTGGAGGAGACACCAGCTGTGTTTCATGAGCATATGGTCCAGTGGCATACATTGAATTCGAAGGACCGCCAGGTGAGTTTGCAGATAATGACAAAAAACAACTAGGTGACTGTGCAGTTGAAGGAAGGGCAGAATGTGTAAAGGATGCTGGTGAAGAAGGTGGAGCTAAGAGAGAAGGAGCTATGCCTGTGGCTTGATTGGTCAACCCAGCCACTTGGGGCCCATTTGGTTGACTGGCTGACCCATTATTATCAGGAATACGAGATGCGGGTACAATGCGTTTCCCACCTTTCTGTGAACTGAAACAAGAAAATGCACCCAAACAACCTCCCCATCTTTTTCTCTGTCAATGCAAGTCAAGAAAGGGTATTAATAAGTGTAAATCTGAAAGAAACAATCACTAGTCTAAGTTTATTAAAGAAACAATTTCATCTGAAAATATATTTTTTTCCTGAAATTTTAAGCTTTTTTAGGGATTTTTTTTCTTCTTCTGAAATTTATGTTTTTAACAGCCTCTCAAACATCTTTCTACCTATTAACTGTTCCAAACAAATATGGCTAAATACTTCATTTTGAATTGTTACTTGTTATACTTACCGCATTTACTAGTCATGCCAAGATAAAAGCTACTCACTGTATGTTTTAGGATCTAAGTTTTGGTCGCAGGCAATTTTTTACGAAAACAGTTGAAGAGATTAATATGTGTAGGTCTAATATAGAGCCCATCACAAACCCGAAGAAAAGAGAAAGATTGTATAAGTATTAGGAAGTCAACGGCTAATGTAGCACCTTGTCGAATCTTCATGGGATGAACCAATGATGTTAATAAATTAAATTAAAATTTTATTTATTACAAAGTTAAATGACCTGGTGTCTCTTTGACTGCCTGATTCTAGTAATATCACCCTTAACCTATATGGACCAATTTGACTGAAGATTTTCTTGTTTTGTATTCCCCCCCCAGTTCTTAATTCACTCTCCTAGTCACCATCAGCTTCTTGACATTTGTAAATCTAAAACTCCAAGGTAAAGTCTTTCATTTAGAAATTGCACTTAATAGAATTGACACAATTGACATGTTACACAATCAAGATTCTCAGACTTCTCACAACAATGCTTTTTATCTACTAGGTGTCACATAGCTCATTCATTTTTATTATTATAACATGTTAGGATATAGTATAATGGCTATACTATATCCTAACATAACATAACATAACAGTTTTGTCGTGTTACAACCAGTTTAAAATTTTATGAGAAATTGGGTGCATCCTCTCACATTGGAGAGATTTCTCATGATACATTTGAAAGGTTTTGGTTGGAAAAGACAGGATATTATACGGTAATGGAAGTTTATTCTCAATTACGGCAATGCTTTTTATTGTCAACAAGGACATTCAGAAAAAACAGATTTGTTCAATTAGATTTGGCTTATGAGTTTTAAGTGTTGATATGTACCCCAAAGCTGGTTTGTTTTGTCGCCAATATATTTCTGGGAGCAATGAGATATTTTTCCTAACTGATAAAATCCTATTGTTCCGCTGATACTATGAAAAGCATCAGCCTATTTAATTTCCATAAAACATTCAATCCAGGTACTAGGAATTACACTGAATGAAATCATTGAAATTTGTAAGTTAATCTACGGCTTGATAAACAAGAAAATCAAAAGAGGCACAATAGATGAGCAGGATATTTTGTAACAGTTATACTAGTTGTTGTAACATGACTGAAAGGGTTCAAGTCCTAGAAACGGTCTCTTGTTTATGTTAGTATTATGTTGCGAGTAGAAATAAAGCCGCCAACCTTGCCAAATCGAAAATGTTAAATAGAAGGAATCTGGAAAAGAGTAAGTTAGGTTTCTTGATTTCAATAACGTAGAAGATTGAGATGAAAATCACGAGACAGTATGGTATGGATCTAACTATATTATGTTAATTACTTACTAAAAAATTGAAATTATATAGACTTTTTGTATACATAGGAAAATAAAAGAATGACCAAAGTAGAAAGCAACGAACGGTTATTTATGGTAAGCAATAAATAAATAAATGCAATTATCGTTGATTGATGTGAGATCTGAGGAGAACAAAAGCAAAATTGGTGGTTATGTAGTAACTAGGGAGGTCAGATCTAAGAATAATAAATAATGCAGAAAGTATAATTACGAAATTAAAGCGAAAAATGAGAGAGATCGAGATGGATATGGATATAGTTACCCTTTCATTCTGTGGAAATCGATTTTGTTCGGACCCCATGGGCGACTTGTTGCTGTTACACTCAACTCAACTCAACTCAACTCAACTCAGGCAAAGCTACAACTAAGATTAGTAAGATCGTTTGTTTCTTCTTTCTCGCAGCATTTCTTCTTCTTCTTCTTCTTCACTGACACCACATAGACTCACTTTTTGATGTGAACTCGAGAGAGGATGAGTAAGGAAGGAAGGAAAGGAATATCAATTAATTTAATTTAACTTAGTTATTGCTAACAAAACAATCAAAGAAAAGGAAAGGAGAGACAAAGAAAGACAAAAGCGATAAAGATTGGAGTGTGACCAAGATAGATACAGATAAAGTCACACACACCGGGACACCCGCTGTATACTTTTTACTATATTAATTTACCTTTTTTCTTCTTCTTTCTTTTGAGTAAAAATATAAACCATTTTTAACAATTTTTTAATAATTTTATCATTCATATTTACATTATATTTTTATTCTCTTTTTCTTTTTCTCTCTCTATTATTTTTGACCAATCAAAAGATAGAAAAACAAAGTTATCATAAAGATCGTACAAAAGAGTTGTACAAATATCACTACTCGTAAAAATAATCGCTAATAATTGATTTTTATTTTGAGTTAATTAAATAAATGATTCCTAATTTTATTTTTAGTCACACAATAAAATCACACTTTGTAGTTCTTGTAAAATTTTGCATCAACATTTTTGTAAAAATATTTATTGGTACTTCTAATCTTTTTAAAAAATTTATGTCAACATTTTTTATCCATAAATTTTTTGTAAGAACTAAACAATTTTTTTAATGAAAAGAAAATCCAGAACATAAATAACACATTCCATTTTTTTTTAAGAAGCACACATTCTACATTTTAACGCAATATTCATTATCTTTTTTATTTATTTATAGACTTTAATTAATATTAATTTCAACACTATAATATCTTCAATTTTAAATTTTTTTCTTATAAAAAAACTTGCATTTTAAATTTATGGCATATCACTCAATTCTAATATAGTGATTGAATTTATGCGATAAATGAGTTTATAAGAAGAATCTTATTTGGACAATTCTCAATCAAATTTTATTTATTTCAAATTTTAAATTGTTTGGATCTCTTTTCTGTATTTGGTCCATGTTATAGAGATTCGACAAAGTTTTACATTGGCTGTCGAGGCCTAACACAACCCTCTCCTTTTACCCGGGCAACACTTTAATTCCAATTTATAAGAACAAGGGGGATATACAAAACTGCGCGAATTATAGGGGAATTAAGCTAATGAGTCATACCATGAAGTTATGGGAAAGGGTGATGGAAAGAAAACTAAGAAAGGAGCCTCGAGTTACGGATAAAAAATTTGGTTTTATGCCTGGGAGGTCGACTATGGAAGCAATCTACTTACTTCGACGCGTGATGGAGCGATATCGGACGGATAAAAAAGACTTGCACTTAGTTTTCATTGATTTGGAAAAGGCGTATGATAGAGTACCGAGAGAGATTTTGTGGAAAGCACTGGAGAAGAAAGGGGTTAGAATAATTGTCTATATTAGGGCTATCAAGGATATGTATGAGGGAGCTTCGACTAGTGTGAGGACGCAGGATGGGACTATCGAAGATTTTCCCATAACAATAGAATTGCACCTAGGGTCAACCCTAAGTCCTTATCTTTTTACTTTAGTTTTGATGTATTGACGGAACACATCCAAGAGTTAGCACCGAGATGTATGCTTTTTGCAGATGATGTAGTCTTGGTGGGTGAGTCGAGGGAGGAAGTGAACGGGAGGCTAGAGACTTGGAGGCAAGCCTTAGAAGCGTATGGATTCCGCTTGAGTAGAAGCAAGACGGAGTATATGGAATGTAACTTCAGCAGAAGGAGAAGTAGGTCTACCTTGGAGGTGAAAGTTGGAGATCATATCATACCCTAAGTTACACGGTTTAAATATCTTGGGTCCTTCGTACAAAATGACGAAGAAATAGAAGCAGATGTAAGTCATCGTATTCAAGCTGGGTGGTTAAAATGGAGAAGAGACTCAGGTGTTTTGTGCGATAAGAAAGTACCACTTAAGTTGAAAGGAAAGTTCTATCAGACAACAGTCAGACCGGCGTTGTTGTATGGTACGAAATGTTGGACGGTTAAGAGTCAACATGAGAATCAAGTAAGTGTAGCAGAGATAAGGATGTTGCGTTGGATGAGTGGTAAGACTAGACATGATAGGATTAGGAATGACACCATTAGAGAGAGTGGGGGTAGCACCTATAGTAGAAAAGTTGGTAGAAAATAGGCTTAGATGGTTTGGGCATGTAGAGAGAAGATCCGTAGATGCCGTGGTAAGAAGAGTAGATCAAATGGAGGAGAGTCAAGTTAAAAGAGGTAGAGGAAGACCTAGGAAAACTATTAGAGAAACCATTAGAAAGGATTTAGAGGTCAATGAGTTGGATCCAAATTTGGTGTATGATAGAACACTATAGCGTCATTTGATCCATATAGCCAACCCCACTTAGTAGGATAAGGCTTGGTTGTTGTTGTTGTTGGATCTCTGTTCCAAAAGATCAAATTGAGTTAAATATGTTTTTGTTTCATACAAATTATAAATTTTATTATCATTAAATTATTGAATATTTTATTTGCATATCTAGAACGTATAAGAAGTTTTTAACAAAAATTTGGAATTCGTTAACATGATATGAATTAAGTGTGATCATGGATCAAACCGCAACCAAGCATTATCAAGTGTAATGTTGACACGGCCTCTTTCAACAATAATTTCATTATGGATATGGTATGTGTTTTTTAGACTCTATAGGACTATTTTTGCTAGGTAAATCAAATTCCTTTGCATCTTTTATCATTGGTCTGGAAGCTGAATCCTTAGGCTGGAAGCTATTAAGATGGCCATCTCAAAAGTATTATCTAACACCCTTGACACAACCTTTACTACTGTTAACGAGTTTGGTGACCTTGTTTTTCATTGTAGAAGTTTCTTACTTTTTAGAAACAATTTTAAGGTGTCGTGTGTTAGAAGGGCAACAAATAAAATTGCTCATAGTATTGCATGATGTATCGACTACTTTGTACCCTTTAATTATGCATGAAATGAATTAACTTTATTTTTGCTAAAAAAGAAGTATGAATTCTTTCAACGCTAAAAGTTTCAAATTTTGAGTTCATTTGTGTAAAGATGTAGATAATTTTTTTTATATTGTGGCTGTCGATGAATGTTGACTTAAATGGTAAACAGTTGACTCACCTACAAGGTTGGACGTTTACTCTCGCTATCAACGTAACGACTTCTTTGATGAATGGTATGTAAATATCTCTCTCGGTAAAACAGTTAACCCTTTACGAATTTTTGACCACGCGAATCCAATGACAAACTTTTTTTTATTTCATTTTTTGACAAAAAATTACAAACTTCTTTTTTTATCTAGGAACTTATTTAAAATTCAACACATAAATTAAAACCTACCGAGTAATTAAACATTTATCAAATTTTGTGATAGAAAAACATTTACTGTCGGGTAAATACAACTTAATCGGTAGCTGCAAAGACAATGTTATACAAGGATACTCCCCACTTCACCACATTTAAAATGTAACCCCATAAACTACTCGATATTATTACTTTTTTTAAAACCAAATTCACATTTTCAATCCGCGCACATATTACTTTTGTGAATTTGATCGCATTTTTTAAATTATAATTTTGATCCCTCAATTTTGAGGATTCTAAATACCTTTGGTCTCTTTGAGGGTAAAAGTGAAAAAAAATTCAAAATCATTGGATCATATGTAATTAAAATATGCAGGGATACAAAATAAAATAGAGTTCAAAATTGTGAATTTGAGAAAAGAAGATCAAAACTTGTTTTTTTTTTTTTTTTTTTTAATGTGCACATGCAAATAAGTCTTGCATCATGCACAAGTTTATTTTCTATTATTAGATTAATGCCATATCATATCACATTTGATCTAATGGTATGCCTTATGGTGGCATTTAGGGTGCACAAACATTAAATTTGTGCACCATACACAAGTTAGAGGAAATAAATGTTAACCATTAGATTAGAGAGGACCATTGATCTTTATTATAGTCTGCCTACATTATATTTTTCTCACTGTCTTCAACTTCTCTATCATCTTGCTCTTTTCACCATCACCACCACCTCCAAATTCAACAACACCGATGGCCACCTCTGCCATATTTGAAAAAGTTGAAACACTTGAATGAAGAGAAAAACAATAACCCTTATCGTCTTGGCTTCCCATATTTGAAAATTGCTACAAAGCTGATCCAACTTCAATATCCAAATCAAATCCTGAAAAAAAAAAATCAAATTGTTTTTACCCTTTCAAAATTTAATAAAAAAATCGAAGGAAGTGAAATGGGTTTGTGGGTAAAAGAGAATTCGATCCAACCACTGAATGAAACTCCGGTTAATCGGGCTCCGGTGGTGGAATATCGGATCTTAGGATTCCGACGAGATCGAAACATAATGGTTTTTATCACACTTTTACGCTATTAAACTATATCAGTATGATGACATGATTCAATATAGTGTTCAGTAAACATAGAAACTTGCTTAAAATAATTGATTGTCCTTGAGCACTTGAGATTCACAAGCAGTGTGGTTCAAGGGCAAAAAGCTTCATGCTGAATTTTTGGAGTTGAACTCATTAAACAACTTGAACTGCGCATGTATTCAATT
Source organism: Medicago truncatula (assembly GCF_003473485.1). Classification (NCBI taxonomy): domain Eukaryota; kingdom Viridiplantae; phylum Streptophyta; class Magnoliopsida; order Fabales; family Fabaceae; genus Medicago; species Medicago truncatula. Next base: position 8,690,503 of record NC_053042.1, read on the forward strand.
CTTTCTTTGATTCTCTATTTGTTTGATTGAGTTTTATTTATAAACAAATGTTGCAAAACTACTGTAATAAATCCATTCATAAGATTTCATGTTGTTAAGAATAAGCATTTTGTGGTGGAGGGGCGGATTGGGTTGTGGTGGTGGTGGTTGGTTAAGGAGGAATAGCCGAATAGGTGTCTAGTGGGTGGAGGTGGGAAGTTTGCTGTTGGAAGGAGATAGAAGAAGGTAGAGAGAGAAAGTGAAAAAGATATGATACTGAGAGATCAGAATAAAAATGTGTTCTTCATTTAATGTGATGGTCAAAATAAAACTTGTGTATGGTGCACAAATCTAACATTTGTGCATCCTAAATGCTACCATAAGGCATGGTAATGCGTTATTGTTCCAATAGTGAAAACAAGTTTATACATAATGCAAGACATGTTTTACTTGTGCAACATAAAATTGGCAGAAAAAAAATTATTTAAAGGACAAAATTGAGTGAATATATTGGCATTCATCAGCTTACACATTTTACATTTCCACAATAGTGCCCTCATATTGTTCATCTACCAATTAATCAGGACAAGCCAAACAAATAACAACAAACTCATCAAAACATGAAGAAGAAAAAATAAATAAACAATAGAATTCAAAATAAAGAAACATTTTCTAAAATGGATTTTAGTTCGTGTACACAGATAGACACAGAGTTTCACAGCAAGTAAACTAGAAAAGGAACAAATCAAATAGTAGTATCCACAATAACCTTGATACCAATATCCTTATCCAACAATTTTAATTTTTACCATCTGTGTGTGACTGAGAGTCATTCTAAACTTTAGCCTGACCAAGTTCAATATCTTTCAACGGACTATTTTCTACCCCTTCCTTCAATAGCCTAATTTCTTCTTCTGTTAGGCTGTTTTTCGAATGAGGGAGAGTCTTTGCATTTGGCTGCTTTTCAAGCTCCACAGCCCAACTATAAATTACCATGCCGACAACTGCAAGAACCATTCCCATGATGTTCTTGAAAGTGAGCTCTGAATCGAATAACAGCCACCCCAAAGTCAGAACACATAATGTTTTCATGTGGCCTAAAACCTGGAAGGAAACTGCTGAGAAGCGCCCAATGCAGAGGTACTGGCTTACATTACAAAACACAGCTAAGGTGCATGAAAGAAGAATGAAAACCTGCATAAATTTAAAAGACACTTTAATAAACAATCCAACAATATATGCATATATAGTTAACAACAAATACAAAGCGAAACTATCTAGATTCAACACAAAAAAAGGTGATCACTTACAATGGCACCAGAAGACATCTTAAAGTTGGTTATCAACTTGCCACTGAGATAGTAATCAACAAATGGACCAAGAATAATAAGAGAGAGAGCTTGAATAGGAGCAGTCTTACTCAGCAGTTCAAAAGATCCAATCGAATATTTCTTTTGCAGAGAACCGATTGACTGCACAACAATGGGAAAAAAAAATCAGGTATAGCAAGGAATCAATCCAACAAATAGCATGATTTCCGGTATATGACACAAGAAGTTTCTTGTCAAAAAAAAAAAGTTAGAAACTTGGTGTTTTTTGTCAAACTGGTTGGTTATTATGAAATTCAAATTAAAATGATTACCAAAATAATAAAAGATTCTGAAAAAAAAAAGATAATAAAAAAAAAGAAAAACAACAGTTTTCATCACCATTATTCGCTGGTTTTGAACCAATCATTTGACCAATTTACTGGTTTAGAATCATGTTTTCTACTCCCCTGTTAACAATGAAGTCTGTTTGAACTAAAATGAACATTAACTGGCAAAGTACCAGTTAAAAAACCTTCAAAAGAATAAAAATGATGCTCACTCATGATACTACGACTACGCAAGTAAAACCTAGCACTCATCTTCAATTCAAAATGTACGAAAGAATAAAAAAAATCCCAGATGAAAGATGTGCCTGTAATAAATCTATTGATTTGTTGGGCCCATAACCAAATGTTTCTTTTTCTATTGTCGTAGTACAACACTTGAATATAAATGACAGGAGAAAAGGACATCTTAATATAAATGGAGATAAATTCCATATTGCCCATATGGTGGAACAGAAACATTTATATACCACTTACAATTTGCTGTAAAGATGATGATACAACTGCTACACAGGCGCACACAAAACCTTTGAAGTTAACATTTACATCAGTTACGGTGCAAACACCAACACCAATAACCACAACCATGACCGACACTTTCACTTCCCTTGAGTAGTGTTTGCTGTGAAGGATCCATTCCATCACACAAACCACCGGAATCATGCTTAGTTTTGATATCTGTTCACACACACGATGAGAAAATGAAAATTTTAAAACTGGAGGAAATGAAGATTGAAAGTGAAAACACAAGAGTAGGCTCATTTAAAAGTTAGAGCACATGAGATGTAATTATAATAACTACCACAAAAGGAAGAGTTGAGCATAATTTGAAATTATTACAAGATGCGGACAATCAATCAATCCTTAACCCACTAACCGGAGTCGGCTACATGGATCAAATTATGCCATAATATTCTATCATAGACCACCATATTTCGGTCCAACTCATTAATCTCTAAATCTTTTTTAATAGTTTCTCTTATAGATTTCCTAGGTTTTCCTCCGGCTGTAGTGATCTGACTATGTTTCATCTGATCTACTGTCATTACTACAGAATCTACAGGATTTTCTCTCAAACATCTTGAAAGTTGTTATTAAAGAAAATTGAATGAAGTTGAAACAGTAAAGATGAAAAGCAAATAAGCATACTTGGTAGAATCCAACGGAATTGAGCATGAGGCTCAAGTTCATCCCGGTGATAGATATATTGGCAACAGCAGAGAACCAAATAAGCTCCCACAAAGGAACATGCTTAGAAGCAGAATAACCGGTAGCATTTGAGACGAGACCGACAAGAGCAGTAACAGCAAAGTGAAACCCAGTCAAAGTAGTCGCTGGTAAAACAATATAATAATCATCAATAAATAAAAGTAACGAATGGGATCTGGGTGCAGATCTAATGTAATGAGGAGATCTATCTACTAACCGAAAGTGAAAGCATAGCCATTGTTGGACATAAGCTGTTTATTAGCCATGATAATTCCAACGGAACTCACAACGTTCATACCCCATGCTCCAAAGTTCGATATTGACGACGATTTCTTTTCGCTCTCCATAATTGAATGAATCAAGTTGTGTGTAGTTTATCTTATCTATCAACAAATAAACAAAGGTAACCGTAATCGCAATTGAATACAATTACGGATACCACCACCACCAGATCTGAGGTCGATTTCGATCGGAAAGGGAAAAGGGAAAGAGAATAGTAAAAAATAAAAAAAGAGGACGAGAGAATAAATAAAAGGAAAGAAAGTAAGTGAGGGAGGAGCTTTTTCGCTTTGCCGATTTAAAACTGAACTGATGGTAGTAGAGTCGGTTTCCTCCCTCACATTCACTAACTTATGTCGTCGTCTTCTTCTTCCCCCTCTCTAAATCAATGTGTAAGTTAAAATATTATTTTATTTTACTGAGGAGGAACCAATGTTGTCTCACACCACCATCGCATCGCTGGCTGGCTGGCAGTGGCACATATGGGGAATCTTACAAAAATAAATTCCTCCAAACTCCTTTTTGTTTCGTCACCGAAAAGGAAATAATATGAGTCGGTGTTTACCGTTTTTGTTCGTTGGGTAATTCAACAAAATGAAAATCAAATGTCATTATTCTTATGTAGTAGTTCAATGTAGGCTTAAATGCTTCCTTAATTATTTAATTGGTATCGCTTTGGTCCTTTAACTAAAAAAAAAATTGTTTGAGGATTTTAATTTTTTTTTTTATTCTCGTTTTAGTCCCTTCTGTTAGATTTCCGTTAGGGTTTTAAAAAAAAGTTAACTCCTGGACACGTGTCACCTTGTCATTGGCTCTGAGTTTTTTTTTTTTTAAATTATTATTTTTTTTTGTAAAAAAATAATCTCAGAGCCAATGACAAGGTGGCACGTGTCCACACTTAAACGTTTTTTTTATTAAAACTAACGAAAACCTAACAGAAGGGACCAAAACGAGACTAAAAAAAAACTTAAAATCCTCAAACAATCAAAAGAGCATTTAAGCTTTCAATGTATTATGTATCGATACTTTAAAATAATATGCTTAATTACACTTTTGGTCCTCGTGTTTTGGCCTACTCACGAAACTGGTCCTGCCCTTTTAAAACAAAACAAAACGGTCCTTCAATTATCATTTTTGTTGCATTTTTCGTCCTACCTGCTATTTTCAAACTTCAGAAACGCAAAGAAATGACAGTTTTAGGCGGTTTTAGACATACCCCTATGCTCAACCATGAAATCAACAAGAAATAAAACATGTGGGCACAATGAATCTATTCTATTCAGCACACTAACAAAAAAAACCCTAATTTGAAACATATCTTAGAAATTAGGGTTTTTTTTTGTTAGTGTGTTGAATAAAGTGGATTCTTTGTACCCACATGCTTTATTCCTTGTTTATTTTATGGTTGAGCATAGGGGGTAGGTCTAAAACTGTCATTTCTCTGCATTTTTGGAGAATAAAATGGAGGTAGGACGAAAAATGCAACAAAAATGATAATTGAATGACCTTTTTGTTCTGTTTTAAAAGGGCAGGACCAGTTCCGTGAGTAGGCCAAAACACGAGGACCAAAAGTGTAATTAAGCCAAAATAATATTGATTTTACATTTTGTTAATTAAAATGGTCTTTGATGTTAAAACAATATTTTAATATTGACATTAACTTACTTTTTTTTATATAGTGATTGAGCGTGAAAATAAATAAGTATATTAAATGACTAATCCGATAGTATTAATGGATTTGTGAGAAAAAAAACAATATTACGAAACATTTTAACGTAAGAGATTATTATGACTAAAATAGTGTATAATTAAAGACTATTTTAAATTTTCGATATATTGAAGGACATTGTTATTGCTCGTTACACATTCAAATACCAAAAGATACGTACTAGACCTCATTGCATCAAAATGGAAGAGAAAACGAAAAAAAGGAAGAGGTTCCTTCAAAATAAGTCAGCATAATGTAGGCATGGGCGCATGCCATCAAAACTAGTACTCGTTGCTACCCATCCAAACGCACTTTGATTTGATGTGTTTTTCCTTTTTCAATTGGGCTTGAGTTTGGGTATGAGTTTCAATTTTTTCCGATTTCAAAACACGGGTATGAGATAGGTAGCGGAGATATAGATAGACACCCCGAACCCTTACTCAAATCCATCCCCGAACGTTTGATGATCATCATGTTATAAAAATTATCATTGATATTTAAAGGAGCAATCAAATCATTTAGTCAAGGAAATGTTAAAGTGAATATATCTAGATAATTCATTCAACATTGCCATTGGGGCTATAAAAAATATGTTTTTTTTATTAACAAAAGGCTTAAATGTGTGTTTGGTCCCTGCACTTTCACCTAATTTTTGCATTGGTCCCTGCGTCTTTTTTTGTTTGGCATTGGTCATTGCAGTTTGTAAAACTTTTGATTTTAGTTCTTCTGTTAAGTCTCAGTTAAAAAAAATCAAAACTAACGGTGTGCCACGTGGACCAATCTTGACACGTCATATGACACACTAAAAGACAAAATTTTATAATTGAAATAAATAAATTAAAATAATTAATTTTTAATTAGTTTTTTATTATGGATAAATCGTAATGCAAATATATTTACACCGAACATTCCATGTTAATGGTGGCGGGGGTTTCTTTTCATGCAAAATATCATGAAGGCTTCCATTTTCCATGAATTCATATAAGAGTAAACCATATTCCTCATGAATTAGACAAGAGCTTGAAGAATAAATCAGAATTTCCTGCTTATATCTTTCAGTATCACACCACGTGGAATCAGAAGAATGAATCGTGAAGGAGAAGAACCAAAATCGAAGAGAAACAAGACGATAGTGATCAGAATTAAAATCAGATTTATGAATGGTGGTCGGAATCAAATTAGAAGGTTAGGGTCGAAGTTGAAACCCTAAACCCATTTCTTCCCTCTTTCTCTTCTCCTTTCCCGTGTTTTCTTCTTTCTTTCTTTTCTCATCTTCTTTTAAATATCTAATAAAATAATAATAAAAAAAAATTAAAAATTAATTATTTTAATTATAAAATTTTGTCTTTTAGTGTGCCACGTGGCTAGTCATGATTGGTCCACGTGGCACACCTTTAGTTTTGGTTTTTTTTTTTTTTAACTAAGTCTTAATTGAAGGACTAAAACAAAAAATTTTACAAACTGTAGGGACTGACAAACAAAAATAATGCAGAGTCTAATGCCAAAATTGGGTGGAAGTGCAGGGACCAAACACACATTTAAGCCTTAACAAAATGATTTACAATGATACGGGGATGGGACAGGGACACCCGAACAAAGTGATATTCAATTTTTCAGTTTATTGAATATAAATAGATAAAAGGTAAATATATAAAAAGTGAGACGAGAATGAAGAAAGTGAAACCCATCTTTATCCCGCCCTATTGCATGCCTACTAGAATGGTCTAGGCGAGAACTGAGGACAAGAAAGAAGAAAGTGAAACCCATCCTTATCTCGCCCTATTGCATGCCTACTAGAATGGTCTAGGTGAGAAAGACGATCAGCACAAGAGTTAGCCCCCGCAGTTGATGCAACAAATTGTTAGAAATTTTAATTCTAAGTGATCTATGATTACTGGACATCATGTGGCAATCGTGCTATTTCATGCATGTGTAACTATAATGTTTTGGCATGCTTGATTGCCTTGGTGCAGTCTAAAAGTTAAATCATTTTGAAATGTTAATTTTGATGCGCCAACTCGTCTTTTGTGTTGCTAGTTCATTTATGTATATACCATTAACTCATGATAAGAATAACATTAAATCGTTAAACTTGGATGCATATATGTATTTTTTATTTCTAAGTTGGGAGAAAGACAGACATCAGGAGACCACACTGACATCTCAATTAGGTTGGTACCTCGAGAAGCCTCCGTCCTATGTCCGCCAAACTCTAAAATTTTATTAAAAAAGGGGGAAAATTTTATACAATGAGAGGGGGGACTAGGTCAAAATCCTGAAAGAAAAAACAAAAAGAAACATAAAAAAACGACTACGAAAATCTATAGTTGGGCAAGCCAGTTCTGTCTCGATAGAAATCCATATGCAACTCCGCTGGAAGCGTGTCTAACCAAACAAAACCCTGAACTCGAACATTATTCCAATATAACAGATTCATTGGGCAGTTGGAGGATGACCACCCTTTGCACGGGTTTTATAATGCGGCTTTCCGAGGACTTGTTTTTTCATAGCTTGCTGCTGCTTCTTTGAGAGTACTTGCGTTAATCCTTTTGCTGCAGTCCGTTGGTCGTATTCGCGGATTCTAGCCCATAATTCCAAATCACTATGTATGTTTTTGCTAGGAAGTGTTTCGTTCTGTGCAATTGGAACCTGAGATGTTTTGCTAGTAGCTTTTGCGTGTTGGTTAGTATTACCTTGGGGCGCTTCTGATTGGATGTCAAGAGGTGTTGGTGGTGTGCTATGTTCCATATTTGAGGACTCAAAATCAGTAGTACCTTGCACGTCATCGTGCTCAACAAAAGACGATTGTGAAACATCTACAAGTGGAATCTCGTGAACCTAAGATGCCAAATGTCATTGTTCCACTTCATGGGATTGCACGTCAACGTGTGCTTCATCAGAGATCTTTTCGAGCACATGAATTGATGTACTAGGCAGCCAGTCCTTGGGAATTATATCAACATCATTTTGCAATTCAATACTGAAAGTTGCGGCAGTAACATCATTGTTAATAGGCTGAGATGCAACCAACTGTGTAGAGTCATCATGTGTTTCCTTGTGCTGAGTTGGAACAGCCGTGGCACCCTCCAAATCATCTCTGTAACGTCCCGTTATCCCAACAACGTAATTAATAAATATAATCAGAGTTAATCAACTAACGGAATGTCACATTGCTTTTCAAAAATTCTTAAACAGAATAAAATGCTATTTATTAAACTTCAACAACATAGCAACTATTATATAGCAGCGGAAAATTCATAATTCTTCATTAAACAACTTCCAACAATTCTTGGCACATGGCCTCAACAAAATATCCTCAAAATTAAATTCAACATCAACAGGGTCATAATTGATACATAAAGGATGATAAAATACAACGACATGTTATCCCCATCCCGTTACATATCAGAGCCCTAAGACACATGTGAGGAGTCCACTCACAACAACAATAACATCTACTACTCTGGATCACCTGCAAGTTACCCATACGAAGGGCAACATTTCCAAGCAGAAGGGGTGAGATTCACAAACAACAATAATAGATATATAATTCATCAATTGAATCTAACACCCTAAATAACAACAATAATTTAATATACTTATATATTTCATGATCAACAACATTATCAACATTTGGCAATTTCAACCAACAACAGGAACTACTACTCAACCAACAACAACGACTTATGCAATGACATGACAACACTGCTATGACTCAACAACAAATGCGACAATGCACATGCATGTGGTACCATTTTAACGCGTTTGAATGAACGAGCATTCACAGGGCATAAGCCCTCAACAAATTAATGAACTAGCATTCACAGGGCATAAGCCCTCAACAGTTGGAACGATTAAGCATTCCCAGGGCATGAGCCCTCAACGGTTTGAACGACAAGGCGTTCACAGGGCATAAGCCTTCAACAATTATGAGTATGCAATGGACTCAATTTAGTGTATATCAACATCCAACTCTCCTACAACGACAACAACATGACCAACAACATCTACTGCACAACAATGCATATACATATATATAAATATGACTTATGCATCAACATGATCAACTAGCAACACCACAACATTCAACATTGGAATTCAACAACTTGTTTAATTCATTTTCATACAATTATACTTAAATACACAATTAACAATCCTTCATATACAAATCAGCAACTCAGATAAAATATTATAATTAATCAGGATTATTAATATACCCAAGATTCCAGCCCAACCGTATACAAAATTGCAAAAGCGGCTCTCAGCTACTGAGCAACTCGCGAGGCGAGTGCATTTGCTCACTATGGCGAACTCAAGAAATGAGCTACTCGCTATGGCGAGTACTGTAACACCCCGTTTTCCCAATATGAAAATTTCTTAAAACATTTATCAGAGTAAGCATCGTAAACAACGGGATATCACATAAAACGTAATCCAAAACAGTTAAATAATGATTTAACCAAATATCTTAAACATTTGCAGCGGAAAGTCTTAACCATAATTCATGAAACGTTTTGGCACGCAGGCCCAACAAGTATCTCAAAAGAGTTAATCAAAACAGTAAATTTTCATGGCAGTTCACGTAAGAGAATGAAGCATGTTATAGCATAAAACCCCATCCCGTTACGTATCAGAGCGACCTAGACGACACAGTGAAGGCAAGGCCACTCACGACGGAAACAGCACACTAAGCACGATCACCTGCACGTTACCCACGGTCGAGGTAACATTCAAACAGAAGGGGTGAGATTTCATAACAGAATAACATTAATCAATGCAATAAAGAATCATGAATTAACATCCTAATTAATCTTGATCATAATCAATTTAAAACATAATCATCATTGTATCTTTAATAAGCATTTATCACGTAATCACATAATTAATCATCTTCAACAATATAACGTTATCACGTAATCACATAATCAATCATCATCAACATAGCATAATAGACATGACAATGTGACAATGCTCCTAGACTCCGTATATGCATGTGGTACCAATCGTCATCATAAGTATAAATATACTTTAATCGTGCGGAGGACAAAGCTCCTAATAATCGTGCGGAGGACAAAGCTCCTAATAAAACGTGGTGAGGACTAAGCTCAATGATATGCTATGCATGGACTCTTAACAACAAAACATCGTAATCATCGTAATCATGTGCATTCAATAACTTGAAGCGAAACGTCATCATTTTCATTATATTCATAAATAAACATTGCATACTCAGTTAAATAACAGCAGCAGCATGGTCAAGTCACTTAACAGCAGGGAGATATCAATATATCAACAGCAATTCAATAGAATCATAATCATTTCATTATATCTCACATATTGCATAATACATTAATCATGCTCAATTAATATCAACATATCTTAATAGCTTTACAGACTGCATTAAACGTTATCATTAGGTTTCACTACCAGTTAGGGGTTCACTCTTGATCAAAAGGTGCGACACAGATCGCACAACCACTCAACAGCTACATTCTGGACTTGCTCGCGAGGCGAGAGTTCTCACTCGCCATGGCGAGTACCACTCAGATTCCCAACTAATGTTGTTTTGGGTTCAATCCTGTCCTAAAATCATTCCTAATCATCTCTAGGTATGTTTAGGCACTTAAAGGCACTCAAGGTCCAACTAAAAAGTCGAAACTACAAAATCTAACATGCTCTCTGCCTTAGCTCGCTATGGCGAGTAAGACTGCTCGCTGTGGCGAGCGATACCAAAGTAACTCGCGAGGCGAAGGGAATGGCTCGCGTGGCGAGCGATGAAGCTCATCACTCGCGAGGCGAGGATCATAGCTCGGCGTGGCGAGCGATGAATGTCGCTACGGCCAGGCTTCCTAAAATCACAAAAATTCATCGATTAACATGGTTCTAAGTCTGATACTGATTCCAAAGTTTGTCCTAAACATTATCTAAGGTCCAGGAATACTTTCTACATCAATCTAACCAATTTCCACCGTTTATTCTCGAATTTTAGGGATTTGACCTAGTTTTCGTTTTCTCCATCCAATCCTAATTCTTGCTAACTAATCATCAGAATTACATTCACTAATGTTACTGAGTTATTAGTCCCACCCTTACCTGGTTATGAAGAAATCGCAGCCCTCTTTGGTCTCTTGCTCCTCTCTAAGCTTTTTCTCCCTTTTCCAAAAGTTTTCACGTACAAAGTGTTTTTTCTAAACCTAGGTCTATTCTTTTATATCTCTCCTTAATAACTTATCTTATTTCACTTTCTCCCCCAAAACTATCTAAAATATCAAAACAGCCCTCAACTAAATATTTTTCAAATCTTTATTTTATTTAACGATAAAATAAATTCTCTAATCTTATCAAATCCTCCAAAACTCATAACTTATCACGTCATCAATCAAATCATCAAAATCACCACAAATCATCAAAACATATCAAAATCATGCATATATTATATAATTATAATATAATTGCCTAAACTCGATTAAATAACGATTAAACGAAAGTGGGCGTTACAAGTACGTGGCGAGCAAGAAAAATGGTGCTCTCGGGAGTTTTGACATTTTTCTCACTAAATCTTCATTTTTAAGCTCCCTAATCATCTTTTTAATCTAAAAATTGTCCAAGTCCTCTCTAAAAACACCCAGGCACTCAAAACCATTCAACTTACATCTTATAACAACATTTTAAAAATCATGATTCCTCACTCAGGTACTCGCTACGGCGAGTGGTCTTGCTCGTGAGGCGAGCGATGAAAAGGCTTGCTTGTGAGGCGAGTCAGCTTACTCGCCATGGCGAGCGATGAAAAGGCTTGCTTGTATAACCATTACCATTGAGAGTTAGTCTCACCCTTACCTTGATTTGATGAACAAAGCTCTTCAAAAATCAGTTTCTCCCCTCTTGGCTCTTCTCTTGGTTTTTCTCCCAAAAACTACTCGCACGTAAAACTGTTTTTCTGACTTCTCCAACTCCTTACTTAACTCCCCCTTAATTCTAATTAACTCCCACTTAATTCCCTTAATTAAAATATAACCCCCAAAACTCCAAATAATTATAATTCCCACTTAAATTATTAAATAAATAAAAATAGTCATTTAATAAAACACATCACAACATAAAATCAACATAAATTATTTAAAATCATATAAAAGACTATAAATCAACTAAAAATAATTAACTAACAACTAGGGCGTTACAATCTCTGTCATCAGGATGAGAAGCTGCCAAACGGGAGGGTTCTACGCAAGGATCATCTTGCTAAATGGGGACATCAGTAGCACCAGCCAAAATAGTGGTCGCATGAATCGTATCATTGTGCTGAATGGGCGCCACAGTTGCAAAAGCCTTTTAGGAACCAATTCCCTATCGGTTTCCACCCTTGCTTTGGTTTTTGTGAATGTACCGGCTCCTTTCCCTTATCAATTGGCTACTCCTGAGTACTTCAGTGATGTAACTAACGACATGATGTAGTGACCGATACTTTCACAGTGAGTGAAAAAGTCTGGGAGACCCTCTATTTAAATAGCAACGGGGAAAGCATAACCCTCCTGTTCGACCATGACCTCATAAAAAATATTCTTTGAGAGATCCAAATCCAAGAGAATCTGTGCATAGTGGTCGTACAATCTATTCGTTGTTACATTGTCAATCAGTAACGGCGTTCCAACCGTTTCTGCAATTTCATCAGTGTCCTCTCCATCCAATACTCTTGCGGTAATTCCCACAGCCAGATCTAAACTTGCGTGTGATTTTGTCGTTGTGTATGTAGATTAAAGTCCTTAGTCTATTCAAACAGTCTAAGTACTCCCGACTTCAAGCTTATAGTACCGGCGGCCCAAACAATGTGCATGCCTTCTTGTGAGGCAAAAAAGAATTAATAAAATCCTCAGTCAAGGGAAAGCATACGCAAAATCCCTTTCACATTCCATAACTTCTGTAACTTGGCAGTGATGTCTTTGGACACATAGGGTTTGTCTCCTTTGTTCAGAACCAGTCGACCATGAAGGTTAATTTTGCAGAAGTCTAACCCTCGGGAGTAAGCAGCAGTGGAAACTATAATGGACTATGTTTCTTCAGTGACTAAGCGCATGTGAGGTCCTTTGTAGTCCTCGAACATGTCCAAATTATTGTTTGTTAGGTTGCTCTATGTTGAATTGGTCCCTTACTATTTCTAAGACGATAGGGCTTGTAACATCCCACTTGTCTGCAACGAGAGTTTTATCAGCTGAATGTATCTGAGGTTAAGTATTCAAAAATTCATTTACGACGAGGAATGTTTTATGATTGAGTGTCAGTAAAGTACATGTTCAGTTATCGGTATTAGATTAAACACGACTAAGGCGAAGGGCATTTTGGTAATTGCACCAAGGGGTATATAAATATTTTTGTGAACATTCGTAGGAAAGCTAACAAGCATAGCTACGACATAGGTGCATCGAAAATTATTTTAAACGAAGATATCTTGGATTTTTTTTGGCAAAATTTCATTGGAAAATAACGTGAATCTCGTAGCAAACATTTATGAAAAATCGATTTATCTCATGTTTCACATAACTTATTGACCAATAATTGTTTAATTTATGGTTTTGTATGTTTCTGGTGACTAATGGTTGATTTTTAGAATTTTTAAAAATTCGGGCTAAATGGAGGCCAAGTGAATTACCTTGTTAATTTTCGGATTTAACTTGTTTTTTACACTTTCTCACTTAAACGCCCATAACATGGGATGTCCATATCCGGTCGGAGCTTGTGAACATTCGTTGGAAAGCTAACAAGCATAGCTACCACCTTGGTGAGTCGGAAATTATTTTAAATGAAGAAATCTTGGTTTTTGGAAAAATTCCATTAGAAAGGAACGCGAATCTCTAGGAAACATTTATGAAAACCCCATTAATCTCATCTTTTGCATAACTTATTGACCAATTATTGTTTAATTTGTGATTTTGTATGTTTAAGGTGACTAATGGTTGATTTTTAGAATTTTTAAAAATTCAGGCTAAATGGAGGCCAAGTGAATTACCTTGTTAATTTTCGGATTTTACTTGTTTTTGACCCCTTCTCACTAAAACGGCCATAATTTGGGATGTCCTTATCCGGTCGGAGCTTGTGAACATTCTTTGGAATGCTAACAAGCATAGCTACGACATCCGTTAATTAGAAATTATTTTAAAGGAAGATATCTTGGATTTGTTTTGGCTAAATTCCATTAGAAAGGAACGCGAATCTCGTAGGAAACATTGATGAAAAACCCATTTATCTCATTTTTCGCATAACTTATTGACCAATTATTGTTTAATTTGTGGTTTTGTATCTTTCAAGTGACTAATGTTTGATTTTTAGAATTTTTAAAAATCGGGCTAAATGGAGGCCAAGTTAATTACCTTCTTAATTTTCGGATTTTACTTGTTTTTGACCCTTTCTCACTAAAACGGCCATAACTTGGGATGTGCATATCCGGTCGGAGCTTGTGAATATTCGTTGGAAAGCTAACAAGCATAGCTACCACATTGGTGAGTTGGAAATTTTTTTGAAAGAAGAAATCTTGGTTTTTTTTCTACAAATATCCATTAGAAAGGAACGCGAATCTCGTAGGAAACATTTATGAAAAACCCATTAATCTCATCTTTCGCATAACTTATTGAATAATTATTGTTTAATTTGTGGTTTTTTATATTTCAAGTGACTAATGGTTGATTTTTAGAATTTTTATAAATTCGGGATAAATGGAATCCAAGTGAATTACCTTGTTAATTTTTGGATTTTACTTGTTTTTGACCCTTTCTCACTAAAACGGCCATAACTTGGAATATTCGTTGGAAAGCTAACAAGCATAGATATGAGATCAATGCGTCGGAAATTTTTTTAAACGAAGATGTCTTGGATTCTTTTGGCAAAAATCCATTAGAAAGGAACGCGAATCTCGTAGGAAACATTTATGAAAAACCCATTTATCTCATCTTTCACATAACTTATTGACCAATTATTGTTTAATTTGTGGTTTTGTATCTTTCTAAAGACTAATGGTTGAGTTTTAAAATTTTTAAAAATCGGGCTGTATGGAGGCCAAGTTAATTACCTTCTTAATTTTCGGATTTTACTTGTTTTTGACCCTGTCTCACTAAAACGGCCATAACTTGGGATGTTCTTATCCGGTCGGAGCTTGTGAACATTCGTTGGAAAGCTAACAAGCATAGATATAAGCTCGATGCGTCGGAAATTTTTTGAAACGACGATGTCTTGGATTCTTTTGGCCAAATTCCATTAAAAGGAACGTGAAACTCGTAGGAAACATTTATGAAAAACCGATTTATCTCATGTTTCGCATAACTTATTGACCAATAATTGTTTAATTTGTGGTTTTGTATGTTTCAGGTGACTAATGATTGATTTTTAGTATTTTTAAAAATTCGGGCTATATGGAGGCCAAGTGAATTACCTTGTTAATTTTCGGATTTAACTTGTTTTTGACCCTTTCTCACTAAAACGCCCATAACATGGGATGTTCTTATCCGATCGGAGCATGTGAACATTCGTTGGAAAGCTCACAAGAATAGATATGACCTCGATGCGTCGGAAATTTTTTTAAACGAAGATGTCTTTGATTTTTATGTCAAAATTCCATTAAAAGGAACGTGAAACTCGTAGGTAATATTTATGAAAAACCCATTTATTTCATTTTTCCCAAAACTTATTGACCAATTATTGTTTAATTTGTGGTTTTGTAAATTTCAAGTGACTAATGATTGATTTTTAGAATTTTTAAAAATTCGGGCTAAATGGAGGCCAAGTGAATTACCTTGTTAGTTTTCGGATTTTACTTGTTTTTGACCCTTTCTCACTAAAACGCCCATAACTTGGGATGTCCATATCCGGTCGGAGCTTGTGAATATTCGTTGGAAAGCTAACAAGCATAGCTACCACATTGGTGAGTTGGAAATTTTTTTGAAAGAAGAAATCTTGGTTTTTTTTCTTCTGCAAATATCCATTAGAAAAAACGCGAATCTCGTAGGAAACATTTATGAAAAACCCATTAATCTCATCTTTGGCATAACTTATTGACTAATTATTGTTTAATTTGTGGTTTTGTATATTTCAAGTGACTAATGGTTAATTTTTAGAATTTTTATAAATTCGGGCTAAATGGAGGCCAAGTGAATTACCTTGTTAATTTTTGGATTTTACTTGTTTTTGACCCTTTCTCACTAAAACGCCCATAACTTGGGATGTCCATATCCGGTCGGAGCTTGTGAATATTCGTTGGAAAGCTAACAAGCATAGCTACCACATTGGTGAGTTGGAAATTTTTTTGAAAGAAAAAATCTTGGTTTTTTTTCTTCTGCAAATATCCATTAGAAAAGAACGCGAATCTCGTAGGAAACATTTATGAAAAACCCATTAATCTCATCATTGGCATAACTTATTGACTAATTATTGTTTAATTTGTGGTTTTGTATATTTCAAGTGACTAATGGTTGATTTTTAGAATTTTTATCAATTCGGGCTAAATGGAGGCCAAGTGAATTACCTTGTTAATTTTTGGATTTTACTTGTTTTTGACCCTTTCTCACTAAAACGGCCATAACTTGGGATGTTCTTATTCGGTCGGAGCTTTTGAAGATTCGTTGGAAAGCTAACTAGCATAGCTACCACCTTCGTGAGTTGGAAATTTTTTTGAAAGAAAAAATCTTGGTTTTTTTTCTTCTGCAAATATCCATTAGAAAAGAACGCGAATCTCGTAGGAAACATTTATGAAAAACCCATTAATCTCATCTTTGGCATAACTTATTGACTAATTATTGTTTAATTTGTGATTTTGTATGTTTCAGGTGACTAATGGTTGAGTTTTAGAATTTTTAAAAACTCAGGTTAAATGGAGGCCAAGTGAATTACCTAGTTAATTTTCGGATTTTACTTGTTTTTGTCCCCTTTTCACTAAAACGGCCATAATTTGGGATGTCCTTATCCGGTCGGAGCTTGTGAAAATTCGTTGGAATGATAACAAGCATAGCTACGACATCGGTGGATCCGAAATTATTTTAAAGGAAGATATATTGGATTTTTTTTGGCTAAATTTCATTAGAAAGGAACACGAATCTCGTTGGAAACATTTATGAAAAACCCATTTATCTCATTTTTCCCAAAACTTTTTGACCAATTATTGTTTAATTTGTGGTTTTGTATCTTTCAAGTGACTAATGGTTGATTTTTAGAATTTTTATAAATTCAGGTTAAATGGAGGCCAAGTGAATTACCTTGTTAATTTTTGGATTTTACTTGTTTTTGACCCTTTCTCACTAAAACGGCCATAACTTGGGATGTCCTTATCCGGTCGGAGCTTTTGAAGATTCGTTGGAAAGCTAACAAGCATAGCTACCACCTTGGTGAGTCGGAAATTTTTTTAAACGAAGAAATTTCTGTTTTTTTTTTTTGGCAAAATTCCACTACAAAGGAACGCGAATCTTGTGGGAAACATTTATGAAAAACCCATTTAACTCATCTTGTGCATAACTTATTAACCAATTAATGTTTAATTTGTGGTTTTTGTATCTTCCAAGTGACTAATGGTTGATTTTTAGAATTTTTAAAAATTCGGGCTAAATGAAGGCCAAGTGAATTACCTTGTTAATTTTCGGATTTAACTTGTTTTTGACCCTTTCTCACTAAAACGCCCATAACATGGGATGTCCATATCCGGTCGGAGCTTGTGAACATTCGTTGGAAAGCTAACAAGCATAGCTACCACCTTGGTGAGTTGGAAATTATTTTAAACGAAGAAATCTTGGTTTTTTTTTGGAAAAATTCCATTAGAAAGGAACGCGAATCTCGTTGGAAACATTTCTGAAAACCCCATTATTCTCATCTTTCTCATAATTTATTGACCAATTATTGTTTAATTTGTGATTTTGTATATTTCAAGTGACTAATGGTTGATTTTTAGAATTTTTATAAATTCGGGTTAAATGGAGGTCAAGTGAATTACCTTGTTAATTTTTGGATTTTACTTGTTTTTGACCCTTTCTCACTAAAACGCCCATAACTTGGGATGTCCTTATCCGGTCAGAGCTTTTGAAGATTCGTTGGACAGCTAACTAGCATAGGTACCACCTTCGTGAGTCGGAATTTTTTTTAAACGAAGAAATCTTGGTTTTGTTTTTGGCAAAATTCCATTAGAAAGGAACGCGAATCTCGTAGGAAACATTTATGAAAAACCCATTAATCTCATCTTTCGCATAACTTATTGACCAATTATTTTTTAATTTGTGATTTTGTATGTTTCAGGTGACTAATGGTTGATTTTTAGAATTTTTAAAAATTCAGGTTAAATGGAGGCCAAGTGAATTACCTAGATAATTTTCGGATTTTACTTGTTTTTGTCCCCTTTTCACTAAAACGGCCATAATTTGGGATGTCCTTATCCGGTCGGAGCTTGCGAAAATTCGTTGGAATGATAACAAGGATAGCTACGACATCGGTGGATCCGAAATTATTTTAAAGGAAGATATATTGGATTTGTTTTGGCTAAATTTCATTAGAAAGGAACGCGAATCTCGTTGGAAACATTTATGAAAAACCCATTTATCTCATTTTTCCCAAAACTTTTTGACCAATTATTGTTTAATTTGTGGTTTTGTATCTTTCAAGTGACTAATGGTTGATTTTTAGAATTTTTATAAATTCGGGTTAAATGGAGGCCAAGTGAATTACCTTGTTAATTTTAGGATTTTACTTGTTTTTGACCCTTTTTCACTAAAACGGCCATAAGTTGGGATGTCCTTATCCGGTCGGAGCTTTTGAAGATTCGTTGGAAAGCTAACAAGCATAGCTACCACCTTGGTGAGTCGGAAATTTTTTTAAACGAAGAAATCTCTTTTTTGTTTTTGGCAAAATTCCACTACAAAGGAACGCGAATCTTGTGGGAAACATTTATGAAAAACCCATTTAACTCATCTTGTGCATAACTTATTAACCAATTAATGTTTAATTTGTGGTTTTGTATCTTTCAAGTGACTAATGGTTGATTTTTAGAATTTTTAAAAGTTTTGGCTAAATGAAGGCCAAGTGAATTACCTTGTTAATTTTCGGATTTAACTTGTTTTTGACCCTTTCTCACTAAAACGCCCATAACATGGGATGTCCATATCCGGTCGGAGCTTGTGAACATTCGTTGGAAAGCCAACAAGCATAGCTACCACCTTGGTGAGTCGGAAATTATTTTAAACGAAGAAATCTTGGTTTTTTTTTGGAAAAATTCCATTAGAAAGGAACGCGAATCTCGTTGGAAACATTTCTGAAAACCCCATTATTCTCATCTTTCGCATAATTTATTGACCAATTATTGTTTAATTTGTGATTTTGTATATTTCAAGTGACTAATGGTTGATTTTTAGAATTTTTATAAATTCGGGTTAAATGGAGGCCAAGTGACCTTGTTAATTTTTGGATTTTACTTGTTTTTGACCCTTTCTCACTAAAACGCCCATAACTTGGGATGTCCTTATCCGGTCGGAGCTTTTGAAGATTCGTTGGACAGCTAACTAGCATAGCTACCACCTTCGTGAGTCGGAAATTTTTTTAAACGAAGAAATCTTGGTTTTTTTTTTGGCAAAATTCCATTAAAAAGGAACGCGAATCTTGTAGGAAACATTTATGAAAAACCCATTAATCTCTTTTTTGATAAAGCTAGAAAAATGCATTAAAAGAATAAAGGAAAAGTACAAAATTGGGGGGACGAAGCCAAAACCCAATTAAACATAAAAGACCATAATAAAAGCAAAGACACTTCCTAAGTAGCCTAACTCACACTGCTACTAAGGATAGAACCATGTTGTATTAAAAGAGTATACTTCATCCATGCAAGAGAAGGCCACACATTGAGCTTTATTAAGTAAACTAGCAGGAGTGTAGAGTTCATTCCACAAACACCAGATAATTGGGGTAATGTTATTGAGGATATGATGATGAAGATTAAGCCTCCTCCAGAACCATGATGGAATAGAGTAAAAGCTACCAGTGGTTTAGCAAGGAACAAGTAATATGGCTTGTGAGTTTGGATCATATGAAACAAGTGTATTGGGTCTCAAGATTACCAACTCCCCTTATGTTTTCGCATAACTTATTGACCAATTATTGTTTAATTTGTGATTTTGTATGTTTCAGGTGACTAATGGTTGATTTTTAGAATTTTTCAAAATTCAGGTTAAATGGAGGCCAAGTGAATTACCTAGTTAATTTTCGGATTTTACTTGTTTTTGTCCCCTTTTCACTAAAACGGCCATAATTTGGGATGTCCTTATCCGGTCAGAGCTTGTGAAAATTCGTTGGAATGATAACAAGCATAGCTACGACATCGGTGGATCCGAAATTATTTTAAAGGAAGATATATTGGATTTGTTTTGGCTAAATTTCATTAGAAAGGAACGCGAATCTCGTAGGAAACATTTATGAAAAACCCATTTATCTCATTTTTCCCAAAACTTTTTGACAAATTATTGTTTAATTTGTGGTTTTGTATCTTTCAAATGACTAACGGTTGATTTTTATAATTTATATAAATTCGGGTTAAATGGAGGCCAAGTCATGAATTACCTTGTTAATTTTTGGATTTTACTTGTTTTTGACCCTTTCGCACTAAAACGGCCATAACTTGGGATGTCCTTATCCGGTCAGAGTTTTTGAAGATTCGTTTGAAAGCTAACAAGCATAGCTACCACCTTGGTGAGTCGGAAATTTTTTTAAACGAAGAAATCTCTTTTTTTTTTTGGCAAAATTCCACTACAAAGGAACGCAATCTTGTGGGAAACATTTATGAAAAACCCATTTAACTCATCTTGTGCATAACTTATTAACCAATTAATGTTTAATTTGTGGTTTTGTGTCTTTCACGTGACTAATGATTGATTTTTAGAATTTTTAAAAATTCGGGCTAAATGAAGGCCAAGTGAATTACCTTGTTAATTTTCGGATTTAACTTGTTTTTGACCCTTTCTCACTAAAACGCCCATAACATGGGATGTCCATATCCGGTTGATGAGTCATTATTATATCTATTTTATCCATAATATTTAGTATTGTTTTATTTAGATTTTAGTTAGATTTATATTTATAATATTTCCTTTTTGAATTATATTACTACAATTGCATATTTTATATTTCAGGAATGAATTTTGGATGGATTGAGTCTTGGAGCAAAAGAAAGGATTGGAACTGATTCGGTGCAGAAAAACGAAGATTCGGAAGACAAAATATGTCTCCCCCAAGTCAGAACCGTGGCACGGTCCGTGCTAGGCTTGGCACGGCCGTGCCACCTTCCAATGCCTCTTTTGCTGCTTTTGCTTAGATTTTAAGCTACTCTATTTTTAGCCCAAATGTAATAGCTTAGATTTTAAGTCGAATAAATTCTATAAATAGAGTAGCCATCCATCACAAATAATCATCTTTTCTTGGAATGCAATATGTGACAATTGTCTTTCTAATAAAAGTTCATTTTACTTTCTTGCTATTTACTTTTATGTTTTCTCTCTTCTTCTCCTTGTCTACAATGAACGTCAGTGAGTAGACTTCTCTTGTCTTGGGATTGTTGGATAAGTCTAATGACATAATCCTAATCAAACCAAGCTTTAAACCTTAATCTTATGTAACCCTAATTCCTTATCTAAATTCACCGCTTTAACATGGATCAACCATTATCAAACTGTGGAAACGAAAGTGGAGGGTTTGATAATTGTTTATCCATCATCTCAAATATCAATTCATAAAACGAAAGTGGAGCTTTGATATTCGAACAAGTGAATTTAGACAAGGATTGCAAAGTCAGTGAAATAGGCTTTGCAATCTTTGAGACATATAGTTTCGATCTTCGAGGGAACTAATAACAATCAAGTCAGCGAAATAGGCTTGGTTGTTAGAGGAACCAAAATCTAATAGTAATCAAGTCAGCGAAATAGGCTTGGTTGCTAGAGGAACAAAAGAGAAACTGTCTTGAGAAATTAGGTCTAACATAAAGTTATAAGTTTAATAGTTTGGTTTGAGAAGGACTTGTCGTTAGGATGTACCAATAACCCCAAGGCTTTATTCTTTTATTTTATTATTTGCTTTTAATTAAAAACCCAAAGTTTTCTACCTTATAAACCTTTAGTCTAATCATTATCTAAAGTCAATTAAATTCCTAACTCCCTGTCGGAACGATACTCTATTTTTACTACTTCGATAGAACCGTGCACTTGCGGTTTTATCCCATCAAGTTTTTGGCGCCGCTGCCGGGGAGTTATTGTAATTTGATTAACTTTTCAATAGTGTTTAGTCTAAAAAAAAAAAAATTATATAAGTAAATAAAGTATATTTATATATATATAAAAATATTTTATTTCATTTTCTTATCTTTTTATTTTTTTATATATTTATCTCTCTCTCTCTCTCTCTATAAAAAAAAAACAAAAAAAAAAAATATATTTATATATAAAATATATCTCTCTCTCTCTCTCTCTCTCTATAAATAAAAATATATATATATTTTCTTTCCTTTTCTTATCTATTTATTTTTTTTTATTTTACTATTATTATTTTATATATATATATATATATATATATATATATATATATATAAAATATTTCTCCCTCCCTTTCTCCTTATTTTATTTTATTTTTATTCTTTTTATTATTTTTTATTTTCTATCTTTAACCGTTTTGATTTCAGGCATGGCTCAATGAAGATAATAACGATATGGATGAGAAACGTGCTCTCAAAGAGTATGCAATCACATCTTCAGATGAGCCGTACGATGCTACTGTGTACCCAACGGTTGAAGGTAGTAAATTTGAAATAAAGCCTGCACTTATTTACCTAGTGCAGCAAAATCAATTTTTCAGATCACCCGCTGAGGATCCGAATCTTCATGTTTCAATTTTTCTAAGACTCAGTGAAACTTTGAAGGCAAACCAAGAGGCCGTAAGGCTGCACCTCTTTCCTTTCTCTTTGAGGGATAGAGCTAGTGCTTGGTTTCATTCATTGAAAAATGGTTATATAATTTCATGGGACCAAATGAGGAAGGCATTTCTTTCCCAATTCTTTCCCCATAGTAAAACTGCTCAATTAAGGAGTCAAATCACACAATTCACTCAAAAAGATGGTGAATCTCTTTACAATGCGTGGGAGCGTTTCAAAGAAATGCTTAGGCTTTGCCCCCATCATGGTTTTGAGAATTGGCTTATTATCCACACTTTTTATAATGGTCTTTTGTTTTCCACAAAAATGAATGTTGATGCAGCTGCAGGTGGAGCTTTGATGAATAAAACTTACACAGGAGCCTATGATTTGATCGAGAACATGGCATACAACCACTATCAGTGGACAAGTGAGAGAGTTATCACTGAAGGTACTCCTCCACCCTCTAAAAAAGAGGAAGGTATGTGCCAGGTTTCTACCCTTGATCATCTATCTGCTAAGGTGGACACACTTCTTCAAAAATTTGATAAATTAACTGTAAGTGTCGTCACACCTGCTCTTGTTTCACCACCTTGTGAATTTTGTGGAATACTTGACCATACTGATGTTGAATGCCAACTAGGTAGTGTTGCTAAAAGTCCCGAGCAAAATTTTTATACCTTTGGACAACAAATAACACCACCCGTTTATGCAAACAACGAAAGAGTCCCTCAGAAATCCAGCTTGGAAATTTTACTAGAAAAACATGCTATGGAGCAATCCAAGTAATTTCAAGAACTTAAAAATCAAACTGGATCTTTGAATGACTCTTTTGTCAAGCTTACATCTAAAGTGAACTCCATTGCTACTCACACTAGAATGCTAGAAACTCAAATCTCTCAAGTAGCCCAAAAAGTAGCTACTTCCTCTCAAACCCCCGATGTCTTTCAAAGTCAAACTGAAGCCAACCCCAAAGGCCTTATAAATGCTATTCAACTTAGGGACGATAAGCAGTTAGAGGACCCCATTATGAAAACTAAGACAATTGAGGGTGAGATAGAGAGTGAAAAGCAACAAGGTGAGAAAGTCATAGGAGAGAGTGATAAGCCAATCATTTCACCACCTTATAAACTCAAAATCCATGTCCCACAAAGGCTTGTTAAGCCTAACCTCATAGTGATTGAGAGTTTTTCCACCCCTTGTGTGATTGAGAGTGAAATCATTGAAAAAGCTATGTGTAATTTGGGAGAGAATCTCAGGTTGATGCCACTATCCCTTTGGGAAAGATTGGGTATTGGGTAGAGAAACCATCTAATCGTCAAGCTAATGACTCTAAAAGAGCGCTTCGTGGGAGGCAACCCACGAGTTTTATTGCTTTTATTTTGTTTGTTTTGTGTTGTAGGTATTTGTCCAAATATGATGCGAAAAAGTGAAGAAAAAAAAAAAAATTTTGAAGCCATTGACCAGAAACCCACCCAAAAAAAAAAAAAAATCTTCCCTCTTTTACCAGAGAGTTGGCACGGCCGTGCCAACCCATCAGCAAAAAAAAAAAAAAAATTTTTTTTTATTTTTTTTATTTTTTCTTCCTTATCCAAATCAAATAACATCTATAACCCTTCTTCCATAATTCTCTCCAAACTTCACCAACATTCATCCACCCACAACCAAACCAAGCTAAGGTCAATGGCATCAAAAAGGAAAGGTGAGGATATTGAAGCCTCCGGAAGTGGTGCAAGCAAGAAGCAATCAACAACCCGCAATCATGGGATCCAATTCAAGGATTCCGAGCAAAGAAATAGGTATAAATCTCTAATCTCTGGAACTATCTCTCCTTGCAGGTACCTTGATGTTAATGCTATGGATAGACTAGAAATAGATGAACATATGATTAGGCTGTTGAATAAATTCACAACCTTGTGCTTAGGTACCTTCACACGGTTATTGCTTGCACCATATGAGGTAGAAAAGAGGTAGGAATGATGAGGAATGTTGAGCTATTTTTGTTGTGGGCTATGCTTTATAACCACCATGTTAACATTTGCTATTATTTGATTTATTATCCTGTTTCAATTGCTAGAAAGAAACTGGATATAAAGGTGATATAGTGGTAGGTGGAATCATCACTTTCATTGTTAGAAAATTTGAGGTAAATGTGAATAAAGGGATAAATAGGATTGAGGGAAACTACTATCTAGACTTAGAAACCCTCACTACCATGTTTTTTTTAGAATTCATGGCCCTTCTCACAATTACCAATATGAGTGGAGAGTCAATACTACTAATTTCTTGATTATTCTACCTAATTCAGATATTACTAATCCGGAGGTGGTAGAAAACTAGGTTTATGTTGGCACTAACCCACAGGTACACAATGATGGTGATGATGGTGTTGATGAAGAGGAGGTAGGTGCAAACTTGCACCATTAACAAGAAGCCGGTGGAAACTATAATGATGAACGGTGGGCATTGATGCAAACCGAAGTTCAAAGAACATGCACCGAGCAACAAAGACAAGGTGTTGAAATGATCGGGCTAAGAAACGATGTCCTAAGAGGCAATCAAATAAATGAATAAAACAATCAAATGTTCCGATACATGATGCAACATCTTCACCTCCAAGGTCCACCTTATGGACTTCAATAAAATTGTGAGCTCTCCTCTTCCTTTACTCTTCTCTACTTCTCTTCTTTCTTCATCCTCTTCTTCTTTTTCTTCTTCTTCTTCTTCTTTTAAATCATTGAGGACAATGCTTCTCCTAAGTGTGGGGGGAGCCTAATAAAGTGTCTTTAGTCGTAGTGTTTCCAAACTCCCTTGAACTTTATTCTTTTGTTGTGTTTTATTGTAAAAGGCATGAATAAGCAGCTCGTTTTTATTGTTTTATTATGACATAATTTTTTGTTGTCGCTTCAATGGTCGTTTCTTGTACATGAAAGTGATTTCTTGTGTTATAAGTATTCTTGCTATACCCACATCAAGTTTTATTGTGAAATAAATTCTCCAATGAGAAAAGCACCTAGTTGCAATCCTTGAGTAACTGTATGAGTAGGTATTTTAAGGAACACGTTCTAGCTTTAATGGTAACCTGGACCCTTAAAAATCTTCAGAGTAAAAGTAGTATAAGTTTGTGTGGGAATAATTCTAATGTGATGAAATGTGTAAACCGAAATGGGACGGAAGGATATCACCACACGTGGAGGAAAGGATACCCTCTCACTGACTTCCTAAATGTGGTGATGACTTCTCAAACAAACTGTGCTTGAATTAAACCCTCTAAAAAGAGGAACTTCCTAAGTGAAGTAAACAAGTTGTAGCACTACTTAGGGTGATCATTGAAACTTGGAGGAAAGGATACCCCCTCACGGACTTCCAATGTGAAATGATAGCCCCTAGGCATCTACAAGCCCCCAAATGTATAAATTCATCAAGTCTATCTTAACTCTCCCACTTCTCTTATATGAAATGAAGAAAAGATTTTTCTCGGTCATTTTAGTGTTAAGGTTAGAACCTGTTCCTCATAATATCTATCTTATACAGGAGCAAGAAAAGGGTTGGACTACACACACATACACTCACTTAAGATTTGTTGTTGGGTTGAATAAGTTTACAAAGAATACTTGAAGTTGTGATTAGTGTACGTTGAAATGAAACCTCAAGGGAGACATAAGCTTTTATTTAAAGTGTCATATATTAATCCTTTTTGTTGCTGCCATGTCTATGCCTTTTGCTTGAGGACAAGCAAAGATTCAAGTGTGGGGGAGTTTGATGAGTCATTATTATATCTATTTTATCCATAATATTTAGTATTGTTTTATTTAGATTTTAGTTATATTTATATTTATAATATTTCCTTTTTGAATTATATTACTACAATTGCATATTTTATATTTCAGGAATGAATATTGGATGGATTGAGTCTTGGAGCAAAAGAAAGAGGATTGGAGCTGATTCGGTGCTGAAATACGAAGATTCGGAAGACAAAATATGTCTCCCCCAAGTCAGAACCTTGGCACGGTCCGTGCTAGGCTTGGCACGGCCGTGCCACCTTCCAATGCCTCTTTTGCTGTTTTTGCTTAGATTTTAAGCTACTCTATTTTTAGCCCAAATGTAATAGCTTAGATTTTAAGTCGAATAAATGCTATAAATAGAGTAGCCATCCATCACAAATAATCATCTTTTCTTGGAATGCAATATGTGACAATTGTCTTTCTAATAAAAGTTCATTTTACTTTCTTGCTATTTACTTTTATGTTTTCTCTCTTCTTCTCCTTGTCTACAATGAACGTCAGTGAGTAGACTTCTCTTGTCTTGGGATTGTTGGATAAGTCTAATGACATAATCCTAATCAAACCAAGCTTTAAACCTTAATCTTATGTAACCCTAATTCCTTATCTAAATTCACCGCTTTAACATGGATCAACCATTATCAAACTGTGGAAACGAAAGTGGAGGGTTTGATAATTGTTTATCCATCATCTCAAATATCAATTCATAAAACGAAAGTGGAGCTTTGATATTCGAACAAGTGAATTTAGGCAAGGATTGCAAAGTCAGTGAAATAGGCTTTGCAATCTTTGAGACATATAGTTTCGATCTTCAAGGGAACTAATAACAATCAAGTCAGCGAAATAGGCTTGGTTGTTAGAGGAACCAAAATCTAATAGTAATCAAGTCAGCGAAATAGGCTTGGTTGCTAGAGGAACAAAAGAGAAACTGTCTTGAGAAATTAGGTCTAACATAAAGTTATAAGTTTAATAGTTTGGTTTGAGAAGTACTTGTCGTTAGGATGAACCAATAACCCCAAGGCTTTATTCTTTTATTTTATTATTTGCTTTTAATTAAAAACCCAAAGTTTTCTACCTTATAAACCTTTAGTCTAATCATTATCTAAAGTCAATTAAATTCCTAACTCCCTGTCGGAACGATACTCTATTTTTACTACTTCGATAGAACCGTGCACTTGCGGTTTTATCCCATCACCGGTCGGAGCTTGTGAACATTCGTTGGAAAGCCAACAAGCATAGCTACCAACTTGGTGAGTCGGAAATTATTTTAAACGAAGAAATATTGGTTTTTTTTGGAAAAATTCCATTAGAAAGGAACGCGAATCTCGTTGGAAACATTTCTGAAAACCCCATTATTCTCATCTTTCGCATAATTTATTGACCAATTATTGTTTAATTTGTGATTTTTTATATTTCAAGTGACTAATGGTTGATTTTTAGAATTTTTATAAATTCGGGTTAAATGGAGGCCAAGTGAATTACCTTGTTAATTTTTGGATTTTACTTGTTTTTGACCCTTTCTCACTAAAACGCCCATAACTTGGGATGTCCTTATCCGGTCGGAGCTTTTGAAGATTCATTGGAAAGCTAACTAGCATAGCTACCACCTTCGTGAGTCAGAAATTTTTTTTAAACGAAGAAATCTTGGTTTTTTTTTTGGCAAAATTCCATTAGAAAGGAACGCGAATCTCGTAGGAAACATTTATGAAAAACCCATTAATCTCATCTTTCGCATAACTTATTGACCAATTATTGTTTAATTTGTGATTTTGTATGTTTCAGGTGACTAATGGTTGATTTTTAGAATTTTTAAAAATTCAGGTTAAATGGAGGCCAAGTGAATTACCTAGTTAATTTTCGGATTGACTTAAATATGCTTTTCATCCATGAACTTACTAATCCTTCCATTTTTCCCCTGTAATTACTAATCATTTGAAAGTTCGTCCCTCTTCCCGGATAATCACTGTCACGTCATCAAATTAGCAAAATGGCATGGGAATTGACAAAAACACCCCTGGCTTATTTTTATAAATTTAAAAATCTGAAAATAATTTTAAAAAAATATAATTTTTTGAAATATGAAAAAAAAATGGAAAATTATATATATTTTTTTTAAAATCTGAATATATAATTTCGAAAATTATTAAAAAATCTGATTATTTTTAAAGATTTTTTTAAAAATCAGAATATTAATTTCGAAAAAATCTGATTATATATTTTTTAAAATTATGTGAAAAATTATTTCATTTTTTTTCGAAAAAGTTATTTTCAAAATATTTTTAAAATTATTTTCAGATTTTTTAATTTATAAAAACAATTTTCAGAATTTTAAAAATAAGTCAGGGGTATTTTTGTCAATTCCCATGCCATTTTGTTAATTTGATGACGTGGCAGTGATTATCCGGGAAGAGGGACGAACTTTCAAATGATTAGTAATTGCAGGGGCAAAATGGAAGGATTAGTAAGTTCAGGGATGAAAAATCAAACGGCTTATAATTACAGGGATGAAAAGTATATTTAAGCCTTTCGGATTTTACTTGTTTTTGTCCCCTTTTAACTAAAACGGCCATAATTTGGGATGTCCTTATCCGGTCGGAGCTTGTGAAAATTCGTTGGAATGATAACAAACATAGCTACGACATTGGTGGATCCGAAATTATTTTAAAGGAAGATATATTGGATTTGTTTTGGCTAAATTTCATTAGAAAGGAACGCGAATCTCGTAGGAAACATTTATGAAAAACCTATTTATCTCATTTTTTCCAAAACTTTTTGACCAATTATTGTTTAATTTGTGGTTTTGTACCTTTCACGTGACTAATGGTTGATTTTTAGAATTTTTATAAATTCGGGTTAAATGGAGGCCAAGTGAATTACCTTGTTAATTTTAGGATTTTACTTGTTTTTGACCCTTTCTCACTAAAACGCCCATAACATGGGATGTCCATATCCGGTCGGAGCTTGTGAACATTCTTTGGAAAGCTAACAAGCATAGCTACCACCTTGGTGAGTCGGAAATTATTTTAAACGAAGAAATCTTGGTTTTTTTTTGGAAAAATTCCATTAGAAAGGAACGCGAATCTCGTTGGAAACATTTCTGAAAACTCCATTATTCTCATCTTTCGCATAATTTATTGACCAATTATTGTTTAATTTGTGATTTTGTATATTTCAAGTGACGAATGGTTGATTTTTAGAATTTTTAAAAATTCAGGCTAAATGGAGGCCAAGTGAATTACCTTGTTAATTTTTGGATTTTACTTGTTTTTGACCCTTTCTCACTAAAACGCCCATAACTTGGGATGTCCTTATCCGGTTGGAGCTTTTGAAGATTCATTGGAAAGCTAACTAGCATAGCTACCACCTTCGTGAGTCGGAAATTTTTTTTAAACGAAGAAATCTTGGTTTTTTTTTTGGCAAAATTCCATTAGAAAGGAACGCGAATCTCGTAGGAAACATTTATGAAAAACCCATTAATTTCATCTTTCGCATAACTTATTGACCAATTATTGTTTAATTTGTGATTTTGTATGTTTCAGGTGACTAATGGTTGATTTTTAGAATTTTTAAAATTCAGGTTAAATGGAGGCCAAGTGAATTACCTAGTTAATTTTCGGATTTTACTTGTTTTTGTCCCCTTTTCACTAAAACGGCCATAATTTGGGATGTCCTTATCCGGTCGGAGCTTGTGAAAATTCGTTGGAATGATAACAAGCATAGCTACGACATTGGTGGATCCGAAATTATTTTAAAGGAAGATATATTGGATTTGTTTTGGCTAAATTTCATTAGAAAGGAACGCGAATCTCGTAGGAAACATTTATGAAAAACCCATTTATCTCATTTTTCCCAAAACTTTTTGACCAATTATTGTTTAATTTGTGGTTTTGTATATTTCAAGTGACTAATGGTTGATTTTTAGAATTTTTATAAATTCGGGTTAAATGGTGGCCAAGAGAATTACCTTGTTAATTTTAGGATTTTACTTGTTTTTGACCCTGTCTCACTAAAACGCCCATAACATGGGATGTCCATATCCGGTCGGAGCTTGTGAACATTCGTTGCAAAGCTAACAAGCATAGCTACCACCTTGGTGAGTCGGAAATTATTTTAAAGGAAGAAATCTTGGTTTTTTTTTGGAAAAATTCCATTAGAAAGGAACGCGAATCTCGTTGGAAACATTTATGAAAAACCCATTTATCTCATTTTTCCCAAAACTTTTTGACCAATTATTGTTTAATTTGTGGTTTTGTATATTTCAACTGACTAATGGTTGATTTTTAGAATTTTTAAAAATTCAGGCTAAATGGAGGCCAAGTGAATTACCTTGTTAATTTTTGGATTTTACTTGTTTTTGACCCTTTCTCACTAAAACGCCCATAACTTGGGATGTCCATATCCGGTCGGAGCTTGTGAACATTCGTTGAAAAGCTAACAAGCATAGCTACCACCTTGGTGAGTCGGAAATTATTTTAAACGAAGAAATCTTGTTTTTTTTTTGGAAAAATTCCATTAGAAAGGAACGCGAATCTCGTTGGAAACATTTCTGAAAACCCCATTATTCTCATCTTTCGCATAATTTATTGACCAATTATTGTTTAATTTGTGATTTTCTATATTTCAAGTGACTAGTGGTTGATTTTTAGAATTTTTAAAAATTCAGGCTAAATGGAGGCCAAGTGAATTACCTTGTTAATTTTTGGATTTTACTTGTTTTTGACCCTTTCTCACTAAAACGCCCATAACTTGGGATGTCCTTATCCGGTCAGAGCTTTTGAAGATTCATTGGAAAGCTAACTAGCATAGCTACCACCTTCGTGAGTCGGAAATTTTTTTTAAACGAAGAAATCTTGGTTTTTTTTTTTGGCAAAATTCCATAAGAAAGGAACGCGAATCTCGTAGGAAACATTTATGAAAAACCCGTTAATCTCATCTTTCGCATAACTTATTGACCAATTATTGTTTAATTTGTGATTTTGTATGTTTCAGGTGACTAATGGTTGATTTTTAGAATTTTTAAAAATTCAGGTTAAATGGAGGCCAAGTGAATTACCTAGTTAATTTTCGGATTTTACTTGTTTTTGTCCCCTTTTCACTAAAACGGCCATAATTTGGGATGTCCTTATCCGGTCGGAGCTTGTGAAAATTCGTTGGAATGATAACAAGCATAGCTACGACATGGGTGGATCCAAAATTATTTTAAAGGAAGATATATTAGATTTGTTTTGGCTAAATTTCATTAGAAAGGAACGCGAATCTCGTAGGAAACATTTATGAAAAACCCATTTATCTCATTTTTCCCAAAACTTTTTGACCAATTATTGTTTAATTTGTGGTTTCGTATCTTTCAAGTGACTAATGGTTGATTTTTAGAATTTTTATAAATTCGGGTTAAATGGAGGCCAAGTGAATTACCTTGTTAATTTTAGGATTTTACTTGTTTTTGACCCTTTCTCACTAAAACGCCCATAACATGGGATGTCCATATCCAGTCGGAGCTTGTGAACATTCGTTGCAAAGCTAACAAGCATAGCTACCACCTTGGTGAGTCGGAAATTATTTTAAATGAAGAAATCTTGGTTTTTTTTTGGAAAAATTCCATTAGAAAGGAACGCGAATCTCGTTTGAAACATTTCTGAAAACCCCATTATTCTCATCTTTCGCATAATTTATTGACCAATTATTGTTTAATTTGTGATTTTGTATATTTCAACTGACTAATGGTTGATTTTTAGAATTTTTAAAAATTCAGGCTAAATGGAGGCCAAGTGAATTACCTTGTTAATTTTTGGATTTTACTTGTTTTTGACCCTTTCTCACTAAAACGGTTATAACTTGGGATGTCCTTATCCGTTCGGAGCTTGTGAAGATTCGTTGGAAAGCCAACAAGCATAGCTACCACCTTGGTGAGTCGGAAATTATTTTAAACGAAGAAATCTTGGTTTTTTTTCGGAAAAATTCCATTAGAAAGGAACGCGAATCTCGTTGGAAACATTTCTGAAAACTCCATTATTCTCATCTTTCGCATAATTTATTGACCAATTATTGTTTAATTTGTGATTTTGTATATTTCAAGTGACTAGTGGTTGATTTTTAGAATTTTTAAAAATTCAGGCTAAATGGAGGCCAAGTGAATTACCTTGTTAATTTTTGGATTTTACTTGTTTTTGACCCTTTCTCACTAAAACGCCCATAACTTGGGATGTCCTTATCCGGTCAGAGCTTTTGAAGATTCATTGGAAAGCTAACTAGCATAGCTACCACCTTCGTGAGTCGGAATTTTTTTTTAAACGAAGAAATCTTGGTTTTTTTTTTGGCAAAATTCCATTAGAAAGGAACGCGAATCTCGTAGGAAACATTTATGAAAAACCCATTAATCTCATCTTTCGCATAACTTATTGACCAATTATTGTTTAATTTGTGATTTTGTATGTTTCAGGTGACTAATGGTTGATTTTTAGAATTTTTAAAAATTCAGGTTAAATGGAGGCCAAGTGAATTACCTAGTTAATTTTCGGATTGACTTAAATATGCTTTTCATCCATGAACTTACTAATCCTTCCATTTTTCCCCTGTAATTACTAATCATTTGAAAGTTCGTCCCTCTTCCCGGATAATCACTGTCACGTCTTCAAATTAGCAAAATGGCATGGGAATTGACAAAAACACCCCTGGCTTATTTTTATAAATTTAAAAATCTGAAAATAATTTTAAAAAAATATAATTTTTTGAAATATGAAAAAAAAATGGAAAATTATATATATTTTTTTAAAATCTGAATATATAATTTCGAAAATTATTAAAAAATCTGATTATTTTTAAAGATTTTTTAAAAATCAGAATATTAATTTCGAAAAAATCTGATTATATATTTTTTAAAATTATGTGAAAAATTATTTCATTTTTTTTCGAAAAAGTTATTTTCAAAATATTTTTAAAATTATTTTCAGATTTTTTAATTTATAAAAACAATTTTCAGAATTTTAAAAATAAGTCAGGGGTATTTTTGTCAATTCCCATGCCATTTTGTTAATTTGATGACGTGGCAGTGATTATCCGGGAAGAGGGACGAACTTTCAAATGATTAGTAATTGCAGGGGCAAAATGGAAGGATTAGTAAGTTCAGGGATGAAAAATCAAACGGCTTATAATTACAGGGATGAAAAGTATATTTAAGCCTTTCGGATTTTACTTGTTTTTGTCCCCTTTTAACTAAAACGGCCATAATTTGGGATGTCCTTATCCGGTCGGAGCTTGTGAAAATTCGTTGGAATGATAACAAACATAGCTACGACATTGGTGGATCCGAAATTATTTTCAAGGAAGATATATTGGATTTGTTTTGGCTAAATTTCATTAGAAAGGAACGCGAATCTCGTAGGAAACATTTATGAAAAACCCATTTATCTCATTTTTTCCAAAACTTTTTGACCAATTATTGTTTAATTTGTGGTTTTGTACCTTTCACGTGACTAATGGTTGATTTTTAGAATTTTTATAAATTCGGGTTAAATGGAGGCCAAGTGAATTACCTTGTTAATTTTAGGATTTTACTTGTTTTTGACCCTTTCTCACTAAAACGCCCATAACATGGGATGTCCATATCCGGTCGGAGCTTGTGAACATTCTTTGGAAAGCTAACAAGCATAGCTACCACCTTGGTGAGTCGGAAATTATTTTAAACGAAGAAATCTTGGTTTTTTTTTGGAAAAATTCCATTAGAAAGGAACGCGAATCTCGTTGGAAACATTTCTGAAAACTCCATTATTCTCATCTTTCGCATAATTTATTGACCAATTATTGTTTAATTTGTGATTTTGTATATTTCAAGTGACGAATGGTTGATTTTTAGAATTTTTAAAAATTCACGCTAAATGGAGGCCAAGTGAATTACCTTGTTAATTTTTGGATTTTACTTGTTTTTGACCCTTTCTCACTAAAACGCCCATAACTTGGGATGTCCTTATCCGGTTGGAGCTTTTGAAGATTCATTGGAAAGCTAACTAGCATAGCTACCACCTTCGTGAGTCGGAAATTTTTTTTAAACGAAGAAATCTTGGTTTTTTTTTTGGCAAAATTCCATTAGAAAGGAACGCGAATCTCGTAGGAAACATTTATGAAAAACCCATTAATTTCATCTTTCGCATAACTTATTGACCAATTATTGTTTAATTTGTGATTTTGTATGTTTCAGGTGACTAATGGTTGATTTTTAGAATTTTTAAAATTCAGGTTAAATGGAGGCCAAGTGAATTACCTAGTTAATTTTCGGATTTTACTTGTTTTTGTCCCCTTTTCACTAAAACGGCCATAATTTGGGATGTCCTTATCCGGTCGGAGCTTGTGAAAATTCGTTGGAATGATAACAAGCATAGCTACGACATTGGTGGATCCGAAATTATTTTAAAGGAAGATATATTGGATTTGTTTTGGCTAAATTTCATTAGAAAGGAACGCGAATCTCGTAGGAAACATTTATGAAAAACCCATTTATCTCATTTTTCCCAAAACTTTTTGACCAATTATTGTTTAATTTGTGGTTTTGTATATTTCAAGTGACTAATGGTTGATTTTTAGAATTTTTATAAATTCGGGTTAAATGGTGGCCAAGAGAATTACCTTGTTAATTTTAGGATTTTACTTGTTTTTGACCCTGTCTCACTAAAACGCCCATAACATGGGATGTCCATATCCGGTCGGAGCTTGTGAACATTCGTTGCAAAGCTAACAAGCATAGCTACCACCTTGGTGAGTCGGAAATTATTTTAAAGGAAGAAATCTTGGTTTTTTTTTGGAAAAATTCCATTAGAAAGGAACGCGAATCTCGTTGGAAACATTTATGAAAAACCCATTTATCTCATTTTTCCCAAAACTTTTTGACCAATTATTGTTTAATTTGTGGTTTTGTATATTTCAACTGACTAATGGTTGATTTTTAGAATTTTTAAAAATTCAGGCTAAATGGAGGCCAAGTGAATTACCTTGTTAATTTTTGGATTTTACTTGTTTTTGACCCTTTCTCACTAAAACGCCCATAACTTGGGATGTCCATATCCGGTCGGAGCTTGTGAACATTCGTTGAAAAGCTAACAAGCATAGCTACCACCTTGGTGAGTCGGAAATTATTTTAAACGAAGAAATCTTGTTTTTTTTTTGGAAAAATTCCATTAGAAAGGAACGCGAATCTCGTTGGAAACATTTCTGAAAACCCCATTATTCTCATCTTTCGCATAATTTATTGACCAATTATTGTTTAATTTGTGATTTTCTATATTTCAAGTGACTAGTGGTTGATTTTTAGAATTTTTAAAAATTCAGGCTAAATGGAGGCCAAGTGAATTACCTTGTTAATTTTTGGATTTTACTTGTTTTTGACCCTTTCTCACTAAAACGCCCATAACTTGGGATGTCCTTATCCGGTCAGAGCTTTTGAAGATTCATTGGAAAGCTAACTAGCATAGCTACCACCTTCGTGAGTCGGAAATTTTTTTTAAACGAAGAAATCTTGGTTTTTTTTTTTGGCAAAATTCCATAAGAAAGGAACGCGAATCTCGTAGGAAACATTTATGAAAAACCCGTTAATCTCATCTTTCGCATAACTTATTGACCAATTATTGTTTAATTTGTGATTTTGTATGTTTCAGGTGACTAATGGTTGATTTTTAGAATTTTTAAAAATTCAGGTTAAATGGAGGCCAAGTGAATTACCTAGTTAATTTTCGGATTTTACTTGTTTTTGTCCCCTTTTCACTAAAACGGCCATAATTTGGGATGTCCTTATCCGGTCGGAGCTTGTGAAAATTCGTTGGAATGATAACAAGCATAGCTACGACATGGGTGGATCCAAAATTATTTTAAAGGAAGATATATTAGATTTGTTTTGGCTAAATTTCATTAGAAAGGAACGCGAATCTCGTAGGAAACATTTATGAAAAACCCATTTATCTCATTTTTCCCAAAACTTTTTGACCAATTATTGTTTAATTTGTGGTTTCGTATCTTTCAAGTGACTAATGGTTGATTTTTAGAATTTTTATAAATTCGGGTTAAATGGAGGCCAAGTGAATTACCTTGTTAATTTTAGGATTTTACTTGTTTTTGACCCTTTCTCACTAAAACGCCCATAACATGGGATGTCCATATCCAGTCGGAGCTTGTGAACATTCGTTGCAAAGCTAACAAGCATAGCTACCACCTTGGTGAGTCGGAAATTATTTTAAATGAAGAAATCTTGGTTTTTTTTTGGAAAAATTCCATTAGAAAGGAACGCGAATCTCGTTTGAAACATTTCTGAAAACCCCATTATTCTCATCTTTCGCATAATTTATTGACCAATTATTGTTTAATTTGTGATTTTGTATATTTCAACTGACTAATGGTTGATTTTTAGAATTTTTAAAAATTCAGGCTA
The DNA here is from genome assembly GCF_003473485.1 of Medicago truncatula. Lineage (NCBI taxonomy): Eukaryota > Viridiplantae > Streptophyta > Magnoliopsida > Fabales > Fabaceae > Medicago > Medicago truncatula. Next base: position 8,727,427 of record NC_053042.1, read on the forward strand.
AATGGAGGCCAAGTGAATTACCTTGTTAATTTTTGGATTTTACTTGTTTTTGACCCTTTCTCACTAAAACGGTTATAACTTGGGATGTCCTTATCCGTTCGGAGCTTGTGAAGATTCGTTGGAAAGCTAACAAGCATAGCTACCACCTTGGTGAGTCGGAAATTATTTTAAACGAAGAAATCTTTGTTTTTTTTCGGAAAAATTCCATTAGAAAGGAACGCGAATCTCGTTGGAAACATTTCTGAAAACTCCATTATTCTCATCTTTCGCATAATTTATTGACCAATTATTGTTTAATTTGTGATTTTGTATATTTCAAGTGACTAGTGGTTGATTTTTAGAATTTTTAAAAATTCAGGCTAAATGGAGGCCAAGTGAATTACCTTGTTAATTTTTGGATTTTACTTGTTTTTGACCCTTTCTCACTAAAACGCCCATAACTTGGATGTCCTTATCCGATCGGAGCTTTTGAAGATTCATTGGAAAGCTAACTAGCATAGCTACCACCTTCGTGAGTCGGAAATTTTTTTTAAACGAAGAAATCTTGGTTTTTTTTTTGGCAAAATTCCATTAGAAAGGAACGCGAATCTCGTAGGAAACATTTATGAAAAACCCATTAATCTCATCTTTCGCATAACTTATTGACCAATTATTGTTTAATTTGTGATTTTGTATGTTTCAGGTGACTAATGGTTGATTTTTAGAATTTATATAAATTCGGGTTAAATGGAGGCCAAGTGAATTACCTTGTTAATTTTAGGATTTTATTTGTTTTTTGACCCTTTCTCACTAAAACGCCCATAACATGGGATGTCCATATCCGGTCGGAGCTTGTGAACATTCGTTGGAAAGCTAACAAGCATAGCTACCACCTTGGTGAGTCGGAAATTATTTTAAACGAAGAAATCTTGGTTTTTTTTTTGGAAAAATTCCATTAGAAAGGAACGCGAATCTCGTTGGAAACATTTCTGAAAACCCCATTTTTCTCATCTTTCGCATAATTTATTGACCAATTATTGTTTAATTTGTGATTTTGTATATTTCAAGTGACTAATGGTTGATTTTTAGAATTTTTAAAAATTCAGGCTAAATGGAGGCCAATTGAATTACCTTGTTAATTTTTGGATTTTACTTGTTTTTGACCCTTTCTCACTAAAACGGTTATAACTTGGGATGTCCTTATCCGTTCGGAGCTTGTGAAGATTCGTTGGAAAGCTAACAAGCATAGCTACCACCTTGGTGAGTCGGAAATTATTTTAAACGAAGAAATCTTGGTTTTTTTTCGGAAAAATTCCATTAGAAAGGAACGCGAATCTCGTTGGAAACATTTCTGAAAACTCCATTTTCTCATCTTTCGCATAATTTATTGACCAATTATTGTTTAATTTGTGATTTTGTATATTTCAAGTGACTAGTGGTTGATTTTTAGAATTTTTAAAAATTCAGGCTAAATGGAGGCCAAGTGAATTACCTTGTTAATTTTTGGATTTTACTTGTTTTTGACCCTTTCTCACTAAAACGCCCATAACTTGGGATGTCCTTATCCGGTCGGAGCTTTTGAAGATTCATTGGAAAGCTAACTAGCATAGCTACCACCTTCGTGAGTCGGAAATTTTTTTTAAACGAAGAAATCTTAGTTTTTTTTTTGGCAAAATTCCATTAGAAAGGAACGCGAATCTCGTAGGAAACATTTATGAAAAACCCATTAATCTCATCTTTCGCATAACTTATTGACCAATTATTGTTTAATTTGTGATTTTGTATGTTTCAAGTGACTAATGGTTGATTTTTAGAATTTTTAAAAATTCAGGCTAAATGGAGGCCAAGTGAATTACCTTGTTAATTTTTGGATTTTACTTGTTTTTGACCCTTTCTCACTAAAACGGTTATAACTAGGGATGTCCTTATCCGTTCAGAGCTTGTGAAGATTCGTTGGAAAGCTAACAAGCATAGCTACCACCTTGGTGAGTCGGAAATTATTTTAAACGAAGAAATCTTGGTTTTTTTTCGGAAAAATTCCATTAGAAAGGAACGCGAATCTCGTTGGAAACATTTCTGAAAACTCCATTATTCTCATCTTTCGCATAATTTATTGACCAATTATTGTTTAATTTGTGATTTTGTATGTTTCAGGTGACTAATGGTTGATTTTTAGAATTTATATAAATTCGGGTTAAATGGAGGCGAAGTGAATTACCTTGTTAATTTTAGGATTTTACTTGTTTTTTGACCCTTTCTCACTAAAACGCCCATAACATGGGATGTCCATATCCGGTCGGAGCTTGTGAACATTCGTTGGAAAGCTAACAAGCATAGCTACCACCTTGGTGAGTCGGAAATTATTTTAAACGAAGAAATCTTGGTTTTTTTTTGGAAAAATTCCATTAGAAAGGAACGCGAATCTCGTTGGAAACATTTCTGAAAACCCCATTTTTCTCATCTTTCGCATAATTTATTGACCAATTATTGTTTAATTTGTGATTTTGTATATTTCAAGTGACTAATGGTTGATTTTTAGAATTTTTAAAAATTCAGGCTAAATGGAGGCCAAGTGAATTACCTTGTTAATTTTTGGATTTTACTTGTTTTTGACCCTTTCTCACTAAAACGCTCATAACTTGGGATGTCGTTATCCGGTCGGAGCTTTTGAAGATTCATTGGAAAGCTAACTAGCATAGCTACCACCTTCGTGAGTCGGAAATTTTTTTTAAACGAAGAAATCTTGGTTTTTTTTTTTGGCAAAATTCCATTAGAAAGGAACGCGAATCTCGTAGGAAACATTTATGAAAAACCCATTAATTTCATCTTTCGCATAACTTATTGACCAATTATTGTTTAATTTGTGATTTTGTATGTTTCAGGTGACTAATGGTTGATTTTTAGAATTTTTAAAAATTCAGGTTAAATGGAGGCCAAGTGAATTCCCTAGTTAATTTTCGGATTTTACTTGTTTTTGTCCCCTTTTCACTAAAACGGCCATAATTTGGGATGTCCTTATCCGGTCGGAGCTTGCGAAAATTCGTTGGAATGATAACAAGGATAGCTACGACATCGGTGGATCCGAAATTATTTTAAAGGAAGATATATTGGATTTGTTTTGGCTAAATTTCATTAGAAAGGAACGCGAATCTCGTTGGAAACATTTATGAAAAACCCATTTATCTCATTTTTTCCAAAACTTTTTGACCAATTATTGTTTAATTTGTGGTTTTGTACCTTTCACGTGACTAATGGTTGATTTTTAGAATTTTTATAAATTCGGGTTAAATGGAGGCCAAGTGAATTACCTTGTTAATTTTAGGATTTTACTTGTTTTTGACCCTTTCTCACTAAAACGCCCATAACATGGGATGTCCATATCCGGTCGGAGCTTGTGAACATTCTTTGGAAAGCTAACAAGCATAGCTACCACCTTGGTGAGTCGGAAATTATTTTAAACGAAGAAATCTTGGTTTTTTTTTGGAAAAATTCCATTAGAAAGGAACGCGAATCTCGTTGGAAACATTTCTGAAAACTCCATTATTCTCATCTTTCGCATAATTTATTGACCAATTATTGTTTAATTTGTGATTTTGTATATTTCAAGTGACGAATGGTTGATTTTTAGAATTTTTAAAAATTCACGCTAAATGGAGGCCAAGTGAATTACCTTGTTAATTTTTGGATTTTACTTGTTTTTGACCCTTTCTCACTAAAACGCCCATAACTTGGGATGTCCTTATCCGGTTGGAGCTTTTGAAGATTCATTGGAAAGCTAACTAGCATAGCTACCACCTTCGTGAGTCGGAAATTTTTTTTAAACGAAGAAATCTTGGTTTTTTTTTTGGCAAAATTCCATTAGAAAGGAACGCGAATCTCGTAGGAAACATTTATGAAAAACCCATTAATCTCATCTTTCGCATAACTTATTGACCAATTATTGTTTAATTTGTGATTTTGTATGTTTCAGGTGACTAATGGTTGATTTTTAGAATTTTTAAAATTCAGGTTAAATGGAGGCCAAGTGAATTACCTAGTTAATTTTCGGATTTTACTTGTTTTTGTCCCCTTTTCACTAAAACGGCCATAATTTGGGATGTCCTTATCCGGTCGGAGCTTGTGAAAATTCGTTGGAATGATAACAAGCATAGCTACGACATTGGTGGATCCGAAATTATTTTAAAGGAAGATATATTGGATTTGTTTTGGCTAAATTTCATTAGAAAGGAACGCGAATCTCGTAGGAAACATTTATGAAAAACCCATTTATCTCATTTTTCCCAAAACTTTTTGACCAATTATTGTTTAATTTGTGGTTTTGTATATTTCAAGTGACTAATGGTTGATTTTTAGAATTTTTATAAATTCGGGTTAAATGGTGGCCAAGTGAATTACCTTGTTAATTTTAGGATTTTACTTGTTTTTGACCCTGTCTCACTAAAACGCCCATAACATGGGATGTCCATATCCGGTCGGAGCTTGTGAACATTCGTTGCAAAGCTAACAAGCATAGCTACCACCTTGGTGAGTCGGAAATTATTTTAAAGGATGAAATCTTGGTTTTTTTTTTGGAAAAATTCCATTAGAAAGGAACGCGAATCTCGTTGGAAACATTTATGAAAAACCCATTTATCTCATTTTTCCCAAAACTTTTTGACCAATTATTGTTTAATTTGTGGTTTTGTATATTTCAACTGACTAATGGTTGATTTTTAGAATTTTTAAAAATTCAGGCTAAATGGAGGCCAAGTGAATTACCTTGTTAATTTTTGGATTTTACTTGTTTTTGACCCTTTCTCACTAAAACGCCCATAACTTGGGATGTCCTTATCCGGTCAGAGCTTTTGAAGATTCATTGGAAAGCTAACTAGCATAGCTACCACCTTCGTGAGTCGGAAATTTTTTTTAAACGAAGAAATCTTGGTTTTTTTTTTGGCAAAATTCCATTAGAAAGGAACGCGAATCTCGTAGGAAACATTTATGAAAAACCCGTTAATCTCATCTTTCGCATAACTTATTGACCAATTATTGTTTAATTTGTGATTTTGTATGTTTCAGGTGACTAATGGTTGATTTTTAGAATTTTTAAAAATTCAGGTTAAATGGAGGCCAAGTGAATTACCTAGTTAATTTTCGGATTTTACTTGTTTTTGTCCCCTTTTCACTAAAACGGCCATAATTTGGGATGTCCTTATCCGGTCGGAGCTTGTGAAAATTCGTTGGAATGATAACAAGCATAGCTACGACATGGGTGGATCCAAAATTATTTTAAAGGAAGATATATTAGATTTGTTTTGGCTAAATTTCATTAGAAAGGAACGCGAATCTCGTAGGAAACATTTATGAAAAACCCATTTATCTCATTTTTCCCAAAACTTTTTGACCAATTATTGTTTAATTTGTGGTTTCGTATCTTTCAAGTGACTAATGGTTGATTTTTAGAATTTTTATAAATTCGGGTTAAATGGAGGCCAAGTGAATTACCTTGTTAATTTTAGGATTTTACTTGTTTTTGACCCTTTCTCACTAAAACGCCCATAACATGGGATGTCCATATCCAGTCGGAGCTTGTGAACATTCGTTGCAAAGCTAACAAGCATAGCTACCACCTTGGTGAGTCGGAAATTATTTTAAATGAAGAAATCTTGGTTTTTTTTTGGAAAAATTCCATTAGAAAGGAACGCGAATCTCGTTTGAAACATTTCTGAAAACCCCATTATTCTCATCTTTCGCATAATTTATTGACCAATTATTGTTTAATTTGTGATTTTGTATATTTCAACTGACTAATGGTTGATTTTTAGAATTTTTAAAAATTCAGGCTAAATGGAGGCCAAGTGAATTACCTTGTTAATTTTTGGATTTTACTTGTTTTTGACCCTTTCTCACTAAAACGGTTATAACTTGGGATGTCCTTATCCGTTCGGAGCTTGTGAAGATTCGTTGGAAAGCTAACAAGCATAGCTACCACCTTGGTGAGTCGGAAATTATTTTAAACGAAGAAATCTTTGTTTTTTTTCGGAAAAATTCCATTAGAAAGGAACGCGAATCTCGTTGGAAACATTTCTGAAAACTCCATTATTCTCATCTTTCGCATAATTTATTGACCAATTATTGTTTAATTTGTGATTTTGTATATTTCAAGTGACTAGTGGTTGATTTTTAGAATTTTTAAAAATTCAGGCTAAATGGAGGCCAAGTGAATTACCTTGTTAATTTTTGGATTTTACTTGTTTTTGACCCTTTCTCACTAAAACGCCCATAACTTGGATGTCCTTATCCGATCGGAGCTTTTGAAGATTCATTGGAAAGCTAACTAGCATAGCTACCACCTTCGTGAGTCGGAAATTTTTTTTAAACGAAGAAATCTTGGTTTTTTTTTTTGGCAAAATTCCATTAGAAAGGAACGCGAATCTCGTAGGAAACATTTATGAAAAACCCATTAATTTCATCTTTCGCATAACTTATTGACCAATTATTGTTTAATTTGTGATTTTGTATGTTTCAGGTGACTAATGGTTGATTTTTAGAATTTTTAAAAATTCAGGTTAAATGGAGGCCAAGTGAATTCCCTAGTTAATTTTCGGATTTTACTTGTTTTTGTCCCCTTTTCACTAAAACGGCCATAATTTGGGATGTCCTTATCCGGTCGGAGCTTGCGAAAATTCGTTGGAATGATAACAAGGATAGCTACGACATCGGTGGATCCGAAATTATTTTAAAGGAAGATATATTGGATTTGTTTTGGCTAAATTTCATTAGAAAGGAACGCGAATCTCGTTGGAAACATTTATGAAAAACCCATTTATCTCATTTTTTCCAAAACTTTTTGACCAATTATTGTTTAATTTGTGGTTTTGTACCTTTCACGTGACTAATGGTTGATTTTTAGAATTTTTATAAATTCGGGTTAAATGGAGGCCAAGTGAATTACCTTGTTAATTTTAGGATTTTACTTGTTTTTGACCCTTTCTCACTAAAACGCCCATAACATGGGATGTCCATATCCGGTCGGAGCTTGTGAACATTCTTTGGAAAGCTAACAAGCATAGCTACCACCTTGGTGAGTCGGAAATTATTTTAAACGAAGAAATCTTGGTTTTTTTTTGGAAAAATTCCATTAGAAAGGAACGCGAATCTCGTTGGAAACATTTCTGAAAACTCCATTATTCTCATCTTTCGCATAATTTATTGACCAATTATTGTTTAATTTGTGATTTTGTATATTTCAAGTGACGAATGGTTGATTTTTAGAATTTTTAAAAATTCACGCTAAATGGAGGCCAAGTGAATTACCTTGTTAATTTTTGGATTTTACTTGTTTTTGACCCTTTCTCACTAAAACGCCCATAACTTGGGATGTCCTTATCCGGTTGGAGCTTTTGAAGATTCATTGGAAAGCTAACTAGCATAGCTACCACCTTCGTGAGTCGGAAATTTTTTTTAAACGAAGAAATCTTGGTTTTTTTTTTGGCAAAATTCCATTAGAAAGGAACGCGAATCTCGTAGGAAACATTTATGAAAAACCCATTAATCTCATCTTTCGCATAACTTATTGACCAATTATTGTTTAATTTGTGATTTTGTATGTTTCAGGTGACTAATGGTTGATTTTTAGAATTTTTAAAATTCAGGTTAAATGGAGGCCAAGTGAATTACCTAGTTAATTTTCGGATTTTACTTGTTTTTGTCCCCTTTTCACTAAAACGGCCATAATTTGGGATGTCCTTATCCGGTCGGAGCTTGTGAAAATTCGTTGGAATGATAACAAGCATAGCTACGACATTGGTGGATCCGAAATTATTTTAAAGGAAGATATATTGGATTTGTTTTGGCTAAATTTCATTAGAAAGGAACGCGAATCTCGTAGGAAACATTTATGAAAAACCCATTTATCTCATTTTTCCCAAAACTTTTTGACCAATTATTGTTTAATTTGTGGTTTTGTATATTTCAAGTGACTAATGGTTGATTTTTAGAATTTTTATAAATTCGGGTTAAATGGTGGCCAAGTGAATTACCTTGTTAATTTTAGGATTTTACTTGTTTTTGACCCTGTCTCACTAAAACGCCCATAACATGGGATGTCCATATCCGGTCGGAGCTTGTGAACATTCGTTGCAAAGCTAACAAGCATAGCTACCACCTTGGTGAGTCGGAAATTATTTTAAAGGATGAAATCTTGGTTTTTTTTTTGGAAAAATTCCATTAGAAAGGAACGCGAATCTCGTTGGAAACATTTATGAAAAACCCATTTATCTCATTTTTCCCAAAACTTTTTGACCAATTATTGTTTAATTTGTGGTTTTGTATATTTCAACTGACTAATGGTTGATTTTTAGAATTTTTAAAAATTCAGGCTAAATGGAGGCCAAGTGAATTACCTTGTTAATTTTTGGATTTTACTTGTTTTTGACCCTTTCTCACTAAAACGCCCATAACTTGGGATGTCCTTATCCGGTCAGAGCTTTTGAAGATTCATTGGAAAGCTAACTAGCATAGCTACCACCTTCGTGAGTCGGAAATTTTTTTTAAACGAAGAAATCTTGGTTTTTTTTTTGGCAAAATTCCATTAGAAAGGAACGCGAATCTCGTAGGAAACATTTATGAAAAACCCGTTAATCTCATCTTTCGCATAACTTATTGACCAATTATTGTTTAATTTGTGATTTTGTATGTTTCAGGTGACTAATGGTTGATTTTTAGAATTTTTAAAAATTCAGGTTAAATGGAGGCCAAGTGAATTACCTAGTTAATTTTCGGATTTTACTTGTTTTTGTCCCCTTTTCACTAAAACGGCCATAATTTGGGATGTCCTTATCCGGTCGGAGCTTGTGAAAATTCGTTGGAATGATAACAAGCATAGCTACGACATGGGTGGATCCAAAATTATTTTAAAGGAAGATATATTAGATTTGTTTTGGCTAAATTTCATTAGAAAGGAACGCGAATCTCGTAGGAAACATTTATGAAAAACCCATTTATCTCATTTTTCCCAAAACTTTTTGACCAATTATTGTTTAATTTGTGGTTTCGTATCTTTCAAGTGACTAATGGTTGATTTTTAGAATTTTTATAAATTCGGGTTAAATGGAGGCCAAGTGAATTACCTTGTTAATTTTAGGATTTTACTTGTTTTTGACCCTTTCTCACTAAAACGCCCATAACATGGGATGTCCATATCCAGTCGGAGCTTGTGAACATTCGTTGCAAAGCTAACAAGCATAGCTACCACCTTGGTGAGTCGGAAATTATTTTAAATGAAGAAATCTTGGTTTTTTTTTGGAAAAATTCCATTAGAAAGGAACGCGAATCTCGTTTGAAACATTTCTGAAAACCCCATTATTCTCATCTTTCGCATAATTTATTGACCAATTATTGTTTAATTTGTGATTTTGTATATTTCAACTGACTAATGGTTGATTTTTAGAATTTTTAAAAATTCAGGCTAAATGGAGGCCAAGTGAATTACCTTGTTAATTTTTGGATTTTACTTGTTTTTGACCCTTTCTCACTAAAACGGTTATAACTTGGGATGTCCTTATCCGTTCGGAGCTTGTGAAGATTCGTTGGAAAGCTAACAAGCATAGCTACCACCTTGGTGAGTCGGAAATTATTTTAAACGAAAAAATCTTTGTTTTTTTTCGGAAAAATTCCATTAGAAAGGAACGCGAATCTCGTTGGAAACATTTCTGAAAACTCCATTATTCTCATCTTTCGCATAATTTATTGACCAATTATTGTTTAATTTGTGATTTTGTATATTTCAAGTGACTAGTGGTTGATTTTTAGAATTTTTAAAAATTCAGGCTAAATGGAGGCCAAGTGAATTACCTTGTTAATTTTTGGATTTTACTTGTTTTTGACCCTTTCTCACTAAAACGCCCATAACTTGGATGTCCTTATCCGATCGGAGCTTTTGAAGATTCATTGGAAAGCTAACTAGCATAGCTACCACCTTCGTGAGTCGGAAATTTTTTTTAAACGAAGAAATCTTGGTTTTTTTTTTGGCAAAATTCCATTAGAAAGGAACGCGAATCTCGTAGGAAACATTTATGAAAAACCCATTAATCTCATCTTTCGCATAACTTATTGACCAATTATTGTTTAATTTGTGATTTTGTATGTTTCAGGTGACTAATGGTTGATTTTTAGAATTTATATAAATTCGGGTTAAATGGAGGCCAAGTGAATTACCTTGTTAATTTTAGGATTTTATTTGTTTTTTGACCCTTTCTCACTAAAACGCCCATAACATGGGATGTCCATATCCGGTCGGAGCTTGTGAACATTCGTTGGAAAGCTAACAAGCATAGCTACCACCTTGGTGAGTCGGAAATTATTTTAAACGAAGAAATCTTGGTTTTTTTTTGGAAAAATTCCATTAGAAAGGAACGCGAATCTCGTTGGAAACATTTCTGAAAACCCCATTTTTCTCATCTTTCGCATAATTTATTGACCAATTATTGTTTAATTTGTGATTTTGTATATTTCAAGTGACTAATGGTTGATTTTTAGAATTTTTAAAAATTCAGGCTAAATGGAGGCCAATTGAATTACCTTGTTAATTTTTGGATTTTACTTGTTTTTGACCCTTTCTCACTAAAACGGTTATAACTTGGGATGTCCTTATCCGTTCGGAGCTTGTGAAGATTCGTTGGAAAGCTAACAAGCATAGCTACCACCTTGGTGAGTCGGAAATTATTTTAAACGAAGAAATCTTGGTTTTTTTTCGGAAAAATTCCATTAGAAAGGAACGCGAATCTCGTTGGAAACATTTCTGAAAACTCCATTTTCTCATCTTTCGCATAATTTATTGACCAATTATTGTTTAATTTGTGATTTTGTATATTTCAAGTGACTAGTGGTTGATTTTTAGAATTTTTAAAAATTCAGGCTAAATGGAGGCCAAGTGAATTACCTTGTTAATTTTTGGATTTTACTTGTTTTTGACCCTTTCTCACTAAAACGCCCATAACTTGGGATGTCCTTATCCGGTCGGAGCTTTTGAAGATTCATTGGAAAGCTAACTAGCATAGCTACCACCTTCGTGAGTCGGAAATTTTTTTTAAACGAAGAAATCTTAGTTTTTTTTTGGCAAAATTCCATTAGAAAGGAACGCGAATCTCGTAGGAAACATTTATGAAAAACCCATTAATCTCATCTTTCGCATAACTTATTGACCAATTATTGTTTAATTTGTGATTTTGTATGTTTCAAGTGACTAATGGTTGATTTTTAGAATTTTTAAAAATTCAGGCTAAATGGAGGCCAAGTGAATTACCTTGTTAATTTTTGGATTTTACTTGTTTTTGACCCTTTCTCACTAAAACGGTTATAACTAGGGATGTCCTTATCCGTTCAGAGCTTGTGAAGATTCGTTGGAAAGCTAACAAGCATAGCTACCACCTTGGTGAGTCGGAAATTATTTTAAACGAAGAAATCTTGGTTTTTTTTCGGAAAAATTCCATTAGAAAGGAACGCGAATCTCGTTGGAAACATTTCTGAAAACTCCATTATTCTCATCTTTCGCATAATTTATTGACCAATTATTGTTTAATTTGTGATTTTGTATGTTTCAGGTGACTAATGGTTGATTTTTAGAATTTATATAAATTCGGGTTAAATGGAGGCGAAGTGAATTACCTTGTTAATTTTAGGATTTTACTTGTTTTTTGACCCTTTCTCACTAAAACGCCCATAACATGGGATGTCCATATCCGGTCGGAGCTTGTGAACATTCGTTGGAAAGCTAACAAGCATAGCTACCACCTTGGTGAGTCGGAAATTATTTTAAACGAAGAAATCTTGGTTTTTTTTTGGAAAAATTCCATTAGAAAGGAACGCGAATCTCGTTGGAAACATTTCTGAAAACCCCATTTTTCTCATCTTTCGCATAATTTATTGACCAATTATTGTTTAATTTGTGATTTTGTATATTTCAAGTGACTAATGGTTGATTTTTAGAATTTTTAAAAATTCAGGCTAAATGGAGGCCAAGTGAATTACCTTGTTAATTTTTGGATTTTACTTGTTTTTGACCCTTTCTCACTAAAACGCTCATAACTTGGGATGTCGTTATCCGGTCGGAGCTTTTGAAGATTCATTGGAAAGCTAACTAGCATAGCTACCACCTTCGTGAGTCGGAAATTTTTTTTAAACGAAGAAATCTTGGTTTTTTTTTTTGGCAAAATTCCATTAGAAAGGAACGCGAATCTCGTAGGAAACATTTATGAAAAACCCATTAATTTCATCTTTCGCATAACTTATTGACCAATTATTGTTTAATTTGTGATTTTGTATGTTTCAGGTGACTAATGGTTGATTTTTAGAATTTTTAAAAATTCAGGTTAAATGGAGGCCAAGTGAATTCCCTAGTTAATTTTCGGATTTTACTTGTTTTTGTCCCCTTTTCACTAAAACGGCCAAAATTTGGGATGTCCTTATCCGGTCGGAGCTTGTGAAAACTCGTTGGAATGATAACAAGCATAGCTACGACATCGGTGGATCCAAAATTATTTTAAAGGAAGATATATTGGATTTGTTTTGGCTAAATTTCATTAGAAAGGAACGCGAATCTCGTAGGAAACATTTATGAAAAACCCATTTATCTCATTTTTCCCAAAACTTTTTGACCAATTATTGTTTAATTTGTGGTTTTGTATCTTTCAAGTGACTAATGGTTGATTTTTAGAATTTTTATAAATTCGGGTTAAATGGAGGCCAAGTGAATTACCTTGTTAATTTTTGGATTTTACTTGTTTTTGACCCTTTCTCACTAAAACGCCCATAACTTGGGATGTCCATATCCGGTCGGAGCTTGTGAACATTCGTTGGAAAGCTAACAAGCATAGCTACCACCTTGGTGAGTCGGAAATTATTTTAAACGAAGAAATCTTGGTTTTTTTTTGGAAAAATTCCATTAGAAAGGAACGCGAATCTCGTAGGAAACATTTATGAAAAACCCATTAATCTCATCTTTCGCATAACTTATTGACCAATTATTGTTTAATTTGTGATTTTGTATGTTTCAGGTGACTAATGGTTGATTTTTAGAATTTTTAAAAATTCAGGTTAAATGGAGGCCAAGTGAATTACCATGTTAATTTTTGGATTTTACTTGTTTTTGACCCTTTCTCACTAAAACGGTTATAACTTGGGATGTCGTTATCCGTTCGGAGCTTGTGAAGATTCGTTGGAAAGCTAACAAGCATAGCTACCACCTTGGGGAGTCGGAAATTATTTTAAACGAAGAAATCTTGGTTTTTTTTTGGAAAAATTCCATTAGAAAGGAACGCGAATCTCGTTGGAAACATTTCTGAAAACTCCATTATTCTCATCTTTCGCATAATTTATTGACCAATTATTGTTTAATTTGTGTTTTTTATATATTTCAAGTGACTAATGGTTGATTTTTAGAATTTTTAAAAATTCAGGCTAAATGGAGGCCAAGTACATTGTTAATTTTTGGATTTTACTTGTTTTTGACCCTTTCTCACTAAAACGGTTATAACTTGGGATGTCCTTATCCGTTCGGAGCTTGTGAAGATTCGTTGGAAAGCTAACAAGCATAGCTACCACCTTGGTGAGTCGGAAATTATTTTAAACGAAGAAATCTTGGTTTTTTTTTTGGAAAAATTCCATTAGAAAGGAACGCAAATCTCGTTGGAAACATTTCTGAAAACTCCATTATTCTCATCTTTCGCATAATTTATTGACCAATTATTGTTTAATTTGTGATTTTGTATATTTCAAGTGACTAATGGTTGATTTTTAGAATTTTTAAAAATTCAGGCTAAATGGAGGCCAAGTGAATTACCTTGTTAATTTTCGGATTTTACTTGTTTTTGACCCTTTCTCACTAAAACGCCCATAACATGGGATGTCCATATCCGGTCGGAGCTTGTGAACATTCGTTGGAAAGCTAACAAGCATAGCTACCACCTTGGTGAGTCGGAAATTATTTTAAACGAAGAAATCTTGGTTTTTTTTTGGAAAAATTCCATTAGAAAGGAACGCGAATCTCGTAGGAAACATTTATGAAAAACCCATTAATCTCATCTTTCGCATAACTTATTGACCAATTATTGTTTAATTTGTGATTTTGTATGTTTCAGGTGACTAATGGTTGATTTTTAGAATTTTTAAAAATTCAGGTTAAATGGAGGCCAAGTGAATTACCTAGTTAATTTTCGGATTTTACTTGTTTTTGTCCCCTTTTCACTAAAACGGCCATAATTTGGGATGTCCTTATCCGGTCGGAGCTTGTGAAAATTCGTTTGAATGATAACAAGCATAGCTACGACATCGCTGGATCCGAAATTATTTTAAAGGAAGATATATTGGATTTGTTTTGGCTAAATTTCATTAGAAAGGAACGCGAATCACGTAGGAAACATTTATGAAAAACCCATTTATCTCATTTTTCCCAAAACTTTTTGACCAATTATTGTTTAATTTGTGGTTTTGTATTTTTCAAGTGACTAATGGTTGATTTTTATAATTTTTATAAATTCGGGTTAAATGGAGGCCAAGTGAATTACCTTGTTAATTTTTGGATTTTACTTGTTTTTGACCCTTTCTCACTAAAACGCCCATAACTTAGGATGTCCTTATCCGGTCGGAGCTTTTGAAGATTCGTTGGAAAGCTAACTTGCATAGCTACCACCTTCGTGAGTCGGAAATTTTTTTAAACGAAGAAATCTTGGTTTTTTTTTTGGAAAAATTCCATTAGAAAGGAACGCGAATCTCGTTGGAAACATTTCTGAAAACCCCATTTTTCTCATCTTTCGCATAATTTACTGACCAATTATTGTTTAATTTGTGATTTTGTATATTTCAAGTGACTAATGTTTGATTTTTAGAAATTTTAAAAATTCAGGCTAAATGGAGGCCAAGTGAATTACCTTGTTAATTTTTGGATTTTACTTGTTTTTGACCCTTTCTCACTAAAACGCTCATAACTTGGGATGTCCTTATCCGGTCGGAGCTTTTGAAGATTCATTGGAAAGCTAACTAGCATAGCTACCACCTTCGTGAGTCGGAAATTTTTTTTAAACGAAGAAATCTTGGTTTTTTTTTTTGGCAAAATTCCATTAGAAAGGAACGCGAATCTCGTAGGAAACATTTATGAAAAACCCATTAATCTCATCTTTCGCATAACTTATTGACCAATTATTGTTTAATTTGTGATTTTGTATGTTTCAGGTGACTAATGGTTGATTTTTAGAATTTATATAAATTCGGGTTAAATGGAGGCCAAGTGAATTACCTTGTTAATTTTAGGATTTTACTTGTTTTTTGACCCTTTCTCACTAAAACGCCCATAACATGGGATGTCCATATCCGGTCGGAGCTTGTGAACATTCGTTGGAAAGCTAACAAGCATAGCTACCTCCTTGGTGAGTCGGAAATTATTTTAAACGAAGAAATCTTGGTTTTTTTTTTGGAAAAATTCCATTAGAAAGGAACGCGAATCTCGTAGGAAACATTTATGAAAAACCCATTAATCTCATCTTTCGCATAACTTATTGACCAATTATTGTTTAATTTGTGATTTTGTATGTTTCAGGTGACTAATGGTTGATTTTTAGAATTTTTAAAAATTCAGGTTAAATGGAGGCCAAGTGAATTACCTAGTTAATTTTCGGATTTTACTTGTTTTTGTCCCCTTTTCACTAAAACGGCCATAATTTGGGATGTCCTTATCCGGTCGGAGCTTGTGAAAATTCGTTTGAATGATAACAAGCATAGCTACGACATCGCTGGATCCGAAATTATTTTAAAGGAAGATTTATTGGATTTGTTTTGGCTAAATTTCATTAGAAAGGAACGCGAATCACGTAGGAAACATTTATGAAAAACCCATTTATCTCATTTTTCCCAAAACTTTTTGACCAATTATTGTTTAATTTGTGGTTTTGTATTTTTCAAGTGACTAATGGTTGATTTTTATAATTTCTATAAATTCGGGCTAAATGGAGGCCAACTGAATTACCTTGTTAATTTTTGGATTTTACTTGTTTTTGACCCTTTCTCACTAAAACGCCCATAACTTGGGATGTCCTTATCCGATCGGAGCTTGTGAAGATTCGTTGGAAAGCTAACAAGCATAGCTACCACCTTCGTGAGTCGGAAATTTTTTTAAACGAAGAAATCTTGGTTTTTTTTTTGGAAAAATTCCATTAAAAAGGAACGCAAATCTCGTAGGAAACATTTATGGAAAACCCATTAACCTCATCTTTCGCATAACTTATTGACAAATTATTGTTTAATTTGTGATTTTGTATGTTTCAGGTGAGTAATGGTTGATTTTTATAGTTTTTACAAATTCAGGCTAAATGGAGGCCAAGTGACTTGCCATGTTAATTTTCGGATTTTACTTGTTTTTGACCCCTTTTCACTAAAACGGCCATAATTTGGGATGTCCTTATCCGGTCGGAGCTTGTGAAAATTCGTTGGAATGATAACAAGCATAGCTACGACATCGATGGATCCGAAATTATTTTAATGGAAGATATCTTGGATTTGTTTTCGCTAAATTTCATTAGAAAGGAACGCAAATCTCGTAGGTAACATTTATGAAAAACCCATTTATCTCATCTTTCGCATAACTTATTAACCAATTATAGTTTAATTTTTGGTTTTGTATCTTTCAAGTGACTAATGGTTGGTTTTTAGAATTTTTAAAAATCGGGCTAAATGGAGGCCAAGTGAATTACCTTGTTAGTTTTCGGATTTTACTTGTTTTTGACCCTTTCTCACTGAAACGCCCATAACATGGGATGTCCATATCCAGTCGGAGCTTGTGAATATTCGTTGGACAGCTAATAAGCATAGCTACCACCTCGGTGAGTCGGAAATTTTTTTGAAAGAAGAAATGTTGGTTTTTTTTTTCTTCTGCAAATATCTGTTAGAAAGGAATGCGAATCTCGTTGGAAACATTTATGAAAAACCCATTAATCTCATCTTTCGCATAACTTATTGACTAATTATTGTTTAATTTGTGGTTTTGTATATTTCAAGTGACTAATGGTTGATTTTTAGAATTTTTATAAATTCGGGCTAAATGGAGGCCAAGTGAATTACCTTGTTAATATTTGAATTTTACTTGTTTTTGACCCTTTCTCACTAAAACGCCCATAAATTGGGATGTCCTTATCCGGTCGGAGCTTGTGAAGATTCGTTGGAAAGCTAACAAGCATAGCTACCATGTTGGTGAGTCGGAAATTTTTTTAAACGAAGAAATCTTTGTTTTTTTTTTTTGGCAAAATTCTGTTAAAAAGGAACGCGAATCTCGTAGGAAACATTTATGGAAAACCCATTAACCTCATCTATCGCATAACTTATTGACAAATTGTTGTTTAATTTGTGATTTTGTATGTTTCAGGTGAGTAATGGTTGATTTATATAATTTTTAAAAATTCAGGTTAAATGGAGGCCAAGTGACTTGCCTAGTTAATTTTCGGATTTTACTTGTTTTTGACCCCTTTTCATTAAAACGGCCAGAATTTGGGATGTCCTTATCCGGTCGGAGCTTGTGAAAATTAGTTGGAATGATAACAAGCATAGCTATCACCTCGGTGAGTAGGAAATTTTTTTGAAAGAAGAAATGTTGGTTTTTTTTTCTTCTGCAAATATCTGTTAGAAAGGAATGCGAATCTCGTAGAAAACATTTATGAAAAACCCATTAATCTCATCCTTCGCATAACTTATTGACGAATTGTTGTTTAATTTGTGGTTTTGTATATTTCAAGTGACTAATGGTTGATTTTTAGAATTTTTATAAATTCGGGCTAAATGGAGGCCAAGTGAATTACCTTGTTAATATTTGGATTTTATTTGTTTTTGACCCTTTCTCACTAAAACGCCCATAAATTGGGATGTCCTTATCCGGTCGGAGCTTGTGAAGATTCGTTGGAAAGCTAACAAGCATAGCTACCACCTTGGTGAGTCGAAAATTTTTTTAAACGAAGAAATCTTGGTTTTTTTTTGGCAAAATTCCATTAAAAAGGAACGCAATTTTCGTAGGAAACATTTACGGAAAACCCATTAACCTCATCTTTCGCATAACTTATTGACAAATTATTGTTTAATTTGTGATTTTGTATGTTTCAGGTGAGTATTGGTTTATTTTTATAATTTTTAAAAATTCAGGCTAAATGGAGGCCAAGTGACTTGCCAACTTAATTTTCGGATTTTACTTGTTTTTGACCCCTTGTCACTAAAACGGCCATAATTTGGGATGTCCTTATCCGGTGGGAGCTTGTGAAAATTCGTTGGAATGATAACAAGCATAGCTACGACATCGGTTGATCCGAAATTATTTTAAAGGAAGATATCTTGGATTTGTTTTGGCTAAATTACATTAGAAAGGAACGCGAATCTCGTAGGTAAAATTTATGAAAAACACATTTATCTCATCTTTCGCATAACTTATTAACCAATTATTGTTTAATTTGTGGTTTTGTATATTTCAAGTGACTAAGGGTTGATTTTTAGAATTTTTATAAATTCGGGCTAAATGGAGGCCAAGTGAATTACCTTGTTAATATTTGGATTTTACTTGTTTTTGACCCTTTCTCACTAAAACGCCCATAAATTGGGTTGTCCTTATCCGATCGGAGCTTGTGAAGATTCGTTGGAAAGCTAACAAGCATAGCTACCACCTTGGTGAGTCGGAAATTTTTTTAAACGAAGAAATCTTGGTTTTTTTTTTGGCAAAATTCCATTAAAAAGGAACTCGAATCTCGTAGGAAACATTTATGGAAAACCCATTATCCTCATCTTTCGCATAACTTATTGACAAATTATTGTTTAATTTGTGATTTTGTATGTTTCAGGTGAGTAATGGTTGATTTTTATAGTTTTTACAAATTCAGGCTAAATGGAGGCCAAGTGACTTGCCATGTTAATTTTCGGATTTTACTTGTTTTTGACCCCTTTTCACTAAAACGGCCATAATTTGGGATGTCCTTATCCGGTCGGAGCTTGTGAAAATTCGTTGGAATGTTAACAAGCATAGCTACGACATCGGTGGATCCGAAATTATTTTAATGGAAGACATCTTGGATTTGTTTTCGCTAAATTTCATTAGAAAGGAACGCGAATCTCGTAGGTAACATTTATGAAAAACCCATTTATCTCATCTTTCGCATAACTTATTAACCAATTATAGTTTAATTTTTGGTTTTGTATCTTTCAAGTGACTAATGGTTGGTTTTTAGAATTTTTAAAAATCGGGCTAAATGGAGGCCAAGTGAATTACCTTGTTAGTTTTCGGATTTTACTTGTTTTTGACCCTTTCTCACTGAAACGCCCATAACATGGGATGTCCATATCCAGTCGGAGCTTGTGAATATTCGTTGGACAGCTAATAAGCATAGCTACCACCTCGGTGAGTCGGAAATTTTTTTGAAAGAAGAAATGTTGGTTTTTTTTCTTCTGCAAATATCTGTTAGAAAGGAATGCGAATCTCGTTGGAAACATTTATGAAAAACCCATTAATCTCATCTTTCGCATAACTTATTGACTGATTATTGTTTAATTTGTGGTTTTGTATATTTCAAGTGACTAATGGTTGATTTTTAGAATTTTTATAAATTCGGGCTAAATGGAGGCCAAGTGAATTACCTTGTTAATATTTGAATTTTACTTGTTTTTGACCCTTTCTCACTAAAACGCCCATAAATTGGGATGTCCTTATCCGGTCGGAGCTTGTGATGATTCGTTGGAAAGCTAACAAGCATAGCTACCACGTTGGTGAGTCGGAAATTTTTTTAAACGAAGAAATCTTGGTTTTTTTTTTTTGGCAAAATTCTGTTAAAAAGGAACGCGAATCTCGTAGGAAACATTTATGGAAAACCCATTAACCACATCTTTCGCATAACTTATTGACAAATTGTTGTTTAATTTGTGATTTTGTATGTTTCAGGTGAGTAATGGTTGATTTATATAATTTTTAAAAATTCAGGTTAAATGGAGGCCAAGTGACTTGCCTAGTTAATTTTCGGATTTTACTTGTTTTTGACCCTTTTCATTAAAACGGCCATTATTTGGGATGTCCTTATCCGGTCGGAGCTTGTGAAAATTAGTTGGAATGATAACAAGCATAGCTACCACCTCGGTGAGTCGGAAATTTTTTTGAAAGAAGAAATGTTGGTTTTTTTTTCTTCTGCAAATATCTGTTAGAAAGGAATGCGAATCTCGTAGAAAACATTTATGAAAAACCCATTAATCTCATCCTTCGCATAACTTATTGACTAATTATTGTTTAATTTGTGGTTTTGTATATTTCAAGTGACTAATGGTTGATTTTTAGAATTTTTATAAATTCGAGCTAATTGGTGGCCAAGTGAATTACCTTGTTAATATTTGGATTTTACTTGTTTTTGACCCTTTCTCACTAAAACGCCCATAAATTGGGATGTCCTTATCCGGTCGGAGCTTGTGAAGATTCGTTGGAAAGCTAACAAGCATAGCTACCACCTTGGTGAGTCGGAAATTTTTTTAAACGAAGAAATCTTGGTTTTTTTTTGGCAAAATTCCATTAAAAAGGAACGCAATTTTCGTAGGAAACATTTACGGAAAACCCATTAACCTCATCTTTCGCATAACTTATTGACAAATTATTGTTTAATTTGTGATTTTGTATGTTTCAGGTGAGTATTGGTTTATTTTTATAATTTTTAAAAATTCAGGCTAAATGGAGGCCAAGTGACTTGCCAACTTAATTTTCGGATTTTACTTGTTTTTGACCCGTTGTCACTAAAACGGCCATAATTTGGGATGTCCTTATCCGGTGGGAGCTTGTGAAAATTCGTTGGAATGATAACAAGCATAGCTACGACATCGGTTGATCCGAAATTATTTTAAAGGAAGATATCTTGGATTTGTTTTGGCTAAATTACATTAGAAAGGAACGCGAATCTCGTAGTTAAAATTTATGAAAAACACATTTATCTCATCTTTCGCATAACTTATTAACCAATTATTGTTTAATTTGTGGTTTTGTATATTTCAAGTGACTAAGGGTTGATTTTGAGAATTTTTATAAATTCGGGCTAAATGGAGGCCAAGTGAATTACCTTGTTAATATTTGGATTTTACTTGTTTTTGACCCTTTCTCACTAAAACGCCCATAAATTGGGTTGTCCTTATCCGATCGGAGCTTGTGAAGATTCGTTGGAAAGCTAACAAGCATAGCTACCACCTTGGTGAGTCGGAAATTTTTTTAAACGAAGAAATCTTGGTTTTTTTTTTGGCAAAATTCCATTAAAAAGGAACTCGAATCTCGTAGGAAACATTTATGGAAAACCCATTATCCTCATCTTTCGCATAACTTATTGACAAATTATTGTTTAATTTGTGATTTTGTATGTTTCAGGTGAGTAATGGTTGATTTTTATAGTTTTTACAAATTCAGGCTAAATGGAGGCCAAGTGACTTGCCATGTTAATTTTCGGATTTTACTTGTTTTTGACCCCTTTTCACTAAAACGGCCATAATTTGGGATGTCCTTATCCGGTCGGAGCTTGTGAAAATTCGTTGGAATGTTAACAAGCATAGCTACGACATCGGTGGATCCGAAATTATTTTAATGGAAGACATCTTGGATTTGTTTTCGCTAAATTTCATTAGAAAGGAACGCGAATCTCGTAGGTATCATTTATGAAAAACCCATTTATCTCATCTTTCGCATAACTTATTAACCAATTATAGTTTAATTTTTGGTTTTGTATCTTTCAAGTGACTAATGGTTGGTTTTTTGAATTTTTAAAAATCGAGCTAAATGGAGGCCAAGTGAATTACCTTGTTAGTTTTCGGATTTTACTTGTTTTTGACCCTTTCTCACTGAAACGCCCATAACATGGGATGTCCATATCCAGTCGGAGCTTGTGAATATTCGTTGGACAGTTAATAAGCATAGCTACCACCTCGGTGAGTCGGAAATTTTTTTGAAAGAAGAAATTTTGGTTTTTTTTTCTTCTGCAAATATCTGTTAGAAAGGAATGCGAATCTCGTTGGAAACATTTATGAAAAACCCATTAATCTCATCTTTCGCATAACTTATTGACTAATTATTGTTTAATTTGTGGTTTTGTATATTTCAAGTGACTAATGGTTGATTTTTAGAATTTTTATAAATTCGGGCTAAATGGAGGCCAAGTGAATTACCTTGTTAATATTTGAATTTTACTTGTTTTTGACCCTTTCTCACTAAAACGCCCATAAATTGGGATGTCCTTATCCGGTCGGAGCTTGTGATGATTCGTTGGAAAGCTAACAAGCATAGCTACCACGTTGGTGAGTCGGAAATTTTTTTAAACGAAGAAATCTTGGTTTTTTTTTTTTGGCAAAATTCTGTTAAAAAGGAACGCGAATCTCGTAGGAAACATTTATGGAAAACCCATTAACCACATCTTTCGCATAACTTATTGACAAATTGTTGTTTAATTTGTGATTTTGTATGTTTCAGGTGAGTAATGGTTGATTTATATAATTTTTAAAAATTCAGGTTAAATGGAGGCCAAGTGACTTGCCTTGTTAATTTTCGGATTTTACTTGTTTTTGACCCTTTTCATTAAAACGGCCATAATTTGGGATGTCCTTATCCGGTCGGAGCTTGTGAAAATTAGTTGGAATGATAACAAGCATAGCTACCACCTCGGTGAGTCGGAAATTTTTTTGAAAGAAGAAATGTTGGTTTTTTTTTCTTCTGCAAATATCTGTTAGAAAGGAATGCGAATCTCGTAGAAAACATTTATGAAAAACCCATTAATCTCATCCTTCGCATAACTTATTGACTAATTATTGTTTAATTTGTGGTTTTGTATATTTCAAGTGACTAATGGTTGATTTTTAGAATTTTTATAAATTCGGGCTAATTGGTGGCCAAGTGAATTACCTTGTTAATATTTGGATTTTACTTGTTTTTGACCCTTTCTCACTAAAACGCCCATAAATTGGGATGTCCTTATCCGGTCGGAGCTTGTGAAGATTCGTTGGAAAGCTAACAAGCATAGCTACCACCTTGGTGAGTCGGAAATTTTTTTAAACGAAGAAATCTTGGTTTTTTTTTGGCAAAATTCCATTAAAAAGGAACGCAATTTTCGTAGGAAACATTTACGGAAAACCCATTAACCTCATCTTTCGCATAACTTATTGACAAATTATTGTTTAATTTGTGATTTTGTATGTTTCAGGTGAGTATTGGTTTATTTTTATAATTTTTAAAAATTCAGGCTAAATGGAGGCCAAGTGACTTGCCAACTTAATTTTCGGATTTTACTTGTTTTTGACCCTTTGTCACTAAAACGGCCATAATTTGGGATGTCCTTATCCGGTGGGAGCTTGTGAAAATTCGTTGGAATGATAACAAGCATAGCTACGACATCGGTTGATCCGAAATTATTTTAAAGGAAGATATCTTGGATTTGTTTTGGCTAAATTACATTAGAAAGGAACGCGAATCTCGTAGTTAAAATTTATGAAAAACACATTTATCTCATCTTTCGCATAACTTATTAACCAATTATTGTTTAATTTGTGGTTTTGTATATTTCAAGTGACTAAGGGTTGATTTTGAGAATTTTTATAAATTCGGGCTAAATGGAGGCCAAGTGAATTACCTTGTTAATATTTGGATTTTACTTGTTTTTGACCCTTTCTCACTAAAACGCCCATAAATTGGGTTGTCCTTATCCGATCGGAGCTTGTGAAGATTCGTTGGAAAGCTAACAAGCATAGCTACCACCTTGGTGAGTCGGAAATTTTTTTAAACGAAGAAATCTTGGTTTTTTTTTTGGCAAAATTCCATTAAAAAGGAACTCGAATCTCGTAGGAAACATTTATGGAAAACCCATTATCCTCATCTTTCGCATAACTTATTGACAAATTATTGTTTAATTTGTGATTTTGTATGTTTCAGGTGAGTAATGGTTGATTTTTATAGTTTTTACAAATTCAGGCTAAATGGAGGCCAAGTGACTTGCCATGTTAATTTTCGGATTTTACTTGTTTTTGACCCCTTTTCACTAAAACGGCCATAATTTGGGATGTCCTTATCCGGTCGGAGCTTGTGAAAATTCGTTGGAATGTTAACAAGCATAGCTACGACATCGGTGGATCCGAAATTATTTTAATGGAAGACATCTTGGATTTGTTTTCGCTAAATTTCATTAGAAAGGAACGCGAATCTCGTAGGTATCATTTATGAAAAACCCATTTATCTCATCTTTCGCATAACTTATTAACCAATTATAGTTTAATTTTTGGTTTTGTATCTTTCAAGTGACTAATGGTTGGTTTTTAGAATTTTTAAAAATCGGGCTAAATGGAGGCCAAGTGAATTACCTTGTTAGTTTTCGGATTTTACTTGTTTTTGACCCTTTCTCACTGAAACGCCCATAACATGGGATGTCCATATCCAGTCGGAGCTTGTGAATATTCGTTGGACAGTTAATAAGCATAGCTACCACCTCGGTGAGTCGGAAATTTTTTTGAAAGAAGAAATTTTGGTTTTTTTTTCTTCTGCAAATATCTGTTAGAAAGGAATGCGAATCTCGTTGGAAACATTTATGAAAAACCCATTAATCTCATCCTTCGCATAACTTATTGACTAATTATTGTTTAATTTGTGGTTTTGTATATTTCAAGTGACTAATGGTTGATTTTTAGAATTTTTATAAATTCGGGCTAAATGGAGGCCAAGTGAATTACCTTGTTAATATTTGAATTTTACTTGTTTTTGACCCTTTCTCACTAAAACGCCCATAAATTGGGATGTCCTTATCCGGTCGGAGCTTGTGAAGATTCGTTGGAAAGCTAACAAGCATAGCTACCACGTTGGTGAGTCGGAAATTTTTTTAAACGAAGAAATCTTGGTTTTTTTTTTTTTGGCAAAATTCTGTTAAAAAGGAACGCGAATCTCGTAGGAAACATTTATGGAAAACCCATTAACCTCATCTTTCGCATAACTTATTGACAAATTGTTGTTTAATTTGTGATTTTGTATGTTTCAGGTGAGTAATGGTTGATTTATATAATTTTTAAAAATTCAGGTTAAATGGAGGCCAAGTGACTTGCCTAGTTAATTTTCGGATTTTACTTGTTTTTGACCCTTTTCATTAAAACGGCCATAATTTGGGATGTCCTTATCCGGTCGGAGCTTGTGAAAATTAGTTGGAATGATAACAAGCATAGCTACCACCTCGGTGAGTCGGAAATTTTTTTGAAAGAAGAAATGTTGGTTTTTTTTGCTTCTGCAAATATCTGTTAGAAAGGAATGCGAATCTCGTAGAAAACATTTATGAAAAACCCATTAATCTCATCCTTCGCATAACTTATTGACTAATTATTGTTTAATTTGTGGTTTTGTATATTTCAAGTGACTAATGGTTGATTTTTAGAATTTTTATAAATTCGGGCTAATTGGAGGCCAAGTGAATTACCTTGTTAATATTTGGATTTTACTTGTTTTTGACCCTTTCTCACTAAAACGCCCATAAATTGGGATGTCCTTATCCGGTCGGAGCTTGTGAAGATTCGTTGGAAAGCTAACAAGCATAGCTACCACCTTGGTGAGTCGGAAATTTTTTTAAACGAAGAAATCTTGGTTTTTTTTTGGCAAAATTCCATTAAAAAGGAACGCAATTTTCGTAGGAAACATTTACGGAAAACCCATTAACCTCATCTTTCGCATAACTTATTGACAAATTATTGTTTAATTTGTGATTTTGTATGTTTCAGGTGAGTATTGGTTTATTTTTATAATTTTTAAAAATTCAGGCTAAATGGAGGCCAAGTGACTTGCCAACTTAATTTTCGGATTTTACTTGTTTTTGACCCCTTGTCACTAAAACGGCCATAATTTGGGATGTCCTTATCCGGTGGGAGCTTGTGAAAATTCGTTGGAATGATAACAAGTATAGCTACGACATCGGTTGATCCGAAATTATTTTAAAGGAAGATATCTTGGATTTGTTTTGGCTAAATTACATTAGAAAGGAACGCGAATCTCGTAGGTAAAATTTATGAAAAACACATTTATCTCATCTTTCGCATAACTTATTAACCAATTATTGTTTAATTTGTGGTTTTGTATATTTCAAGTGACTAAGGGTTGATTTTTAGAATTTTTATAAATTCGGGCTAAATGGAGGCCAAGTGAATTACCTTGTTAATATTTGGATTTTACTTGTTTTTGACCCTTTCTCACTAAAACGCCCATAAATTGGGTTGTCCTTATCCGATCGGAGCTTGTGAAGATTCGTTGGAAAGCTAACAAGTATAGCTACCACCTTGGTGAGTCGGAAATTTTTTTAAACGAAGAAATCTTGGTTTTTTTTTTGGCAAAATTCCATTAAAAAGGAACTCGAATCTCGTAGGAAACATTTATGGAAAACCCATTATCCTCATCTTTCGCATAACTTATTGACAAATTATTGTTTAATTTGTGATTTTGTATGTTTCAGGTGAGTAATGGTTGATTTTTATAGTTTTTACAAATTCAGGCTAAATGGAGGCCAAGTGACTTGCCATGTTAATTTTCGGATTTTACTTGTTTTTGACCCCTTTTCACTAAAACGGCCATAATTTGGGATGTCCTTATCCGGTCGGAGCTTGTGAAAATTCGTTGGAATGTTAACAAGCATAGCTACGACATCGGTGGATCCGAAATTATTTTAATGGAAGACATCTTGGATTTGTTTTCGCTAAATTTCATTAGAAAGGAACGCGAATCTCGTAGGTAACATTTATGAAAAACCCATTTATCTCATCTTTCGCATAACTTATTAACCAATTATAGTTTAATTTTTGGTTTTGTATCTTTCAAGTGACTAATGGTTGGTTTTTAGAATTTTTAAAAATCGGGCTAAATGGAGGCCAAGTGAATTACCTTGTTAGTTTTCGGATTTTACTTGTTTTTGACCCTTTCTCACTGAAACGCCCATAACATGGGATGTCCATATCCAGTCGGAGCTTGTGAATATTCGTTGGACAGCTAATAAGCATAGCTACCACCTCGGTGAGTCGGAAATTTTTTTGAAAGAAGAAATGTTGTTTTTTTTTTCTTCTGCAAATATCTGTTAGAAAGGAATGCGAATCTCGTTGGAAACATTTATGAAAAACCCATTAATCTCATCTTTCGCATAACTTATTGACTAATTATTGTTTAATTTGTGGTTTTGTATATTTCAAGTGACTAATGGTTGATTTTTAGAATTTTTATAAATTCGGGCTAAATGGAGGCCAAGTGAATTACCTTGTTAATATTTGAATTTTACTTGTTTTTGACCCTTTCTCACTAAAACGCCCATAAATTGGGATGTCCTTATCCGGTCGGAGCTTGTGAAGATTCGTTGGAAAGCTAACAAGCATAGCTACCACGTTGGTGAGTCGGAAATTTTTTTAAACGAAGAAATCTTGGTTTTTTTTTTTTGGCAAAATTCTGTTAAAAAGGAACGCGAATCTCGTAGGAAACATTTATGGAAAACCCATTAACCTCATCTTTCGCATAACTTATTGACAAATTGTTGTTTAATTTGTAATTTTGTATGTTTCAGGTGAGTAATGGTTGATTTATATAATTTTTAAAAATTCAGGTTAAATGGAGGCCAAGTGACTTGCCTAGTTAATTTTCGGATTTTACTTGTTTTTGACCCTTTTCATTAAAACGGCCATAATTTGGGATGTCCTTATCCGGTCGGAGCTTGTGAAAATTAGTTGGAATGATAACAAGCATAGCTACCACCTCGGTGAGTCGGAAATTTTTTTGAAAGAAGAAATGTTGGTTTTTTTTTCATCTGCAAATATCTGTTAGAAAGGAATGCGAATCTCGTAGAAAACATTTATGAAAAACCCATTAATCTCATCCTTCGCATAACTTATTGACTAATTATTGTTTAATTTGTGGTTTTGTATATTTCAAGTGACTAATGGTTGATTTTTAGAATTTTTATAAATTCGGGCTAATTGGAGGCCAAGTGAATTACCTTGTTAATATTTGGATTTTACTTGTTTTTGACCCTTTCTCACTAAAACGCCCATAAATTGGGATGTCCTTATCCGGTCGGAGCTTGTGAAGATTCGTTGGAAAGCTAACAAGCATAGCTACCACCTTGGTGAGTCGGAAATTTTTTTAAACGAAGAAATCTTGGTTTTTTTTTTGGCAAAATTCCATTAAAAAGGAACTCGAATCTCGTAGGAAATATTTATGGAAAACCCATTATCCTCATCTTTCGCATAACTTATTGACAAATTATTGTTTAATTTGTGATTTTGTATGTTTCAGGTGAGTAATGCTTGATTTTTATAGTTTTTACAAATTCAGGCTAAATGGAGGCCAAGTGACTTGCCATGTTAATTTTCGGATTTTACTTGTTTTTGACCCCTTTTCACTAAAACGGCCATAATTTGGGATGTCCTTATCCGGTCGGAGCTTGTGAAAATTCGTTGGAATGTTAACAAGCATAGCTACGACATCGGTGGATCCGAAATTATTTTAATGGAAGATATCTTGGATTTTTTTTCGCTAAATTTCATTAGAAAGGAACGCGAATCTCGTAGGTAACATTTATGAAAAACCCATTTATCTCATCTTTCGCATAACTTATTAACCAATTATAGTTTAATTTTTGGTTTTGTATCTTTCAAGTGACTAATGGTTGGTTTTTAGAATTTTTAAAAATCGGGCTAAATGGAGGCTAAGTGAATTACCTTGTTAGTTTTCGGATTTTACTTGTTTTTGACCCTTTCTCACTGAAACGCCCATAACATGGGATGTCCATATCCAGTCGGAGCTTGTGAATATTCGTTGGACAGCTAATAAGCATAGTTACCACCTCGGTGAGTCGGAAATTTTTTTGAAAGAAGAAATGTTGGTTTTTTTTTCTTCTGCAAATATCTGTTAGAAAGGAATGCGAATCTCGTAGGAAACATTTATGAAAAACCCATTAATCTCATCCTTCGCATAACTTATTGACTAATTATTGTTTAATTTGTGGTTTTGTATATTTCAAGTGACTAATGGTCGATTTTTAGAATTTTTATAAATTCGGGCTAAATGGAGGCCAAGTGAATTACCTTGTTAATATTTGGATTTTACTTGTTTTTGACCCTTTCTGACTAAAACGCCCATAAATTGGGATGTCCTTATACGGTCGGAGCTTGTGAAGATTCGTTGGAAAGCTAACAAGCATAGCTACCACCTTGGTGAGTCGGAAATTATTTTAAACGAAGAAATCTTGGTTTTTTTTTTTGGCAAAATTCCATTAAAAAGGAACGCAAATCTCGTAGGAAACATTTATGGAAAACCCATTAACCTCATCTTTCGCATAACTTATTGACAAATTATTGTTTAATTTGTGATTTTGTATGTTTCAGGTGAGTATTGGTTTATATTTATAATTTTAAAAAATTCAGGCTAAATGGAGGCCAAGTGACTTGCGAACTTAATTTTTGGATTTTACTTGTTTTTGACCCCTTTTCACTAAAACGGCCATAATTTGGGATGTCCTTATCCGGTCGGAGCTTGTGAAAATTCGTTGGAATGATAACAAGCATAGCTACGACATCAGTGGATCCGAAATTATTTTAATGGAAGATATCTTGGATTTGTTTTCGCTAAATTTCATTAGAAAGGAACGCGAATCTCGTAGGTAACATTTATGAAAAACCCATTTATCTCATCTTTCGCATAACTTATTAACCAATTATAGTTTAATTTTTGGTTTTGTATCTTTCAAGTGACTAATGGTTGGTTTTTAGAATTTTTAAAAATCGGGCTAAATGGAGGCCAAGTGAATTACCTTGTTAGTTTTCGGATTTTACTTGTTTTTGACACTTTCTCACTGAAACGCCAATAACATGGGATGTCCATATCCAGTCGGAGCTTGTGAATATTCGTTGGACAGCTAATAAGCATAGCTACCACCTCGGTGAGTCGGAAATTTTTTTGAAAGAAGAAATGTTGGTTTTTTTTTCTTCTGCAAATATCTGTTAGAAAGGAATGCGAATCTCGTTGGAAACATTTATGAAAAACCCATTAATCTCATCTTTCGAATAACTTATTGACTAATTATTGTTTAATTTGT